>NC_089252.1:32852502-33542332 GCF_963930625.1 Muntiacus reevesi | reverse complement strand
CCATGATGTTTTAGTAAGCTTGAATGAAGTAACAGAAATTATTCTTACCTGGAAGATTTCCATCAGTTTCATCAGCACTGGGAAAACTAGCAACACTTGTAGAATCTGAAAGGTCCAAAAGTTTGGCACGCAGCTGCTCAATGTCACTCTCTTTGCTGGCCAACTGCATCTGAAGCTCATTCTTATGTGTACATTCTTCTACCAATTGCTATTTAAAAAAATTAAAAAGTACCAAGATAATATAAAGAATTAAGTTCAAATCTCCAACATTAGAAACTAAGAATCAGTGGAATTATAAAATAAGTAACCTAGAATTGCTAATACTAAAAACTGACTATGAACTTCACGAATGTTTACTACCACAGACTGTAATACAACTATAAAAATGCAAGTTCTCTTCCTCAGGAATACACTGCGTGCATAAGCTCCTTTTCTCTTTGCTTTAAAAAAGTATTTTTTTTTCTTCTAAAACATAAAGCATTAAAAACCAAACCCAAACACCTGTTAAAACAATAGAAAATGATTTTATGGTTCCAAATGAAAGTGTAAACAATACAGAGGAAAACCCTTGGTGGTTTCTCCAAAAGTAGCATTTCTAATCAAGCAGATGCTAAGGGGTAAAAATTACTCAAGTTATAGTTAATAGAGTATTTTCCTAGTTTGTCAAGATCATGGTTCATATTAGAGTAACAGTAATCAAACTGGAAGAATATAAACTTAAATATGCATTTTTTATACTGAACAAACTAACCAAGATACACAGCTAGGTTATACACAGGGGTGACAGAGGCGCGCACAAACCTACCGCCTGCATTTCGTTCAGCTCCTTCTGATGTTTCACTACCATTTGGTTGAACTTCTCTCTTTCCTGGTTGAGTTCAAGTTGGAGCTTTCGGTTTTCTTTTTCTTTCTTTCTCAAATCCTGTGTATTTGCTTTCTTTCTATCAATTTTAAAGTCCTTTCGATTCATTATTTCTGCCAACTTGTTAACAGCCTATTATGATATTAAAATGTTATTAATAAAGTTCTTCATTGTAGCTATTCAATTTAAGCCTCCAGTAAAAAAAAATTTTTTTTTCCCTTCAAAATCAGGAAGCAGGACCTTTTGTGTATGTGAAAATTGGGAGAACCTAATGAAGTTGGAATATGATAACTGGTAGCACAAGTAACTATTACTGATTCATCTCATTGTTCAAATGTTTAACAAGAACCAGATAGGCTTACAAAAATCCAGTTACTGCTCAACAATTATTCAGCACTTACTATACTGCATGTAAGCACTCTGATAGGCATTAGATATAAGGACAAAAAATACAGTTAACCCCAAAGACATCCTAGTCTGGCAGAGGAGCTGGAAAGCAAGCATGACAGTGTTGAGTGGAAAATCAGGAGAAAGCAGCAAGCAAGGTGCTACAGCAGCAGTACCTAACTGAGACTCGGGGAGGTCACGGAAGGCTTCCTGAAGGACCTGCATTTGTGTCCACGTATGCTTCTTAAAAAGACCAACAGGAATCGCATGAGCAAAGAAGAAATGGTATTAAGGAGGGGAGCCAAGGATGACACAAGAATTAGAGGAAACAGTACACAGGCAAGAAGGCTCAAGATAATTTTTTTCTTTTAGACAAGTAGGAGAGCAGGGGAACGAGGCACCATATTCAGACCCTTCTGAATGTGAATGGGGTTGTAAATATAGTTGAGGCTAACCCCTTTTGCCAGAAGTAAAAAATATATTCTAAATAAGACAGGACTGTTAAAAGCACAGGATATTAGCTACGTAAACCACAAAACATAAGCTAGGGTATATCTGTCCTGTATTAGTTTAAAAAAAAATCAGATTTTCCCATCAAGATAGAACAAATCCCTAACCACTATCATTTCCATGTAGATTAGATCCCATCAAGGATAAAGAACCCTTGAGTAATTTTTTTAGTGCAGTAAAAGCTTATTTCACTGAACTAACCAAAAATAATCACAGAAGTATAATGTGAAAAACATGAAAAGCTATTACAGTTATCACTCATCAAAGACTATCTCTGCTAAAGCCTTCTCTTTTCTTTCAATCTACTGGGTATATATCCTTCTAGACTTTTCCTAAAACTATAAGTAGATAATATATAAATGTTTCAATTTTAAATGGAATTTTGCAGTACACTATGTGCTGCAACTTGCTCTCTAAATTTAATACTGTATTAAATATCACAGTAAATACTATTTCTGTGTCATTACATGTAGATCTACTTCATTAATTTCTAGTGACTTCTTTGCATCTCATTGTATGGGTTAGTTTAAGTTTTTCACTTTTAAAAATAATGTTGTAGCAATTTTGTTTGTGAATATTTCTTTTGAGAATTTATGGAAGTATTTAAATAGGATAAATTCGTAAATGAGCACATACTGGGTCACAGAATATGCACATTCAAATGCTTTCTTCTGTTAAACTGTTTTTGTATGAATGAACTTTCCCCATATGCTTATAATACTCAAAGCTGAGTATCACGTCTCATTAAAACCTGTCAATTTGATTGTCAAAAAGATATCTCATTATTGTTTCCATTTTTATTTCTTGCTTTACTACTGTGGTTGAACCTTTCCTGTTTTGGTCACACCTTGAGGCATGTGGGATCTTAGTTCCGTGACGAGGATCAAACATGTGCCTCCTGCAGTGGAAGCACAGAGTCTCAACCACTGGATCACCAGTAAGTCCCTACGGTTGAGCCTTTTAAAACAATCTTCACTGCTTCTTTTTTCTCCAGTGTCCCTTGGCTTTTTCTTTTTTCTACTGAACTGTCTTTTTTCCTATTTGCAGATCCTCTTTATATTTATCCATATATGCTGTAAATACTCGTCCTAGTTCATTTTCTTTCAACTTACATTCTTTTGGAGTATGTCCAAGAATAAATGTCAGTCTTTTCTTCATAGTCTATGTTTACAGAGAGAAGTAAAATCTCCACTGAAGGATATTCAATGACTACTAAGTGCATTTTTGAAAAATTACTTTAGCTGAAGGATTACTGAGCGTAAACTAGTGGTAAAGAGCTCTAAGTACAAAATATTTTACTGTAATTAAAAAAAAAGTCAACTGAGGTACACAGTAACTTTTGAAGAATTTAAAACTACTGGATGACTTAGTACAATGATAAGATACCAAGTTTTAGCTGCAAAATACAAAGCAAAATGATACATCCACCCCTTTTAAGTTTCTTACTCCCCATTCTTCTCTTTCTTGTCATTCTTCTCTCTTGACTTCAGTTAAGCATATGCTTTCTCCTCATTAAGTTTTCCTACTGTCAATTATGGGTCCTCCATACAATCTAAAACATATTTTTTACTAATCAGATAACTAGACAAATTAGCTTTCTTAACTCAACTGAAATTCTATTTCCTGAATAAGACTTCTACATTTAACGAAGAAAGAATATTACATTATTTGTTCCAATGACTTGACAATCTCCGTTTTAAGAAAAAGGACATGAGGAGCAAATATTAACTTCTGAATATATGATACTCAAATACAAACATATGGGGAAGGCTGAGCACATGTATACCTGTGTTTTTTGTTTTTTTTTATTAGTTGAAGGCTAACTACTTCACAACATTTCAGTGGGTTTTGTCATATATACCTGTGTTTTAAGGGTTCGTTCTGTATTGATATTCTTTTCAAAGGCAGCCTTAAGGATATTGATCTCCTCCTCCTTCTTCAATTTATATTCTGTCAACAAATTATATAAAATGTCATATATGCCATTAATTTCTGCCTTGCAAACTAACATATAATGTCCTTCATTATTCAAATTAGTATATACTACATAGTAACTTTCAGTGACTTCATTAAATAATTCTTTTTTTCAGTTTATTGAGGTATAACAGACAAAATTTTAAGATTTTAAAATGTACAATGTGAAGAACTGATATATGTATACACTGTGAAAGGATCCCCCCACAATCAATTTAATTAACACATACATCACCTCATATATATACCTTTTTGTGGGGGGAGTGATGCTGAGAATATTTAAATTCCCTAAAATAATACTTAGGGGCTTCCCTGGTGACTTAGACAGTAAAAAATTCACCTGCAATGCAGGAGACCTGGGTTCAATCCCTGGGTCAGGAAGAGCCCCTAGAGACGGGCATAGCTACCCACTCCAGTATTCTTGCCTGGAGAATTTCATGAACAGAAGAGCCTGGTGGGCTACAGTCCATGGGGTCGCAAAGAGTTGGACACAACAGAGTGACTAACTCTATTCAAGATAATACTTAAGGCTACACAAGTTATTTAACATATGAAAACAAATTCTTCAAAACCCTAACACACAACAAAGATTTACCTCTAAACTTGATTTTAACGTTACAATTTTTTTTTAAAAATCATACATACCTTCCTCTGCCTTCCTCATTTTATCAGTTATCTCTTCATTTTCTTTTCTTAATAATTCAATATCTTTGGTTAGCATGCTGTTCGTTTCTTCAAGCTAAACAAAGCACATAAAGGCTGAAGTTGTATAATCTCTTTGCTACTCTCATATTGAAAAAAATAATCTTTAAACAAATACTTGCACTTTCCACAGACAAGGACAGGTCAGACACTGCTTAACTATAAAAATGTCTGGTTTCCAATTTGAAATATGTGGAAGTAATTGAAAATATTTTAGAGTAACTGTTAACTTCCAAAAATTATTTCAATGTGCATGTATACATACATAGTCATACAAATGAAAGGAATACAAAACGTAATGAAATAATAAGACTAAACACTAAGAAATGTACATTTAGTTCTGTCTCTGTGACCCTCAGCAAGTCACAATCTTTCTGGGCCTCAGTTTCTTCATCTGAATAATGGTGACAAAAAGGACAATTTAAAATGTTTGACTGATTACCAAATGGCTATTAGCATAAAAGATACCACTGTGGGCCCATATATTTCCTCCCCGTTTATTCCTTCCCTGACCCTACCCAGACTGCACTGTGTGATAAAATCACTTCTTTGTCATTAAGGGCTTTGTAGGTAGTAGATATTATTTAATAACCAGAAGTGGCCTCTATGCTCTGTAGTCCCCAAACAATGATGAAGACTTTTGCTGACATATTCCTGATTCCCACAAGACTAGTGACCCATTCATAAATCTTGACTTAGGAACGCACTTTCTATCTTTAAGCACATGCCTCCCAAACCTTAGGTTAACTATAAAATTGTCCCAATGGTCCTCTGGTGGTGTGGAGTGCAGCCGGGAATGCTTCTAGATCATTGTCTGCATGAAACTCCATGAGTACTGGACCCATATTAACCTGTCCAAAGACCGTACAGAGCTGCCTGTCTTGCCGTTTTAGTCTAAAGATACCTTCTCAATTCAGTGGGCACTTTTCATTCTCTCTGCCCTCCAACAATTACTTTCAGTAATTTACTTTTTCCCCATTCTATTTATATGACTGCATTTAATCTTCATAAGAATCCTATGACATAGGTATTATTTTTATTTTATAGTGAAGAATCTGAGGCTTGAAGAAGTCCAAGCAAACTGCCAAGATGACGTAACTTCTTAGAAGCAAAGCTGGGGTTTGAATTCAGATCTACTTACAACAGAGCACTTCATGGTGGCTTTACCACCAAGAAGAAAACTCTAATTCCTCCTTCTAGCCCCATAATCTATTGACCATACTATACATTTCAGGAATAGACAACTGTTAGTAGTAATGGTTTCTCTATAATGGATCTGTAGATATCCACAAAGAATTTTTGTGGATATCCACATCCCAAAAGAGCATCTCTGAATTTTATAGGATTTTGGCCATGAAATCAGTTGCAATTTATTAAGATAATAAAGCAAATGAATTTAAGGTTAAGTATTTCTTCATATAAACTATATAAGATCTATAACCAGAAAGGGGGGAAAAACCCAATATACTGAGTAAGAATTTAAATTATTAACAATTGTTTTAGATTATATAAACTATTTTATATATGCATACAAGTAGACCATTGTGTGTAAGGAAATACTCATGCACATACACTTACCCAAACACTTTAAAATGTGGCCTGTTTAGATTTTTCAATTAATTTTAATCACATAACTTAGCTAACTATCACTTACCCGACTAAGAGTGTGATCTTTATCTGTAATCTCTTGTCTATTTCTTGAAGCAGCTTTCTTGCTTTCTTGGGTCAGTTCAAAATACTGCTCTTCCAGAAGCCCTCGAGCCAACTGCTCAGATTCAGCCTTTGTTTCCGCTAGATCCAACTGAGTAGCAAGAGTTTCTCTGGTAGATTTAAGACAGAGATGAGTATAAACAAATCCAATTCATTCTTCCAACTATATGGTTAAAAACACAATTCTATTTAAATGATAAAAGAATTAAGTATTTTATTGCTTAAAACAAACCCTGAACCCATGACAAACTTTCTAGAAAAGTAATCTCTCACACTTTGAAAAAGGATGCTAAAATTTTGTACGTGTTATCTTGCTTAACTAAGAAAAGGTAATAGAACAATGGCAAGCAGTCTACTGAAAAGGAATTTGCTGGGATCTGGAAGGAAAGGCAGCATGGCACAGTGGGGAAGTCACTGGCTTGTAAATCAAGAGGCCAGACCTAGACCCTGATCCCCTTCTATCCCCATTCTATTCCACTGGGTAGGGACACTAGGCAAGTTCCTTACACTTAATAAGAACTCAACTTAATCAAATCCATAAAATGAGAGGATTAAGCTACATTATTTTTGAGGTCCCTTCCAGCTCTGAAATTTAATGAGATTATGAAGATTTATAAATAGATTTGCAAACCACTATAACTATTCTAGGAATGCTCCTTGGGAATAACTCTTGAAAGCCTTTCAGAATTGACATTCGGACCACAACCAGACCACTGCAGTCTGCCTGCTCTTCCTAGGAAGAGAAACTGTCTTCAATAAGTTATCTCGGTCATAACTGTAACCTGCACACACAGTAGGTGCTCAATAAATGTTTATTAAATAAATGAATGACTTCCACCTACTTTCTATTAAGGAAGTAATACAAATAAAATTTTCTGCCTCAAGCCTAAAGAGGAAGACATATAGTAACTACAAAAAATAGTAATAATATTCATTCTTTTGTCCAACAAATATTTAAAGTTCCTATGTGCCAAACACTGTTCTGGGATTTAAGGCATACAGCAGTAACAAACTCCTTGCCCTCAGAAAGCATATATTAGCAAGGTGAGACAATTTAAAGAAATGAATGATATATAGTACGCCACAGAGAACAATAAAAGGAAAGGTGAAGTGGCTGTAAGGTGTGGTCACTATTCTATTGAGGGCGATCAAGAATGCCTCTTTGCTAAGCTGATATTTGAGAAAATAAAAGAAGGAAGAGAGGAGCCACGCAAGTATCTGGGAATGCTTTTAGGCAAAGGGAACATCTAATAAATGTTCTGAAGGAAGCTAATGTGAGGGGTGTCAGGGGTGGTTGTGAGATGTGGTAAGTGAATTGGGGAGAAAGAACAAGTGTTAGAAGGCTTTCTAAAACAACAGAGGGACTCTGACTTTTATTCTGAGTGTTCCATTTTAAAGAGATCATTCAGGCTGCTGGTTAAAATCAGACTTAGTAGGGGGACAACGGCAGAAGCGGCAAGACAGTGGCAGAAGCAGCGAGCAGAAGCAGTAAGGAGACACCTGAAGTAATCAAGACTGGAGATGATGGCAATTTGGATCAAGTTGGTAAATGATGGAAAGTGGTGAGAAATGATCAGATTCTGGACAGGCTTTTTAGTTACAGCTAGGATATACTGATGGATTGCAAGCAGAATATAAGAGTCTAAGATGACGTCAACTTTTGGATTTAGCAACTAGGACTAACAAAACAGCTAATATTGACATGGGGAAGACAGCAAGGAGTAGGCTGGGGAGTAAGGCATTTTTTCTGGACATGTTATATATGATATGCTTGTTAAACACTCTAGTGGAGATGTCAGACAGCTGGATTTACAGGTCTAGAATTCAAGGGAGAATATACTTGCACACTGATGTTATTTAAAGCCATTAGGCTGGATGAGAACAAGCAGAGAGTGATCCCTTGGGCCCTCCAGAGTTTAAAGGTCTCAGAGATGGGAAACGACAAAGGAGCAAAGATGGGTGAGGAAGAGGAGAGATGGTTCAATAGGTGGAAAAGAGTTCGGTGTCAAAACCAAATGAAGCAAATTCAGAGAGTAATCAATGATGCCAACTGCTGCTATTAAATAAGATAAATAGGTAAGAACTAACTACAGTTCCTAACTATTAGGAAGCCCCAGGTGACCTTGAAAAAGGTTATTCTGGAAGAGTAATGGGTGCAAAGTTTTGAATGAGCTCAAGAAAGAATAAGAGAAGAGAACCTGAAGGTAAATGGTATGTCACTTTTCAAGGAAGTTTGCTACAAAAGAAAGCAAAAAAATAGGTTGCTATCTGTAAGTACATATACCGTTAAAAGAAAAGGAGGTTATCTTTTTTTTTTTTTTTTTAGGAGGTTATCTTTTAAGAAAATGTTTACCTCTATGCTTATGCAACAATGGAAATGACTACAGAAAGGAAAAAAAAAATGATGGAGGAGTGTAACTGATTCACTTGCTGTACACCTAAAACTAACACAACACTGTAAATCAACAGCACTCCAAGAAAAATAAAAAAAAAAGAAACGACGGAAAGATGAGAGAATAATCAGAGTCACAGGCACAAAGGGATGAGATAGAAGGGCTGCCTTTTAGGTCAACTCATGCTAATTTTGTCTATTTTCATGAATCAGAAGGAAGGTAGGGCTTACAGGTACAGTTGTAGACAGGTCAGTGGTTTGTCAGTGGAAGAGAGTAGATGTCCTATGACTTTCAGGAAACAAGACTATTTGCTGAGAATGAGAACAAGAAGTTGTTGATTTGAGGAGGGAGGAAAAGATAAGACATACAACAATGTGAGAAAACCAGCTTCAATATTTGTTCTTATACTATCCAGCTATGAGCAGTTATTAAACTTAACAGCTTTATAAGACTGCCTCCTTGTAAAGCCCTAAGCACACATGCAATAGAAATTAACCTGCCTTATAATACTAAGAGGAAAACCCTAAATATCTTTACCTAACATAAAAATTATAACTTGCAAATACTACATGAACTATTTATATACAAACAGATGTTTGAAGATTAAGAGACCTTTGAAAACAATTTACTGTCACAATTTGGTGAATCTCTGTACAACACCTATAGTGTTAAAGAACCAAATTATTTCTTCACCATAAAGGTAAATTTTAGTCAAAATTTAGTTTGATTTGTTCTGAACTAGGCCAGTAAGATTTGCTATTCCACTGCCATAAGAATAAAGACCCATCTACTCTCTATGTTTAAACTTAAAAGTTAAGAAATCTTTGCTGTAGGACTGATTCTTGTTCCAAAGTAAAATAGACATACTTTTCACTTTGTAGTTCCTGTATTTTCTTTAAGTTTTCTCTGTTTTTTTCTTCAATTTCTTCCTTAAGTTCCTTTACCTGGGTTTTATAAAGTGTCTGCAAAACAAGTGAAAAGAATAAGTAAGTATATTGATGGGGTTAAAAACAGTTTGGTAGTTTTTTATAAAGTTAAACAATTAACATATGGTCTAACAACTCCACTCTGAAGAATTTACCAAAGACAAGTAAAAATATATATCTATACAAAGTCTTACACATGAATATTCATTACAGTTTTATTTCATAGTAACATGAATTTTCATTGCAGTTTTATTTCACAGTAATAGATACGGAGGTTATAGAGTATAAACTTCCAATTGTAAAGTCAATTTCTGTTTTTTTAACAACATCTTTTAGTTTAAAAGGTAAGGAAAAAATAGTGAGGACCAGCAAACAGCTGTGGAGTATGACTTTCACACTGCATACTTAATTATCCCTCTGAGAAACAGCACTTCTCTGGGGGAAAAATACATTTCTACAAGAATTCAACTGAAAGAAAAATGATGGCTAGCTCCGGTTTGTTTACAATTTCTAAAATGAAATAGTTCATTCTGCCTTTAGTAATCAGATTCTCATTTCTCCGACTTCAATTACTGAAATTTATATGTGGAATCAATGAAGAAATAAAAATAACCTGATCTGAAAGCCAAAATTAGAGAAAATCTTAAATTCAGCTCATAATAACTTACCAAATTTAGCAACATCTAACCCAGTCCTCACAAGTAACAGAATAAACCAAAACTAAAGACAGTTAATAGTTTGTATTGTTTTATAGAGGCAAAAATCAAGAATCCATAAGAACCACCACAAATCACTTGGACATCCATCCCCAAATATGGAGGCACTGAAAGATTACCCTGTGGAAGTCTACGGACAGGAACGTGTGCTTGATATTATAGACCACTGTGCAGAAGTCACCCCCACACACTGAAAAAATGAAGGCTAATTTACATTCAGGAAAAAGGTTTTCAACAATCCTGAATTTTTTTTTTTTAAAAAACATATTCCAGGGATTGTATAATAAGCCAAGAAGAAACAGACAAAAAATGGAAAAGTCACCACTCGTAACTGCATAAAATTCCATAGAGCTCTAACAGTATCCAGATTTTTTACTGAGGAAATCATTACTTCCAATATTGTTCATACTTTGTTTCTAGGGCATATTCAGCAGTGCAACTCAAACTCTGTGCATTTAATTACACTGCTTAAAGCCCATAGTTAAGTGTGGCTTGCCAGTGAAACAGAAATCGAGCAGCTAGATAAATATCAAACTGAAATGTTAGGGCACAAGCTTGGCAACAAAAAATTCAGAGTTTTCAATAAGGCCTCAAAGCAATAGTTATAAATGCTGATTGACAGTAGTAATGAAAATAAGCTGGCCTGTAGTAAAAAAAGAAAATGAATTTTATGGAGAAAAAGCATAACAGATTCATAAAGTGCACTCAGAGCCAAAATAGGAAAAAGCTCTTGAACATTATTTATACCTACAACTGCATGCGGTGAGAGCTATACATGTTTGTACGAAGGCCACTGTGATGTGCACACATGAATCACACGTGATAATCCTGGGCACTCTAACCCACCAGAGCTTGGTACCAGGCAGACAGAACTCTTAACCGACTCTTCTAAGTAGCTCCAGTTTGAAAGCAATTCTGGAAATATTTGCACAAAAACAGTCATTTCTTTATAACTTAGACTACCAACACAGATTCAGAAATGAAATGTGGAGAAGGGGATATACAACGGGAGAAAACTACTTTATAGTCATTTGAAATAGAATCACAGCTCACATTAAACATCTAAACCCCTTGTTAAGTCAGCTATGGAAACAGTCTACATGTTAAAAGTGATTCTCACCGAGAAATACTGCTCCGCTTCCAGCTGATCCTGCAGCTCCCGCATCTGCCCTTCATTCCCTCTGTACTGCCTTCAGTCGAAAGAGAAAGAGGTAAACAAATGCCCCTACTCTTACTAGACTTTTGCTTCTTAAAGTTGCTAAAACAAAAATGTTTACTAAAATAATCTGTTTTAAAAAAATTCATACTTTGTTATTCAGTATTACTTAACTAGCTATATTTGGTTAGGACACACTGTCTGGTGCCATTTTGCTCCTTGTAAAATGATACTATGAAAAGTAGAGAAAACCATTTTCTGCTGAAGTTCACTTTCAGGAGAATATTAACTGTGGATGAATCCAAATGCAAAAGTAAAATGATATTTTTTTGGTAAATTTTTGTAGAGAACAGCTTTCTTAGGGATACATTTAAAATGTCTTATGCAATAAGTAGACTATTAAAAACATGAACATATTAAATAAATGATAAGAAAAATTTAGTACTACATTTTATGGTTAAGCAAGCACAAGGGTGGGGTGGAAATGAATACTCAGATATGGAATAAGAAGGGAGGCAATAACAACAGCTGACAGAGGAGGAGTAACACAGATAAAGTGAGATGTACATATATAGAATACATATATGTAAACACCGCTCACAGAGAGGCAAGGACTAAAAAGTCAGATACACAATGCAACCCAACACACAGCTATTGAACGGTGAACAATTCCATCTGCAGCTGCTGGGTTTTCATATTAGAAGGTAAGAGCTTTTTACTTTCAGCACATGGTTGACAGAAATTATTAGCTAAATGTTGAGTGCAAGTTACTGTGGGAGAAGAAAATTATAAAACACCTTACTTGGTGAAAACAGTGGCTCTAAAGGGGAAAAAGAATTTCACCAACATAAAGTCAACAAAATTAAGAGAGACAATTCTACACAAGAGTTACAGTGTTGTACATGAAGCTGGCAAATGAAGATATTATAACATAAATTTAGAGGAAATAAAATCCCATGACTTGGCTTAAGGCATCCTCATCTTTGACATTAAATCTCTGAATCACGTCCTTACACAAATTCTGAGAGTCACCGTGACACCCTGGTGTGTCTCTATTTCAAGTAAGCAGACACATCACATCTCAAGAACAGAGAAAAAGGACACTCTGCATTCTGAGATGAACCAAAGAAAACAAACACACATGGGGTCATCATTTCTAATTCCAGTCTCTAAAGTAAAGAAAACTTGAATATTTTCTGTAAGGTACTAATCCATAATAAAATACTCCTGATTTTTGTAATTCTAGTGTGATGACAGATGATTTTTGTGGATATGGAAATTATACAAAAGAACTGTTTTTCTACCATAAACAGACTTATTGTAAAGTCAGTAGTCCTGACAATATCTTTTTTCCCCCTGTAATAACTGTATTTTTTAAAGTAAGTCTGCCCTTCCAAAGCCTGAACTCCCTTGCAAACCTTCTTTGCAAACAAATTCTTTTTTCTAAACATTTTTTCCTAAATCTTCATTTCACAAACTCTAAGTACATAATCTATACACATATAAAATATCAAACACATAAGAAAATGCTGAACACACACAAAAAAGAAATCAAGAATGTTATTTCCGAGACTTACTTTGTAAGCTGAGCTAATTCAAATTCTAATAATCTCTTTGCTTCCAATAAAGTATTTATTTCCTGTTTCATCTGCTTTTCTAAACCTTTTAAATTGTCTGCCTCAAATGCTTGAGTCTTCAATTCATTTTGTAACAACAGTCGCTTATTTGATTCCTGCTCCAGCTGCAGGGTTAGATTCTTAACCTATGAAAGAGAAAAATAATTGGGATTGTAAATTTGTTTAATAACTTATTAGACATTATTTGAAGGAATATTAATCAAACCTCAAGTACACTATTTCCTTATACAAACAGAAAATAACTGTATTCTAAAGAGTCTCCACTGTTTTATGCATTTATTACTGCAGAATTTATAGAGTTAAATCAAATTAACTCCCAAATTTCAGACATGAAATCTTGGAGGGAAAAAAAAATCTGGTTTCTTTGTATGGTACCTGTATGGAAATTCTGGAGAAGGTGAGTATAAAAGTTACTTTTGGAGGGACATTCCTAAATGGTACTTAAATCTATTAGTTCATTCATAAATGTTTGTGCTCTAATCTATAGCCCTGCAAAGTTTACCCCCAAAATTGAACATATATTTAACTCAATTCGATAAATATTTATCAACTACTTACTGGGCATAAGGACTAAAATGCTCCAAATTCTTACAGTGGTTACAATTTCCCTCATGATCTGCTGTTTACTTTTCTGGCGCTGTCCCTGGCCATTCTCTGAATCCAATCATACTGCTCAGACCTTCCAGTGTGATATACTCTCCATCACTGCACAGTGCTTGCAGAGGCTATTCTCTGTCTTTCCCTCTTCATTTATTCCTTCTTCAGCTCTTAAATGTCAAACCGTTGGTGAGGTCTCCATTAACCTCCTGAACATGATTAGCCTTGATACTCCTAACTTGGTACGTCCTTCTTAAGTATGTCATGCTTGTCATGGCAATGTTAGTATCTGTCTTTCCCTTTGGGTTCCAAGTTCCACGGAGGTCAAGCCCAGAACTATCTTATTCTGTACCTTATAGCAGTGAACACAGATATATGTAGGTAATTTTATTTAAATCTCCACCATGTTTAAATTATACTGACTTTTTAGTCATAACAATGATGTTCTCCTTTATAAGATGAATGAAAGTGAGAATTATTTTTCTTACTTCATCCTCCATCCTGTCTTTATTTTCAATCAAATGCTCCAGCTTCTGCTGAGATTGTTTCAGATCAACATCTAGCATAGAACACTGCTTCTCAATCTGAACAACCCTATTTTCAGCCTTCTCTCGAGCTTCTCTCTCCTCCTTCAGTTTTTTTTCCATCTCTGTGAAAGAAAAAGTTGCAAATAAACATTTAACGAAAAAGACTACTTTAAGACTTTCACGGGCTATATAAGACACCTAGGTGTCAAAAACCCCTACTGTTAACATCCTGTTAAAGATTCATTACTGAAGTTCTAACATTATGAATTACTTGTATAATGGGATCTTTAAAGGAAGAGAATCATAAAAATGTAACAAATCTTCCAAATCCAACACTTGCTCAATGATATGAAAGTACAGCTTGAAAAAAAGTAGAGTGTATAAGGAGAAAAATGGAGGTAGTTAGACAAAAGTGAAAAAATAAATGAATAAATAAAGTTGTGGTTATTAATGTATACCTAGCACTGTTCCACAAAAGCTTCAAGAGGCTTAAGGCTGTGATATAAACTTAATTTTTGCAACGCATATAAAAAAGATCCCATGACAGTATAATACTTATTTTACTTATTATCAGAAGATATCAGTCTCTAGTGAGGTTCCTTTCTTGATCAACATCAAGAACTAAGGTTCTAGAGGTTAATTTACTAGGGTCCTGAAACTCTTGAGTTGTACCATCAGGATTCAAATTTATTAAGTCTGTTATCTCGCTTTCAGGCTGTCCTGTCTAGGTGACAAAATAGAAACCACCAGAATGGCGTTTTTCTAAATAACTCCCAGATTTCCAGCTTGGATGATGAATATCACTATCCTCCACAGTCATGATAATATTTCCCATTTACTGAAAGTTTTCTGTGTACAGGCACTTCAGTGCATTTTCCCCATCTAATTTTTTGAAACAGTCATAAGAGAAGCTAAGAGGCAAAGGAGATTTGTCTGATTACAAGCGTGGGCTCATAAAAACAAGATAATCATCAACCAATACAGTAAGAATAGCGGGAAGAGACCATTTGACAGATAAGATCACAAGTTTATCTCTTGAATAAACTGAATTTAAGGTGACAGGTGACACTTCAGCTTACAACAGGTTAAGAAGTGAGTAGAAGGTGAAGAAAAGGAAGACATCTTTTTAGAAATCTGGCTATAAAGGGACGGAATAAAATAGTGGCAATTAGGAAGGACCACAGGTTGCTCCAAAGGTTTGTCCTTTTTTTTTAAACAGATGAGAAAGATATGTACATGTTAACAACAAGAAGGGATTCAGTGGAGGGAAAAGGTTGAGAATAAAGGAAAGAAAAAGTAATTAAGTTGAGATAAGAGACTGGATCTGTGTATAGGTGGAGCATATTAGCAAGGAAAGGAAAAGGATCACACTCTGCTAAGGTGAGAGAGATGATAATGAAGATGGTAAAGGAGCAGGACAGCTTGACCAAGTCAGAGAATTAGATTCTGAGGAGTTCAAGTCTATGACTTCACAGTTTCTTTTTGAAATAGGAGAATGTTCACCTAAAAGCAAAGTGATAAAGACATGGCATAGGAAGCTAGAGGAGAGAAAGAAAAATTTAGGAGAAGGAACTGATGAGTGACATATATAAAACAACAGCTCACTTGAGGCTTCAGACAATGCACTGAGATAACACCCATCTAAAGAACTAGCTGAAGCAATGAGAAGCCACTGGCTGGTCTGATTGAGGGTTGCATTTAGAGGCATAATTCAGTGGAAATACAAAGAAATAACAGAGTTGAAGATACAAAGCAAGAAAGGTGAATCAACAGACAATGAGCTCCAGAATGGATTTCAAAGAAAACAAAGGAAAAGGGCTGAAAAACTGGGAGAAATGAAAATACACTGACTTTTACAGGGAGAGGAGGGTAGTATAGGGAGCAGAGCATGTGGAGTAAGGGAATTAGCAGGTGAAACTTATTTTAAAAAAAAGGAATGCATCAAAAATGAAAAAAAGGAAGGCCCCCCTTTCCCAGATCATCATTTATAATGTCTAAGAGTTTAAACTACTACACAATGAAATTTGATCAAAATCAAAAACCTTTGTTGTCATTATTTAAAAACTAAGCATGCAGAAAATATTAAAACTGACACTTACCACACATTGCAACAGACTTTGCCTCTTCAATAGATTGATGTTTGTCAGTTAAACGAGCTTTGGTTACCTTATGTTCATTTACCTCTTGTTCTAACCGCTGCTGTAATGATTTAAGCTTGTAGTTTAAATCTATTTCTAAGTTATTCTTCTCCTGTAAAATGAGAATGAGAGTCAAGTACTATGCTGTGCAAAACACAAATCATTAAATCTTACATTAATTTTATCTCCTAAGAGATAATATATGAATCATATTGGCTTGAAATATTATACTATATGTACTTAAATACTTTTACTCAGAACATAATTTTATGTTTATACTTCTTGTGCACTTCACACTATCTATAATATCTTACTTTAAAATCACAATAAGCACATATAATTAAAAACAAAATATCACCTCTCTGTGCCCTCCACCCTCCTTTCCCATGTGAATCATTAGCCATGGCTGATGGCAAGGCAGATTTCTATTATATTCAGGAGGGTTCACTGAGAGGATCAGAAATGAACAGGACAGTTCTTCAGTTCATTTAAAATTTTATGCTACCACTTAAAAAACTAATCTCTATTTACATTTGCATTTACACCTAGATTTATCTTGCTCTGAGTTAACATATATTCCATTCCTGTTTGGGGGCTTCTACTCTTCTTCTTTCATCCTGTTTCCAAATTAATACCAGTCTTAGACATCAAAAAGCTATTCTGAATGCCACAAAATATGTCCAAAGGACAAGGTAAGTGGTGGATTTTCTGATCATTTACCTGAGGATCTAGTAAACCTACAACATTTCAGGGAGGTATGCTAAATCTGCATATTATCTATTTAATCCTTTTCTTAGCAAGGTAAGGACAGAGGATAACCAATGGCATTTTTGAAAAGAAAATTCTACAGGCAAAGGTCCATACTTTATGTACACTCTTTACTATATTGCTAACACTTACCAACAAAATGGAAAAAGCACACACAATGCTATATACTAATCCTTTGTTCTCCTTCTTCATAATTGGTAAGGTTCAATATTTTCATCTTTCCCATGTACAAAAAATGGGGAAAAATTCTACATGGAGAGATATCTCCAAACCAATGCAATTTGTGATGATCAGATATCTAATACCCTTCAAGGATAAAAACAAATAAATAACACCCTGCTGCTGCTGCTAAGTCACTTCAGTCATGTCCGACTCTGTGCGACCCCATAGACGGCAGCCCACCAGGCTCCTCCGTCCCTGGGATTCTCCAGGCAAGAATACTGGAGTGAGTTGCCATTTCCTTCTCCAGTGAATGAAAGTGAAAAGTGAAAGCGAAGCCGCTCAGTTGCGTCTGACTCTTAGCGACCCCATGGACTGCAGCCTACCAGACTCCTTTGTCCATGGGATTTTCCAGGCAAGAGTACTGGAGTGGAGTGCCACTGCCTTCTCCAAATAACACCCTAAAAAGCTCAAAATAAGGTCCACATACATCACACACCAACCAACCATAAAAATTTTTAGAAATGTAAACATATAAAGATTAGGAATGAATGGTCTCTTAGAAAATCACCTTACAATATCTGGTAATCAGTAAAACTATCTCATAATTGGTCTACATTAAATCATTTACCTTTTCTGAATGATTAAGCATGTCTTGAGCCTCTTTTCTTTCTCCTTCTACTCTTTCTAGATTATGTTTGAGATGCTTCACCTCCTCTTGTAAAGATGTAATTCGAGCTGTCAAGTGAGAAAAAAGTTCAAATCACAGTCACTGAGAGAGAAATCCTTTTTCCCCAGCATGATCATTAAGATTAAAAAAAAAAGCTTTAAATCTCCAAGTGGTAAATTTATTTATTACTTGCAGTTTGGAATAGCTACAACAGTACTGAAAAAGAACAATGAAACTGAAGAACTCAAACTTGCAATTTCAAAACTTGCTATAAAGTTCCAGTGACCAAAACAGTATGTTACTGGCGTAAGAGAACCAAGAGAATAAAACGGAGACTCTAGAAAGGAAAGTGTACACCCACAGCCAGCTGCCTTTAACAAGGATGCCTATAACCAACCAGCGAAGGAAAACAGGCTCTCCAACAAACAGTAATGGGACAACCAGATGCACGCATGCTAAGTTGCTGCAGTTGTGTCTGACTCTTTGCGACCCCATGGACTGGAGTCCGCCAGGATTTTCTGCCCATGGGATTCTCCAGGCAAGAATACTGGAATGTGCTACCATTCCCTTCTCTGGGGGATCTTCCTGACTCAGTAATCGAACCCTTGTCCTCTTACGTCTTCTGCATTGGCTGGTAGGTTCTTTACTATTAGCACCATTTGGGAAGCCCTCAAGTTAGTCAAAGACCTAAATATAAATGCTAAAACAATACAACTAACAGAAAACACAGGAGTAAATCTTCATGATCCTGAATTTGGCAATGTATTATGAGATACGACACCAAAAGCATAAGCAACATATTTTAAACTGAACTTTATCAAAATTAACTTTTGTAAATCAAAGGACATTATTAAGAAAAATGAAAAGACAAACTACAAAAGAGGTGTAAACATGAGCAAATCATATACCTGATAAGGTCTAGTACCTGTTAAAAGTCAACAACAAAAAGACAAAAAAATAAATGCACAAATGACATGCACAGACATCTTTCCAAAAAGAATATACAAATAGCCAATAAGTACATGAAAAGATTGCTCAACTTCATTACTCACTAGGAAAATTAAAGTTAAAACCACAATGAGACAATGATGGTGGAAACTTAAAATGATAAACAATGCTGGTGGAAATAAAATGAGATGTGGCTATTATGGAAAATAGTCTGAAAGTGCCTCAAAATTAAACCGAGCATTACCACGTGACCCATCAATTCTACTCCTAGGTATCCAAAAGATTTGAAAGCAAGTATTCCAATAAATACTTGCACCTGAATTTCACAACAGTGCTATTCATAACAGTCAACAGGTGAAAAAACTCAAGTGCCCATCAACAGATGAAGAGCTAAATGAATTATGGAATATATATACACATACAACAGGATATTACCCAGCCACAAATGAATGAAGTATTGATATATGGTACAACATCAACCAATCTTAAAAATAAGCTAAGTGAAAGAAGCCTGAACTAAAGGTCACAAATTATATGATGTCATTTATATGAAATATCCAGACCAGGTAAATTCGGAAATATAGGACAGATGAGTGGTTGCTAGGGTCATACAGGGAAGGACAGCTGAATGGGCACAAAGCTTTCCTCTGGGTTAATGAAAATGTTTCGGAACTAGACTGTGAATGTACTGAATGCCACTGAATTGCACACTCTCAAATGGTTAACTTTAGGTTATATGAATTTCACCTCAATAAAAAAAATAAACAAAAGCAGTTAGAAATACAACAGGGCAATGAAAAAAAAACTAGTCATAGTGATTATTTTTCAAACATGTTTCAAAATTTGGCCAAAGAGATGAAGAATAAATGGAATCTTAAAAATTGGTTAGATTAGAAAACTGATCTACTATTTCCAAAATTCAAATCCAAAAACATACCAAGAAAAATGGTTATACGGTTTCCAAATGCCTGTGTATCAGTTAAAAACAAAAGTACATTACACTATGATATATGACATGAAGCTAAGCATTTTTTTTTTTCATTTTTAAAGGGTTGTAAATAGCAAAAAAAGAAAAACATGTAACAGAGATCATATGTGGCCCACAAAGCCTGAAGAATATAATGTCCAATTATGTTTGGAAGTCATTTCCCACACACATGAAGACACTCATCAGTGTACATGGAGAGCATTCAACTAGCAAATAACCATCACTTTACCACAAGACCAGGCTCTCAAACTGCAAGATCTATACTGAGGGATCCAAAATGTCTTAAGAACCATAAAAAGTTAGTGTAAAAATGTTATATGTGCATGTGTGTGTGTTTTACCACAATGTACTTTTTATATGCATGTTGAGGCTTATGTAAATTCTGCACATTTTTTAATGTGTATGAGCTTTGATTCACATGTAAATCAAAAAATAAACCTTCAAGGAAGCACTGAAAAATGATACACATTAACGATAAGTCATGCTATGATCTTCCTTAACTTCACCAATATCTAAACAGTCAGTTAAAACCACTGTTGATAAACGCATAATGATGGTCTCTTCCTTAAAAGCAAGCACTTCAAAGCTCAGTAGTATCTGGAAAATCACTGACTCAAAGAATTTTAGAATTGCAAGAATTTATAGGAGTTACCCAATCTTCTTGGTTTACAGATAAAGAAGGCAGATGAAGTGACATGCACACAGCTAATAAGCTGTATATAAGAAGGCCTAGAGCGGCAGGCAATTCAAGGACGTGGCATATGAGGCTTTTCTAATACATATAATGAGGATACTTTCTTGGTTGTATTCATATCTATTTTAAGCCTAGTCCCTGAGAAATAAGATTGTGCAACACTCCTCAGCTGAGAACCAATGGAAGACCCTAATTTCTGTTTCTAAAGTCCCAAAATTGACCCTGACCTCTGGCCACAGAATTAGAGCTAATCGTCAAGTCCCAGGAGACTCCAAACTATGTTCCCATCCTGTGACTTAGGTTAAAAAACACCACCCCACCGCCTACTTTTCCCTGAAAGATCTGGCAACTTCCAAGCGTGTCTGTTTTGATTAGGTAGTATGGACGCTATCGCTTACAGAAACAGAAAATAGAAAAAAAAAAAAGTAAGAAACGGTTAAAGCCAGGCATCCTGTTGAAAACAAACCGATTTTATTACTGTGACGAAAGTATTTCTTTACTCGCTGTTAGTTATATTCCATCTTTTTCCTTTTAGACTCAGAAAGACTGCTGATATCTCTAGTTCTAACCTTTCCAAGTACTGAATTTTTTATTTGCAGAGGGATTCTCTTTCTACTGTTTACTTTCTATTTCTACCAATAACGCATGAAGAATCCCAGGTTTTAATAGTGATAATCTTCTCTACCTGGATTAGTTCCACTTTGAGTAAGACTTCTGTGAATTGGACACTTTTAAAAATTAAGGTTTCAGTAAACTGGCTGTAAGATTGGAAATAACCACATTACCTCCATCACAAGGGGACCTGAGAGAGGGAAGAAATTACAATTTGATATGAATTCTCCTGAAAGAGAAAGAATGCTAACCATTTCCAGTATTACCAAGGTCATTTTCTTTTTTTATTGAAGTATACTAGATATACAATATCATATCAGTTACAGGTATACTATACAGGACAATATGATCAAAAATATTTTACCTTACACTTAAAAATTACTAAGACACAAAAGGACAAATACTGAGGTACCACTTCTATGAGGTAGTCAAATTCACTGAGACATAAAGTAGAAGGGTGGTTACCAGGGGCTGCGGGGGAGTGGGAAATGGGCGGTTACTGAGTACAACTAAAAAGTTTGAGAAGTTTTAGTACAAACTAAAAACTTTTTAGTTTGAGAAGATAAAAAAGTTCTGGAGATGGACAGTAGTGATGGTTACACAACACATGAATGTACTTTATGCCATTGAATTATACAATTAAAAATAGTTAAAACAGTAAGTGTTAATGTCTGTTTTACCACAATAAGAAGAAATATTACCTTGTAGGTCTCCAATCTTCTCAGAATCATGACCTCTGTCTCTTCGTTCAGCTTCTAATACAGCCTGCAGTTGGTAATAATCTTTGTCCATTTGTGACTTGGAATTCTCTAAAATTCTATTTCTCTCCTGCAGTTCTCTGTTTAGGGACTCTAGCTGAGTGATGGATTTGCTCATCTCTGTGTGACTCTTCCTTAATCTAACCGCCGTGTCTGATTCTGTCCTAAGTAAGTCATTGGCTTCTTCTAGCTAATTAAAAAAGAGAGCAAGAAAATAGTTTTTTTTTTTTTTTAACCAAAACACAAATTTATTTTAATTAAAAAATCTTATTCCAAAAACTTACCTGCTTTTGTAATTGTGCCAGCTTCTCATTAGCAAGCTGTGAATTCTGGCTGACTTTCTTTAAGTCTTCCAACTGATCCTTTAATGTAGAAACTAGAAAATGAAGGAATAACATGTAAGTTTTCATTGAGGAAATACACAAAACCCTTTTTAAAAAACAGGAAACTTTGTCTTAGGCCATAAAAGCCCATTATATTAGATCTAAATTTCATCTTGGAATTACTTAAATTTTAAATTCATTAAAAAGTAGAGTACTGTTTTATAATACACAATGCAAAAACAGATTTGTGTCCACTGCTATAATATTTCAAATTCTTCTATCCTTTTAATAAAGGTTAATCTATTAGTGAAATGACATAGCTATTATTTCTTTTTTACTGTATTCTTTTTTGGGGGGCCATGCTGCATGGCATGCGGAATCTCAGTTCCCCAACCAGGGATTGAACCCACCCTGGCCTTGGAAGCACAGAGTCTTAATCACTGGACTACCAGGGGGGTCCTGATACAAAGCTACTTTTAATGTTCTCTATTTTTTAAAGTACAAATGTTTGCTTACTTCAATTACTTTCAATATGATTCAAAATTTAAAAGGTACCAAATGGTATATAGTACAGACATGAGTCTTTCTCCCAGCACATTGTTTTCCAGCCCCTCTGGCTCTCCTCCTCAGCAACTACTATTACTAACTTCTTGCACATCTTTCCTCAGATAGTCTGTGTATCCATACCCGAATATATGAGAACACAAATGTGTGTTTTCACAAGCATTATATATACACAAATATATACATACATATATATGCACTTAAGCATATATAGATACGCCATTTTCTTTTAAACAATTAGTATTTTTTTAAGATACATTTTAGAGATTCTAAGTTTATAAAGAAATGCTTTATTCTTCTAAAATGCATAGTACTCTACCATATACACTAAAGTTTATTATATCACAGAATACATTTACACTGCTCATAATTTTTGCAATTTTAAACAACTCTAAAATTGATAACTTTATGTATCAGTATGCATGTGCACAAGTGTATGTGACATAAATTACTAGAAGTGAAATAACTGGATCAAAGGATGTAGAAAGCTATTTTAAATCTGTATTACTAATATCAAGACACATAAAATTCTAGTTTGGTAGTTTTCAAATATGGCTACTTGTTAGAAGTGCTGAGACAGCTTATTAAATATACCAATGCCCAGTCTACATGTCGAGGGAATTAAATTAGAACTTCTGGAGTTTAGGCATTAGTATTCTTTAAAGTTTCCCAAGATATTCTAATACATACACAAGGGTAAAAATCACTACCCTAGTTACAACATTACTACTGATTTTAAATATGTTATAAATTTATCTTGGGCCATGGGTATTAGCTCATGAAGGGTCTTAGGACTGAGTCTTCAAAAATATATCATAGGCACTAAATTTAAGACAACCTGAAGACAAAGACCTCAAGACAGTGTTAGAAATTTCAGTGTTTTTCAAAGAAAAAGCAACAATTTACCTTCATTTTCTACATTCCTCCTCTTCTCATTTTCCTGTTCTGCTTTTCTTTGGTATTCATTAATTCTGTGCTGTAGCAACATTTTCTCCTTCTCAATCTGAGATACTGTAGATTCTAGATTTCTTCTTTGATTCCCCTGAAATTATGAGAAAAGTTAACCACTGCAATTAATACTCCTCATTTCTTCAAGAGAATACTCAGTTCTTTTTTTAAAAGTACACAATTAATTAAGATAGATATTTTGGCTTCAAAATCACATAGTATTTCCTAACAACAATACCCTTTTAACAGTATAATTATCTTGTCTCAGAAGAAAGCAGTAATTTTATTTTAACTAGATATATAAATTGGTACAAAACTCAAATGATACCAAAGGTTAGTGGTTGTGGTTTAAGTTCACCAGTCCCTATATGAGGTCTCCCTTAATTTTTCTTCCTGTTTCGGTAACAATTTATCTTTCCTAAGATGCTCTATGTATGCATGTACCTACTTAATGTATATTAGAAAGTAATGAAAAAGATACTTTTGAAAATGAAACTAAGGGGAAAGGAGAGTTAAAGAAAAAAAAAATACTCCAAATTCTACAACTTAAAACTTATCTTCTGCTTCTGTGTTACCACTATCAGCGTATCTTGCATTTAATGCTATATTTTTATCTTTAAGACTCCACACTGGACAAACCTTTTACAGTGTGTGTTTTTCTGGGCTTTCCCATCTGTAAGTGAAATCCATCTTTTAAGTAAGATGCTGCCAGAGAGATACAGTAAAATTTGACAGAGACCATCCAAAATCCTTTCAATTATAAGATTTTATCATTTTAACTTTTATCTTTTCATTTTGAAAATTTGAAATGATTATACGTTTCAGAAGTTCCACAGACAGTAAGTATACGTACCCTTCCACTCAGTTTTCCCTAAGAATACATTTACCAACGGTACAATAACCAAATCAGGAAATTGATACTGATATACAGCATGTGTAGTTTGACGTCATTTTATCTCATGTGCAGATTCACAGAACTACCACTACAACCAAGATACAGGACTGCTTCATCAGCACAGTGATCTCCTTCCAGTCACTACTTAGAGCCACATGCACCCCTCACTTCTCCCACCACCGACAGCCCTAGCAACCAGTAACAAGAGGTCTTCCATCTGCATAATTTTGACATTTTTAAAATGTTATCTTAATGGATCACACAGGATGGATCTTTTGAGATTAACTTTTTACACTCAACATGTATCTTTGCGATCCATCCAAGTTGTTGTGTATAACAATGGTTCATTTTCCCAGTCTACAGCTTATCATGCCACCCTCTTATCAGTCTTTCACAGAGCAAGCACTGTTAGTTTTGACAAAGTCCAACTTATCGAACTGTCTTCCTTATATGGATCACGTTTGTGGTGTAATTATAACTCTTCACCAAGCTGTAAGTCCCAAGGATTTTCCCCTATATTTTTTCCCTAGAAGTTTTATATTTTTTATGTTCCTATTTAAATCTATGTCTGTTTTAAGTTAATATTTGCCTAAGATGTAAGACTTCAGTTGAGGTCCATATCTTGGCCTATGAATACCTCACTGCCCCAGTACCACTTGCGAAAAAGACTATCCTTTCTCCACCGAATTGCTTCTGCACCTTCGTCAAAAATGAGTTGGCCATAATTGAGGGTAACTGATCCACAGTTTCTTTGCAGTACTGTCTTTGCTTGATTTTGTTATCTTGGTCATTCTAGCCTCACAAAATCCACTGGGGAATGTTTCTTTCGTTTATATTTTCTAGAAGACAGTATAGAATCAGTGTTAAGTCTTCTTAAAACACTTGGTAGCTTCCTCTAGTGAAACCATCTGGTCCTGAAGATTACCTCTGGAGGAGCTTTTAAACTATGAATTCACTTTAATAGTTAAATAGGGATAGTCACATAATGTATTTCACATTGTGTGAGTTGTGGTAGCCTGTATTTTTGGAGGAATTGGTCCATTTCACCTATACCTTACACTTCAGTGGTTAGACCTGTATTATTTCCTTAAGAATTTTTTTAATATATCTGTAAGAGTCTGTAGGAATATGCCCTGCCTTATTCCTGATACAGATCATTTGTGTCTTATCTTTCCTTTCACAATCTTGCTAGAGGTTTGTCAAATTTTTTATCTTTCCAAGCAGCTGGGTTTTTCCTTATCATTGACTTTATTTTCCTGTTTCCAATTCCACTTATTTCTGCTCCTTATTTTTCCCTCCTTCTCTTTGTTTTCAGTTTATTTTGCTCTTCTTTTTCTAGGCTCCTGAGGTAGAAGCTTAGATGACTGATTTGAGACAGTTTATCTTTTCTTCTTTTTTCTTAGTATTTTATTGAAGTATGGTTGACTTACCATGTTTCAGGTGCACAGCAAGATGATTCAGTTATACACACACATATATATTATTTTTGAAGTCACTTTCCATTATAGGTTCTTACAAGATATTGACAATAGTTCCCTTAGCTACACGGTCATCTTTTCTAATGTAAATGTTTCAATGCACACATTTCCCTTAGAGCACTATGTTACCTGCACCCCACAAATTTTGATGTTTATCTTCATTTTCATTGTTGAAATATTTTTAAAAGGAGGAAGACCCATAACTTTATGAGATATAACATTGTAATATACTTTTTCATTTCCTTTGAGACTCTCTTACCTATGCATTATTTAGAACTGTGTTGTTTAGTTTCCATGTGTTTGTAGAGCTGTCTGATACTTTTCTGTTATTCACTCTAGCTTGGTAACATTTTGGTCAGAGAACAGGCTGTTTATGACTTTAATTCTTTGAAATCTGTAGAAGTTTGCTTGGTACGTGGTCTATCTTGGTACATATTCCTTGAGTGCTTGAAAAGAATGTGTCCTTTGCTATTGTTAGGCAGAAGGTTCTACAAATGTTGAATAGGTCCCATTGGCTGATAGTGTGGCTGAGTCCTATACATTTGCTGATTCTCTGTCTAGAGAGTGGTATTTAAAAAGTCTTCAACAGTAATCACAGATTCATCTATTCTCCTTTCAGTTTTATCAGCTTTTGCTTCGCCTATTTTGTAGCTCTTCTGTTTGGTGAATACAAATTTAGGAATGCTATATCTCCTCAGAGGATTGACATTTTTGTCATTCTGCAATGTCCCTCTGCCAGTAATAATTTTATTTGCCCTGAAGTCTACTTTACCTGATTTCAATACTGCCACCGCTGCCTTCTTTTTGCTAATGCTTAGATGATGTATTTTTTCATCTTCTTAAAGTTGTCTATATTGTTATATTTGAACAGTTTCTGGTAGACAGCATATGGGTAGGTGATTTTAAAAAATTTACTCTGACAATCTGCTTTAACTGCTGCTGAATTTAATTTACATTTAATATAATTACTGATATATTAGAGTTAAAGGCTCCCATTTTGTTTCTACTATGCTCTGTTTTCTTCTTCCTTGTCTTTCTGTAGGTTACTTGAGCATTTTTTTAGAATTCCACTTGCTTTTTCTAGTGTTTTTAAGTGTCTCTCTCTATAATTCTTATCAGTGGCTGCTCTAGGTATTACATTATATTACTGGTATTGGATTATGACCAGTTTGATTAAAGTGTAACATGGTACCTCTGCTGATACCTATTTATAATTGTCTAAAAATTTCTTCTACACATATGGAGAACCACATTGGACAACACCATAATTTCCACTTCAACTGTCAGATGTAATATAAAACACCGAAGAGGAGAAAGAGTGCGCAGTGTGTTTACCCATAGTTTTACTCTCTGTTGTTTCTTCTCTCCTGGTATTTCACTATTTCTTAATCACTTCCTTTCTATTTAGAGAATTTTCTTTAGCAATTATTTTAGGGAAGGTGTGCTGGTGACAATTTCTCTTGGTTTTCCTTCATCTGAGAACATTGTGGTTCTCATCTAGGATGTTTTCACTGGACACAGAATTCTCTGTCAACAGCTTTTTAACAGCCCTCAAAAAAAGCAGTACATTTCCTCTGCTCTCCATGGTTTCTGATAAGAAATCTGTCATCTGCACGGTTCTTCCCCTTTAGAGAAGTGTCACTTGCTGTATTTAAGATTTCTTCTTTGATGTTAGTTTTCATAAATCTATTGTATGTCTTGGTGTGGATATCTTTGGGTTTATCCTTTTTGTGGTTCACTCAGTTTCTTGTAGGCTTGTATCTTTTGTTTACAGGTTCACATCTTTCTCCACACTTGTGCAATTTTCAGCCTTCATTGTTTCCTGCCCTCTTTGCTCCTCTTTTACAGCAATTCCAAAAACACAATCTAAGAACCTTTCTGCTATAGCCCCAGTGGTCACTGAGGCTCTGTCACTTTTTCTGTTATTCAGAGTAGGTAATTTCTATCCATCTTCAAGTTCCCAGACTCTTTTCCTTGTATTCTTCACTGTGCTGCTGAGCCCATCCACTGAGATTTTTATTTCAGGTATTTTCAACTTTTGGTTGGTTCTACTTTATATCTTTTATGTCTTTGTAAAGACTTTCTAATTTATATTTTTCATCTATTTCAGGTATATTTGTAGCTGCTCACTGAAACAGGATGGTTCTTTCAAATCTGAGTCAGGTAATTTAAACATCTGTGTTATCTCACTGTTGGCATCTGTTTATTGTCTTTTCTCATTCCAGTTGAGAAATTCCTAGTTCTGGCTATTATGAGTGATTTTCTAATGAAATCTGGACATTCTGGGTATTATCTTACAATATGGGGGATTTTTAAAGGTTTTCTGTTTTAGCAGGCCTCTCCTGTCAGTGTTCTGGTGGGGTGACAGAAGTGCTGCCTCATTTCTCTCAAATAGAGGTAGAAATCTAGGTTTTTCCACTTGGTCTTTAATGACGCACAGGTTGGGGGAGGGAGTGGATCCTCTTCACCACTGGAGGAAAGGGGAGTTCTGGCACCCCACTAGGCTTCCTCGGATGACACCATGAAGGCGGGAGGGTACCTGGTCACTGCTGCCTACACAATCCCCACAGACACTGCAATGGGGGGACAGGCGCTCATTTTTTCAGTGTCCTAGGTGTGAACTCTCTACAAGGCCTCTTCTGATACCAATACAACAGGCAGCAGGAAGAGGGCCTTGCTAACTGCCAGAATGGAAGATGATTCCCCACATGGTCTCCAATGACACTATCTATGGCGGGGGTGGGGGGCAGGAAGGCTCATCACTCACTGCCCAGCAGAGATGCAAGTCCCTCCAATGGACCTTCCTGGTCATGGGGCTGGAAGTTTGAGCTCCGAACTCTGTTTCTGCTGATGGGGATGGGGTTACATTTTCTACGTTGTGTCTGGTGAGCACAGCAGTGACTGTAAGTTTTCTGATTTGCTAGCCTGCTGCCTTCCTGGTCCTACTTAAAGAGTGGTCTTTTTCACCTGTGCTGTTGGTGTTCCCAGATTGCTGGCTTATCCAGTACCCAGCATGGAATACACACTGCAAGCAAACAAACAAAAGCCCAAAAAACCCAGAGTACTTATTACTGTATCATTTCTGGAGGTTCAAGTATTCTAGCTGGTCTGTCTTACCTCCACCTTTCACAATCTTTTTAATTTTTTTTGCTTAATGCCCCAGGTTTTAAAGCTGTATTTAGCAGGAGAAATAGGGGAAAGGACTTTCACTCCATCTTTTCAGAAGCAGGATGATTTTAATTTTATAACTAATATTTCCCTCTTTACCTTGAATTTAGAAAGCCGAGTAACTTAAACCTAGCATATTTGTGTTTTATCTGTGTTCTAGAAATGAAACAAAAAGTAGAGTATATGCAAAAAGGATTTCTTAAATACTCAGTGTAAATACTACAGTGCCAGGCCAAGTCCACATTGCCCAATGGCAACTTGGTAAAATATTACATAAATCTGTCCAGACTATGTATATTTGAGGCTATGAATATGGGGGGGGGGGGACAAAAAACCCACCATCACTGACACACGCTGTTCTTTAGGAGAAAATTAAGACAGCACAAAAATCATCAGAAAGGTTAAATCTAAAAAGGACAAAGGATGTAAACAACGAGAGAAAGGACTCTGGAAAGATATTTACAAGGTAACCAGAAAGAATAAAAATGTGTTACATACTTGCAAAAGAACATCCTAATCACAAAATGTTCAGGCAGTGTTTCCCTGATAGTAACAAGTTCTTGCTAAGTGATGATGAAAAAAAGATTCCAACATTCATATAATTCCCATTTGATCATATGAAATTATGTTAATATAAGTCCTTTTGAAGCTGTATTCTTCCTTCTTTCCTATTTGTCTCTTTCTGCTACAGTTCTAGATTCAACTTCTCATCTCCTGCTCCTTTCTCTCTTTTCAACTATTAAGAACCAGTAAACTGAAATTCATGTACTAAAATTTGAGCATGGTTCTAGAATAAAACCACACAGAAGAAACTAAAGCATAATCTAATTTCACTTGAACTTGTAGCTCCAAAGTGAGGCTTTCATCATGATTCTTTGGTCCTGTTCTATACTGCAACCTATCAAGTTCAGATGTAACATTCTCAGAAAACAAAACAATCTGAAAGAGGGAAAAACTCTCAAAAAGGACAACCTCTGATTAGAAAATAAAAATTACCTCTTCGTCCAATTCTTTCATTATCTTGTCTAGTTTTATGTTCGACGTTCTGTAAAAGTAAAAGCAATATGGATTAGAAATACATTTACTTTTTACTGCCTAGGGTGAAAAACCACATTCCTTACTTTTCCATTTAGCTAAGATTTCTTAACCTTTTTTGTGCATATGCTGTGGACTCTTCTGAAGTCAGTCTGGTGAAGCATATAACATTTTTTCACAAAAGTATTTTTAAAGCATAAAATACATAGGATTAAAAGAAATTGTGAAATACAGTCATGAACTTTTTAAAACAGTATGATTCACTAATATACATGTTTTATTAATATATTAAATGGCACAATCTAGCAGCAGTAATTTTATAGTATTAATAAGCATAAATGGAATTTAGAGATAATATTTGCATTCTAGGAAAATATTTGTGATTTTTACTGGTAATAAAAAAATTCACAGCTACTGCTAATACCTGTAGATTACTATGTTCATAATTAAAGATGCTGAATTTCAGTTAAAGGTTACAGAAAAGATTCACTATTCTCCCCCAGGTTTAAGGACCTTAAATTCCATGCATGGATGCTTTAGGAGAGGTTCAAGGATTCTAGGTTAAGGAGTCCTGAATACCTCAGGCAACATTTGCTACTAAACAAAGATCAACCATTTAAACTTTAATGCAAGATTAAGTAAAGAAGGGAAAGGTGGCATATATAAAGCAAACCTGGCAACTTGGGCAAAAATTTGAGATAAACTGAAAGTGCATCATCTCCATCACAATTCATATTTTGGGCTCTAAACATATTTCTGAGCTTCAAATCTGTATATGCAATGCTTCACTTGGATGTCTCACCAAATACTTCATTCAGCATGTCCAAAGCTAAACTTATTCCCTCTGCCCCACACCCCTGCCACAGTACCAACCTGCTGTTCCTCTGCTATCCCCAAACAAGGACACCACCTGGGAATTCTCCCTGACTCATCTTCCTCCCTCATTCTCACTTAGTGAATAAATATCAAGTGCTGCCTTATTAACCAGAGAGTTTCTTAAGAAGCAAATTTGATCTTTTGTTTTCCTTTAATAACTTTTAATGCTTTAGAGAGATCAAACCAGTCAATCCTAAATGAAATCAGTCCTGAATATTCATTGGAAGGACTGATGTAAAGCTGAAATTCCAATACTTTGGCCACCTGATGTGAAGAACTGACTGACTGGAAAAGACCCTGATGCTGGGAAAGATTGAAGGCAGGAGGAGAAGGGGACAACAGAGGATGAGATGGCTGGATTGCATCACTGACTCAATAGACATGAGTTTGAGCAAGCTCTGGGCATTGGTGATGGACAGAGAAGCCTGGTGTACTGCACTCCATGGGGTCACTGCAACACAACTGAGCAACTGAACTGAACTGAATGCCTTTCAATCACCCTTAGGATAAATTCCAACTTTTAATCTTTTCAAAAACAGTATTCTAAGATTTAGATTCTCTTAACCTACCACCTACCCAAGTCTATTTGAGGTCACCACCTCCCTCCCCACCACACATACACTCATTTTCGTATAATTATTGGCCACTTTGGCCACTCTTAATTTCTTCATTAAATTGATCCCTACCACCATCACTATCACTAATTTGTCATCTGCCTTCTAGCTTTAATTATACAAACTGTTCAACATTTATGTAATAATATTTATCCATTTCTTTCTCCTTATTTCTATGTTTTACACCCAGAAATTCCTTACAAATCCTGTGCTCAGGATTATACTAAAGTGTTTTTCTTAAAAAAAAAAAAAAAAAGCCTATATTAAATGCTTCACCATTTAATCTATAGGCAGCGAGCAATTTACTAGTTTCTTCTCCCCTAGTCACAAAATTGCTAGTCTTACCAATTCCATTTTTTGAATACTTCATCTCCATAGTACCTACTTTTTATTTATTCAATACTACCCACTAACAGTAACTATAAAATGTTAAAGTCTGTAATAAGTAACTCAGCATTATGGTAGACTATTTTAAATTCTCTTGATCACTTTATATTTTCATAAATATATTGGCTCTTATTAAATTTAGACTCACAGGACAAAAAAGTTCTGAAAAAATACTGTTCTAGAGAAGCAAAGTGGAAATTAAGAGTGTTTGCATCAAAAATTTAGTGAATTTTTTTACAATTAGTGAATTTTAATCTTCAACAACATTTACATTTTGGAAAGTATCTTATTCAATATAAACTAATTTCCCTGTCAGCTAATTAAATGGGAGAGAAAATGAGTACATTAGGTAGTAAGTGAATAGTCTGCACTGAATGTATATCAGTGGCAATCTTTACAACCCTGCCTTACTTCCACCCACTTTTAGGGATTTAGAGTGCAAATAGCCATTTGCTATGCAACTTTTAATGGGAAAAAGGTAAAGCATATTCTCACCTGCACTTCTGCTCCATTTCATCTTTTAATTGCATTTCATTATGTAACTGCTCTTCCAGCTTGTAAATTGTTTTCTGCAAATTTTCCTGCTTTAATTAAAAACAAAAACTCACTTTAATAAGAATATTCATAGAGAATTTTAAAATAGTAAGTTTATATTACCATTTTATAGCTGTTCACAAGGAAATTATCTGATCCAATCTTACCTTTTTCCCTTCTGTCTGAAATTTTTATTAACTCAACAAGCATTTCCTTCTAATGTTAACATGTCGGGCACTGTGGTTGGCACTAGTAATATAAAAATTCAAAAGATTTGGTCCCAGTTTTCGTAAAGCTAATAGTTAAATAGTGTGACACAGGGAATAGGAGGGGGAAAAGAACCTGCAATAACTCAAAGACATATATACAAAATATTATGATGTGGTAGATACAAATAAAATTACACATAAGGTATACTGCACAGGAAAAAAGGACAGACCTCATCTGCCAGGAATATGGAATGTTTATGATGAGACTTGTAAGAAGAGAAGTATTTACCAAGCAGAGGAAGTGAAAGAATAAATGCATCCTGGCAAAAATGAATGAGTCTGAAAGTAGAGAGACAAAGAAAATACGATTGGATAATGGGGAGAAATCACAACCAGAGGACAGAACATAACAGAGAGACTGAGTCACGTAACAGCTGAAAAGGTGAGTGGGACTATTTCCTTGTATGCCGAAAAGGAGTTGGGCACTTTAACCTGTAAACACTTTAAAAGGTAAAATGACAGTGTTGGCATTTTAGAAATATCACTTAAGTAAAAAAGAAGGTGAATACATTAGATAGCAGAGAAATTCTAGACAAAGAAAAACCAATTAACAGACAGTCCGGGCAAAAAAGAGTATACAGTTCTAATGTAAGGAAGAAGCTATAGAAATGAAGAGGAAATGAATTACTGCATCAATCAGAAGGCAGAATTTATGATCCAGCAACCAATTAGAAATAAGAACAGAATAGCATTACAAAAGATGTGTGACAAAAAGAATTGCTGGGGAGAGGATGAAAAGAGAAAGGCTGAGTTTGGCTTTGGCCTAGGTTGAGGTGTCTGAAAGCTGTGCAGGAAGAGAAGTCTATTCAGAGAGAAAGAAAGGATTCAGGTATAGAGCTCAGAGAAACAAGTTGGTCACACATGAGATTAATTACAGAAAATGGGCAGAGAGCCAAGGTCAGAAGTACTTTGAGAAACATTTAATAATTAAGGGGAGGGGGAAGTAGAAGGAGAGACTGAAAAGAGGACTGAAAATAAAATCCAGAGGCAGGAGAAAAGGCAAGAAATAATGAGAGTATGAGAGTTCTTAGAGTTCTAAGGAGGAAGGATTGCTCAGTGTCAAATGCAACAAAAGAGAAAAATAAGATATGAAATGAAAAATATTCATCATATTTGGCAACTGCAAAGCTGTTCACTAGCATCTCTGCTAGAAGGATTTCAGGGAAGAGTTGAAAATTAAATTGGTTGACTTTTATATTTAGTTCTAGGTTAACAGAAATAGTAGGCACACAAACGTTTTCTTCTTCCCCTCTGATCTTAAACAGAGTAAAAGATAAGAGTCACTGACAGAAACTTATGGCAATCACCACCGAACAAGATTAGCCCAAAGAAAACACGATGCCACTGAATTATTTTTTTTAAGTCCTAATGTACCACTATACTTACAAATAAGTAATACAGTGAGAGGGGAGTTGTAACAGCTCATTTTCACCTTCTCCGGATCAAATGTGCTTTAATTTTGAAGATTTCTGAGCCCTAGTTAGCCACATAACTTGGCAAATAACTTTGTTGGGATGAGAATTTAAAAGAAAAAAACGCATAATAGCTAACAGGTACCCCCACATAGTTCATTCCCCTTTTTCTTACTTCCCCTTCCCACCACATGCTCTCTCAAATGTAACAGCAAACATATAAAGGAGAAAGAGAAGAATTTTATCAGTTTTTAACAATGAACGTGGCCTATTCCTCGTCTCAATTAACAATACAGGCTGCAGCACACAGAGTTCAAAGACTAGTCTAAGGATGGCCAGGTTTATTTTTGGTATATTTAAGAAAATTTCCAGTTAACCCAAAAGGACCTTCTCAAACATAAGCAAGTAAAAAAATTTTAAATCCAGTCTCTTATGAACTACTCTCACAATGAAAAGAACTCATGTCTCTAATATTTACTTCCTATAGTAATTCACTTTTCAGGGTCAAATGAGAAGATGCTCACTCTACTAGTTACTCTCCATTGGTCACCTCTCCCTTTCAGCCTCGAAGATCCATCCTCTGCCTTGTCATGAAATTTACAGACTTCATTACGTGGGCTCTTCTGTCCCATGATTTTAAAGTTGGTTTCAGCCTACAGGTGCCACCAGCTGGAGATCAGTTGGGAGAAATGAAATATCCATTCTCCTCACTCTCCTCTTGCCTTATTGCGGCTTTGGCAGTGTTCTATGTTCTATGCTCCTCTTTCATGATTCTACACATTCTCTCCGAGCTGTGGGAACAAGATTTGTCTCTCCCCGTCCTTCAGACTAGGGGCAATGGCTTCCCACTGCTGTCAATAAATGGCTGCTTTACACCCTTATTTACTGCTCCCTGTAATCCTGCTCATAACACCATTTACAGTCCCTTCATTAAACTCTCTTCACTTCATGAACAAACAAAATGTGGTATATAGATGTAACAATATATTAAGCCTTAAAAAGGAATGATATTCTGATATATCTACAACATCCTTGAGCCTTGAGGACATTAAGTAAAATAAGCCAACCACAAAAGGTCAAATATTGTATTATTTCACTAGAATAGTCAATTTCATAGAGACCGAAAGTAAAAACAGCAGTTATCAGGGGCTGGAGGGAGAGTGGAATGCAGACTTTAATGGGTACAAAGTTTTAGTCCGGGATGAAGAAAAAGTTCTTGAGACGACAGTGGTGATGACCGCGCATCAACAATGTGAGGGTGCTTAATGTCACTTAAAAATGGTGTTAATAAAATGGTCAATTTTGTGTTACATAAATTTTATCACACACACAGAAAACTCTCATTTAAACCTTCTGAATGTATCATGTTTCCCTGTCATGATCCTACCTGAGCAATGAATTATCATAAATTTCTAATTCCAAAGATTAAAAAGACCACCTCTGTCTACCTGTGTAGCAACGTGTAGTTTATTAACTGCTTCCACATATAATATCCCATTTGATATTCAGGCAAAAAATCAAGCAGGAGAAGAGACAGTAGGTAAAAAAGATGCTATAAAAATTTAGGCTTGGGACTTCCCTGGTGGTCTAGTGGTTAAGATTCTGAGCTACCAATGCAGAGGGCCCAGGTTCAATTCCTGGTCAGAGAACTAGATCTCAAGAGTTTACATGTTACAACTAAGACTTCGCATAGCCAAATTAAAAAAAAAAAAAAATCAAGCTCACTAACTACACATTTGGAAGCAATATATATATTAGTATCATGCATACAAAATACATTATCCACAAAACAGCTTTTAAAAAAATAACAATAAGAAAATACCTACCAAGCTTTTATCCACATTAGAGCTAGTTCTGTTATCGTTAGGATTTGCTGAAGATAAGTATCTGGGAAGAAAAAAGTTTTTAAAAGAAAAAAAAAATTTTAATATCAAGTAGCAACCAGTAACAAATATTATATGCCTATTTTTTGAACTTGATCTGCTTTTAAAAGTTGAGTGCATGTTCTTAATTCTTTATTTTTACAAACATAACACAGAAATAACACATATATTAAATAAAACCCACAGTTAGGTCTGAAGTGGTCTTCCCTGGTGGCTCAGTCAGTAAAGAGTCTGCCTGCAATGAGGGAGACCTGGGTTGAAACCCTGGATCAAGAAGATCCCCTGGAAAAGGAAATGGCAACCCACTCCAGTATTCTTGCCTGGAGAATCCCATGGACAAAGGAGCCTGGTGGGCTACATACAGTCCATGGGGTCACAAAGAGTTGGACGTGACTGAGCAACTTCACTTTCACTTTCATGAGACATGACTACAAGGAAAAATCACAGAACATAATCTAGTGTATGATAATGTAGTACAAATAGTGCATGTGTGTATATAATGATTATTTAAGATTACCTTTGTGTAGAAAAAGTAACCACTTTTGTGTAGAAAAAGTAATTAACTGCTGAACTCTACTACAGAAAATATAAAAACACTTAGGGGGTTGTTTACATAAACATCTTGGGTGTTTTACAACACTCAAGACAGAGAAAAACTGATAAAAATATAAAATTTTTAAAATAGAAAAAAAGAAAGAATGCTGGAACAAACATACCGCTTTACAAGGTCTCTGTGCATTTCAATAAAAAATAGTTCCAATATTACAGTCATAGAGAATTAGGGAGGGAAAAGAGATTAAAATACTGTCTTTTTCTAGGGGTCAAAACTCAAGTATCACCTACTTGTCTGATGATACAGAGAAAGTATTCTAGTATCGAAAGAACAAAATTATTGTCTTATAATTGGATTACTGGAGAAATTTCATAAAGCAGGACTAAACTGAATTCCTGTTTTCTAAACTTGACCTGAATTAACCTATTAAAAGTTTTGACTAAAATGACAAGATGTTTCACTTTAGAAGAAAGTGAGCTATAATAACCTCAAATTTAATCATTACTCCAAGAAATTCAAATGTCTACTACCATTTTAATGGAGCATAATTTGACTAGAAGTACATATTCTAAAATAAATTGATCAAGCAGATTTGACATACCCAGTTGATGTTGCCATATAGTTCAGTTCACTTTTATATGCTGGTGTAGCATTTTATTTAGATTTCTATTGTGTAGTATTCGCCAACCTACAGTGTACAACTTGTCCATTTCCTCACTAGGATATAAACATCTCAAGAGAAGACTCTGTATCTTATTAATCCTTATATCTGACGAAGAGTAGACTGTCAAATGTGTCTGTTGAATGAATGCCCAGCATATAAAAATAACGTGAAATGTTTAACTTATATCTGAAGTTCACTGAAAAGGCTAAAACTAACATTAGCTCATACTAATGATAATAATAACTAACACTGAGCGCTTATGCCATGGAGAGCATTGCTCTAAGTGTTTTACTGTGTTTTGATTTATTTAACCCCTACAACAACCCTGAGACACAAATATTACCCCCACCATCCCTATTTTTGAGGAAATGAAGGTATAAAAGATCAAAGCTATTTGCCTAAGGTCACAAGGCCTTATAATGTAAAATATGATGAGTTCACTGAGAAGTTTTAGGGAGGAATCACTTAATTTTTGAAGAATTGAAAACTATAGGCCTTTTGTAACATCAATATAGCGATGATAATGCTAGAAGACTACATACTGTTTAAAAATGCATTATAAAACCAGAACTCTTTGGATAACAGGATTAAGCAAAATATCAACAGTAACAGAATCTCTTGACCTATTAATAGCTGTAATGTGAAGAAACATTAAGTTATTCAGCAAAGAATTTCTGAAAAACAGTATCCTGAGCATGGATGAGTTTGAAAGATACTAAATATGAAATCCTGGAAATATAATCAATTGGTGAATGTGACGTATTAATATATCTTTTTATACACCATTAAATCTACTTTAAATGTTCTAAGGTGAATTTTAGATATCCCTAAGAAAATATTATTACTACAACAAAATCAGTGCCTACCCCCAAAACCAATGTGTAGCATACTTACCTACGATTGCTATAATATGTAAATCCTACAAAAGGTAGTTGATTGCCAACAAAAGCTTTAGGTATAGGGAATGTTTCTTCATCTCCTTTATCTTCTTCCAAGTCATCAAAGTTACTTGTATCTATGTCACTACTTAAATCAGGTACAACTGGTGCTACAGCTAAAAACAGAAACAAAATTAGTTCTTTCCAAATTTAATATCAAGTGAAACAAAGATTTTGCACTAACTACTAATGACTTCCTACATATATATAACTTGTGAACCACAAATTCTAAATGGGCTGAATTCTATTACAGTAAGTTTTACCAGGATTATTAATCAGCAGCTACTGATCACTGATTATATAATTCTGTAAATCAATTATTTTCAAAAATAATTATGATAATTATCATATATACCTCAAGTTTAATTTCAGTATGACAAGTCAAGTATTATTAAGGTTTGTTTTAAAATACACTGCAGTATAAGATGTGCAAAAGAAATTAGGACTACAGAAAAGACTGTTCAGAAACTATAGGGCAAAACAAATTGCACTTAAAAGTTGGTTAGCTTCATACGCAGTATTTCACTTATTAATCTGCTTTACAGCAAACTAGAAATCCGTTACCTCTCTTAGCAGTCTTGGGTATAGTTAATCATTTGTTACTGAAATATTTTTACTTATCTAGAATCTAGATAATCAGTATTCCCCTGCCCACCGGCTCAATAGCTCTATAAGAGCAAAGTTGTTTTTTGTTTTTTTTTTTCTCCAATTAATGTTGATTTACAATATTGTGTTTCAGGTAAAAAGCTAAGTGATTCACTTACGTGTGTGTGTGTGTGTATTTTTGTTTTTTTTCCCAGATTATTTTCATTATTGGTTGCTATTATGATATACTGAATAGGAGCAAACTATTTTGAATTATATTTTCAGACTACTAATAGTTACCTTCCTTGAATTAAGTGATTAGGGGATAACTCAGGTAAGTCTTATAAAATGGCTGTTGGGAAAAGAGAACAGGGATACAAAACCTCAACAAAGACTCTTCTTCAGGAGTTCTAAACTTGAGGGAAGCAAGACCCACATACACTTAAAATAAAACTGTATGTGACAATGCAAATCTTCATGACAATGAAAATAACATATGAAACAAGTACTACCACTGTCTTCTTTTAGAGCTTAAATACGCCACAGAAAGTACATCTAAAAATAAATTTTTGGAAAAACATTTTCTAGTTTAAAGATACAGGAGTACAATAAAACATCACTGAAATATTATCATCAAAACATTCAATAATTATTTTACATACAGTCATTTCATGTTCCCTAACAGAAAAAGATGAAGAAGGGCAAACAGAAGTAACTGACATTACAATCTTAGTTTCACACATAATTTGAATTATTGCTCTATTCAATCATCTGGGTATTCCAGGCAAGAACTAACTACTGTCGTGCATCTCAGATACAGTGACCTATCAGATAAATCTGGGAATGAAACAACACATTTAATCAAAAGAAGCTGAAGTTCTAACAGTAAACAGGAAAAGAGCTTTTCCACCATTTTCTTTCCTTAATGGCCAAGAGAACTGCCCAACTAAATGATTCTAGCTTCCTGACATTAACTGCCTAATTTGTGGAAAGAGGGGAAAAAAGGATTGCCTTTCCTTATGTAGTACATCCTCTTAGCACAAATTTAACCTTACAACAGTAGTTCTCAATCAGGGACAAGTCTGGGCCCTCAGGGATACCCAGCAATGTCTGAAGTCCTCAATTAGGGACAATTTTGGCCCCTCAGAGATATTCAGCAATGTCTGAATGTCAGAAATGTCTGGGTGCATAATTTTTGTTGTCAAAACTGGGGGAGGGATGTTGCTGACATCTGGTGGGTAGTGACTACATCCTTTCCAGCATTTGTTATCTGTAGACTTTTTTTGATGATGGCCATTCTGACCAGTGTGAGGTGAAAATACTGTATATTGATAAAAGGGTCAATTTATGAAGAAGATACAACAATGATAAACATATGTGCATACAACAACAGTTCCAAAGATACACATATACACATATAAAGGACATAAAAGAAACAGTTCTAAGAGTGTCTTCATTAACCCACTCTTGATAGTGAACATAACCCAACACCAACAGCAGAATACACATTTTTCTCAAATACACATGGGACTTCTCCAGGACAGACTATATGTTAGTTCAAGATATAACACATTTAAAGAGGCTGAAATTATACAAAGCATTTTCTCCAACCACAATGGAATGAAACAAGAAGTCAATAATAGAAGGAAAATTAGAAGATTCACAAATATGTGGAAATTAAACAGTTTCTCTTAAACCATGAGGTGAAGAAATTAAAAAGAAAGAAAGAAAGAAAATGCTTTGAGATGAATGAAAATGAAAACAACATACCAAAATTTATGGGATTCAGTGAAACCCATAAATACTTAGGGAAGCACTTTATTTGTAAATGCCTATGTTATATTAAAAAAAAAAGGATCTCAAATCAACAACCCAGACTGACACTCTAAGAAACTAGAAAAACGGCAAATCAAGCCGAAAGCTAGAGGAAGGAAAGAAAAAATACAGATCAAAATGGAAGTAAATCAAACATGTAACAGAAAATGAATCATGAAAATTAACAAAAATTGGTTCTTTAAAAAGATCAGTCAAATTGGCAAATCTTTTACTTCAATAAGAAAAAAGGAGAAGACACATGAATAACTAAAATCAGAAATTAAAGTGAGGACATGATTATCAAACTTCTACAAATAAAAGGGGTAAAATTTAAAAACTATGAACAATTGTACACCAATATGTTAGATAACCGAGAAGAAATGACAAATTCCAGAAACACAAACTATCAAAACTTACTTGCAAAAGAAAAACTGAAAAGACCTATGGTAAGAGATTTAATCAATAACAAAAAATGTCTCAACAAAAAGCCCAAGACAAGATGGTTTCACAATTGAATTCCATCAAATACATAAAGAAGAATTAATGCCAATCCTCACAATTTTCCAAAGACAGAAGAGGATAAAACATTTCCTAATTTATCCCATGAAGCCAGAATTACTCTGACACCAAAGCCAACCAAGACACCACAAGAAAAAAACACAAATCAATATCCCCCGATGCAAAAATCTTTAACAAAGTACTAGCAAATTGAATGTAGCAGCATATTAAGAGGGTTATAAACTATGATCAAGTGGGATATATTCCAGGGTGGCTCACCACATGAAAGTTAATCAGTGTAATACATCACATTAATAGCATGAAGAAAAAAACCCACATGATTATTTCAAATAACACAGAAATGGCATTTTACAAAATCCAACACACTTTCATGATAAAAATATTCAGTTAACAAGGCATAGAAGGGAACTTCCTCAATATAATAAAGGGCACTATTGAAAAACCCACAGTCCACATCATATGCAACAGGGAAAGATTGAAAGCTTTCCTCCAGTGATCAGGAAAAAGACAAGGAAGGATGCTCAATTTCACTACTGCTATTCAACAACATGATGAAAGATCTAGTCAGAGCAAACAGGCAAGAAAAGAAAAGAAAAGAAAAGAAAAGGCAGCCTAACTAGAAACACATTCAGTAACTGCTCTAAAAATTGCACTGTCTTTTTTTTCAGGAATGGAAAAACCCATTCTAAAGTTCATATGGAATCTAAATGGATCCCAAATACAGGCATACCTTACAAATATTGTGAGTTCTGTTTCAGACCAGAGCAATAAAGCAAACAGTGCAATAAAGTGAGTTAAATAACTTTTTTTGACTCCTCAGTGTGTATAGATGTTAACACTATAATGTAGTCTGCTATGTGTGCAACAGCATTATGTTTTCAAAACTGTTAAAATTAAAAACCTAATTTAAAATTAAGGCCTTAACGAAAAAATATTCAACTGCTAAAAAATGCTAACCATCATCTGACCACACAGTGTTGTCACAGATCTTTAATTTGTAAAAAAACTGCAGCTATCTGTGAAGCGCAATAAAGCTAGGTATGCCCGTAATCAAAACAATCTTGAAAAAGAAGAACAAAGTTGGAAGATTCAGACTTTGTGATTTCAAGAGCTACTACAAAGCTACCACAATCCAAACTGTGTACTACTGGCATAAAGACAAGTATATAGATCAGTGGAGTATAATAGAGAGTTCAGAGATTAAACCCTCACATTATATGGTCAAACACTTTTTGATAAAGGTACCAACACTATGTAAGGAAAAAAGGACAGTCATTTCAACAAATGGTGCTGGGAAAACTGGATATCCATATGCAAAAGAATGAAGTTGGATTCTTATCTTACACTATATACAAAAATTAACTCAAAAGAATAGAAAGCAATGACTATGACAGTAACTCAGAAGAATGGAAAGCAGTGACTCTGACAGATACTTGTATACCAGTGACCAGAAAAACATTACTCACCACAGCTAAAGGACAAGCATTCTGAAGTATCAGTCAAGAGAAGAACGGACTTTTTAAAAAAGTGGTATAAACACACAATGGAATACTATTCAGCCTTAAAATGGAATGAAATTCTGATGCAGGCTATAATATGGATGAATCCTGAAGACAAGCTAGTGAAATGTCAACCTCAAAAAGACACAGGATGTATGAATTCACTTGTTTGAAGCAGCAAGAACAGTCAAATTCATAAAGCAGAACAGTGGCCACTGGGGGTTGTGATAAGGGGAGAATGAAGATTTAAGGTTTAATGTGTTACAGAGACTTAGTTTGGGGTGATAGAAAAATTCTGAAAATGGACGGTGATGTGGTTACACACCAATCTGAAGGAGCTTAATGCTACTGAACTGTGTACTTAAAAATGATTACAATGGTAAATTTTAAGATATTTATCCTTTATGACAATAAAAAAGAGACAATCTTTCTTAAAGTTTATTTTTTTAAAAAGAACCCAATATAAAAAATAAATAAATAAAAAGAACCCAATGTAATGCTGAGGCAGTCTAAACTTCTAAGACCCTAAAACTTACTAGCTCCTGAATTTTTTATCCACGAAGCCTACATTGATTATCTTTTTCATGAAAATATAAAATCCTAAGAGAGGACACCAGACCTGATGGAAAAACAGAACCTAAAGTAGCACATATGTACATACAGTTAATTGTGTTTGCTTTTAACTAAACCGAAAACTCATCACATGTTTTGACAGTTACCACAGTTAACCATAAGTGTCTTCCATCAACTAAAAGGTGGATTAAGTAATGGCAATATCTTATCTGAAATGAGATCATGAATGGCAAAGTTTTTCAAGTAACCACATGTTATATATAAGACAGCATTATTAATAATGTGTTATTATATGTAATAAATGTTATTATTTTTTGTTTTTCTTAAAATTTAACCACCAACAAAATGCCAATCCCCTGCATTTCTAATCTATATAATACTGAACAGTAGAAATCATTAAATGGTACATGCTATTTCACAAGATCAAAGATGATGAAGTCAAACAGACTGAGACTTGAGTCCTGACACTCTCATTTGCTAGCAATGTGACCTGCAGAAAGCTATTTAGGTCTTCTAATTTCTTCTTGTCTTTAATCTGTCATTTCTTCAATTCTATCCCAAATGAGTGGGAAAAATTTTACAGTCTTAATACTTACTGCCTCTAAATTAAGAGTGAGTAAGATCAGGAAGCTTGTGGAAATTCTGCCAAAAATCAAGCTGTTTTGTATTTGTACCCTGCTCCCACACGACCAAGGAACAGATGGTGAAGATTGCCATTATAACTTGCAGACATGTAAGTGGTAAAACTACCAAAAGAACTATTATTTGCAAAACAGCAAGAAATCTTGCCAAAGAAAATTAGAGAGGCAAAAGAAAATTAAAAAGAACTATAACTGTTATATAATTTTAAAAATCTTGGCAGGTCAGAGAGGTCAGTTCAGAACAGAAGTATTCTTGGTATTTTAGGGGTGGGAAGTAAAGAAGGGGTAGGAAGAGAGAAAGGGAAGAAGAGAACAGTAACTTCTATAGACTTTAATTTTTGTTTCTTTTTTTACAGTAAGCACAAAATAGGAGTTATTAGGATTAGGGAACGCTCTCAAAAATGCTCAAGTACATTAAATCTAAGTAGACTGTAGCAAAACCATAGGTAAAAATATTAATCTGGAAAAGATACAGAAATGATAATAATACTACTGATAATACTACCTATTTATAGAAATTCTTTAAACATGCAGTTCATTTGATTTAAATCAATGACACAATTCATCTTATATGCTTTTTCCATAAACAGTTATATTAAGGAAGTATAATATCAAAAATGCCACTGCTGTGGATGCCTCAATTCCACTAGACTATGAGCTGTTTTCCTAGTGTCTGCAATAGAGCTCTGCTCAGGATATAGCAGGTGGTCAATGCTTGCTGACTAGACTGCCTCCTCTCCTAATTAATACCAACTTTCAACACACAAAAGGAATTATGTCTTCCCTACTTTTTAGAGTGAATTATTGTATGGTTTCTCTGGAGTTATTTATGCATAGCTTCAGTTTGAAAAAGAAGCAACAGAAAAGATATTACTTGGTAGTTTCTGCAGTTCTCTTTTAAATTTTCTCTGCTTTACAATTGTAAACGTATGTTTCCAGCCTTCTGAAACTTTACTGAGGGCATATTTGAATAAAAAACAGAATTCTTCAAAGCAGCCACTTATCATCTCACTCTACTCATCTCTGTCTTGCAAGCTTCTCTTGCAACAGAAAAACAATAATCATGTCACATTTACTTATGAGGAGGAGGAAGTTCTGTATTTCCCAGTGTATAACTGTTAATAATAGAGTCTCTCAAGGTGAGGCTGCTCCTGCAGCTTCTCCAGACAGCAATGTCAGTATCTGCAGCAGTGTCATTTCTTAATTTCCAGAAAACTTTATTTCCCCTTTTCCCTCCGTAGTCAGTTTTATAGCTTAGTACAATATATGTACTGTACCTGAAGGCAATATGATATATGGTAACAAGGCTATTTCACTAGTATTGGCAAACCTACATGATCTATCTCTTCAAAATTAAAAAGAATCATCTCTTGCAATCTAGATAAGCAGATCTTAAGAGGAATACCTAATTTGCAGCTGTTTCTAAAACAGCTGAGTTCATTGCCTAATTACTGTCCATTCCTGATGCTGCAGCAGGAAGTTAAGGGCTGAAATACACTATCCTTTCTCTGCTAAGTGAAAAAGGTAATAATTCCTGAGACGTCAGCAAGGGAAAGGTGAATTCTTGGTCTCCCAAATCCACAAAGATCATGGAAACCTTTGGTGCCATTATGATTTCGAGTCAGTTACATTAAACAAGGTTTTCTGTGAACTGTCATAATCTCAACTGTTATTAAAACAGGGATATAGTCTATATGGACTGAAAATTAACTTCTTGCATACTACAAATTTTTATTCTTTTTTTTGCCAAGCTGCAAGCCTGACAGAACCAAGCATACAGTAATTTCTTACCTGCTGACACAACTTAAATTCCGATAGAACCTCCTTGTGCTTTAGGTTTTAGCAAAAACAAGACAATAAACTTTTTTTTTTCCCCATGAGAAATATTACCTCTTAATTACTGACTTCCTCTACAATGAGATACTGAAGTCTAAACAAAGCAATTCAATAAAGATCAAGTATCACATTATGATTGCTGAGCCCAACTCCATTACATGTACATAACATTTCATCTTGGCATACTGAATGAAACACCAGAGAAGGAGCAGTGTATTTTCCGCAATATTATCAAACAGTCTCTCTCTAACCAGGTAGGACAACACTTACATAAGCTTTGGATTTTCATCAGATTTTGTGTGCTTTGGATTTTCATCAGATATACACTTATTTTAGGAAGACAGTTCCGATAGACTATTTACCACAACTACTTTCAAATATTCATTGTAACATGCAAGAGGAAACAACTTACTGTCTCGAAGTGTTTCCCAAGCCCACTGATCATTTTTGAAGAAGAGATGTCGTTTGATTTCTTCTACACCATTTCGCCCTAATCTCACCTCTCTGAATAGAGAGAAAAGGAGAAAAATCATTAATCATTTAAGATTTTATTACTATTATCTGTCATATTTATTTATGGGCATAATGCTAAGTTTGTGCAAGATGATAAATACAATTCTATGTCACCCTGAAATTATGTTGACTATCAGGATAATTTTGGGCATACATAAAAAATAAGTTGAAGACTGAGAATATTAAAGAATTTTTTCCAAAGAAAAACACACACACACCAAAAAACCCCACAGATTTATTGATCACCCATGGTTTCTCTACTGACAACAAATAACCAGATGAATCACTTTCCTTGCTTCATTAGCCTAACGAATTTTCTTGATAGGTTTTTTAATAGTGGTAAATATAATTTTTGTAACTAACAACTTTACGTCACACCAGCAGTTTACAAAAACTCCAAAAGATATTTTAAATTTAAAATTTCTATTTTATCCTCTAGTAAATATTTCTGACCAAACACCAATGACAACTAATTCTTGACCCTCCTACAAAATTGAGAACTTTATAGACTATGCCAAAGCCTTTGACTGTGTGGATCACAACAAATTGTAGAAAATTCTGAAAGAGACAGGAATACCAGACCACCTGACCTGCCTCTTGAGAAACCTGTATGCAGGTCAGGAAGCCACAGTTAGAACTGGACATGGAACAACAGACTGGCTCCAAATAGGAAAAGGAGTACATCAAGGCTGTATATTGTTACCCTGCTTATTTAATTTATGCAGAGTACATCATGGGAAATGCTGGGTTGGAGGAAGCACAAGCTGGAATCAAGACTGCCAGGAGAAATATCAACAACCTCAGATATGCAGATGACACCACCCTTATGGCAGAAAGTGAAGAAGAACTAAAGGGCCTCTTGATGAAAGTGAAACAGGAGAGTGAAAAAGTTGACATAAAACTCAACATTCAGAAAACTAAGATCATGGCATCCAGTCCCATCACTTCATGGCAAATAGATAGAGAAACAGTGGAAACAGTGGCTGACTTTATTTTTCTGGGCTCCATAATCACTGCAGATGGTGATTGCAGCCATGAAATTAAAAGATGCTTACTCCTTGGAAAGAAAGCTATGACCAACCTAGACAGCATATTAAAAAGCAGAGACAGTACTTTGCCAACAAATATCTGTCTAGTCAAGGCTATGGTTTTTCCAGTGGTCATGTATGGGTGTGAGAGTTGGACAACAAAAAAAGCTGAGTGCTGAAGAGTTGATGCTTTTGAACTGTGGTGCTGGAGAAGACTCTTGAGAGTCCCTTGAACAGCAAGGAGATCCAACCAGTTCATTCTAAAGGAGATCAGTCCTGGGTGTTCATTGGTAAGACTGATGTTGAAGCTGAAACTCCAATACTCTGGCCACCAGATGCAAAGACCTGACTCATTTGAAAAGACCCTGATGCTGGGAAAGATTGAGGGCAGGTGGAGAAGAGGACGACAGAGGATGAGATGGTTGGATGGCATCACCGACTCAATGGACATGAATTTGGGTGGACTCCGGGAGTTGGTGATGGACAGGGAGGCCTGGTGTGCTGCAGTTCATGGGGTCACAAAGAGTCGGACACAACTGAGTGACTGAACTGAACTAAATGGGACAAGCTACTGATCCTTGGCCTCTTCGGTAGGCACAGAAAAAAAGCATTTTAAAATGTGCCTTTGGTTGAGTTGGAATGAGGAACTCAGCACCGTGTGCTTTAGTAGAGCACTTGTAAACAACGAAAATCCCAAACTTTTTCATGAGTTAAGAGAAATTGCTTTAGATATAATAAGACACTTTTAATGACTTTCACTGACTCTCTCAGACTGGATTAGGGAACCTCTCCATGGTTCTGTGGCACATGATACTTGAGAGTACTTATCTCTGTACAGTAAGTATCTCACCTGCTTGTCTGCTTCCCACAAAGGGCTAGGACATAGTGGAGAAGAGGCAGTGCACCTTGTTCAATTCTATACCCCAGTATGATTTTTATATTAGACTACATTTATATAGTGCTTATATTAAAATAAAGAAATTTCAAAAACTATCATGTTTCAGGTTCTAAAGGACATGCTGAAGGAGAATAAATTAACTAATTAAAGTGAATCTGAAATTGAAACACATTTAAAGGTACAAAGCCCCTCTAGTACTTAAATTAACCACAAACAACCTTAAACTCTAAATGTAATCTTAGTAAGTCATCTGGTTCATATTTAAATTTTAGAAGTAAATGACAAGAATATATATATATATATATACACACATATAAAATAGGCCATTCCTGTCTCTAAGACCCTTACATGCATTTACATTTATAAAAAATGCTTGCTGAACCTTGAAAACCATGTCAATGAAGGAAGGAGGTAAGAAATACTAATACTTTTTTTTTATAGCTCTGCACTATCTCTTTAATTTCAAAAAGTATATGCCAGATATAATTAAATCTTTTTCCCAGCTTTACTGAGGTAGAACTGGCCAATAAAATTTTAAGATATTTAGCTTACAATGTGACAATTTTATATTCATACATATACACAGTGAAAGGATTCTCCCAACAAGCTATTTATCACATCAATCACTACACATATTTACTTTTCCTGTTTCGGCCGGGGGCAAGAACATTTAAGTTCTAGCCTCTCAACAAATTTCAACTACACAATACAGTATTAAATGGCATCAACTGGAAGACGCATCATCATTTTTCTATCACTAGGGGAAAAAAATGCCCTCAATTAAATTAGTACATGCCATTGATCTTAAGATGCACTCTAATCATAGAAATTTTAACATGTCTCTTAAAAAAAACTAAAACCCTCAGGGAATTCCCTTTCACTGCCTGGGTTCAATCCCTGGTTGGGGAACTAAGAGTCCGCAAGCCCATGCAGCATGGCCAAAAGAACAACAACAAAACCAGATCCAATAAAATATACTATCATCTTTATACTTAAATTTTAACAATGAAAAAAATTACAATCTGATCTAGTCATCAGAAAAGAATCTTTTACTATCTCAATTTCTTAGGTAAGGTAATTGAGATCCAGAAAAATCATAAAATTATATCAGGTTTCACTGTCATGAATGATTTGAAGAATGGTAACATTCTTCAAACATTTTTAATTTCAATAGTGCAAATAAAGGAGCTCAGAAATAGACCTTAAAAACTGAGCAGCAAAATGAAAGTTTCCTTGAATAGTGTTCCATGTTAAAATTATTTACCTGTCAGTAAGGAAGGCACAAATAAGATTTTTTGCTTCTTTTGATATGTCATTATCATCAGGGAAGGTAAGAGAATTTTTATGGTTCATAATTTTACTGTAAGTTCCAACCAGAGAATCTGCATAAAACGGTGTATCACCTGACAAATTGACAGGGAAAACAAAAGCAAATTAAGATATATTTAGAGAAATAAGCTTCAAAGGAAAAGTCAATGTTACTGCTTAATGATAATTAACTATGCATAAACTAAAAACATATACCAAATACATAAAAAGAAGTAACACATCAAGTTTGTCAAAACACACAAAGTATGTGTGTTTGGATCAGAGCTTGGATCAATCTGTTTTCTACTAACAAAATCAACATTGCTTACTTAATGTAGTATTTTATCAGAAGAAGCCAAGTCTAAGTACGGAGATGAACAACTGTTAGAGGTACATAAAATTCTCCTTTACTCACCTACAAGCATTTCATATAAAAATACCCCAACTGACCACCAATCACATTCTCGTCCATAATAACCATCGCCACCTTGAGATTTTAATACTTCAGGGGAAATATAATCAGGTGTTCCAACTGCTGTATCACATCGTACCATGCCTTCCTAAATAGAGGTTAAATTTTCAATTAGGATATAAATGTAAAGTGTCAATTATTCAACACAAGTTTTTTCTTAATATAACCTGTAGAACTCTAAGTCTTTATAAAAAGATCATATTAAAACCTAATGCAAACTTGTCAAAAAGTAATATATAACTTAATCCTATATACATATTATGTACATAATATATTCATGTGTGTACGTGTTTATAGATACTTTTACTTTGTAATAACATTCACTAGAAAGACATAGTGCATTTATTAATTTATTATTTCCCACTTATTATTCTTTTATTACTACACCATTTATTATTCCCCCAGTTGAAACAATAAGATGATCTCAACTGCAGAGAACAAGTAAATAAGGCAAATATGTTGAGAAACTGACAACGAATCACTCGATAACATTAATACATAAAAGGTGATTTAATTGTTTTTTACTAAAATAGTCATTCAATTTAACTATACTTGAAATAGAGAAAAAAACATTAAGAAGCGACTGTACACATATAAAACAGGAAGGCACATGCATGGAAAAAGGGCATAATAGTGTTAAGTCCACTGATCTCCGTTTACTATACATTTTAAACCTATCTCCAAATAAAAACAAAACTATATATACCTGTTATTTACTGTAGCTGGTATTAATGCAAGAGAATTATAAATATTTACACAAAAGTTCTCACATAGGGCTTTCCTCCTAACCAGTAAATTTCCTTTGGAAATAAATACAACTTTCCGGTTATTCTTCTATGATAAGTTTCAAAGAATATAAACTGTTTCAACTGAAAATAAAGCAGCATACTTGCTACTTCAGCCATGTACATGTTATTTATTATATAAACAGTGAGCATGGATATCTTTTATGACCGACTCCCAAAATAAGTAGTAAGATCTTTTCATGTTTAATAGAAGGCTAAGTAAGACACTAAAAAATACATGTATTACTGAAATCCAGTTTTTATGAACGTCGCATTTTAACACTGGCATTAGTACTTAGTGCCATTTAAACTAAGCCCATTTCTAGTTAAAATAGTGGACATTACAGAGTTATTTTAAAAGATTCAGTAAATCTGGCAATCCACACTTCCCCTAAATAGGGGAAAAAATAAAGTACCTACAAGTTACAAACACAACAGCAACACCATGGCATTTTAGTCCAACAAATAAGACAGGGCACATCAATTCTGTACATGGCCAGATACGGTTAGTAATTCTTAAATTCTTAAAACACTTTGTAAAAAGCATCGATCTTGAATTAGCAAAACTAAATTAAAATCTAATTATTTAACCTTATTCATCTTCATACAAGTACCAAAATCTGCTAACTTCAAATGTCCAGATTTATCCAGCAGCATGTTATCAGGCTTCACATCTCTGAAGAGGGAAAAAAAAAAATAGAGTATCTCTGAAACAGGTCATAAATTGATAAAAATTATATGAGGCAATGATTTTAGGTAAGATATCCTCACTCAGTTTAGGTAAGACCACCTTTAAACTATATGTGCTGTCTCTCCACATCTATAAACTGAACTTCATCAAGGAGACTCTCTCATAGGTTATGTCTCAGAAGAAGACATATAATATTCCTTTTGAAGCAGTTTGATTCTTCCAAGAGGAAAATCAAGTCATGTGAGAGAGAATAACTATAAAAAATGTAACATTCAAACATAAAAAGTAACTGAAACACACAAGATAGATAAATACATAAATAACCCTAGAAGAGGGTCTTAAGTCACTTGCATTTTTGTATCCCTGGCACTGAGCACAGCAATTGCACGGAGAATTCAACTGGTGTTTGTAGAACAAATTAAACTACCCTTCTAACAAATAAATACGATCTATTCACTAATCAAAAGCAAATTAATTTGAATATAAAAATTAAAAGCATTTAATACCCTGGAAGATACCTTAAAAAAATAGCTTATACATTTTACTTTTCAGGACACTATATAAAAGCCTTATTATCAAATTAAGAAATATTAAAAGAGTGTATTTATATCAACACTAAACTGAAATGTTAGAACTACAAATTTCAAAGTTTTAAATCCTGAAATACCACTTATGTCATATGGAAGAATAGGTGGACTCAGAGTGGGATGTGTTAACCAAATAAAGTACTTATTTTTAGCTTCTCTCTTTGACAAATGAGAAATTTTAAACATTTTTATCTTTACCTATGGATAAAACCCATGGAATGGATTGCATCCAATGCAAGAACTACTTCTGCAGTATAGAATCGGGCCCATTTTTCAGGCACATCATAGTTGCTCATTAAATTTACAAGATCTCCACCAGGCATGTATTCCATTACCATGTAGAGATAACGATCATCTTGGAATGCATAAAATAGCTACACAAATACAGAAGAACAAAGAAATTCATTAAGATTAAGCAAAACTGTTTCATTTAAGAATTGTCAAAAATAAAATAATCAAATGCAGTAGTTGTAAGCACTGTTTTTAAAAAGGAAATAAATACAAACGTGAATAGCACAACGAACTTTGCATATGTCAAGGAATTATTAGCTGGTTATTTCTGAGGAGTCGGAGACTTTTTTCTCTACATTCCCTATACTAATTAAATTACTTATACTGAGAATTTTAAAAAATTATAACAGTTTCAATAAAGGATATACAATTCTTCTAAGCAAAGATATATTGTAGTTCTAATTTAAATTGTGCATAGTGGGGTTTAATGTTAAATTTATATTGATATCACAATTTTCCAGGAGTCTAATAATTAGGCTTTAGTTTTAATTGTCTCTGACTAGCTGTGTGACTAGGCAATTACATAACCTCTCAAATTATCTGTGATTCTATCCTTTTTGGGAGACTATATGGAACTGTACTGGGACTATACCATATTTGACTTTTTTATACATGCTGCCCAGTCTGCATCTAGATGCCTGGCAGTTGGCAAGTACTTAATCAATGTTCAATGAACAAAAGCACAAATTTAATCTATAAATTGAGGATGTAGCTAATGGGGATTAACTGTCTTACCAGGTTGTTAAAAAGAGATTAGCGAATACTGAAAGCACTTTCTACAACAGGTGCTCAGTAAACAACTGCAGTCAGTAGGAGGAACAGCCAACAGAGAAGCAGGAAGAGGGCAACAGAGTCAAAGCAGGAAGGGGAAGGTCCATCAATATGAAATTGGCAATAATATCAGGCATAAATATATTATACGCCCAGGGTTGAAGTTAAAAGGAAAGCAAATTTACAAAAGAACATTCTTTTTTTCTTTTTTGGCCATGACATGCGGCTTGCGGGATCTTAGTACCCTGATTATGCATCGAACTGGGGCCCAGGGCATTGAAAACCCCAAGTCCAAACCGCTGGACCACCAGGGAGAATACAAAAGGACATTTTAAGTAAACATGGTAAGATTAGAACAGAACTAAAATAAATGAAATAAGCCCTAGAGAAAAATTATAAATTATAACTAATTTATCTAGGCAGTTATATCTTTAAATTCTTTTTGTATTTCATTTTTTTCAACGGCATTTAACGATTTTAGCTATGGATTTAGTAACTTTAGTTATTTTAGTTATGGATTTAGTAACTTATGGGCTTCCCTGGTAGCTCAGCTGGTAAATAATTTGCCTGAAATGCAGGAGACCCTGGTTTGATTCCTGGGTCGAGAAGATCCCCTGGAGAAGGGAATGGCTACCCACTCCAGTATTCTGACCTGGAGAGTTCTTTGGACAGAGGAGCCTGGCAGGCTACAGTACATGGGGTTGCAAAGAGTCAGACATGACTGAGTGATTTTCACTTTCACTTAGTAACTTTAATTATAAAATATATATTTAGAGGGAAGGATAAGAAACTAAGTGGTGTCTCATGACTATCCCAGGTTAACATGTACAGTGAATCACCCAGACACCATAATTAAAAAAACATTGCTGATTTGGTGGCAGTTTCCCTGTTTACAGACAATATATCAAGAAAAATAAAGCTTCAAATTCACAAGTTGTAAATTTAACCTTAAACATTTATGTGATGTTTTAAACTTTTTACACATTGAACATTCCCCATATCAGTGGTTCTCAACCAGAAAGGGAAACTGTTGGTGTCGCAAGGCCCCCACCCACCCACTCTCCCCAACACACCACAATGTCTGAACACAATTTTAGTTGCTAATAGCTGGTGTGTGGGGTGGGGAGGGCTGCTACTGGGAGGACCTGGGCAGAAGTCAGGGATGCTGTTACAAACCCTATATAAGGCACAGGACAGCCCCCAGCAGCAAAACATCACATGTCTGAAAGGAAAAGGAAAGTTAGCCGCACAGTCGTGTCCAACTCTTTGGGATCCCGTGGACTGTAGCCTGCCAAGTCCTCTGTCCATGGAATTCTCCAGGCAAGAGTACTGGAGTGGGTTGCCATTCCCTTCTCTAGGGGATCTTCCTGACCCAGGGCTCGAACCTGGGTCTCCTGCATTGCAGGCAGATTCTTTACCAACTGAGCTAATAGGGAAGCCCTTACATGGCTGAAAATGTCAACAATACCGAGGCTGACAGACCCTGCTCTATATAGCCGATACAAACAAGGACATTTCAAGTATAAAAAGCCTTATTATGCAAATCTTAAACATATTTCATATTTTTTATACCAATTACTATTATGCTTATTTAGGACAGTTTTCATTACATAGTATAAATAAAGAAGCTACAGAATTCATGCTAGGATTTCAGAAATTATCTAGCTTAGTAGTTTTACTCCATTTTTTAAACCAGAAAATCTTTTCCCCCTCACATGAAATCTCAGTAAGAATCCCAATATATAAGACACATAAAACAAGCAGCTGCTCTAATTGAAGCACCAAGAGAAAACCCAGAATGATAACCTACCCAAAAAACTGCTTGCTCCCATGACTCCAAATGAGGTACCTATTCAGTTGAAAATAACCAATCTAAGTCAACTTTCACATTTTTGAGCAATGAAACTGAGGCTCAAAGTTGGAAATAACCTGGCCACAACTTCAGGTAGGCCTGTGGCAGTCAAGACCAGGACTTAAAATTACTGACTTTCTGATATATTTTTCTTTCCACTGAAAAACCTGAAGCCAATACAATATTATTTGGAGGCCTAGATTAACTTTTTTTCCTTCCTTTCTCCCATGTTCTTCCATTCCATAAAATGAGAGACAAATATTTACTTCCTTCCTAGAGATGGTTCAATAACATTAAATTTTATGATTTTAAAAATGATGACATATTAGATACTTTTATAACTGCCAATAAATTCTCTCTTACTGTTCACTAAAAAACAAAGTCAGCCTCTCAGATATGTTAAGTTACAAACCCGTACAACAACAATGAAACAACACCAAAAGCATACCTGAACAACCCAAGGACTGTTAGCAAAAGCCATGATGTCCCTTTCTTCCCAGAAAAAAGCAGAATCAGATCTCTTAATCATTTCAAATTTGCTGAGGAGCTTCATAGCGTATACCTTCCTGGTGGATTTATGCCTTACCTTTGAAATGGAAAATAATGAACCTTTCATTAACATTTAAAGATCAGTGTCTCCACAACCAATTTACTAAATAATCTAACATTACTGTCTTGCTGTTTTAACGTCTCTTCTGAATTACCCCAGTAAGATCACGTTAAGGCTTTAAATACCATAAGTAATGTTAGAAAAAAAAACTTTATTCCCTATATTATGGCATCCATCCCCTTCTCCACTCTGCTATGGATGCTACTTCCTGTTTAAAAACTTACTATGCCACAGCATTTTAGATGGAGTAGTATCAGGAGTAAAGACTTCTCTTTTGATGCTTTAAACCTCTTCTCTACCCCTGAATGCTTGGGGAAAATATTTCACACTACTGCTGAATGAGACTCTAGGCTTTCCTATTGGTAGGCAAGAAAGTCTAGAGCAATTTAAAGCAAGACTTTTATAAAATCAATACTTTTCCAAAACATCATATGTTAAACAAACAAGTGGATTTTTTAATTTTAAAAAGATTTTTTAATCTCATTAAAACAACCTACCAATTGAACTTCTCCAAATGCACCTCTACCAATCACCTTCACTACTTCATAATCTTCAGCTTTCATTCGTAAATCTCTAATTTTATTTATTGTGTCTTTATCTGTATGAAAAGAGAAAGTATATAATTTTAAATCACTGAAGCAGTATAACTAAAACTGCTTATTTAACATTCAAGTTCTTGAGAAACAACAAAAACAAAGATATGCATTAAAAATTATTTGATACAGGTAAAATATGAAGTTGTAAAAGAGAAAAATGCTCAATGTGCTGAGAATTGTTTTCAACAAATTATGAAAAAGAAAAAAAAAACAAATTCTGGAATGACTTCACTCTAGCTGTTAAATAATTTTATTAAAATCTGACCAGAATTTTTTTTAAAAAAACAAACATTATACTACACATATACTGAAGATAATTAGTTAATTAGTTCCTGGTATTTTTAAGTATATATCAACTTTGAACCAAATGGCCACAGGTAGATATTTTAGATTAATTAAACAAATCTTTTTATCAAGTCAGTTTTGATAATCCTTTTAAAAAGATATAATTTAAAATATCAAAGGTAAAATAAACATGCCAAAGAATCACATACTTATTACATTTCTCTATTTGAATGGAGACTTTAACTTAAAACACACAGTGGGAATCTGCAATTATTTATATAAACCTGTCACACTACAACTACAATAATTTAAAATCCCCACTGGGTAGATATTCTAATTCCTAATTTGGTCATAGATTAAAATAGGGCTATTTTAATCCACATGGGTCAACATTGGCATGAGATTACATGGAAAAGCTTCACATTTCAGAGTTGTACAAAATACAGGGCAGCTGTTAAACTTAAATTCTAGTTACTAATAAAAGCTGCATATAATATCTTGTCTTTCTTTTGAAATGCACAATTTAAACTCGTGTTTGCATATGGACTTAAAACACATGCAACAGAGAGTAAACTTTCACACAGGAATAATATAAGTACATTTAATTTTAGATCAAATATCTATTGCAAATGTATCAGCAAGATATAAACAATAATCAATTTACTGCAGAAACATTTGTGTTAACCATGCAGTCTCTATAGTAATCACTGTAGATACAGAAATGTAATTTTAAAAACATAGTCTCTGCTTTTATGCATTTCAAATGAAACAGAAACAAATAATAATACCAAAAAATGCAAAAAAGGGAAATAAAGCACAAGCACAGAGTTTGTGGAATACCAAGGATGACACCTAACTAAGCCTGGCTGAGAGGGAGATGGCAAGAAAAGGCTTTCTGGAGGTGACAGGACCTGAAACAAGTCTTAAGAATAAAAAAAAAAAAAAAAAGAGTAGCAGTTAGCTAGTTGGGAAAAAAGAAAAGAGAGACTAACAGGCAGATGGGCAAATATCAGCAAAGGCAGAGCAGAATTGTTTGCATTGCTGAGGCATCAAGTCTGTGGGAAGGACTTGAAAGAGAGGCTGGAGAGTCCCAATCTAGTTAATAAGGAGCTTGAACTCTACCTATAGGCCAACAGCTGTAAAATTACAATTTCATCAACAAAAAATATTTTTTCACATTAAAGTTTAAAAGCAGTACAATGTGGAAACAGATAAAAGCGTTCTGCTTCAAGAGGATCGTGGTGGTGGGTGGTAGCAGAGGAATTATTTTGTACACCTCTCTACCGCAGTCCTGAAGAGACCTGTGGGGTCTGCTGGGAACTAGAACCACCACCTGAAAACCACCATTCTGTGCGGGAAGCCATGAAAAGAAAGAAGGTATAGAAACAATATAGTCAAATTTACATTTCAGCTACTCCAGCAACTATGTAAAAGATAAATTCAATAAAGGCAAGGCTTGGGGGGGGGGGGGGGGTTGCAGATAGAATTTTAAGAGTACTGTGATACTTTAGATGAGAAATAATGAAGTTATGAACCAGGTAATGAGTTATATGATAGCCTATGGAGTTGAGAAAGATCCCTGGCTCTGGTTATACGAGGCTTAGAGCCATAAACAGGATATTAAGTCTGTAGTTTTGGGCCCCGAAAATATGTCTGCTGCAAATTTATGTGGAAGTAGAGATTTCACTGCTTCTTTTAATTTCTGACAGCACAACTTACAAAGCTGCTCAACATGACTTGTGATTCAGACAATATTAGTTGTCAAAATGACTTCATTACATTTCAGTTTTGCAAAGAAGTGCTGTTTTGCCTTGTAATTTTAGGTTAAAGCAAAAACTGATGTCCAAAGTCAGTGTTCAATGGTAATTCAATGACAGTTGGGAGTGGTTCTCTTCATCAAGAAAAATCTTCATTTAGGTCAGTTCTTCCTACCACGCAAACTACCACAGACTGGGTGGCTTAAACAGACATTAATTTTCTCCTGGTTCTAGAGACTCAAAGGCCAAGATCAGGGGCCAGGGAGTTTGGTTTCTGGTGAGATTTCTCTTTCTGGTTTGCTGGCAGCCAGCCAGCATCTCTGTGAGCTCACAGGACATCTTGTGTGCTGTGCAGGTGAGGACACTAACCCTGTCACCAATCCCATTTTATCAGAGTCCCACCTTTATGATCTCATTCAACCTGAACTGCCTCTTGTTTGACCCTATCTACAAATACAGTTATACCGAGGGGCGAGAAATTCGACAGATTTGGGGGGTACACAAATCCATAAACAATCACAATGAAATGTTACCACTGCTAAGACACTGACTTGCTGTATGCAAAGATAAATGGAAATATTCAGCTTCAATTACTGTCAAAAACGTACAGAATTGTTAATGTGTAAGTCCACAAGACTGAATAGGGTTTACCACTGATACCGTGGTTCGGTAACATATGATAGATCCAAATACTTTCCAAAAAGTACTTGCTGACGTATAATACAAACTGCAGGCTTTAAATTTTAAACATCTTGTGTTTTCACAAGATCTGTTAGTTCAACTAAGCCATTTCCTGCACCACACACAACTTTAACTACCATCCTGGTCACGCGTCTCAGCAGACCCCACTTCAAGTCGTACTTAGTGTTTCCTCAACTATCTTGCCTGTACTTGTTCCAGGCAGACTATACACAGAGGTTAATTCTTTAGTCACTTCAAACTCAGCACTGATCGTTCAAATAAGTAAGAGTCAAGGAAAATCACTCAAAATTATCTTGCTTTTACACTGTCTATTGCTGCTGCTCCCAACAGTCTTGGTGCTTTGAGCAACTACTGTTCTTGCCAAGAAGCTAATGGTCTTAAGGAAGTTACTCTCTCTACACACATTTGCTCTGCTGCTGCAAACACTCAGGATCGATCAGCAAACAGCTCTGTGTGGCTAACAAATAAGCCACTTGTAAACTTACATAAGGTCGTAACATCATTTTCTTCCTTTATTTTGTAAAGAAAATTCTGCTGTGATGGGATATTCCCTTTTAAATGTCCCAGGCTTTCCTTGCTGTTCCTTTCCTGTGAGTTGGGAACGCGATGGCGAGTGCTCGCTCTGCTCCCGTCAGTGCCCCCTGCACCCTCTCAGCACGGCCACAGCGTCACTGTGTGACACAACGCTTCCCCCTCTAACTTGAAGAAATAATCCACACTTCACTGGGGTGCAAACTAACAACAGTCAAGCTCACTTTTCTTCTCCTTTTCTGTTCTGACATGATGGGCATGCACTGACAATGGGGAGAAAATAAAATGCTGTGGTATGGTGACACACGTGAGTTACAACTGCAGCACTGTGACCTAGTGTGCTGAGCAACGGTGTGAAGCAGTAAGGAGGTCGCGTGTGGTTTCTGTCACTACTCAACTTCCCAACTTGTCCTGTGGCAGAAAAGTAATCAATCTCAGACAATACAGAAAAGAATGAGCAAAGCTACGTCCCAATAAAACTTTACTTATGGACACTGAAATCCACATAATTTACATGTATCGTGAAATATTACTAATCTTTTGACTTTCTATAAATTATTTTTAAAAATATAAAAACAACAACAAAAAAAAAACCCCCAAAAAATAAAATAAAATATAAAAAAATAAAAACCATTCATAGCTCATAAGACATCCAAAAACAGATGGTAGGCCAGATTTGGCCTGTGGGCTGTAGCTTGCCAACCCCGGCTCCGATGGAAACCCAGCTCCCCTGACTCCACTTTCCCACCAGCTCTACAGTGGTGCCCTTTACCCTCCACGTGCTCACCCTCCAGGGGCCCTGGAAGCGGGACAGGGGAACCCCACTGCCATCCCTACACACTCACCCAGTTTTGCTTTTCTTGTTTACAAGGTTTATATCTCCCACTACCTCTTACTGTCACTGTAATCTACTCACCCCCAGCTCATCACATCTCACTGCTAGATAATTCTGGTTTCTGGTTTACTAACCTTCTCTCCAGTATTCTCCTAATTCTTCAGGATTTTAATACACCCATAGATGATACTTCTAATAACCTGGCCTCTCAATACCTTTAACTTCTCTCTTCCAAGGAACTTGTCCTCCACTTTATCTCAGCCACTCATTTCCACATACTAGATTTTATCAATATCAGTAATTACAGTCCTCCCTTCATTTCAAATCCTACACTCTCTAAGCACTCGCTTAACTTTCCTGCTCACTCCCTCCAACAACTCAACCCCGACAATCCCCAGCTCACCAAGATCTCCCAACCCACTAACCCTATCTGGTTTTACTGTACCTCACTATACTGAAAGGTTCTCTTTCTTATCTACCCAGCTTAAATTACACAAGTATTATAATTACTCACTTGCATACACCTTTAATGCCTTGGCTCTTTTCTGCCTCATTATAGTTTGGCAAAACCATAATTTCAGCTAAATCTAACTCTATAGCTAACTCAATGTCAGCACCCATGTAGTTGAATACGTCTGGATAAATACATAAAATCATACTGACAGATCCCACTTTAAATCCATAATCGCAAACATAAAGCATGCCCTTAATTCTGCTTGGCAATCATACATTTCTTTAGTATATTCACTCTTCCACTCTACTAGAGACCATAATTCACATTTTCTTTTCTCTTTTCAAACCTCCCACTGATTCTTGTTCACAGTTAATGACTGTGTTGGCTACCACCCTGAAACGATGAAAAGAAAACTGTCATAGACTTACCATTAAATAGATATGTTTATATTATATATTCATATTCAACTACCAGCATGTGCCCTCGTATATTTGGTTTCTTCACTTTTACTATTTGAGAAAACTGCTCTCTCACACCAATCCCTCTACCAGTGATGTCATCCTCACCAGCTCAAGGACACTGATCCAGCAATTCTCCCCTTTCTGCTGTGTCACTAGCTTTCCCCTTCCTAACTGGATCATATCATGCCATTTTCACTCCCGTCTTAAACAAACAAACCTCTTGACACCATTTCTCTCGCTAGCTACTGCCCCATTACTCAACCCCACTATGGTAAAATTCCTCAAAAGCTGTCTGTACTCTGTCTAAATTCTTCAGCTAAAATCCTTTTGGGGTAGTCTTTGGCCATTACCTTTCTATCAAAATTGCTGGTCAGGGAGTTCCCTGGTGGTCTAAGCAGCTAGGATTCAATGCTTACACTGCCAGGGCCTGCGTTCAATCCCTAGTTGGAGAACTGAGATCCCACAAGCTGCGCGGTGAGGTCAAAATTAAAAACAACAAAAAAGCCAGAATAAAACTGCAAGTCACAGGTGACCACCATGTTGCTAAATTCCCAGTCTTCATCTTGATATATCAGTAACTTCTGACAGTCTGATGACCCCTGCTATACTTACTCGACTTCCAGGGTACTACATTCCTACAACAGTACCAAGGATAATCTTTTTCCAACATCAAATGATTTCTTCTCAGCTGCTTTTACTAGTTCCTCCTCTTCTCCCAGATTTCTTCTTCCTTTTTTTTTTTAAATTTTTTTCGTTTATTTTTATTAGTTGGAGGCTAATTACTTTACAATATTGTAGTGGTTTTTGTCATACATTGACATGAATCAGCCATGGATTTACATGTATTCCCCATCCCGATCCCCCCTCCCACCTCCCTCCCCATCCCATCCCTCTGGGTCTTCCCAGTGCACCAGCCCCGAGCACTTGTCTCATGCATCCAACCTGGGCTGCTGATCTGTTTCACCCTAGATAACATACATGTTTCGATGCTGTTCTCTCGAAACATCCCACCCTCGCCTTCTCCCACAGAGTCCAAAAGTCTGTTCTGTACATCTGTGTCTCTTTAAAAATATGGAACGCTTCACGAATTTGTGTGTCATCCTTGCACAGGGGCCACGCTAATCTCTGTATCGTTCCAATTTTAGTACATGTGCTGCCGAAGTGAGCACTCCCAGATTTCTTAACACTAAATCTTCTCAAGGCTCAGTCTTTCATGATGCATTCTTCTGTGTTTACACTCATTTATTTGGTAGACTTTTAAAAAGCACTGACACGTCAACAACTCCCAATTTTTTTTTCTTCAGTTCAGACCTCTCTCTGAAACTTATGATTTAAATATTCAATTGCTTATACAATATATCCACCTAGTTAACAGACATCTCAAATTTAATGTATCTGACTCAAGAGGTGTTCTCACTTCAAACCTCTATCTAGGATTTCAACATGTCAGGTGATGGGTCAGTTTTGCTTGGGGCAAAAACCTAGGGGCATTCTTGACTCCTGTTTTATCTTTTACTCCACATCCTATCTGGCTGACTCTGCTTTTGAAATGCATCTGGAACCTAACTTCTCACCCTCTACACTGCTACCATGCTGGCCCAAGCACCATTATGTCTTCTTTGGACTACTACGATCGCTTCTAAACTGTAATCATTTCTTAACTGATTTCTGGTGTCTAACCCTGTCTCTCAATAGTCTGTTCTTAACACGGGGCAGTACTGTTACAACACAAGTCAGATCATGTCACTCCTCTGCTCAGAACCCTCTAATGTCTTGCCATCTTACCCAGAGCAAAAGTTAAAAATCTTACGATGGCCTACAAGACTCTACATGACCTACGCTCCCCATTTCCTTCATTCTCTGACTGCTATTCTCATTCCTACTATTCTCTCCCTTGTTAACCCTCTCCAGCTGCAGTGGCTTCCTTGCTGCTGTCCAAACATGTCAGGGACACTTCTTATGGCCTTTCACTGGCTGTTCCTCTGTATGCCATTTTCTATCCTTAAACATCCACATGGCTAACCCTCTCAACTACTTCAATTCTTTTCTCAAATAACACCTTTGAGTGAACCCTATCCCAGTAACTGTACCTAAAACTGCAGAATTCTTAGAACTTCCAAGCCCATTTTCCCCAAAGTAAACATTAATCTGTTTCTTATGAAATTTAATACTAGCAAAATTATAAAACTGCTAAGCCCTTATTACTTCTAAGACCAATAAGCAGGAATGTGTGACCACCAGATCCTTTTAACAATTTGTGATTGTCAACTGTGTTGAGCCAGGTGACGCTGGCAGAAAGCTAAAATTCAGAGAAGTATGAATTCAGAGTGGAGAAGGAAATGGCAACCCACTCCAGTATTCTTGCCTAGAGAATCCTGCGGATGGAGAAGCCTGGTGGGCTGCTGTCCATAGGGTCGCACAGAGTCGGACACGACTGAAGCAATTTAGTGTGCATGCATGTATTGGAGAAGGAAATGGCAACCCACTCCAGTATTCTTGCCTAGAGAATCCCAGAGACAGGGGGGCCTGCTTGGCTGCCGTCTATGGAGTCGCACAGAGTCGGACATGACTGAAGTGACTTAGCAGCAGCAGCATAAATTCAGAGAAGCACGGGTAGCAAGGATGAAATGGGCAAACTGAGTCACAAGAAAACACTGTAAATTCTGACAGGCCACGAATTAGCTAATCATCTCTAAATAAACACAAGTCATCAATAGAGAGCACAGAAAGATTGAAAATTTATAGTTTCAGAGTTATGAAAAATTAAATATTTCAATCACATACAGACTCTCAAACTTTCTAGAAAGCAAACAGATGGTTTTTCTTTAGAGTATTTTTTTTAAAAATCATACGTTATACACAATAAATTTTACTTATAGGAATACATATACGTACAATAGAGTATTATAAAACATTTAAATTGTGTTACTGAAAAATAATTACGTAGAATGTTGTTCAACATATGATGTTAAGCAGAGATTAAACTGCATGTGGTATATGAACGCAATTTTCTAGAAACATAAATATATACTGGTATATATACAGAGACAGAAAAAAGCCAGAAGGGAATATACCAAAATAATAACTGCAGTAGTTTCCAAGTATGGTGGGATTAGAGATTATTTTATTCTTCACATTTTCTATTTACTTCAAGTTTTCTATGATTCTGTTGCTTTCTAATGAGAAAAAGATATATTTTGCCTAGTTTAGGGTCCTCGATTATAAAGTGCATCATATTTTATGTATCACTATAGATTGTAAGACATCCCTAATTATTTAAAAAATGTTTTAAGAAAATGTCAGAATAAAGTATGGCAATAAAGGCTGTGTACAATGCACTATTTGTCCAGTAAACTGCCACATGTTGCATAAAGAAATCCAGTACACTTTGCAAACTTCTAGAGTAGTCACAGCAGTCCTAATAAGCTCTAAAATGATCTAAAACATATCTAGAAAATCTACAATGTACGATTCAATTCCCTAAATCCTGATTTTGTTTCAATACAACAGTTTATAATAATAATAAATTATTCTATGCCCAAATAGGATTCAAGCTCCAGGAAGACGGGCCATCTTTTGCCAGTGTGCACACAGATGTAAACACACATAAGAGTAATCTAGTTTGAGAAACAGATCAACAAAAATCAAAACCAAACCCCAAACTCCTCAACACAGTAAGATGGCTGTTAGATCTCATTCTCCAATCTTTTATTTCTAGATACTCTCAACAATGCTCTGTCAATGCCCAGTTACTTGCAATTTCCCACACAGATGCTGCTTCACATCTCCAGTCCTTTGCAGATGTTGATCACCCACCTAAAATGACTAGCCCCACTTTATTTGAGCAAGTCACTACCAAGGAAGACCTAATTCTTTATCCATCTCCTCCTCAACCATTCCTGATCCCCTCAATCTGGGGGTGGGGGGGTGGGCGGGGGTGTCTGGTGTGTGTGGGGGGGGGTGTGGTGTCTGGTGTGTGTGTGTGGGGGGGGGGGGTGTCTGGTGTGTGTGTGTGTGTTGAGCAAGTCGCTACCAAGATCTAGTTCTTTATCCATCTCCTCCTCAGCCATTCCTGATCCCCTCAATCTGGGGGGGGGGGGGGGGTGTCTGGTGTGTGGGTGTGGGTGTGGGTGTGTGTTTTGAGCAAGTCGCTGTGTGTGTGTGTGTGTGTGTGTGTGTGTGTGTGTGTGTGTTTTGAGCAAGTCGCTACCAAGATCTAATTCTTTATCCATCTCCTCCTCAGCCATTCCTGATCCCCTCAATCTGATAGGCTGCCTACTGCGCACACGCCATGTGTGCCCCCCTCCCCAACTCTTTGAAACTCGACGTGTGTGTGTGTGTGTGTCTCTCTGTGTGCGAGTGTACGTGTCCATCCCCAACTCTTTGCAACACCATGGATTGTGTGTGGCCCGCCAGGCTCCTCTGTCCATGGAACTCGCCAGGCTAACATATCCTACTCCAGGGGAATCTTCCTGACCCAGGGATTGAATCCGTGTCTCCTGTATCTCCTGCACTGGCAGGCAGATTCTTTACCATTGCACCCTGCCTTCCTCCTCTGGGACACCGCTATTTCTCTATTGTTTCATCTGTCAACATGGCCTGGGGTTGTTTGTATTTCTTCTGTTAGATTGTATGTTATCATTTCCTGAAGGGTAGAGACCACACTTCATTCATGAATATGTCCTTGATGTATCCATGTGCTCAGTGATACTTACTGAAACATATGATGATATTATTTACAAATGGCCACACTCACTCACTGCTCTTATCTGTTCAGGAACAACGTATATGTTCAGGCACATACATTTACTCCAAAATAATAAAAGTATATTTAAAAAATCAATTAATATTTTTTATAATATTAAAAAATCAATCGGGTTTCTCAAAATGTTAAACAGAATTTATATGACTTGAGAATTCTATATTCAGGCATCTACCCAAGAGAAATGAAAATGTATGCCCACATAAAAACTTGTGTACATTCACAGCAGCATTTATTCACAATATCCCAAAAGCAGGAAACAATCCAAATGTTCATTGACTGATGCATGGATAGATAAAATGTGGCATTATCTATAAATGGGATATTATTTGGCAATCTGAAAGAATGAAATACATGCTACAACATAGATGAACCCTGAAGAGATCATGCTAAGTCTAAAAATTTAGTCATACTGTATGATCACATACTGTATGATTCCAGCTATAGGAAATATCCATACTGGCAAATCTATACAGTCATTCCCCAGGGTTGGGGAACTTGGAGAGAAATGGGAAGTGACTGCTAAAGGGTATGGGTATGGGTATGGGGTTTCTTTATGAGATGATAAAATGTTCAAAATGTAACTGAAGTAATGACTGAACATTATAAATGCAGACAAAAACCAATGAACTGTACACTTTAAATGGATCAATCTTCAGTACGTAAATTATATATCAATAAAGTAGTTTTTAAAAAAATCAATCTTGGGTTTGGCAATGATTTTTACAAGCAATATCAAAAGCACAATCCATAGGAGAAATAAATGATAAATTAGAGCTTGTCAAAATCAAAAACATTTGCTCTGTAAGATAGTATGTAGTCTTCTGGGTCTGGAGATGTAGCTTATTGACACTCCTCCACACTAAGCATCGACTGGACTGGAGATCAGATTCCAAAGAATCAAGTACGAAAAGGAAAAATGTAACTTTCCAAGGGAGAAGCCTGGCAGACACTATCTTAAAACAAGTGATAAAGGTGAATATTATCACTAATAAATCAGGATGATATCACATATATCAAATATAATGTGATGAGAAGCACATGTCATCTCTGTGGTACCCATCCTCAAAACCCATAACCCCTGTGGAATTATGAGAAAACACTGGACAAAACTAAACTGAGGAAAGTTCTGCAAGATACTTTGTCAATAATCTTCAAAACTGTCAAGGTCATAAAAATAAACAAGGAAAGCTTGAGAACTCTGACAGACTGGAGACTATGGAAAAATGGCAACTAAATACAATGCTATATGCTAGACTGGATTCTGGAACCAAAAAAAAAAAAAAATAGGAGATGAGCGCAAAAACTGACATCTAAGTATGCAGTTAATAGTAATATGCCAACTTTAATTTCTTAGTTTTGTCAATGTACCATGGCTACATAAGATGCTAACATTACAGAAAGCTGGATGAAAGGCAGCTTCAGGATACTCTGTACTATTTTTGCAACATTTCCATGAGTTTATTCCAAGATAAATAATTTATTTTAAAACTAAAGAGAATATTTAACATTTGTGTATGAAAATCTGATTTAGTAATATTTTACTTGTAATAACTTCAAACAAGATCGTGTAATACCCTAAGTTAGACTGCATACTACATTCAATTTTATGGCTCCACTAAAAAAATTCTGACTTTTATACCACTTTCTGGTATAAAACTGCATTTTGGCAATACATATATCGAAATGCAAGCTGGATGCAACTTTTGACTCAGAAATTCCTGGAATTTACTCCAAAGAAAGGAAGAGCAAGTGTACCAAGTTGTATGTACAAAAATGTTAATTACGGCCTTAAATAGTGAAAAACTGGGAGGAAACTGAAAACCACTTATTACAGAAACAGTTTTTAAAACCATGGCACATTTATTCATCAGACTATGTGTATTCATTTAAAAATATGTGTTGTCCATACTCACTGGCATAAAAAGACACTCTACACTGTGCTTTTTCACTGAACAAGCTATGGATAGCTGACAGAAATGTCCTACTGATTTTTATTTGGGCTGTTCTAACTTTTTGCCCAAATGACAACATAATCTATCGATATTCCAAAGTATTTGCAGACCTGATTTTGCCAGATACATTTAAGTATTAGGTTATGCTCATTAAGAGTATTAGTTTTAAAATATCCTGTCTAACTTCTCTCCAATATACCTCACCAATCCTAGATATTATTATCTTTCTTACTCAGATTGCTGGGGATTAAGGGCGTTCTTATTTTAACCTACATTTCTTGACATATTAATGTGTTTGTTCATCTATTAACTGCTCATTGGTCATTTTTATTTTTTTTCCTTTATACTACATTTTCAGGTACTTTGTCCACTTTTATAGTTTCTGTTTTTCCTATGGACTGGAAGGATCTCTTCAAACACTAGGAATATAATTGTTTTACATATGTTGTCATTTTTTCCAGTTTTCTTTATATATATAAAGTTTTGAAATGACAAAATCTGTCAATGTTTGCTTTACAGTTTCTAGCCCTGTTATCTTGCTTCAAAAAAACATTAAAAATTCATTCTCTACTAGGAGATTATACACATAATATTTAAAATTTCATCTAGTACTTTTTCGTCTTTACATCGGTTCAAGCTGTAGAGACAATTTCATTTTCCCTGCATATATCATTTAATAAGCAGAAAAGTATCATGATTTTAACAAGTTTAAAAAATAAGTATTTTAAACTTTGAAGCAAGCCTGAGTAATGAAATATTAAGACTTTAAGATGGGGGGAAAGAGGAACAAACTTTGTGATGATCATCACTGCCTGTTTACATATATATAAGTATCTAATTAAGTGTATAATCCATGAAATGTTGTTTTGGGAAGAAATTTAAGTAGCCACTACAGAAAAGAGAAACTCCATTAAAATACTGTACAGTAGGTTACTAAACATAATTACTTGGAAAAATAAACACTTGAGATACAATCTTTTTACAATGATACATGTAATTTACCCTTTAGTGCAGTGATTTAATAACAGAACCTTTTGAAAGGGGATACCTCACTGTAGTTTTGATTTGCATTTCTCTAATAATCAGTGAGGTTGAGCACCTTTCCATGTGCTTTTTGGCCCTCTGTATGTCTCCTTTGGAGAAATGTCTATTTAGGTCTCTGTCCATTTTTTGATTGGGTTGTTTCTTGATATTTTCGGAAATTAATCCCTTGTCCTTAGCAGTGTTTGCAAATATTTTTCCCCAGTCCATAGGCTGTCCTTTTGTTTTAAGGTTTCCTTTGCCATGCAAAAGCTTTTACGTTTAATTAGGCCCCATTTTATTCATTTTTTAAATTTCCATTAATCTAGGAAGCAAAAAATCCAAAAAATAAGTTATTGCTGTGATTTATGTCAAAGAATGTTCTGCCTATGTTTTCCTCTAAGAGTTTTATATTATCTGGTCTTACATTTAGGTCTTTAATCCATTTTCAGTTAATTTTTTTATATGGTATTAGAGAATGTTCTGCGGTCCCGTTTTCCCAGCACCACTTACTGCAGAGACTGTCTTTTGTCCATTGTATCTTCTTGCCTCCTTTGTCGCCGACTAATTTACCATAATTGCACAGGTCTGTTTCTGGGCTTCCCACATTGTCCCACTGATCCCTGTCTGTTTCATACGCGTCCACACTGCTCTGACTCGTGTAACTCTGTGGTATAGTCTGGAGTCAAGGAGCTTGGTTCCTCCACTCTATTCTTTCTCAAGCTTGCTTTGGCTATTCAGGGTCTTTTGTGCTTCCACACAAGTTTAAAATATTTTGTACTAGGTCTCTGAAAAATACTGATCCATAAATTGCCTTGGGTAGGATGGTCATTTTAACGATGCTGATTCTTCCAATACAAGAACACAATATATTTTTCCATTCTGCTTGTGTCGTCTTCAACTACTTTCATCAGTACCTTAGAGTTTTCAGAGTACAGGTCCTTTGCTTGCAGGTTTATTCCTAAGTATTTTATTCTTTTTGATGCTATGGTAAATGGGAGTGTTTCCTTAATTTTTCTTTCTGATATTTCACTTTTAGTGTATAGAAATAAAATAGATTTCTGTATATTAATTTTGTATTCAGCAACTTAATTCATTGATGAATTCTAGTAGTTTTCTGGTAGCATCTTCAGGATTTTCTATGCATAGCACCATGTCATTTGCAAACAGTGACAGCTTTACTTTTTTCCAATTTGGATTTCTTTTAACACTTTTCTTCTCTGACTGCTGTGGCTACGAGTTCCAAAACTATGTTGAACAGAAACGGCCAAGAGTGAGCAGCCTTGTCTCGTTACTCATCTCAGAAGAAATGCATTCAGATTTACACCATTAAGTATGATGTTAAGGTCTGGTCATACATGGCCTTTATTATGTTGAGGTATGTTCCTTCTATGCCCACTTTGAAGAGCTCTTATTATAAGTGGATATTGAATTTTATCAAAAGTTTTCTCTATATCTATTGAGATGATCAGATGCTTTTTACTCTTCAATTTGTTATTGTCGTGTATCACACTGATTGATTTCCAGATATTGCAGTATCTTTGCATTCCTGGAATGAGTCCCACTTGATCACGGTATAACATCTTTTTACTTCATTGCTAGAATTGGTGTGCTAGTATTTCGCTGAGTATTTTTGCATCTACATTCACCAGTGATAGTGGCTATGATTTTCTTTTTCTGTGATATCTTTCTCTGGTTTTGGTATCAGGGTGATCGTGGCCTCACAGAGTGGGTTTGGAAGTATTCCTTCCTCTGTAAAATTTTGGAATAGTTTTAGAAGGATAGGTATTAATTGGTCTACAAATGTTTTGCAGAATTCACCTGGGAAGCCACCTTGTCCTGGACTTTTGTTTGTTGGGAGTTTTTAAATTACTGATTAAATTTCAGTGCTGGTAACTGGTCTATTTGTATTTTCTATTTCTTCCTGGTTCAGTCTTGGAAGATTGTGCCTTTCTAAGAATTTGTCCATTTCTTCTGGGTTGTCCATTTTACTGGTATACAGTTGCTCATGAAAAGTGAAAGTGAAAGTCACTCAATTGTGTCCAACTCTTTGAGACCCCATGGACTATACAGTACATAGAATTCTCTAGGACAAAGTACTGGAGAGTTAGCCTTTCCCTTCTCCAGGGGATCTTCCCAACTTAGGGATCGAACCCAGGTCTCCTGCATGACAGGCAGATTCTTTACCAGCTGAGCCACAAGGGAAGTCCAAGGATACTGGAGTGGGTAGCCTATCCCTTCTCCAGGGGGTCTTCCCAACCCAGGAATTAAACTGGGGTCTCCTACACTGCAGGTGGATTCTTTACCAACTGAGCTATCAGGAAAGCCCACAGTAATCTCTTAAGATTCTTCCTACTTCTGTGGTGTTGGTTTTAAATTCTCCTTTTTCATTTCTGATTGATTTGGGCCCTCTCCCTTTTTTTCTTAATGAGTCTAGCTAAAGGTTTATCAGTTTTGGTTATCTTTTCAAAGAGTCAGCTTTTAGTGTCACAGATCTTTTCTATTGTTTTTCAGTTTCTATTTATTTTTGCTCTGATCTTTGTTTCTTTAATTCTACTAAGTTTAGGTTTTGTTTGTTCTTTTTTCTCTAGTTGCTTTAGGCATAAAGTGAGGTTGTTTATTTGAGATTTTTCTTGTTTCCTGAGATAAGCTTGTATAGCTGTAAACTTCCCTTGCTGGGTTTATTTTTTTTATCCAAACAAATTCTCTATCATATTTTTACTTTCAGGTTCATGGATTTTTTTTCATACATACAACCATCTCCATTACATTCTTGTAGACTGATAAGATGTGTTTAATAAGTATGTTTTCTAAAAGATTCATATAATTATGAATCTTATACCCCAAAATCTGTTAAATTCATAATGGTTTACAAACACAGACAGCCAAAAATTACTGTTTTCAAATCTGCCCCTCCTCCTCCTTCCATTGCATACCTCCCCCAAAATATGTTTCTTCAAAAATGTGACTAACTAAAAAAAAAAAAAAAATGTGACTGTCACCAAGATAGTTTGATTTAATCTGGATTATCTTTCTAACCCCTACTTTAAAAGTTCACCTTAAAATCTTTATCAGTTATGTGAAGCTGATATTTTCTTTATAGTCCTCATTATTGAGATACTATAGTTTAGAGTCCAGAGAAACAAATCTACATATTCAGTCAAATGGTCACAGGTTATCTTTTCCCTTTCAGTCCCCATACAGTCTTCAACACAAAAAGATGAAAATACAGCCTCTAATATAATCAGGACTGAAGTTTAAAATATTTCATACTGCTATACCTTAAAGTTGCTATACTTTCCTGAGACTTGAGCTTAATTACTAAAGAAAAAGATCTTATTCCATATTCCAGGTATATTCTTAGATCACTACATGAGATACCTGTCAGCAAAAAGTAACTCAAAACAAAACATTTACATTCAGAGAAATAATTCTGATGTATTCAATAATGAAAACTATAAAAATCCATATAAATTAATTTCAGCAACATGAAGAATACTATCCTATGAAAACCTATTATTCTCTGTGAAATATTACATAAATACAACTTCAGGAGTTGAAGGTGAATGTCACAATGTCATGCAAATGGGAGTCACACACTATGTACCCTTTTGTGCCTGGCTTTTTGGGGGCAGGGTTCCTGGTTTTTTTCACTTACCACAGCGCTTTTGAGATTTATCAGTGTTATTGCACTTATCAGTAATTCACTCTTTCTTACTTTTGAATCCTCCATTACATGGTATACCACAATTTATTTATCTATTTACCAGCTGATGTACATTTGTGTTGCTTCCAATTTACAGCAATTATAGACAAAGGCTCCTTAAACATTCTCATAAGTCTTTGTGTGTATACATACATATTATATTTCTCTTATGTAAATACCCAGCAGTGGGATCCCTGGGTTATGTGATAAATGCATGTATAACTTTATAAGAAAAAGGTCACGAAAGAACAGCATGTATATTATCTATGGTGAAACAGATCACCAGCCCAGGTGGGATGCATGAGACAAGTGCTCAGGCCTGGTGGGCTGGGAAGACCCAGAGGAATCGGGTGGAGAGGGAGGTGGGAGGGGGGATCAGGATGGGGAATACATGTAACTCTATGGCTGATTCATGTCAATGTATGACAAAACCCACTGAAATGTTGTGAAGTAATTAGCCTCCAACTAATTAAAAAAAATAATAAAATAAAATAAAAAAAGAAAAAAGAAAAATAAATAAAAAAGAAAAAGGTCAAACTGTTTTTCAAAGTGGCTCACCATTTTACAAACCAACCAGGAATGTGTCAGAGTTCCGCTCTTCTCCATTTTCACATATACTTGATATTGTCAGTTTTAAAATTTTAGTTATTCTAATAGGTGTGTACTGATATTTCACTGTGGTCATAATTTGCAACCTCCTCATGACTAATCACGTTGAGCAACTTTTCATACGTGTGCTTTTATTTTAGGGGGAGAAACATCCATCCAAATCCTTTGCCCATTTTTAAATTGGGCTCTCTTTTTATTATTGAGTTGTAAGACTTTAGATATCAATCCTTTATCAAGTACACTAAGACCCTTACATACAAATGAGTTCCATTCCAAGAGTATGTTCTTAAGTCTGACTGGTTTATCAGTCTAGCAAAGTAAACCCAAGGTACCCAAATAAAACAATCCACTACATAGTACTGTACTGTAAGAGGTTTACAATACTTCTCATACAAATAATACGTAAAAAATAAAGAAAACATTTTAAATCTTACAGTACCGTACCTTAAAAAATACAGCAGTACCAGTTACATTACTGCTGCTTTTACACTTGCTTACAGACATGCTGAGCCTGAAATAAAGATACTGTACTGGACTTACAGAGTTCTGTGCAGTGAAGTACACAAACGCACAACCACTTGAGAGGATGCATGCATGTGACAATGAATGCCAGGTATGTGAACTAACCTATACGACTGGACATGTGAACACAGGTTCGCATCTTTGAAAGTTCGCAATTTGAAGGTCCATATGTAGGGTACTTAACTGTATGTGATTTGTTAATATTTTCTCCTATTCTGTAAGTTGTCTTTTCATCTCTTGACAGTGTAGTTTTGAAGCACAAAAGTTTTAAATTTTGATGATGCCCAATTTATTGATTTTTTTTCTGCCGCTGTACTTTAGGTATATATCTAAGAAACAATGGTCTAATCCAAGGTCATAAAAATTTATGCCTATGCTTTTTCCTAAGAGTTTAACAGTTTTACATTCTGAATTAATTTTATATGGGGTGTGAAATAGAAGTCCAACTTCATTCTCTCACATATGGATATCCAGTTTTATGAGCACCATTTGTTAAAAAGATTATTTTCCCCTTTCACTTGTCTTTGCAACTATATTCTCCCAGTCAGTGATTTACCTGTTTATGTTCTTAGCAATATAATTCTGAAGAGAAAAAATTTTGAATTTTGACAGTATCTATCTTAAAAAAAAAAAAATGGTTTGTCCTATTTGTGTCCCATCTAAGAAATTCTTCCCTAACTAAAATCCTATATAGTTTCTATGTTTTATTCTAGAAGGGTTACTAGTTTTAGCTCTTACATTTAGGTCTATGATCCATTTTAAGTTGATTTTTGCATATATTGTAAAGTAAGGTTTGGGAACTGAAATCCCTTGTCAAGTATGTTGAAAATCAATTGACTGTATATGTATGGATCTATTTCTGTTCCATTTATCTATATGCTTACTCTTTAATTTCATTACACTGTCCTGATCTTAAAATTCAAAACTGCTAATCCTCCAACTTTGTTCTTAGTTTCCAAAATTGTTTTGGCTATTCCAGACCCAATATTGACATATGAAGGTTAGAATTAATGGTTACTTTATACAAAAAAGCCTGCTTAGGTTCTGAGACCATATGGACTCTGGCTGGGGAATTCCTGACATTTTAATACTGAATTATCCAATCCATCAACACTATCTTTTTTAAGGTTTTCTTGCATTTGTCTCAGTATATGAAACCATTTTCAGTATACAGGTCTTATACACACTTTGTCAAATTTATCCCTAAATTTTTCATGCTTCTGCTTCTACTGTAAGTGGTGCTATATTTGTTACGTTTATTTAAGATTGCTTATTGCTAAAATATCGAAATAAACTGTTTTTTTGTATATCAATCTTCTAGCTTACAATCTCAATGATAAGTTCTTATAGGTCTTCCTGTAGAATCTTGAGGATTTTCTGTACCAAAAAAAAAAAATGCTGTCTGAATAAATTTTAATTCTTCCTTTTTATCTCTATGATTTTTCCTCTTATCTTATTTCACTGTCTAAAACTTCCAGGACAACAGTGAAAGAAGTAATGAAAGAAGACAGAGTTGCTTTTCCCAGTTCTTGGAGGAAAGCATGTAGTAATACACAATTAAATACAATCTGGACTATAGGTTTTTCGTGGCCTCTCTTATCAGGATAAGAAATTTTCCTCCAATTCCAAGTTTGCAGAGAGATATCTGCAAACCAAGAATGAATACTGAATTTTTTCAAGTGCTTTTCCTATATCTACTAAGATGATATTATGGATTTTCTTTTTAATATGTTAATATGATAAATTATACAAATTGATTTTTGAACCTTAAACGAACTTTGCAATCCTGGTATAAATCCTACTCAGTCAAAATTATTACCTAATGCTAGATATGAATCACTAAAACTTTTAATATTAGTCTGTGTATTTTTCTTCAATCTAAAAACTAGACTAAACTACACAGGTTAATCAGTTTAAATAGTTTAGCTTTTTACCTCCATTTTACTTATTAATCTCTACTATGGCTACTGATGTTCCTATTTATAAAATATAATATAAAGGCAAACTTAATATTATGAAAGCAGCAATGTTGCACAGTAAAACCAGTAATAGACTTTTTAAAATGTGTTCCAATTCTTGTGACCAAATTATACTCTCCCACCACCCCCCTACTCTCTGTACTAACAAGCATTTATCCTTTTGCCTCCCATCAAAGAACTGGTCAAGCTTCTCCATCTTTTCAGTTCTTCTGTACTGTTAAGTAAGGAGGTGAAGTAAATTAAACAGCACTAAAATTTTTCTGCAATATCAGTAAGATGTGAGAAATTAAGAAAACTTGTTTAAAAGTTTGCTATTCAGAATCTGGCACTATATTCCAAAAACAGAATTAAGGCTGAAAAAATATTTTTATAAATAAGAGAGAAACAGAAACCCAAAATATTGATAAGTAAAATTCTGAGGCAGGATTTCAAAGTGCAGAAATGATAAAAGAAAGTAAATCTGAAGTTAAAAAGATCTGACTATTTAGAAGAATAAAACTTTTCTAACAAAACATACATAACCAAAATTGGCAGATAACACTAAAACAAACTCAAACTAAATGTTATCAATATGTATGGTTTAGGAATAGATTTTAAAAAATGGAGTGGGGAAGATTTTATGACCAAAATTCTTATTATCAATTATTTAAGATGAAAAATTTCAAACTATTTTATTATGTTTTCTAATCAAATTTTAAACAAAATATCTAATATCAAAATCTTAAAAACATGTTTTTATAAAAGAACATCTGTAAAACAAGTATATGCCAGGTTTCATGAAGAAAATTCATATCTTACAGGTAGGAGCGCTTTTCATATGTAATCAATTCTTAACCTGAAGGTATTAAAATATAACAGCTAATTCATTTATAAAAGAAAAATAGAGAATAAATAAAACATTATTGAAATTCAATGTGCATGTATGTTTAACGTATTTATTTTAACCATTTACTTTTTATTCCCTTCTCTGCAAGATATTTTAGATTTTCCTGATGAGCACTCAAACTTGACAAAGTTTCTTTCCTATTTCCTTCTCATCTGATGTAGATATTATTGATGAAATAGTCAGAGTAAACAGAAAGAAAAAAAGGGGGCCTGAATTATCTAAGTCAATATTTCATTATATATAGTCTAGCATTAACCTCCACAAAAAATTACTTACATCTGCTTAAAAAGTTGTCAATATTTTTGTTTTTTCTTAAGGCAGGAAAATCCAAATCATATACCAAAGCATCCAATCCATCCTAAACAAATAAACAAACAAACAAAGTTAGTTTTTGGATCACACTTTGAACACATTCCTCTTTCATGAGTATAAAGAGTAAAATTTATGCTTTAACATTTAATCTGCTTAATCTGCCTTTCTCTCACACATCCTGCATTCATTTAACACCTTCCACAAGGTTACATGAGTACTAGAAGAAGAGAAAACTCATTTTTATTTCATACAGAGCAGAGGTCCCCAAGTCCCAGGCCAGTACCAGTCCATGGCCTGCTAGGAACCCGACGGCACAGTAGAAGTAAGCAGTTGTCTTCCACAAAACCAGTCCCTCATGCCAAAAAGGTTGGACACTGAATAGTTTTCACTTTCTAACTCTACCAGGCAGAGGAGCAGCAAAATCACCACAAACTGGCTACAAGTGACCTCAACTCATGCCCTTTTCACCATATAAGGGCACGAAATTTTACTTTTCACTTCCCTTTAACTACTGCATTTATTTATTTCATAGACATTCATAAAAAACAAATGACCTACATTTTGGACCACAAATATTTTATAAGGTAGTACCAAGTATTAGTTTCTAAAATGTGAAGTTTAGTACAAAACAAATTCTGCATTTAGATCCATTTTTATGGTGTGCATATAAATATATTGGGTTCTCTTTCTTTCAAACACTTTCTAGAACAACCACTAGTAAGGGACAAACATGGACTTTTACTTTTACTTTTAAGGGACATTTAAGTATTATCTAAGAAAGAGCAGGACAATGCGGAGGTGTACCAATCAGTGTTCAAGTATGAATGCATCTATTCAGATTAAATCTTATCATGTGCCAAAGGGAAAACATTCAGACAATCCCAAGTCATCTTCATTTTACTTAACTGGGGAAAGCTTGCTACAAAAGAGCCCAAAAATAAAAAGCAGCAAAGGAAAACACACCTTCTGGAGACCATGAACAGTCATGTTCATAAAAGTCTGAAATAGAAATTAAAGCTAGGGGAGATATACATTGTGTTAAATCAAAGGTATGAATAACTCCAGCTATTTTAGAACACTTAAAATATTTCTCTAGGAAACTGAAAAGTCTAGTCATATTTCAATAGGTTTTAAAATATATCACTGCTTAGGTTGGAAACTGACCATGGAGAAGATGACTAGTAGTAATACCAACAATGTTGTGGACTGCTTAAAGAGACCAACTAACCCTACTGCTGGCTTTTCAGAATTCAGAGGTTTGTACAGATCTGAAGAAAAAGTCTCCCCACCAGAGCAAGTTCATCTATCCTTGAGACACATTTCTTAGTCTCATAAAGCATTTGAATATTTCTGTTAATGATTTTTACAATAAAGAGATAAGAATCTTTACTTGGTGTATTGAAAACCAATCAATAAATATATTAATTCACTATTTTCTGGGACAAAGTATATTAAATGTATATATGCCCCTTTGACTAGATTTTAAACTCTTTAAAGCAGAAACCACAGTTAACATCTCATTTTCTCCCACAGCATCTTCCAGTGGGCATAAAATGTACATTAAATCAATGATTTTTTCACTCCAGAGCAAATGCATTATATTACTCAAGAAATAACACTTTCCTTATTAGATAGTAAGTTTCAGCAGACCATGTCACTCCAAAAAAAATGCACAGATTATAGAGTAATGCAAATAATACTAGGCCCACAATTTTAGGTTGAATTTTGATAAACATTTCTAGGAAATACAAGTAGGCATAATGCATTAAAAATCAACATATTGGGAACGGCGTCGCGATGTGGTTCGAGGTTCTCCCCGGGATCGCTGTTATGGGCGTGTGCTTGTTCATCCCGGGAATGGCCACCGCGCGCATCCACAGGTTCAGTAACGGGGGCAAGGAAAAAAGGATTGCCCACTATTCATATCAGTGGTATATGATGGAAAGAGATAGGCGTGTCTCTGGAGTAAACCGTTACTATGTGTCAAAGGGTTTGGAGAACATTGATTAAGGAAACGTTTTCCTGATTGATGAAGAACAACTCAGTCATGCTCTTCTATCCCTGCTAGTAGATTATGCGGCATATTGTGTAGCATGCATTGTATTTTGTAGTGTATAATAAAAATAAAAAATCAAAAAAAAAAAAAATCAACATATTATTACATCTTATAATAAGTACTATTTTAAGAGCTCCTACTTCCAAAGACACTTTTCAGTTTTAAAAGGTTCAGAATATCTAAATTTATGACAAGTTGTTTTCTAATATCCAATAAAACATTAGAAAGTGAGGGAAATGTGCATTAAACTTTACTCACAACACATCCTTTCCAATAAATATACTGTAAACTGTCTACAATCTTACTCCAAATAATTTTTTTAAATTACTAAATGTTAGGAAAGAACCTCAAAAAATCCCTTGGTCAATTAACCACTACATTCCATAGTCAAGGCAAATAACAATCAGAAACATTAACTGATTTGTCCAACACCACAGAGCTAGTTAGTAAGTTGTGTTACAATCAAAATATGAACTCTTAGTCTAATAGTTAAAGAAATAACATGACCATGATAAAAACATGATTTAAAAACCCTGTATCTCTAAAATGAAATTAGGAATTGAGGACAAACATGTATATTTAAGTCCAAGATGCACTGTTCAAAAATTAATAGAAAATCACAAGTCATTCTTCTAATTAAAACTAGAAAGTACACTGGTTAGGACTCAAACCTAGGGTCCTGGGTCAAAGTACTACATCTTTTCTAGTACGCCACCATATCCTCTTCTGCATGACCTTCCCCAAACTACCTATGAAATCAAACAGTTTTCCTTGTATTAGAGTTATTTTTCACTTTAATCTCCACAGCTCGATTTCTGATGCAACAACTAAACTGAGCCCCAGAACTGAGCATGACGATTTACTCACCGCATCTCAGATATTGTTGACTCTCCTACCCCAACAACTATTTCCTCCTTCTACCTTCCTAATTCAATTTTGATTTTGTTCGGGCAACCCACCTTTCTCCATGCAACTATGAGCTTCCATGAAGGGAGAGATCTTCCCCAACTCAAGGAGGTCACTTCTAATTTAAGCTAAACATGGAGGCCTATTACTCTTGCCCGTGTTCAGCTTAAGTACAGGAACATGGTAATAATCTGGCACATCAAATGTGAGGGGAAAACCTACAAAAAGGTTTCTGGGGAAAAGTTTCTTCTCTCCTGAAAGAGATACATGTCAGAGATAGTCTCTCCTTTTATGAGAAACTGTCTTATCTCTACATGACACTTAAACAACAGCAGCCACCTTGGGGCCTCAAGGGAAGTTGGCAGGAGACAAAGCCAAACACAATGAGGACGAGAGAGACGAAAGATGGAAGGAACTCGAGTCTACAATGACGCTTTTGAACCACTGAATTAATCTACCCTGGAAACTATCCTTCCCATCCTATCTCAAGATAATACATTTTCCTTATGGTTTAATTCAATTTACATCGGATCTTCTACTTCTTGTAACCTAAATGAAGTAAAAGTCACTCAGTCGTGTCCGACCCTTTATGACCCCATGAATTGTCCAAGGAATTCTCTAGGTCAGAATACTGGAGTGGGTAGCCTTTCCCTTCTCCAGGGGATCGATCGAACCCAGGTCTCCTGCACTGCAGACAGATTCTTTTCCAGCTGAGCCACAAGGGAAGCCCAAAAATACTGGATGGGGTAGCCTATCCCTTCTCCAGCGGATCTTCCCGACCCAGGAATCGAAGAGGGGTCTCCTGCATTGCAGGCGGATTCTTTACCAACCGAGCTATCAGGGAAGCCCCTGTTGTGACCTAGAGCACCCTGAAATACATCTAGTTCATTAAATGCCAATGTAGGAGATATAGGACTTGTTGCACCGAAAAGGTGAGAGAATCATCCATTCAAACAGTGAGACCAGGGGCAAGATGGGGGGGGCTGACAAAAAGTGTCACTCTTTGGTAATCGTTGTTTGTATAACTGAGCCTCAGTTTTCTCTTTTATAAAATGGAAATAACTCACTATAACTCAGAAAGGCTCTGTGAGAGTTAAATGAGTGAAGTATTCAACCCTTAAACAGTTCCACTTTTCACTCTACTTCTCTAGTTGACATCTGAAAGCTCTACAAGTTAGTCTCATACTGACAGAAATGACATTAAGAGAAAATAGGTATTTTGGTCATGTGGTCATTTACTCAAGAGTAAATCTCAGGTTATGATACTAAATCCCTTCTGAGTGTAGAAATCCCATATATAATTACAAGTTGTTTTTTTAAAAAAAAAAAAACAATGCATCTGACTATTCTTAACAATAGAATTCTCACAAGCATCTGTTAATGGAAAACTAGTGACCTCCACTAACTTGTGCACAGTCACCAGGACTAGGTATCTGGCCCTATCACCATATACTTTGATTTTACAATTGCAGGAGACGGTATACAGTTTTTCAGTATCATTCATAAGCCAAAATTATATTTTTTATCAGAGAAATAGAAGGGGCAAGATGGTATCCTTCTAGCATAATCTAAGGTATATACCAACAGAGGCTATAAGGGGAGTCAAAACACTGAGATTGGGGACAGGGATGCAAGCTTCCACTTTAATGGAGTAGAGAAGCTACACAAGGTAATACAACCTTAGAGCAGGACAAAGAATCTTGACTCTTATTCAATACTCTGAAGCTCTGTAAAATAATGGAGAATAAGACTTGCCACTTCCTAAAGTCCATATTCTAGTACCAGAATTCAGAACCTTAACAGAAATTAACATTAATTATTATCCTCCCATAATAATCAATTATTATGGAGAGGAGTCAATGTCAAAGAATTACAAAAATTAAATCCTTTGCTATGTATATTTGAACAATGATAGCAGACCAGTTATGGCAGTGTATTTGGAAAGAGGCTAGTCACATTAGAGAAGTATTGAATAGTTTCACATAAACACACAAAGGCATCCATAATTAACGACAAGTATAACATTTTATAAGAAACTCAAAAGAATGGACATTTCATATGTCTTAGAAAGAGCCAGTGTGAGAAGCGGGGAAAGCACCAGTAGTGTTATCTCACAACAGAGCTTAAGTAAAGGAGAAGCAGGAAGAAATTACTCAACTGAACACCGTCGCAAACTTCAGTCTCTGGGTAGTTCTGAATTACAAAAGTAAGATTCCAGTGTAAAAGATCGTTTAAGATTAGGTCCATTAGTAATAATACACTTGTTATAAAGTACAAGAATATAAAGGCGCTAGGAAAGAAAAATATACTATGTATAAAAAACTTCATATTTAAGTAAAATTTCAAAATCAAAATCGTTACTATTCTAAGTAAGTTTTTGAGAAACTACCCCCCCACGCAAAAAAAAAAAAATTAAAACTAAGGCAGTAAAACAAGGACTTTTGAAAATCAAAAACATTTTTTTTAACTACTGTCAAATATTTGATGACAGGCGGTGTATCACTTAAAGAAAATACTTTGGGTTCATGTTAATCTCTTTGTTAGGTAAACAGATAAGAAATTTCTCAAAATTAATCAGTGATACGAAAATGGAAAAAGAATTTCAGCAGGAAATTTTAACAACTTCTGATATTAAACTAAAATATGTTTAAGCAACGTGACATTACCATATACATGGCAGTGCGTCCTAGGATAATTATACAACAAAAAATTTAGTATTCCAAATACTTAGTTAATTAAACATACTGTGGCTTTTCCCAATCAATCTCAAACTATACCTTTGCAGCCTCATCTTTCTCTACATGCATGTATCGAAGCTTGAGTCATACTGTGCTAGAGTCACCTCCCATTGCTCAGTCTACCCCACCGCCTTTTTACCTGCTCTTTTCCCCAGTTGGAGCATGAATATTTCTTATATGCTGCTGCTGCTAAGTCACTTCAGTCGTGTCCGACTCTGTGAGACCTCATAGATGGCAGCCCGTCGGGCTCCCCCGTCCCTGGGATTCTCCAGGCAAGAACACTGGAGTGGGTTGCCATTTCCTTCTCCAATGCATGAAAGTGAAAAGTGAAAGTGAAGTTGTTCAGTTGTGTCCAACTCTTGGCGACCCCATGGACTGCAGCCCACCAGGCTCCTCCATCCATGGGGTTTTCCAGGCAAGAGGACTGGAGTGGGGTGCCACTGCCTTCTCCTTTCTTATATGCAGACTGCCTCAAATGTTTGTGCTGCCTTCCCCTGCACTCTGAGAAAAATGTTAAAAAATAAAACACTTCCTATGCACAGGAATTACTGTACTTGTTATAATTATTTATAAGTCTGCCTTGAGAAAACAGAAAGAGTAGTAGTAGTAATAATGCTGATGATAAAAACAGTAAAATACTTTGTCTCTGGGAGCTCACTGGTTAGTAGGTAGAAAAAGTAAATAATATGGGATCCTGAGTATTACAAAGTACACAAACAGAAAAAAGACTGCTTAACTGGAGCTTCATAAAGGACATGAAGTATCAGCTGACAGTTATTTCTCCTTAGCCATTCTTTAAATTGAATTACAGTCCATTCACAGTGCTGCATTACCTTCATGTGTACAGCACAGTGGCTGAGTTACATGTGTATCCATCCTTTTTCAGACTCTTTTCCATTACAGGTTATCACGAGACACTGAATACAGTTCCCTGTCCTTGTTGTTTATCCATTTTATAAACAGTAGAGTGTATCAGTTCATCTCAAACTCCTAATTAATCCCCCCATCTCCTTTTATAACCAAAAGCCTGTTTTCTATGTCTATGAGTCTGTTTTGTAAATAAGTTGACTTGTATTATTTTCTAAGATTTCACATATAAGTTATATCACATTTGTCCTTCACTGTCTGACTTCACTCAATATGATAATCTCCAGGTAAATCGACGTTGCTGCAAATGGCATTATTTAATCATTTGTTATGTCTGAGCCTATATTCCACTGTATGTATGTACACACACACACACACGCACACACACACACACACAATCTTTATCCATTTATCTGTTGATGGACATTTAATGGTTCCATGTCTTGACTTTTGTACACAGCACTGCTATGAACACTGAGGTACATGTATCTTTTCGAATTAGTTTTCTCCAGGTTATGTGCCCAGGAGTGGGATTGCAGGATCAAACGCTAACTCTTTATTTTTAGCTTTTTAAGGAACCTCTATACTGTTTTCCATAGTGGTTACACCAATTTACATTCCCATCAACAGTGTAAGGAGGGTTCCTTATTCTCCACACCCTTTTCAACATTTGTTATCTGTAGACTTTTTAATGATGGCCACTGACCATTGTAAGGAAATACCTTATTGTAGTTTTAACTTGCATTTCTCTACTAATTAGCAATGTTGAGCATCTTTTCATGAACCTGTTGGCCCTCTATAGGTCTTCTTGGGAGAAATGCCTCTTAGGTTTTCTATTTTTTTTTTGATTCAGTTGTTTGTATTTTTGACATTAAGCTGTATGAGCTATTTGCATATTTTGTAAATTAATCCACTACTGGCAGCATCATTTGCAAATACTTCCTCCCAGACCATAGGCTGTCTTTCATTTTGTTTACCGTTTCCTTTGCTGTCCAAAGCTTATAAGTTTAATTAGGCTCCATTTGTTTGAGCTTGTTGATCTTTAAAGAAGAGAATTTGAAAAGAGCAAGATGGAGGTGGGGTAAGGCAATCTAAAGAGAACAAAGGCAAGAAAAATTTAAAGAATGAGAATAGGATGCTCTGGCTCCATAGATATGAGGAAGAGGTGGTGCGGGAAACAATGCTGTGAGGATGGGTTACAGAATGTGTATTAAAGGTATAACATACCATGCTAAGAATTTTGGTATTTCTGTTATTGGAACCATAGGAATTGTAGGGAGAGGAACAGTGACAAGACTAGTTTTTATTTTACTGAAGTCTGACAATGATAAAGACAACGGATTAGAAGAGGAAGAAACAGGTGGGAAAGGGAGCGGTCAGGAGCATACTGTGGTAATAATAAAGCACAAAAAGATCCAAGTCTGCACTAAATGGGGGCAACAGGAATGGAGCATTAGAAGCAAAAGAATCTGAAGAATGACTGAAAGAGGGACAGGAAGGATTAAGAATGAGTATCTTCTAGTTTAGGTGAGTAGAGAGTGACTTCATTAACCAAGGCAGAGAATACATTTTGGAGAGGAAAGATAAAGATTTTAGATATACTGAACTTGATGTCCCTGTAGAATACTACCATTTTATGGATAACTAGATGACAGTTCAAAATATGAGTTTGAGTTCAACGGAGAGACTGGGCTGTGATACAGATTTGGAAGTCACAAGAATATATTTAAATCATGATAACAGATGCAATTACCCAGGAAGTGTAAACCAAGGGGAAAATGGAAAAAAAGTGAATAATAGCCTCCAGGGAAACATTAACATCTGAAAGACAAGCAGAGCAAACATGACCAATGAGCAATGAGAGATGGAGAAGGAAGATATAACAGTGTCATGAAAGCTGAAAAAACTGCAGAAGGAACTTAAGAGCAGAGCAAAATGCAACAGAGAGATCAACTAAAATGAAAAATGCAAAAGAAGCCAAATAAATTGTAATTAAAATGTCACTGATGATAGTTGCAGAACGTAATGCCACTGAACTGTACATTTAGAAATAATTAAAATGGTAAGTTACATATTCTACATATTTTGCTACAACTTTTTTTTAAAGTCACTACTGTACATCAGCAAAGTGGTGGACTAGGAAACTACAAACTCTCATTCCCCTACAGCGGGGCGGGGCGGGGCGGGGGGGGGGGGGGGGGCGACCCACCAGCAGCTCCATAAACCAAATTTGTAGGAGTTCAGGAAAACAGGTTTACAGCAAAAAAAAGCAAACATCCCATGGAGTAAAAGCCAAGTTCAAATGGCAGGAAAATTTGTGACATGTTTACTCACTGTTACCCCACTCTCTCCCAAAGTGGGGAAGGTCTTGGTCTTGAGCAGGTAACAGGTTGGTTCCCACTTCCCCACCTTGAACTGGAGGGAGCAGAGCGAGACCATATTTGTGAACTGCTGTGTATGCCTGTTTTAACCTATCTGAGGGATGTCTGAAGGACCGAGACAAGGACCTTTCAGTTCTGTGTAACTAAGAATACAGGCAGACAAAGCAGTGCGGGCAGAGCTCATAAAAGCTACCAGAAAACTACAAACCCCACAGACACCTGAGGCAAGAGGTTACAGTAGAGGTGTACAATAGACCACCTAGGCCCAGAGAAGCTAGGGTGAGACTCTTGGGGAAGCTTTTCTTTTAAAGGTTACTATCGACCTTAAACAGAATGCTTCTCAGAATGGAAGGGGCATAAACCAGCTTATAATGGATAGAAAGGCTAGTGGAAAAGGAACAAATGAAATAATGGCCAAAAGAAATGAGAAAAATTAGAAGCTTGCATGATTTAAATTTAAATTTGATGACATATTTTTAGGTAGAGGAGACATACTTTTAAAGAATAAAAATGATTAAGTGAGGTTCCAAAAAAATCTGAGGGAGGGCAGAATTAAGATACAAAGTTGAGACATCAACCTTCTAAAAACGAAAAATATTTCTATGTAAACAGTATCACATCATAAGCACATAGAGTCATATTCCAATCGAGAACACTTGATAGTCATGTGATCTTTAGCAAGTTACCTAAGCCTTCACAGCCTCAATGTCCTCATCTGTAAAATAAGTATAACAACAGTAACTATCACATGTGAAATGTGACCATGTAGGGCTGCTGTACTGTAAGAAACTGATACATCATAATAAGTCATAAAAATATACTCATGGGTAATTTCACAGAGGATTTTCCTCCCCATCATTTTACAGTTTACAGGTATGGGTGAACACAAGCTAGATTTTGTGTGGGCATGACTAACTGAAAACTTTCAGATGGTTTCACTTTATTTTGGGGGAAGAGAGTTTACTTTTCAAATTTTTCCTTCAAGTGTCTGATTCGTTTCTTTGGGGAAAAATAAAACACGTCATATGTTCAGTTAGCAGTAGCATAAAAATATTTTCCAATAAACCTAGACCTTCATTTGTAAATGAAAGTGAGAAAAACAAACTGATTTTCAGCCAACTATATTGACTAATAAAAAATGAAATGCACTTTTCCTTCCCAGTCTGAAGCCTTTTGATGAGTCACAGAAATGGCTTGTGGAATCTTCATTTTTCAGAGTCCTCGTTGTCACTGGGTTGGCACATTTCAAAGAGCCAAATCTACTGGTTATTTTAATAAGCACCAATGTGTGATCTTGACTATTTAATAAAGAGGAAAGGGATGCAAAGCAGTGTTTCCTTTTAAAGGCAGCAAAATGAGTCACTTGCCTGTGTGCTTCATGTCACCCTAATCAACACATGTAGTTAAAATGTGGAATAGTTTTTCAGAATGATTACATTTGTTGTTGAATTAAAAAATAAAATAATTTTTTAAAAAAATACACAGTTCATTGCTATCTTCTTAACGTTCCTATACAGATTTTCACAAAGCCAGACCTTGATCAAAGGTGGTTGGGGGTGGGGGGAATGAACAGAGACTCAGAGACCTATGTAATCATAAGATTTAATGTCACTAGAGGGCCAGAAGGAGAAAAGAAAGATAATGGGACTGAAAAGGAGTGAAATAAATAAAAGCTAAAAATTCCCTGTATTCAGCAAAAGACCTAAGCCTCTAAACTGAAAAAATTAATAGAACATAGCCAAAGAAATCCAAACCAACAAAAAACCTGTCCAAGTAGAATTCCATATCCAGAAAAAAAACCAGGATATTCTCAAATGACAAAAAACTGAGAGATTTGTGACCAGCAGATCTATCCTAAAATGACAGTTTAAGAAAATTCTTTTTTATATATTTATTTTTAAAAAATAATTTAAAATTTTAATTGAAGTATAGCTGGTGTACAATAATAAAGGAAATTTTTCAAATAAAAAAATGATAAAAGAATGAATCTTCAGATAACAGAAAGAACAAATGAAAAAGTAAAAATAGGGATAAATACAATATATTTTCATCCTCTTGAAAGTTGAAGCAAAAAATTTTAATATTACCTAATTGTTTCTCATTTTATATAGATATTTAAGATGAATATATTATATACTAGGAGGGTAAAGGAACATAAAATTTCTACCCTTTCCTCAAACCAGTAAAATGTCAACACCAATCCAATGTTGTAAATTATACATGTCTAATACCTACAGCAACCAAAAAAAGAAAAAAAAAGCTATACAAAGAAATACACATAAAAGCATTATAGATAAAGAAGCCTGTTTCCACCATTTGGTTGGAAGAATATGATGAACTTTCATTTTTAAATTCTAATTCTGGAACATAAGATTACATCATAAGTTGCCAAGGATAAAATCAGAGGCGTCTACCCACGTACCAGACCACCGTGATGCAGGTGTTTGGTCTAAAGGGGCTTTTTCAAAACTCTGTGAGTCAAAGAAAGGTTGTGGAGGCACATGTCTACCAAAGCTCTCAGACTTATGACTGGAAAGGATTCTTTCCTTTGAAGCCTCCCCAGCTTGTGTGAGCAGTTGAGAAAGCAGAGTGACTGTCACCTCATTATATGAAGACCCCTGAGTTAAGAAATGACTCAAGCCTGAAGAGGCTTCCTTCTTCGGTCACAGTGATAGCTAGCCCCGTTCACATTCCAACACACACACACACACACACATGCAACAACCATCATCAGCTGCTCAAAGAAGTGATACTGGACTAGAATGGAAACAGGGCTTAGTTGTAAAATAAGAGCTTGGACTTTCAGCATAATATGATAAGTCCTTGGGATGTAACACAGCACGGTCACTACAGTTAACAATACCGTATGAGTATCTGAAAGTTGCTAAGAGAGCAAATCTTAAAAGTACTCTTCATATATAATTCACTATATGAACAAGCTAAAGAAAAAAAATCATGATATCAACAGATGCAGAAAAAGTATTTGATTAAATCCAACTCCCATTTATGAGAAAAACTCTCAGGAAACTAGGAATTGAGGTGAACGATTTCTCAACTTATAAAGAATATTTAACAAAAAACCCTGAAACTAACATCAAACTTAATGGTTAAAAAAAGTGATGATATCCCTCAAAAATCAAGAACAAAAGCAAGGATGTCCTCTCTCACCACTCTAATTCAACACAGCACTGAAGCTTACAGCCAGCTCAATGAAGTAGGGGAAATAAAAGACATACAGATCAGAAAAGAAGAAAGTTAATCATTTATATTTACTAATATCATCATTTATGCAGAAAATCACAAGGAAACTACAGAAGAAAAACAAGCAAAAACACCAAGAACTAATAAGTGAGTTCCACAAGGTCATAAGACATAAGGTTAACACACAAAAACAACTGTATTTCTATATATTAGCAATAAACATGGAGAAACCAAAATGTAAAATACAATGCCATTTATATCTACTCAGGTAAAGGAATAATGAGGAATAAATCTAACAAAATATGCAAAGAATTTATGCTGAAAACCACAAAATATTGATGAAAGAAATTTTAGAAGGATCTAAATAAATTGAGAGACATATAGTGTTCATGGACTGGAAGACTCAACATGATAAAGACGCTAATTCTCCCAAAATTGACATTAAGGTTTAACATAATTCCTATCAAATACCAGCAATAGTTTTCGTACATAATGTAGATATAGGCAAAATTTTTCTAAAATTTATATGGAAAAGCAAAGGAACTAGAAAAGCTAAAAAAATTTGAGAAAGAATAATCTAGAGGAATAACTCTGCCCAAGTTTAAGACTCACATAGCTACAACAGTCAAGACAGTGCGCTATGCATGGAAGGACAGACATATGGTCCCCTGTTGGTGTCTCCAGGAGACTGGTTCTACAACCCCAGCAAATACCTAAATCCACAGATGCTGAAGTCCCTTAAATAAAATAGCACAGTGGAATTCCCTGGCAGTCCAATGATTAGGACTCAGTGCTTTCATTGCCAGAGCTGGGTTAGATCCCTGATGAGGGAACTAATATCCAGCAAGTTGTGCAGCGCGACCAAAAAACCCAAAAACGCACAGCATTTGCATATACCATCCATACATCCTAGATCAAACCAGCTCTAGAGAACTTTTAATACTTAATACAATGCAAATGCTACATAAATAGGTGCAAATACACTGTAAATGCTATGTAAATAACTGCTGACTATAGGCAAATACAAGTTTTGCTCTTTGAATATTTCTGGATTTCTCTAATGTTTTCAATCTGCAGTAAATTGAATTTGTGGATGTGGAACTTATGGATAAAGAGAGCCAACTGTATAGATGAATGGAGCAGAACAGAGAACCAAGAAATAGACCCACACAAGTATAGCCAAGTGATTTTTTGACAAGGTACAAAAGCAATTCAATGAAGGAACTGAATCGAATAAATGGTATTGGAAAACTGAATATCTATCTTAAAAATGAATCTCAATCTAGAGTTCTTACCTCACACAAAAATTAACTCATACTGGATCACTGATTTAAATGTTAAAGTGTTTAGAAAAACAACTGCTAAATTTTTTGAGAACTACAAAACTGAGTGAAAGTTTCTAAAACATGACACAAAAAGTATTTTTAAAAATTTTGATAAATTGAACTTTGTAAAAAATAACTTAGGATAAAAAGATAAGCCAAATACTGAGGAAAATTTTTTTGCAAACCAACATACTAGAATACCTGAATCACTGTCAAAATTCAACAATAAAAAACAATCTGATTAGAAAATGTGCAAAAGATATAGACAGACATTTCACCAAAGAGGATGTACTGATGTCCAAGAGTGCATGAAGAGATATTAAGTATCATTAGTCACTATATACTCATTACAACAACCAACATGAAAAACAGTTACAATTTCAATGCTGACAAGAATGCAGAGAAACAGAATCTCTCATACACTGCAGGGTGGTATATAAAATGGGAGAGTTCACTCTGAAAAATAGTTTTGTAACCAGTATCATATGACTGACAAAAGCCCATATAGCCAAAGCTATGATTTTTCCAGGAGGTGTGCACAGATGTGAGAGTTGGACCATAGAGAAGGCTGAGCACTGAAGAACTGATGCTTTCTAATTGTGGTGGTGGTTCGATCCCTAGGTCGAGAAGACCCCCTGGAGAAGGCAATGGCTACCCACTCCTGCACTGCCAGGAAATCCCAAGGACAAAGGGGCCTGGCAAGCCACAGTCCACAGGGTTGCAGAGAGTCGGACACAACTTAGCAGCACAACAACCACAACTGTGGTGCTGGGGAAGACCCTTGAGCCCCGTGGGCTGCAAGATCAAATCAGTCAGTGCTAACGGAAAACAGCCCTGAATGTTCACTGCAAAGACTGAGGCTGAAGCTGAAGCTGCAGAACTTTGGCCACTTGATACCAAGAGTCAACTCACTGGAAAAGACCTGATGCTGGAAAAGATTGAAGGCAAAAGCAGAAGGAGGCGGCAGAAATGAGATGGTTAGATAGCATCACCAACTCAATGGACAAGAATTTGAGCAAACTCAGGAAACAGTGGAGGGCAGAGAGGCCTGGTGGTACTACAGTCCACAGGGTCACAAACATGGACATGACGTAGCAACTGAACAACAACAAATCATATGACCAAGCATTTGCACTCACGGAAGTTCATCCCAGAGAAATGAAAACACTGTACATGCAAAAATCTGCACACAAATGCTCACAGCAATGGAAACAACAAAAATTATCTTCAACAGGTAAATGGCTAAACAGACTACAGTACATCCACACTAGGGAATAACGTCCCTTTGAGAGGCACAAGATCGTGCTCAGTGCTCAGTCATGGCCGACTCTGAACCCCATGTATTATAGCCCACTAGACTCCTATGTCCACGGGGTTTCCCAGGCAAGAGTACTGGAGTGGGTTGCCGAACGACCTGGGAAGCCCACTATGGAATAATAATACCCTGCTCTAAAAAGGAGTCAACTACTGGTTCCTCCAACATCGGGAATGGATCTCAGGGGCACTATGAGGAGTAAAAAAAGAAAAAAAAATCTCAAATGATGTTTACTGTATGGTTTTGTTCTAATAACATTCTTCAAATGAAAAAATTATGGAGATGGAGAACAAATTAGTGGTTTCCAGGGGTTAGGGATGTGAAGGTTGGGGTGATACATCTATACAGGAGTAACACTGGGAAATCTTTGCCGTGATGGATTAGTTCTGTATCTTGATTGCAGCAGTGGTTACAGGAATCTCAACATGAAAAAAAGGCCCAGAACTATACACACACATTGAACCAACTACAATTTTCTGGTTTTGATACTGTACCAAGGTTACACATAATAAAACCACTGAGGAAAACTGGATGAAGGGAGCACTGGACCTCTCTGCACTAATTTGTAACATCCTGTAAAGTTAGAAGAAAGATGAATGGCAGGACACGAACAGCAAAATGACACAAAGGTTGGAATTATCTAACAAAGACTTTTAAAAACAGCTATTATTAAAACACTCCCCAAAATAAGGGCAAGCACTTAAAATTAATGGTTAGACAATGCAAGCAATAAGAAAAAGAACTAAATGGAAAATTCAGAAGGGAAAAATACAATGACCAAAAAGAAAAACACACTCTCAGTAAGCTCAACAGCAGCATGGAGATAACAGAGAAAAGATTCACTATGCAGGAAAACCCTGGAGATAGTGTGGGTTTGATTCCAGACAACCACAATAAAGCAAATACTGCAATAAAGTGAGCCACACAAGTTTTCTGGCTTCCCAGTGCACATAAAACTTATGTTTACACTATACTGTTGTTTATTAAGGGTGCTATAACATTATGTCTGAAAAACAATGTACAAATCTTAATTTTAAAATACCTTACTGATTAAAAAAAAAAGTACCACTTGAGACTTCAATAGTCATGGTACTAACATCAAGTATTACTAATCACAGATCCCCATAACAAATAAAGTTCAAAATATTGCAAGAACTACCAAAATGTGACTTAAAGACACAAAGTGAGCAAATGCTGTTGGAAAAAAATGACACCACTAGACTTGTAGAACACAGTGTTGCCCCAGATTTGTAAAAAATGCGGTATCTGTGAAGTGCAATAAAATAAAGCACAATAAAATGAGGTATGCCTGTACTTGAAGATAAATCAGTAGAAATTATCTAGTCAACATAGGGGAAAAAAATAAAAGGTTTTAAATGAACAGAGCCCCAGGGACCTGTGGGAAAACAGCAGAAGGGAACATTTGTGCTCTTAAAGAGTCCCAAAAGGAAAGGAGAAAGAGTTTGGTGCAGTAAAAATATTTGAAGAAACAAAGGCTGAAAACTTCCCATATTTACTACTGATTCCAGCAGCTCAGTGAAACTCAACAGGATAATCCCAAAGGAACCTACATCATAATCAAACTGCTGAAAACCAAAAACAAAGAAAATACCTGGAGGACAACCAAAGAAAAATGACATTAATTACAGGGGAAGAGTGAATTGGACAACTGCAAATTTCTCACCAGAAACTATGTGAAACCTCTGAAAGAAGTGGAACACAATTTTTAAAGTATCAAAAGGAAGGAACTGTCAACCCACATTCTATAGCCACTGAAAATATCCTTCAGGAATAACAATATAATTTTTAAAAGCCTGAGAGGAAGGAAAACTATGAAAAATCATAGCAAACTGACCTGCTGTAAAGAACTTAAAAAAAAAAAAAAAAGAAAAAGTTCATGAAGTTCTTGAGACAGAAGGAAAATGACAGTAGAAGGAAACTTGGAATGTGAGGCAAGAAAGAAGAGCAACCAATATGATAAGTACCTATTCTTCTCCTGCTGAGTTATTTAAAATACATCTGACCAATGAAGACAAATGGGTACAGCTGAAACCTGGGGAAGGAAATGGCAACTCCCTCCAGCATTTCTGCCTGGGAAATCGCATGGACAGAGGAGCCTTGCGGGCTACAGTCCATGGGGCTGCAGAGTCAGAAACGACTGAGCGACTAAGCACATAGCTGAAATACATAAGATGACTACCACACAAACGGGAGGGTGAAGGGGCATTTATAGTGGTAAGGTTTCTACATTCCTTAAGAAGTGGTAGCATATTGTGAAAAGATAGGCATGTATATTGAAATCCCTAGAATAGCAAGCAGCCACTAAAAAAAACCACACACAAAAAATATATAATCAAAAACAATAAACTAAAATGGATACTAAAAAATGTATATATAATCCAAAAGAAGGCAAGAAAGAGGCAAATGAAACAAAAACAAAGGGAAAATGTACAAAATAAGTAAGAAAATGGGAAAGAAACCAAACGCATTAATACTACTTTAAATGTTAATAGTTTTAGCACACTGACTAAAAGATCATCAGAAAGAATTTTTAAAAACAAATCCATTAGGGACTTCCCTGGTGGTCCAGTGGTTAGGACTCTGCACTTTCACTGCCAGGGCCTGGGTTTGATCCCTGGCTGGGGAACTAGGATCCCGCATGTGGCCAAAAAAAAAAAAAAATAGGAAAGGCAGTTACAAGATGGAATCTGAAACTGCAGCAATGAATTTCTTATACTATTTAGATCCTGTACTAATGGATGATTTTATAATTGGTAATTCAGAAAATATTGGCCCACTAGATTACGAGCTCTTCCAAATGTTGATACATTTCATCACACTATATTGAAAAATCACATTTATTAATGTCACCACCAACTACATGACAAAAGTTTTTAGGTACTGGAAAGTTGTCACGCTCACAGTAGCAAACATAAGTTTTCCAAAATCCTAATTTTCACCTAAAAGCCTTAATTTTATCACTGGCCACAAATAGCATCAGTTGTTTTTCAATCATACTTCAAAATTTAGTCAGCACAGGTCCTCCCCAAGTGACACATACATACACATAACTGAAGCCATACACAGACACATCCTGTATAGTCCAAGACCATATTACTGACAGTAGCAAACAAACGTTAGTTCTGTCACAGGACGACTAACCCTTTCACCAAATAAGCATTTTTTTCTTTTTTAAAAAGCCCAAGTTTACCGAGGAATAATTTACACACAGCAAAATTCATCCACCCCTTTTAGGCTTGAGTTCACTGAATTTTGACAAACCAACAGCTGTATAACCACCACCACCACTTCAATCAAGACACAGAACACTTCCACCACCTGGTGTTCCCTCGTACCTCTCTGCAGTCAATCCTCTACCCCAGCCCCTGATAAATGTTCAGTTCTGTTACATGACAGTTATCCCTTCACCAAATACACGGATATTAATTTTTTTTAACATTTTCCCAAAGTCATCCTATATCTTATTTCATGCCAATTTAGTAAAATGTTACTACTGTCTACTGTCAAAGTATCATGCATGATGGTGCCATTAATCTTCACCATCATAATAATTTTCTTCTAATTCAGATCGCCATGCTTCATAGCTTGGATTGCCTACTAACACTTTCCAGACACGTCAAATCCAACAAAGACATGCTTTAGCAGAAAGTTATCTATACCTTGCAATAAATACACTGCAGTTTGATCAAAGAAGTGACTTCTATCCCTTATCCAATCAAGTTCTAGACGACTGCTTCTGAGGTAAAATACTACAGAACTTACCTTCCCCTCCAACACTGTCAATAAACACTTAGCAAGATCTTTTCCCTACTACTACATATCTCACCTTCCCTACTCCGTTGTTTACCAACCCCCATAACGTTTCAATTTAAATGTTTTTCACTTCGTACCGTCTGTGTTCAAAGCACTCTCCAAAGTGCTGTGGAAGCACTTCTCTTGATGGTGTGTTATCTCCAACTTTGATGCTCTTTCCACCATGCTACAGAGTAAGGATCAGAAAGCCTGCCACTTACTGATGATATGCTTATGTTGGGAAATTCATTTACCTTTTCTAAGGTTTAATTTAATTTATAAAGATTAATATCTGCAGCAGCCAGCCCATGGGATTGTTGTAAAGATTAAATAAAATAATGAATGTGCAAAGTTATAAAAAATAAGTATCACTGGCTTTTGGTCTCTCATCTAAAAGTAAAAGATAATGGGGTGTGGGGGACCCCACCTATTCCTTTAAACATACCACTTGCAGTTTTAAAATATATTATCCCCTAGAATAGATACAACTTAGATTTAAATAAATTACCAATTATACCTATCTCTTAACCTCAAGTCAGCCATTCCTGGCTTTCATCACAGAAACAAACAAAAAATATTTTCCAATAATTCAACAACAAATAAATAGTTATTGAAAACTTAAAAATATGCCAGGCAGCACTGCTCTCAGAACTAGTGGCCCATCAGTGAGTTGGACAATCGGGTACCTGCTCTCATGGGAGTTCACATTTTGAGCATCAGTATCTCAATATACAATAGCTCAGAAGGTCAAGAGTTATTTAAGCAATTTAAATGTTTTCACTTAGGAAAAAATATTAATCTCATAGGAACAGTAAACCTCTAATCTCTTCAGAGAGACCAAATCAAGCATATGCAGGAGGCGTGATGTCTAGCTACTGGGCAACTGAGTCAGTCCTCCCAAACCTGGCTATGCTGTCACCCAGACCCTCTTAAGCATACTACATCTTCCAACTCCAATTCTCATATGGTAAGGCCGTGGTGAGGACTGTCAGAATCCATATTTGGCTTTGATGTGATGAACAGGCATTTGGAAATCTTTCACTAAGTTACCCAAAGTCTTATCATTGAAGCAAAGCAGCATTCACGTATCCTTTCGTTAAAGAACCAAATGCTATCCCAGCTGTGGACTTAAGCTGGCGGTCTTTGGCAACTAGCTGACAATACTTATTTTAACTCTAACATCAGATAACAATTTAGTTTTTTAAAAAAGTATTTCCAAAAATGATAAAGGAGAATAAATTAACATAACTTGGGTTTCTCTTGATGAGGAGTTACTGCTCTTTGGGACTGCCTAGCAGGTCATCATCTCCCTTTATCTTGGAAACTGAAATTTCCATCCTGCCTTCATGCAACACTTATCTTGGGATAAGGTGACTCTCTCCCAGTTCTGAAACTACAGAATATGGTGGAAACCTATGCCTATCATCATACCACTCTTTAGACCACTGTGACTGATGAAGATACAGGCACAGGATCCAGTCCACCGAATCAGTTAGAAACTCTGAAAGGTCAGAAGAAAAGACTTTTTCTTCCCACTGGACCTGAACAAGCAGTCATGGAGCCTAGTGGCAGGCACCTTACAACCACAAGGAGTTATGCATCTGAGAAAGGAGACAATACTAAAAAAGCTGCTTCAGAAAACTAGCTCCCAGTCACATGGCCTGGGCCCAAAAAAGACATTTCTGAAGCTAGAATCTATTTATCAACTATTCAGAGGCAAGAAACATCTGTTGTTGTTTAAAGTTAATTGGGGTTGAGTTTTCAATCTGTTACAATAAAGATTCCTAGTAAAAGGAGCGGAATCTCCATAGGCCCTTTTAGCCTTCAATCACTAAATTAAATGGGTACTTGGCCCCTATCATAAGGCAGGCAGGCACAGGGACAGAGCCTGAATGACACAATTATAAAAATAAGCCTCTTATTTTTATTTAGATTGTAATTATAATAGTTAATTTAATTATATTAAATATTTACATAACTTCTCCATGCTCTTCTAAAAAAGATGAGAAAAGCTATGGGGGACTGGGTTGAGTCGGGTAATGCCAAAAGACCGCTAACAACCTAGAATGGCAGGATTAACTCCTACAGGCAAAAATGCTTTGGGGCCAGACCAGAGGAGCACAGGACACGGGGCAAAAGGGACCGAGGGGCACCCATTTATTCTCCCAACTGTGCGTGAGGTTTCAAACCCCTGCTTCACAGATGACCACATTTAAAGTTTACAACCACCCTCTGAAATAAATCATCATTTAACTCTATTTCACAGACTGAGGAAATGGCTGTTGAAGAGAGTTCAATTAATCCAAGATCAAAAAAAAGAAAAAGGGAGAAGACTATGTGAGAGTCTGCTTTCCCCCACTGTTTTTTTCCTGCGAACTGCCTCCCCAATCACATGGTCCTCGTGTGATCCTTAAAACAGGGGTGAGCACCTGACCCAAGTTGAATCGATGAATCTTTTGCTCCAGAGTGCTGGGTTTAAGACCCCAAGATTTACAGTCAGTAGTTGAGGTGGTTAAATATAAAGCCAGTGCTCTGGGCAAACACCCTCCACAAGTGACTAACACTAGTTCACCGTCAGAGAGAACAACAACACAAAGCAAGAAGAGAAAAAATGCTTGCCTGCATTTGAGGCCCAAGCTTCAATTCTTACTGAAGTTCAATTGACCTTTTACTTTAAATGAGACCAGGTCCCATGACTCTAGAAAATTTTTTTTTTGCCTAGGAAAACTGAATTAAAACTAAGTAAATACATAAGCTAAGATCATACGACCAAAGGCACTAAAGAAAAAGAAAGGCATAGGTATGGACTATACTGACAAATTTCGAGGATGTTCCACGAAACCCAAGAATATTGGCTGAAAATTTGGATTTAAGTAGGGCAGCAGTAACAGAAAGCAAAGAGCAGATTTGAGAAACATTTGAAATAAAGAATCTCCTACTCTTCTCCCAAGTTTCCAAGTACTAGTGTTTCTAACAGTGGAACCTTCATCAAATTTGTAATATAAAACTATAATAGCAAAGAAAGGAGTAACTATTATCAACACCTGGATGGACTTACAGAACTTGGAAATAAATTATTTCACTTAATCCTCTTGATTAAACCTATGAAGAAATATTATCATGATTCTCATTCTGCAGATTAAATATATTCAAGTTCAAAGAAGTGAGATAACTTGCCCAAGATCACTCAACAAAAGTAAAAATATGGTCTGTGGAGTGGGGCAGTAGATAATAATGCACTTGGTCAATCAACACCAAAGTCCTTTTCTCCCAGACAAATTATGAAGACATAATGATGACAATGATGATAATGATAGCTAACATTTACTAAATGCTGGAACTAAGCAAAACATGTTACATGCACGAGCATTATCCCATTTAATATTCCTAACAGCCCTGTAAAGAGTCTATGAGTAATCTTATTTGAGGATGATGTATGCATTTGATTAGATTATGAGACTGACGCACTGCCTACTGCGCTAAGAGGGCAGATTGCATTTGAGTTTTAAGGAAGTTAAGACTTCTGCCGAAACTCACAAGGCTACTAAGTGGCTGATCTAGTTGGGATTCAAAAATCACACAATCTGACTCCAAAGCACATGATCTCAACCACTAGACAACACTGACTCCATGACTAGGTATTACTAGAAATAAGCAGCGGAAATACAATTAGGGTGAGATAAGTAAATACTTTTAGAGTGGATGAATAAAATCAGAGAAACATTTTCTTTGTCCTACTGTTGAACTAAAACAATTTTTAAAAATTAACAAAAGGATAGAAGACAAATCTAAAACAATTTCTTAATAAGGTTGGGAATTTAAAGCAACCTGTATCTAACAACAATTTGGAAATGGTTTCAATTAGTTAATTTTGTATTATACTCCTAACGAAAAACAAGGGTCAGAGAGTAAGTATTAGCTGTCCAAGGCCATACAGTTTTTCAATTTACAATTTATAGTGTCAACCAGAGTAAAATTCAGGATTTCAGAGCCTGCCCCACTATCACCCACCAACCATTCAGCAATGAGTACTACTAGCATCCAGGCTGCAGTGTCAGAATATCATTCCCCACTAACAGCTGACTTCCAAGTCTGGGGCAAGAAAGGTACAAGAGAAGCCTGAGCATCTTATTACACAAAGAAACAAGGAAGTTCCTCAGAGATTATAAGGATCATAGACAAACAACACAGGAGTCAACGTAAAGGGGCTTCCACTAGTCAAAGACAAGACAAACTGAGCACAGCAAAGACGACAAAAACTGAAATACATCATGTATATAAATACATTTTTAATGGTTTACACAATGATGCCAAAAATAAAAAAATTTTTTTAAAAGAGAGAAATAAATAAGCGTTGGGTCTATCTTATTTGCTGACGTGTATGGACAGGGGCTTCCCTGGTAGCTCAAATGGTAAAGAATCTGCCTGCAATGCAGGAGACCCGAGTTCAATTCCTGGGTCAGGAAGATTCCCTGGAGAAGGGAATGACAATCCACTCCAGTATTCCTGCCTGAAGAATCCCTTGGACAGAGGAGCCTGGCGGGCTACAGTCCATGGGGTAGCAAAGAGATGGACAGGACTGAGCGACTAACACTTTACTTTTTTATTGCCTGGAGCAATGGGTTCTTTTGTATACCAGCTTTTCAGGTAAAGGGAGCCCACAATAGGAGACTATAGGGTGGGAGAGGATATATTTCCCTAGTTCTTTCTCTACATAAAACCATAAGAGCCCTAGCCAAAAAGCCCTCTCCGTAAGGCTGCCCTTCCCATCTGCTCTCTTCCTTTGTCCCTTCAGGCCTAGAGGTGGTAGCAGGTCTCTCTCCAGTGCTCCTTGTCCCAGGGTACTCCAGTATTCCTACTGATTTCCTTAAATATTGTCTGTATGTTTATAAATAGGCCCTTTCTTTAATTTCCCTTAAATACCCAATTTGTGCCATGTCTAGCACACTAAACCTCTAAAATACTTACTCTGAAAAGTGGCAAATAAAGAGAAAGACTATAAGAATCTTAAAAAAAAAAAAAAGTTGATATATGTGCATCTGATTCATACTTTGCTGTACACGTGGAACTAACACAACACTATAAATCAACTATACACCAATAAAAATTAAAAAACAAATAAATAAAGAGAAAGGCTGAGGCATTTGTCCTGCACTTTATGAACTCTGTTCATGATAAGCAAACAGCCCTACACATGATGAGTACAAGTTCTTAAATGCTTATATTCTCTTAACAGAAGAATTACAGTTAATAAATGTGAAAGGAATGATATAATTAGAAAACCATTATTTTGCTTTCCCTAATGAATAACTGCTTCGGCTAAAAACTATAAATGGATGGAACCATTAGCTGAAAGGATACTAATGGATTTTACAAAGCAAGTTATTACAGGCTGTCACCACCTGAACACACTGATCAACCTTAACATTCTAAAGGGTGGGTCAGCCAGATACTGTGTGCCTCTTGATGTGATGCAAAAGAAAACACAATCTATGAAACACTACTGACTAAAAGGTGAAATAATTAAATCAAGCTTTTAGTCTATCAACTTACAGGAAACATGGACGCTATAGGAGCAAGTTAAACGGCATGACAAGAAAACAAACAAAAAAATCCAGAATGTGAAATACTGTATGGCATCAATGACCTAGTTTTTTCAACAAGACAATGTAGGTGCTGGATAGAGGAGATGGGGTGCAGGGGACTACTCTACATGAAAAAGAGATTTATTAGTAAAAGACCCAGGAAACAACTGTAACACATAGAATCTGTCCAGATCTAGATTCTAACAAAACAACTGCAAAACAGACATCGTTTTAGACAAGAGAAATCTGAATATAAACTAGAAATTAATGGTACCAAGGTATTTTTCATTTTGTTAAGACTCGATAACGGCCACTGTGTTAATGTAAGAAAAAAAATTTGAGAGATGTTTATTGAAGTATGTAAGGGTGAAATGACAATGTCTGGGATTTGCTTTAAAATATTTTGGCAAGAAACAAGGGTGTTTGATGAAGCAAGTATGACAAAATTTTGAAATTGCAGAATCTGGGTAGTGGGGGTTCACTATGCTATTTTCCCCACTTCGGTGAATGTTTGAAAATTTTCATTTATAAAATTAACCAAACGAAACAAAAATTCATGTTCCTTCCCTACAACCATAGTTTCCAAACTAGAGCCTGTCTAAGAGTCCATGTCCCATGCAGAATCCTAGGACTCACCCCAAAGAATTCTGATTTTGTTTGTCTGGGCTCGGGCCCAGGTTCCATTTTTAACAAGTCCTGAAGGGAATCTGGTACAAACTCTACAGGCTCATATCTGAAAATTATATATTCGGACTACTTCACCACAAATCTTTAAGCATATCCCACCTTAAAGAAAAGGCCTGATCGTATCTCTTAACCCCCTTCAAGGCTTACCCCACTCTTATCTGCTCATAACTTAACCTTTTCCTGGGACTGTAAGCTCTATGAAGGCAGGGCCCTCTGTTTTTACTCACCATGGTGTCCCCAGTGCCTAACAGAACACCTCGCACACAGTACACATCAAATAAACATTTGCTGAATAAATGAATTCATTACTCATTAATGAATGAATAACAGCAAAGAGAAAAAAGAAGAGTTAACTGCAGTTCACTATTTCAAAATTAGTTCCAGGGAACAACCTGAGATAAAGTCTCAATTTCTTGCCAAAAGTCAGTATAGGAAGTATGGTAAAGACTATAAGTAAGAGTCTGGGAATAACAATAAAATAAAATTAAATAATAATAAATAAGCATAGGAAAAAAGAGGGGGTTAGCCTACACTTTAAAAAACAAGTATAAGACAAACCTCTCGCCTAAGACATCAAACTTGGGACGTTAATTTAAACATCCAACCTACTACTAATTGTTTAGAAACTATAATGAAAATGTGTACTCTTACATATCACAATCCCAAATGGGGGGGGGAGTAGGCACCAAGAGTTAAGAGAAGTAAACTAGCACATGTACACATTTTAATGGAAATACAAATGAGTAACTCAATTATTGCATTCTCTGTTTCAAAAAGCATAATTACTGCTTTCTCTGTTCAAACAGCACAATCCCCTAAAATAATGACACAAGTCACAAATGCAAAAAAGAATAACTGCCAAATATAAAAAAAATTATTTTAGGGTGATCTTCTGAGGCTATGTAGAACTAGCTGTAAAAATAGCACTTACCAAAGATGGTCCCTATTCTTATACTTCTACCCCCAAATCACTTAACTTTTAAATTTTCTTTTTAATAATAAACCAATAACACAACTTTTTAAGTTTTTAAGGAATTATAATAAGCACATATAAAATTTTAGAGACGCAGTGGATATTAGCAACTACCCAGCCCAACTCTTCACTGGGGAAATTGAAGCCCAGGTAAGAAAAAAAGATCTCCTTAGTCACACAGCGAATTAACAGCAAAACAAGGACAGGCCAACGCTCTGAATTTCCAATCCAGTGTACTTCTCACTATATTATGCTAACAGGATATCTTTGAAAAATGTTTCCATTGTGAAATAGTAGTATCTATTTACCTTCTTATACACACATGTGTGGGGTATTCATCAGCTATGTTCTGGGCTTAAACTATATGGATGTGTCTCTCTTTTAGTAGGGATGGTAATGGGAAAGGGGAGCTACCAGACCATCTTCAGCAACAGAACTCTGTATGTAGTCTTCTCTGATATGCAGGCCTTTCTGTCACATGTCATAAAGAATCTCTAGTTTTTACTACATAAACAACAACATCAAAACTTATAATTGTGAAATAAAACTGTAGAGTTATACAAAATCTACTTGAAAACTGGATATTCACTCTTTTGTTCATTATAAAATAGTATATGTGGTTCCTTCTTCTGGATTAAAAACATTTCTGACTCAAAAAACTAATGAATGGCCCAATTCATGTCTCAGCTGTTACTCTGAGCCACCTCTCTATACACCCACAGGGTTCTTGTAGTGCAAAAGCCTGTTTAATAGAATAGTGAAAGTGTAAGATATGCAGGAAAAGAGTAAGAAAACTACATCTCTACAGACCAGCTCCCACCTGTCTTTTTTTTTTAATCAATCTAAACCCTTGGTACAAAGTAGGGATGTTATAAATCATGACGAAATGAATAAACATTCTTCAAAAGCCCCTTCTCGCCATACTGAATCTCATCTAAATGTCTCCATTTTCAGTAACAATTGGCTTGGACACTTCAAATAAAGTAGAGCTGGATTGTGAATTTATGAGCACGGTTTGAAGTGCCAGATAAATTACTCTGCCCTTAGAGAACACAATAAATATCAACTTCCAGCCTAAGCACAGTAACTAGCATGTAACAGGAATACTGTAAATATGACAAAAATAATAGTCACCAATTAACAAATGCTAACTAAATGCCACATGTTGTGATAATCAGTTTGTCTATATTATTTAATCCTTCTGAAAATCTAGTACTATTATCCCCCCACTTTCCTGAAGATGAAATAAGCTCTGAGAGGTTAAAATAATTTACCAACAATCATCTGGTAAGTACTATGACAGAGCCTACATCTGAATCCAGGTTTAGAACCTACACAAAGATTTGCTGAATGAAAGAATTTTTTTTTTTAATCTTGCAACATACTATCAAATCATTCTGACCAAAACTAACTGGATATGCAACAGATACTGGTAACACTCATTAACTCATAAATTATGAACACTGGCAAGCATATAGCTTTAAGGCTGAAAAAGTCAATGACCTCAAAGTCTTTTCATTCCAACAGTAATACAAACCCAAATGTGATCAATTCAACTGGCAGAACACATAGAGGGATTATACAGCAATAATCTAGAATCTGGAATGCTAGCCACACTCTTTTGAAATAATCCAACATGTGACCTAGGACTGTCAAAGTTAAAGTACACAACAAAAGTTCCAATTGAGTGACAGGCATACTAGCAGTGTTAACAGGTAAGTTACATGGGACAAAGCTTATTTTTGGAATATTAGTAATTTGAGTAATAATATGACATCCACATAGAGATGCCAAATAGGCAGTCAGGTATAAAGGATTCAAAAACAGCAAAAAAACTGAAAAATGAAGACCAGGATATCATGAGTAACGAGATGAAACCAGTCAAAGATATAGGAATGGATGAATTCTTCAAGAAAGGAGAAGAGAAAGGTAAGTATTATGGCACTCAAGATTGATGATGAGAGAAAAAGAAGTCAGCAATGAAAAGATAGGAAATCAGTAGGTCAAGAAAGCCCAGAAAGAGAGACTTTAAAGAGAAAAAACTCAAAACCAAAAACTTGAAACATCTGCCTTCAACATTCTGAAAAACTGACTAATGAAAGATGGTAGTAACACATACAAAGCGAACAGCAGTGTTGGAACTTGTATGTATGCACTGTTCAACTATCATTGGTTCCCTTCCCTTCATGCCACCAACTCATTGCTACACCTCCACTGACTAAATAAAACTAGGAGGGAAAAGGTCAATAACTTAAAAAAAAAAAAGCTGCAGTCTGATAGCTATATTTTCAAGAAATATATGTCAAACTTCAAGACAAATATTACCTAACCTTCCCACTCACCAGGCTTTGTTTTTCCTTTTTAATTTACAAATTATAGACATTTTTCCCCTCTGGAAAAATTAACATTAATTAAAGTCTATCCCTTACTGTTTTCAGAGGTATGCAACAACTTGAGAAATTGCTAACAAGTCTTAGATAAAATAATTTTAAAGCTTAAAAAAAAGTTTGGAAAAGGAAAACAGCTCTTGGATAATCATAAACTATTACATGGACAGTAAGAGAAGCATTAGGACACTGAAAAGAATCTGACTGACAGAAAACCAAATTACCGAGCAATCTGGATGATCTGAAAAACAAGGTAATGGGTACCATATTACCTTAGCATCTGCAGACTCTACTAGCATTTGCAACATGAAAAATGTGCTTATCTAGTTCTTAAACTATGTATTCAAGATAAGGTTGAAGAAATCATTCATCAGGGCTTCTCCCAGTTACATTATCATATAACCACTAACACTCAACAAAAAAAGCTGTTTTTATGATAAGTGAGGTGGTTTAAAAGACCCCAGCAAATTCTTCTAAAAGCAAAAGGTGTGGGAACTTTCATTTCTGAAGAAGGGATCTAGTCAAGGAAACAAAATTTGACAACTTTTTTCCCTGAGATTATCAAAAATATATCAGAACTTCAGTGTTTCACATGGCACATAACACATAATGTGTATACATAATACATACTACTCTATAAGTACCAGCTAAAGAAAGCAACAAAAGCCAAAAAATAGATAGTCAATCAATTTTAAAAGGTTACTACATCTGATGCAGATGTCCAAAGTCCGAAAAGGAAAGAATAAAAACAGACTCATTGAAAAAGATGAGGCCGCCTGTTTGGTCATTCTAAATGGTTGAATGAGTGAAAGAATGAATGCTTGATAAGAAACATAAAATAGAAAATTTATGCTAGAAGCTACGAATCTGGAGAAAGGATTTTGCCTCCAAAGAAAAATTCAATCTTTACCAAGTTCAGATTAATATAAGAAAATTTTAACTGCTAACAATAAATAATCATGGAACTAAACAGAAAGATGAGGGTGGGGGAATAAGTCTGTTGACTATGGTTCTTTAAGGTCGTGGGCTCTAAGATACTTGAGGGTCCTAACTCTGAGAGGCCCTGCCTGCCTGCCCACTTTCTTGACTCTTCCTCTTTGTTGTTTCACACTTTAATCATTACATCAGTTTCAACTTGCACCTCTATCAGATAATTTCCAAATGTTATCTTTAACTATGAGCTCAGTTTCACATCTCCAACAGTCCGTATATCGTGTCCCACTATCCCCTCAAACACAACAAACCTAAAACTCATCTGTTGCCAATTGTTCCCGAGTGATTTCCAAACCTAACTTGTTTCACCCATGTTTTCATCAGTTTCCCTATAACCCAGGCTTACAGTCATCTAATTTTTCAGTTGTCCTTTCTCCCCAACTCTGCCAGTCAAATCCCATCAATTTTCCTTCCCCATCCAAATGACCCAACTTGGAGCTTCAATCATTTCTAAGCTATTACAGTAATTTTTTTTAAATGTCCAATCTCACCCCATTTCTAGTCTCTCTCCATACAACCCATCCTGCACACAACTACCACATTCACCTTCTTCATTCATCCTGGTGTAATCTTATTTACAAATACTTAATTGCCACAACATTCTGAAAAACATCTAAACGCCTTAGCCTAACAATCAAATCCTCCATGCTCTAACCCCAATCTATCCTTCTAGCTTTATCTTCTCTTCCCCTAAACAGGTGCCAGCCAGTCATGTTTCCACCACTCAATTCATGTTATCTTCCACTCCCACTTTGAGTACCTTCTACCCAAAACCTATCCATCCAGCATCCAACATACTGTATCATATTCTTCCTTTCAATATCCAAGAGCATATATTACCTATACCAGTCATTTGAAACTTACTAAATATTTTCTCAATCTGTGTTTTGCTTTTGTGTGTGTGTATATCTATGAGATTAAGATTTTCAAAGACAGGGTTCATGAGTTCCATTTCCCAGTATCCTCCACATTTCAATAAACTTATGAAGTTCCCACCAAATGAAACTATGACAAGAGGCTAGAGACCACTAAAACAAACAAAACAACCCCTACTAAACATTCCCTGTAACACTGTTCCATGGAATGAGATCAAAAAACAAGGCAAAATCAAAGATATACAAAAACTGGGTAAGTATTAAGAAAAATGAGACTTCTTAAAAATTCTAGAGATCCTTCCTAGAAAGATACATTCTAATTTCTTCTCTTATTCAATAAAATGTTTTCCATTGTATTAAGCATCAACCCTCCTTTTTGTTTCTCAATATGAAGAGCATCCATAATGTGGGTGAGATATTTCAAACATAGAACCCACAACTCTTATGTCAGTCAAGGATGCTTAGAGTCATTCAGAAAGCTTTGGAGAGAAACTCTCTTGTAGGCCCATACATTTTTAAAAATGTATATACACAGCTATTTTGAGTAGTTGAAACGTATATTAATTTCATACATTAACTTACATTTTCCTGATTCAAGATGTCAAAACGGTTATTATTTATCTGAATGGCATCATCTAGTTCACCTAACTTTAATCCCAAATAGTGTGTACATACAACATTAATTCCCTGAGAAGGTTGTAAATTACTACCCACGTACATATTCCTTGCAACTTTAAAGATAAAGTGGTTATGTTTGGACCAAAACAGAATAATTATATAACTGCTAGTTGTTTGATAAAGGAAAAACTTGCTTACGAACAGACTGCAACTATCAGTATTAGGGGAAATTGACAAAACTTAAGAACTCCAATTATCTATAGATAACTGTGCATGCTATCAAACACTGAAGAATTTTTTTAAATAGTGTTTTGGCCTTTCATATCATAAAAACTTTCTTAGAATGCTACAAAATCTATCATGTTAAGCACAACACCAAAAAAGGCAGTTATGACAAAATATCTGTGCAGTACTTTTGTAATCAACAGTGCTGTAAAAGACGTTAATATTGTGATGATCTATCATTAGTTAGCTTGGGTTTTTACACTTAACAGTCCAGCAAAAAGTTCCTCTGACTCAAATCACCTATGACACTTTGGCTCAAAAATCACTTCCTCAAAATCGATTCTCCACTGTCACAAGTCTAAAAATTAAACCCTTAAGGAGCTAAGCAGATGGAAATGGAAAGCAGTCTTTTCCAACCTGTCAAACCGATCGGAAAGTTCATAACTAAGCTCGCGGTTCAACAAGCTACGTACGTAGTAGTAACTTTGACGTGGTAACTTTTTATATGATGCCTGCAACAGAGTTTTATAAATATCTTTTGTGTGATGATGAACTGAGTCAGAACTAAAAGTTCAGGGAATTCAGAGCCAGTCCAATGATACACCGGGCCAGGGCAGAAGATTTTAGAGGGACTCCAAGATTCCTCAGGGAAAACGCCAGGTTCTGGTGTTTTCCAAGATGATGTACACCTGAAACCTCCTATCACAGATAACCAGACTGAGAGCAAGAGGAAGGAAATAAATATAGACTCAGACAAGCACCAGAGAACAGGGCTACTCACCAGCAGGCAATCTGAATTCACTTCCGATTTGGGATCCCGCAGCAGGTTGTCGATTTTTTCAAACCGAGTCTCAAAACTGTCCCCAGTCGACATGTTGCTGCTGCTGTGACAATACCCTCGTACCAGCACCAGCAGCGGAAAGCGATTTCAACCAACTTCCTCCGGCGGTGGGTTCGCGGCCGCGGGGCGGGGGAGCCGGAACCCGAGGGTCACCAGGTGCGCCCGGTGCCCCCTCCTACCCCTCACTGAGGGGATCTCCGCGCTCCGGACCCCGGGCCGGGGGCGACGGCGACCCACAGCCGCTCGGACGCAAAAAGTCGCATCCCACCCGGCAGCTCCTCACGACGGCCGACTGCGCCGTCGCTCCGGCGGAGGGCTGCAGCCTAGCGGGCCCCGGCCGCCTTCGCCATGGAGGGTTCCCGGTGCCGAGACGGGCAGGAGAGGGGAGAGGGAGAGAGAAGCAGGGTGGAGACTCCTCCGGGCAGCAGGGGAGGGAGAAGAGGAAAGGCGAATGCGAAGGGCGGGCGCGGAGCTGTGCCAGCTGCCGCCGCCGCCGCTCGGGCCCCGGGCCGGGCCCGCTCCACTCTGAGGCGCTAAGGCGGTCTAGCCCCGCATCCCCGGCTCCACTCGGCCCGGCCCGACGCCCCGATCCGCCTCGGCCAGGAGCTGGTCCCCCACGGGACAGCCTCACTCTCCCATTTTGTCCCGGCGCTGCTGGGGCTGCTGCCGCGGTGTCCGGTGGGGCAGGGCGAGGTCGGTGCCCTGTGGAGGTTCGGGGAAGGACGGGCTGGCGAGCGGGCGGCGAGGATAGACGAGAGTCGGGTCCCGCCGGCTGCGGCTGGGGGAAGCTTCTGAGAGGCGCTGCGGCCCCGGCTGGGGAAAGGGCGAGTCGCGCGGCGAATGCTCGGGTGGAGGGGGGTGGGGCGAGGGGGGCCGTGAGGGACTAATATGTCCGCCTTCCTGTTCAAACAAACGGAGACCGCCGGCGCGCACTGCGCATGCGGGGCGCGGACGTTCGGAAGGGGAACCGGGCCGGGGCCGCGCGCGCACGCGCGCGCGCGCTGGGCGCCTCCGCCCGGGCCGGGCTGGGTCGGGCGGGGCGGAAGGCGGGGCGCACCCGGGGCTTCGCGGGCGGGCGGGGAGGCTGGCAGCCGGGACGGGTGGACTGGGTGCGGCGGGTGGCACCGCCCTCTGCCCGGCAGGCTCTGAGCAGCCACGCAGGGCTCGGGAAGCGGTGTGGGATCCGCACGGGGAGGAGCTCTCGCCGCCTTCGGTCGCGTCCTGGCCGTTGCCCCAGCTCTGCTTCCTCCGGGCTGCAGCGGTCGGGAGAGTTGTGGCAAGAAAGGATGCTTGTTATTGTTATTTGGGAGATACGTTTTTTTTTTTTTCTGTTTTTAAAGGCACGGTGCCTCTTCGCCGACAGGAACCAACATTTTAGCACCAGCGGAGGCTGGTCTTCAGTAGTGCCTTAGCATCAGCCCTGCGGGAACCCCACGTCGTTTTAACTCGTCTTTGCTTCCATGGGAAAGCTACGAAGCAATGTAGTACATAACCCTCTAAACTCAGGGTGTGTGTCAGGGGAGCTTTAAACTATGGACTCCGGAAGATACAGTCAGTAGAAGTCAAGCTCAGTTTAGTTTAAAAAAAAAAGAAAAGAAAAGAATCTCATAGGGAAAAAAACCAATATTTTGTAAATTATTCATACTAGTTCCCTTACACCTTTAAGCCTCCCACTCTGGTTATCTTCTTGATGTGTAATCCTGCCGTTTCGATTTAAAAACATTCAGTGAAACTTAAAATTGTGATTTTACTAGACTGAAGTAGAACATGAAAATAATGGGCCTTTCCTCCTAATTCAATTGCTTCATTGACTGTTGTGAGAGATGTGAGACGCCTTACCTAACCTACTGATAAGGTACTTTCAGCAGGAAATCCACTTTAATTCATTTCTAATCAATCTTCAGTTTGACTCATAGGTCAAAAAAAAAGGATTGCTAAAAATCGAAAATGTGGATGTTTTATCCTCCACTGGAAAAGGCTACAGACGAACCAATTGTCTTTCTATATGAAAAGCACCGTACAGCATCTGAACAGCACACCAACTTTCTGCTGTGAGTCAGAGCTTAGGAAAATGTACTATTGTTTGAAACATGGCATTCTGTTTGCATTGTGTTAGATGCAAGAAATATTGAACTATAAAATCCACAGTATCAGTGAAGATAAAAGTCAGTCCTCACAAAAAGACAATTAGACAAATTTCAGGTATTTCATGAAATGCTTTTGCAGTGACTTTTCTTGGCTCCAGTATTTTAAGCCAGTCATGTGAATTAAATTTATTTTTAAGCATAGAGCTTAAAATAAATCTGGCAGCTGCCCTAAAATAAATTTCCTAAACCCTGCTTGTTCTTTTTTATTACCATTTTTAGGTAGTCTTAGGAATTTTGTTGTTTCTCAGAACTGTGAGCATTATGCTGCTTTCCACTTGGGCACATGAAAAAATGCTGGTAGCTGAGACAATGCTTGAGTGGTCCTGATAAATGTAAGTGGGACTGAAAGTCCATCTGGCTAAACTACTAGAAATATAGGTGGGGCCTATATATTTTATTGATCGACAGAGCTATCTGATTATTGTAACCCTACACTAGTTGTCTTTTACCATAAGAGAATGACTCTGTATCAGTGTTTTTGTTTTTCAACAGAGAAGTCCTCACCTGTAATAGGATAGACTTATATGACATTAAATTTCCTTTCTAACTTTAAAATTCTATTGTCATTAGTTTCTTCAAAGCATTGTGGACATTTGAGATCACCCTTAAAGTATATATTAAAATCCTAAATGCAATTACAAACTATTGATAGCATGTACAAATAGATTAAGAATATAATACTGATTACACATACTGAGTGCTTACCATCTGTTAGGCAATATGTTTGTGTGTGTGTGTTAAGTTGCTTCAGTCATGTCTAACTCTTTGCAATCCTCTGGACTGTAGCCCACCAGGCTCCTCTTCCATGGGATTCTCCATGCAAGATTACTGGAGTGGGTTGCCATGCTCTTCTCCATGATATCTTCCCAACCCAGGGCTCAAACCCGGATTTCCTACATTACAGGCTGATTCTTTACCAGCTGAGCCATCAAGGAGGCCCTAGAATTATCTCCCAGTTGTATTGTTTACATCACACAGATAAATGATTCCATATAAAAAGGCAATTATAAAACTTGCAAAGTGGTGGCTTCCCAGGTGGCACTAGCGGTAAAGAACCCACTTGTCAATGCAGGGGACATAAGAGAAACCAGGTTCAATCCCTGGGTTGGGAGGATGCTCTGGAGAAGGAAATGGCAACCCACTCCAGTATCCTTGCCTGAAGAATCCCACAGACAGAGGAGCCTGGCAGGCTGCAGTCCATGGGGTCGCAAAGAGTCAGACAAGACTGAAGTGACTTAGCACCCACCCAATATGGTTTCAGTCCCTAGGGGAAAATGTGAAATGAAAAGAGCACGGTGTGAATAAAAAGGATCGTGACAATGTTCAGTTAACAGTGACTTGCCTAGAGGTTTCTGAGTACTCGGTCCAGGAACCAGTGGCCATCCTTGGTGGTGTGTTCATAAAGTAAGCAGTTCTACTTTAAGATTGTCTTTCAATCTGAAATTCTCTTGACTACTTTAAAAAAAAAAAAAAAAACCTAAATGTACTTTCCTTTAAGAAGAAAGAGTAGCTGGAAATGGTACAGTTTTTTTCATGTTTTCACTTGGAAATTGAAAAATTGCAAAGTTGGCAGCTTAAGCAAATATATCAAGTTAGTTATATTTTAATTTTTCTGGTTTTTGGAATTCAAACATCTGGAAATGTTTAATTTAGATGAGACTCTTGCTCGGACCTAATGAAGAGACTGCGGTGCTAAAAGGATTTGAGTGAGGCATAGCTGGGAGAGATCATGGAAAAAGCAGAAAGATTTGGGTGTAGACTTGTGTATAGTGAAAGACAATTAAGCTCAACATTCCTTTGCTTTTGGTTATTTGGTAGGAAATAGATTCCTTTTAATGTTTACAAAATTTCTTTCACAAACAGTGATGTAGTAATTAACCTCCAAGGAGGGTCGCCATTGAACCCTGTCTCCCAGTATTCACCCCCTCCTGGAGGCCCCTCCCACACTGAATCTGGGCTGGGCCCTTGTGACCTGCTTTAACCAGCAAAGTGCAGCAAAAATGGCAGTGTGCCGATATCAAGCCTAAACTATGTGAGTTTGCCTGGCAACTAACGGTTTGGTGCTCTGGGAAGTCCAACTAAACTGAGATCACCATGGCGTGAAGAAACCCGAGCTAACTAACCACAAGAAGACATCAGATGGAAGATGACTGAGGAATCCGTAGAGAACAGAGACTCCAGACTTCTGACCCACATCAAGCCATGCCAGCAGTCCCTAGCCATTTGTAACGCCCCTGATGATGCCACAGGGAACAGAGACAAGCTAATCCCCCCACACACTGCCCACACATCAGAATCGTGAATACATAAGAAAATGCTTGCTAATTTGAGCCACTAAGTTTTGGGATAGTTCTCAGCATGAGATGACCCAACAGTTGGATTTCAAGCAAAAAAAAATTCATAGTTAAATGTGCATATAGACATATATGGAGAGTACCTTTTATACTTTTTCTTATCTTAACCATGACACAAGGAAGTGGTCCACAATAAAGTGTTATAAAGGAATGACAGGGTTTTCCCGGTGGGGAATCTGCCTGCAGTGCAGAAGATGCAGGAGATGTGGGTTCAATCCCTGGGTCAGGAAGATCCCTTGAGGAGAAAATGGCAACCCACTCCAGTGTACTTGCTGGGAAAATCCTGTGGACAGAGAAGCCCAGTGGGCTACAGTCCACGGGGTTGCAGAGGGTCGGACACGACTGAGCGAGTGAGCACACACACACACACACATGCACACAAAGGAATGACAAATTAACTGATGTTTATTGTCTTTACTTCAATAAAACCTTTGTACAAAAGAAATGTAAAAGCTTTTTAATCACATTAAAGAATGCTTCCAGATTTTTTTAAAAATTATAAAGCTATCATATTCCCATATAAACACATTTTCACCTGTATTTTAATATTTTCTCAATTTAGTGCAATGTCTAGTCTGTCTTAAAAACATACCAAAAATTCAGGTACATACTGTAAATTACTTATCAATTGTAATTCAGTGCCATAAATTGCATGTAATTTCAAAATTGCATACCACAAATGTGTTAAGAATGTTATGTGGCTAAGTTTCTGCAGAAACTATAGCTACATTTCCAAGAAAGTATGATACTTATTATGTTTCATGTAACTTTCCAAAAGGGCATTATTTTTTTCTTTTTTTAGTCTAGAAGAGCTTCAATTGATTCTGAACAACTTTAGTAAACTCAAAGTTGTGAAAATTTATGTTCAGTTCTGTTTTAGGAAGTTGGTTTTATATGATTAATATTTTCCCACAAAGTAGTTTATATGTACACGTTTTTCTAGATCTGTGACGTGAATCAGGAAGAATATGTTACTTTACTCAGGAGTGCTCTTGAGATTAGGCAAGGTTTTCTTTTCTTTCTACAGAACATTCAAGCTTGGGAGTCAGTGTAGTTTGACATGTTTATATCTACTAGGTATACAGCAGTAGATGTACATGTTTACATCCTTTAAGTGAACAGTAGTAGTAACATGGTTACATCCTAGGCAGCCTAAGTGCTGCCTAGGCAAGTTGAGGATTCGGCATCTATCAAGATTTCTGCAAGGCAACGTGTAGAGCCAGCCATGAGCGCAGGGCGCCCTTAAGGGCTTCTCCTGACTCACCCTGGAATGCTTTTCTCTAACATCTGTTTTTTATTTCTTAGAAGTTGCTATTCCATTCAACTGCAAAAATACTTGCACTGACCCTGGAAACAGAATGGAGAAATAGAAGGAAACAGATTTCTGTAAAACAGCTACTTCCCTGCTCTATGTTATTGCCATCTTGGGTACCCTTCTGTTACCACACTCACAAGCTGCAGCATGTAAATGTCTGATGTTGCAAGTTCATTCCAAAGGTGGGTTCCACAATAGTTTGTGTTTATGGAACCCCTGAGATGGTGTATACATGACCCTAGTGAGAGAGGAAAGGCCAGATCAAGGAGATAATAACAGATACGCATGGTTGGTCACAAACTCTTTCATTTTTTCCAAGAGCCTCCTGTCCACATTTCCCTAGTCCCACCCAGTAGCCCTCCATTGAGTCCCAGTTATGAACTTCCTGGCCCACTGCTTTTTAGGTACTTATATTCTTCCTCTTAAGGGCCCGTAATTGGTGAATTGCCTTTTTTGGCAGTGACAGGCTCTTCACTCAACATCTACTTCCCTTTTTTTTTTTTTTTTTTCATAACAACTTTTATCACTCATCTCTGTCTCAACTTTAAGACTTCCATGCCAAGCCTGGCAGTCTGTGATGACCTAGAGGGGTGGGATGGGAGGAGGAAGGGAGGCTCAAGAGGGTGGGGATATATTTATATATTTATAATTATGACTTGTACATGTTGCTGTATAGCAGAAACAAACACAACGTTGTAAAGCAATTATCCTCCAATTAATTTTTTTAAAAGACTTCCATGCCAAACATGTAGAAACAGAAAACTGTCTGTTTCTGAGATTTCACCATTTTCCCCCTCCCTTTCATTCAAAGCCCAGTTGAAACGTAACATCTCTAAAATCCCTGTAACTTGAAGAGAGCCACTGATTCCTCATGTTTACCCATCAACATGTAAATATTACACTATATACTCTACCAAAGAATACTCAAACTACCGCACAATTACACTCATTACTTTACACACTAGTAAAGTAATGCTCAAAATTCTCCAAGCCAGGCTTCAGCAATACATGAACCGTGAACTTCCAGATGTTCAAGCTGGTTTTAGAAAAGGCAGAGGAATCAGAGATCAAATTGCCAAAATCCACTGGATCATCGAAAAAGAAAGAGAGTTCCAGAAAAACATCTATTTCTGCTTTATTGACTACGCCAAAACCTTTGACTGTGTGGATCACAGTAAACTGTGGAAAATTCTGACAGAGATGGGAATACCAGACCACCTGACCTGCCTCTTGAGAAACCTGTATGCAGGTCAGGAAGCAACAGTTAGAACTGGACATGGAACAACAGATTGGTTCCAAATAGAAAAAGGAGTACGTCAAGGCTGTATATTGTCACCCTGCTTATTTAACTTCCATGCAGAGTACATCATGAGAAACGCTGGGCTGGAAGAAGCACAAGCTGGAACCAAGATTGCTGGGAGAAATATCAATAACCTCAGATATGCAGATGACACCACCCTTATGGCAGAAAGTGAAGAGGAACTAAAAAACCTCTTGATGAAAGTGAAAGAAGAGAGTGAAAAAATTGGCTTAAAGCTCAACACTCAGAAAACTAGGGTCATGGCATCTGGTCCCATCACTTCATGGGAAATAGATGGAGAGACAGTGGAAACAGTGTCAGACTTCATATATTTTGGCTCCAAAATTACTGCAGATGGTGACTGCAGCCATGAAATTAAAAGACGCTTACTCCTTGGAAGGAAAGTTATGACCAACCTAGATAGCATATTAAAAAGCAGAGACATTACTTTGCCAACAAAGGTCCGTCTAGTCAAGGCTATGGTTTTTCCAGTGGTCAGGTATGGATGTGAGAGTTGCTCTGTGAGGAAAGCTGAGCACCAAAAAATTGATGCTTTTGAACTATGGTATTGGAGAAGACTCTTGAGAGTCCCTTGGACTGCAAGGAGATCCAACCAGTCTATCCTAAAGGAAATCAGTCCTGGGTATTCATTGGAAGGACTGATGTTGAAGCTGAAACTCCAATACTTTGGCCACCTCATGGGAAGAGTTGACTCACTGGAAAAGACCCTGATGCTGGGAGGGATTGGGGGCAGGAGGAGAAGGGGAACGACAGAGGATGAGATGGCTGGATGCCATCACCCTCGATGGGCATGAGTTTGAGTAAACTCCGGGAATTGGTGATGGACAGGGAAGCCTAGCGTGCTGCGATTCATGGGGTCGCAAAGAGTCAGACACGACTGAGCGACTGAACTGAACTGATTCTTTCTTGGGGCTTCCCCAATGGCTCAGCAGTAAAGAATCTACCTGCAATGCAGGAGGCACAAGAGACTCTGGTTTGATCCCTGGGGCAGGAAGATCCCCTGTAGAAGGAAATGGCAACCCACTCTAATATTCTTGCCTGGAAAAGTCCGTTGACTGAGAAGGAGCCTGGCAGGGCTACAGTCCATGGGGTAGTAAAGATCTGTGCTGCCTGCATATTCTTTCCTAATAACCATGACCGTTTATAAACTTTGCTTTTTATTTGCAGGCAGTGTTAGTGCACTGCTAGTTGAATTAATACATATGCTCTTGTTTATGTGTTCTTGCCGTTACTGCTTCATGCGTTCCCTAGGGCATATGCTAGGCCTTTAAAAGCAATACTCATGGTTTTTTTTTTTTCTTATAAAAATAGTACATGATTATTTTTAAGATTTTGGGAAATATGGAAAAGTAAAAGAACAAAATTCACCCATATTCCCACCGCTTAACTATAATCACTATTGATAATTTTGCAGTTTTTTTGTAATTATTTAGTTCCCTGCAGAGGTTTGTTTGTTTTATATGCTGTATGTACAGTTCTTATATACTGGTTATTTTTCAGTTTACATAATGACTTGTATAAGCATATTTACCTTAAATATGTTTTAGTACCTGCATAATATTCCAGTCCAGAAATTTATTATAGCTTATTTAACCATTACTATAAATAGTGCTACGACTGAGCGACTGAACTGAACTGATAAATAGTGCTACTGTAAAGATTTTTTGTGCATAGGTTTTCATTAAGTTTTTTGGTGCATAAAGTTATTTTCTTTCCCTTCTTTTTTTGGATTATTTTCCCTTAAAAAAAATTTTTTTTAATTTTATATTATAAAATTTTTCCTTAATTGAAACTTATTTCCTTCAAAATGATTCTCAGAAGTGGGCCAAGTATTTTAAACACTTTTGATGTATTTTGCCAAATTGTTTTTCAAATAGTGATGCAAGTTTATACTCCGGCTACTTATATTTTATTTATTTATTTATTTTTTAATATTTACCAAAAAATAAACAAAATATTTACTGTTTATTTATTTGGCTGCACAGGTCTTAGCTGCAGCAACTCTGTTACTGTATGCAAGATCTTTAGTCGTGGCATGTGTAATCTAGTTCCCTGGGCCCCCTGCATTTCTAACAGAGCCTTAGCCGCTCAATCACTAGGGAAGTCCCTGGCTACAGACATTTATGACCCTTTTAATATCTCCTCGCTGGCGCTGAATGTGTCATTATTAACATCTTAGCTCATTGTTGTATTAATTTGCATATCTTTGATTACTACAAGGTTGAATATTTTGCCATTTGTTGTTAATTAGTTGTTTTTCTTTTTCTATGAATTAATTTATGATTTGTGCCTATTCATCAGTTGGGCCTTGGGATTTTTCTTACTGATTTATATGAGGGCCTTGGGATTTTTCTTACTGATTTATATGAGTATAAATATGAATGTATGTATGTATCTGTATATATGTAGGTATGCATATATATGTATGTCTTAAGGATACTAAGTTTTGTCTTAAAATTGAAAATTTTTACCAATTTTTTATTTCTTTAAACATTTTGAAGGTATTTTAGTCAATTAAAATACATACTTTCAAAAATTCTGTCAATGACTTTTTAAAAGGAATTTGTTTTACTAGTTTTATGCCTAGAAACTCCTCCCACCTTCCAAAAGTTTGATATATATATATATATATATATCTATTCTTTTTTGTCTCCTTTCCCCTTCCTTGCTATAGCTTGCTTTCTACATAGTTTTAAAATTCCAACTGAAATTCATTTTAATATACTGAATAAGTTGAGAATCTATTTGTATCTTTTCAAATTGCTGAACAGTTCTATCAACATTGTTTATTAAGTTAACTTTCCTTATTGATTAGGTTACTCTCATTGTCATACATTAATTATAATATCTATATTTATTCTTGAATTATTGTAATTCATTGCAGATATATTAATTCTACAAGCATAATAATATAATAGTAGTTAATGTGATTATTTTAATAACCCAGAAAAGTTATTCCTTCTTTGTTACTTTTCTTTTAAAATATTTTCCCAAACTATTTTAACCAGTTATTCTTCCATATGATTTTAAGAATATTTCTTCATGTACCTCCTCACTCTGTATTGCATTCCATTACTATTTTAACTGAAAATATTTTATGACTTAATTTGGAAGGAATACTTTATGATATTCCATCTTCCAGTTCAAAAATCAGTAAACTCTATTTATTCAAAAATTGTAAAAATGTTTCTTGACAAAATTTTATAGATTTTATCACCTAGGCAACACATATTTCTCATTGGGATTATTTCTGGGATTCTAAAATGTTGGTTGCTGTCTTGAATAGGACCTATGTTCTGATTATTTCATGATTATTGGTATAAAGGAGCAGTGTTGAATTTGATATATGTAGTGGCCTTTTACCAAGCCATTTTGCTGAACTACTATTGGGTCTATAAAATCTTTCAATGTCCTCCAAAGAGGGGACATAACAAACTGTGACAAATCACTAATTCTGAGATATATCTCAGTTTTGGAGAGGTTAAAATGTGGAAAGTGGCAAGCCATAGATTTGATAAAATATAGATTTCTAAATGATGATGATTGGGTTTCTTTCTCACCAGTAATCATATCTTATATCTATTTCAGGTCTCCATGTCTTGACCAGAGCAAGAGGGGCAAATGACAGGCAGTCCTGTCCTTCACCAGTTTTCCAGAGAAATAATTCATCTATAAGCCTGATGTTAACTTTCGATTAAAATACATACTCTTCATCATTTTAGGACAATATCTTTCCACTCACTGGATATCAGTCAAATACCAATTTCATATCTTCTATACTGTGCTTTTATTTACTTATCATTTTTCTTAAAGTGTGTCACGTTTTAAATGTAAATTTTAAAGTAAATTAACTTAAATTAAGTGGAAAACTTTCCATCATTATAGAAGTTGGAAAAAGAAAAGCAAAAAAACAACAAGAAGATGGAAAAACAGAATCACTTTCCATAAACCGGAGGTAACCATAAAATTTTTTAAAAAGCACAAAACAGTGTTATATTCTGTTTACTTACTGTTACTTGCTTAAGGCTCCAAGCCTAATGCTAGCTCCTACTTATTAAAAGAAAAAAGGATATTAGCAAGTATTGAAGAAACATGCAAAATTGAAACTTTCTCCTGGAAGTAATTAGATTACAAAGAGAATTGCAATAATGTTCTCAGCATAGTTAAAACCTTGTCTGAATCTCACCTAAAATCTCTTAACAACTGTCATATTATAACACACAGAAGTGTTAATTCTATTTATTGTATTGTACATTGTATCCCTAGTATTTACCTTATAACTGGAAATTTGTACATTTTGACTGATTTCATCCACTTCTTTCTCCCATCACCTGCCTTATTTTTGGTAACCACCATTTGATCTCTTTTTCTGTGTTGGTTGGTTGGTTTTTTAATATAATTGATCTACAAACATTATGTTAATCTCCATTACAGAACATAATGATTCAATATTTCTATTCATTCAATCACCGTGATAAATCTAGTTGCAATATGACACTATACAAAGATATTCCATAGTTACTGACTGTATTCTCCACACTGTCCATTTCAAACCCCTAACTCATTTAAAACTTTAAATAATTAAAAAAATGAAGAATACTTAAGTGAGGTTTAGCACATCTTTAAGAGTGTCTGTTGTCTTCACAACATGGCTAGACACAATTTTTTGGGTTCATAAATCTTTGCCCTAAAAATTCTTCAGATTTACTCCACTATCATCTTTAGACCTAATGCTACTGAGGAAAAGAAAAAGACCAATCTGTGTTTTGTTACTTTATAGTCAACATTTTCTTGCTTAACTCTTGCAGGATTCTTTGCATATTTCTGAAATTCAAAAACTTCACTGGGATAATCCCAGGGGTGGATCTCTTATCATAATTTTTTTTCTGGAAGAGGGAACTTTTTAAAAGACTAAGTTTCTTCACCTCACTGAAATTTTCTTATTAATTTATTGCATATGCTTCATTTATCTCATCTTTTGGAATGTCTATTATCAGTACTTAGGGTCTCATCTTTGTCTTCCTATCTCTTTCTCTTCTTTTATTCTACATTCTGAGAAAGCTTCTGAAGTTTGTCTTCTGAGACATTGATTTGATTTGCTGCACTGAGATGTCTGCTACATATGACCTTCAGAATGGATTTTATTTGAGTTACTGCATTTAAAAAATTTATTTTCCTTAAAGACTTTCTTTTTCCTTTTGCCCTCAATATGTTTTCATTTCAATTTAGCCTGCTCTCTCTTTTTAATACCCTATTTGTATTTCATAGACATCGGTTTGAAAAAAAAGGTATAACTTAGATCTAGTAAAATGCACAAATCTTAAGGGTACAGCTCAGTGGAATTTAAAACATGTACACACCTGTGTGAACACCACCAGATCAATTACTTAAAACACTTTCAACATTCCCAAAGTCCCTCATCCCCCTTCCCATAATTAGCTCACCATAAATAGCTCATTAATATAAATTAATCTATATTGTGATTCTTATCACCATAGATTAGTTCTACGAGTCTTAGAACTTCATAGAAATGAAATCATATACTATGTACTTTCTTGACTTTTTAGATAGATTAGGGGAACATTTTTTAATTGAAGTAAATACATATAACCTAAAATTTACCACTTTCATCATGTGTAAGTGTTCAGAAAAGTGGTATTAACTGTACTCACATTGCAGTAGAACCATCACCACCCATCTTCAGTTTGGGAAGATGGGATGTGATTTCTAAAACCTGGGCCCCCCAAGTTGGCAGTGCAGACTCTTAGTCACTGGATGACCAAGGAAGTCCCTCTCTTCTGTAATATTCTGTGATTTGATATCCATAGGACTCATTCTAGTTTTTTCTTTTTTCTGCTTAGCAAGCATTTCTTTTGTGTAGTTCTTTCGAAATGAAGTGGAATTACTTCCTGATTCTCTGTTAGAAAGAGGATGTTTAACCTCGAGAATTTAACTATATTTATTCTTCCTTAAGGACAAATTTACCCCTGCCCTCAACTTTCACTGTTTCTCTACCTGAAATTCTTTTTTCTCCCATAACTTGTCAATTACATTTTCCCCTAATTTTTCTTCCCAGTTTTATGAGACAACTGACACACAGCACTCTAAAAGATTAAGGTATTACTGCACCTGAAATTCTTTATCTTGGAGAAGACTACCTATCCCAAGGTCTCAAGCCTCTTCATCCTAAGCCTTAGTGTGTTCTGGGGATTGTAGAAACTGAATTGAATAAGAGGGGCCGTGAATGACAGGAAGGACACTCTGACCATTCCGACCTGTTTCCACACAGTTAAGGCCGTGGGTGTCTAGATTTCTCATTAGTGAACCACTGTGTTCCCAAACGGTGGGCAGTGAGTGAAGGGAAACAAGGGGATTCACAACTGTGCTTTCCAGATTCAAAACATGTTGTTATGGAGAATTCCCTGGCAGTCCAGTGGTTAGGACTTCACTCTTTCACTACCGAGGATGAAGGTTCAGTCTCTGATCAGGGAACTAAGATCCTGCAAGCCTCATGGTGGCCCCCCCCCCAAAAAAAAAAAAAAAAATTGTGGTATGCCTCAGGTATCAATTCTGTTTCTTAGTTTGACACTAATGAAAATTTAATACTAGAAATACTTCCAGCAATCTCATTCATGATTGACTTTTATTCTTTATTTCAGGAGTGATTATGCATTTTCATCATTTCATATGATTACATGAATATTTAGGCATCCCAGTGGCACTAGTGGTAAAGTACCTACCTGATCTCTGGGTTGGGAAGATTCCCTGGTGGAGGGCATGGCAACCCACTCCTGCATTCTTGCCTGGAAAACCCCATGGACAGAGGGGCCTGGTGAGCTATGGTCCACAGGGTCACAAAGAGTTGGACACCACTGAAGTGACTTGGCATGCACTTCTTACCTAGAAATCTCAGCTGTTTTACAAGCATCAGAGAAGAACTGGAAAGCACCATACAGATGCTACTGCTGGACTGATCATGATCAAGACAGGCTCTCAACTGTAGGCAAGTGGCTCTCTATTTTGTTTTCAACCAGTGCAAATCTCAGTTGTTATGACATCTTACAACACGATCCAATAAGAACAACAGATAATAGTAGGCTGCTATAATTGAAGCCAATAGTAGTACCAGGACACCTACCCTCTCCCCACTGCTTTGGCTGAGAAAGGGCTCCATGGAATGCCTAAAGCTCTGAGCAGCATAATTTCTAAATCACTACCCTAAACATCACTAGGGGCCTCCCTAGTGACTCAGACAGAAAAGAAGTTGCCTGAATGCAGGGGATCTGGGTTCAATCCTTGGGTCAGGAAGATCTCCTGGAGAAGGGAATGGCTACTCCACTCTAGTAATTTTGCCTGGAGAATTCTATGGGCCTAGCAGCTGGACGGTCACAGCTACAGTCCCTGGGGTCCCAAAAAGTTGGACATGACTGAGCAACTAACACACACACGACATCACTACAGGATGTTTGTACAAACTACCCACTAAAGAAGAATATGAGAAAGGGCATCAAGAGGTCTTTCCATAACTGGAATGCTTGAACTCTGACGTGGTGTTTTATTTTCAAGAATTCACTTGATTGGTGTTGTCTATACTTAGTACTCTAATCCCCTTCCTACTCCAGCTACTGAGGGAACTCCATTGGACCGTGTGATCACCAAGACCCTACTCTTCCTTATGTTCATTTTACACATCTTTACAAACATCCTTAAAATTTGTTTTCTTCTAATATCAGGATGTGACTTCCAGTTCTGACCATGTTAAAACTGTATTGACTATGGCTCGTCTCTCCTGCTGATTACCATGAAAACTCTGGACAAAACACACAAAAATAATTAGCCAAGGACTCTTAAAAGTAAATGAAATCAGGCGGATTGCAGAGTGGAGTCAAAACTTGAAGGAGCAATGCATTTGAAAATGAGTTTTCCATCTTTTCCACTCTCTTCTCCTGTGACTTTGCCCTAAGTGCAGAACTGTTCAGCAGTATTGATAGTTACTCTAAAACTCTTGCCTTTTTGCACAAAAGGACTGGGAAGGAGGCCTCTCTGGGGCAGAGAGTGTAGGAGAAATCCTGAAGAGAAGTGAGCTGGAGAAGAGGATGTCTCCAAATTGTATCAGAAACTAGACAAGACTCTGGCTTACCCTTGTGCTGTATATGCACACATAGGCAGTCATGTCCGACCCTCTGCGGCCCCATGGACTGTAGCCCATCAGGCTCCTCTGTCCAAGGGGATTCTCCAGGCAAGAATACTGGAGTGGGTAGCCATTCCCTTCTCCAGGGGATCTTCCCAAACCAGGGATCAAACCCGGGTCTCTGACATTGCAGGCAGATTCTTTTTTAATTTTTAATTTATTTTTAATTGAAGGATAATTATAATATTGTGTTCATTTCTGCCATACATGAACGTGGATCAGCCATAGGTATACACGTGTCCCCTCCCTTCTGAGCTTTCCTCCCACCTCCCACAACACCCCAACCCTCTGGGCTGTTCCAGAGCCCTGGCTTGAGCTCCCTGAGTCGTAGGGCAAATTCTCACCAGCTATTTTACAAATGCTAGTGTATATGTTTCCATTCTACTCTCTCCATTCATTCCACACTCTCCTTCCTAACCATCCCCCATGTTCAGAAGTCTGTTCTCTATGTGGCAGGCAGGTTCTTTATCATCTGAGCCACCAGGGAAGCTGCATATGCATGGGACAGGCATAAAGCAGCAAAAGCTTTGGGGCTTGAATTAAGATTTAAACCACCAACCAGATCTCGGACTAACCTCTTAGAGATAGATGTGGTTGAAGGAGCATCAGCAAGGTCAGGAAACTGAACTGAGATCAGAACCACTGCCCACAGAAAGTGCATTTTTGGTTGTTATTCTAACTATCTGTTATTTGTTTATTCCTACATAGAACCACATTCCCCAGCCCCCACCACCACCCCTCCCCACACACGTATTGAGGAAGTTATTTGGAGTGAGCCACAGCCTGGGGCCTGGAATATGAAACCTGAGGCACTCTTCTCCCTCCCTGTGGCTCAGTTATCTCAGACTCTTTGCAACCCTGTTGCCTGCACCCCACCAGTCTCCTCTGTCCATGGGATTCTCCAGGCAAGAATACTGGAGTGGGTTGTCATTTCCTCCTCCAGGGGGTCTTCCCCATCCAGGGATTGAACCTGTGTCTCCTGAATAGGCAGGCAGATTCTTTACCACTGAGCCACCAGGGAAGCCCCATGTTGTGCTTGAGGTATAGACCAGACAGAATTGGCATCTCCTTTTGGATACTGTATGAGGAAAGGGGACCAAGACACACCCAGGAGGGCTGGTGGGCAGGCTGGGAAGATAAATTCTCTAAATAGTGGCACTTGCACCTCAATACTGGAAGGGCTCGGGGTTGGCTGAGAGTGTTGTGGGGTGGGAAAGTAGTTAATTTATTTGCAGATTACAGGGAGAAATGAAGGCAGCTCATGAACACTGGGTAACAGCGGGGTCAGTAGGTGTTGCTGTGTGTCTTTATTGTCGCATTGGGCAAGTAATAGAGGCATCATAGCCAAAAAGGGCCGCGGCGATTAGGCCCAGTATCCCGGCAACGATTCTGGAGCGATATCCTCTCTCAACAAGTACAATAATGGAGGTGATCAGGTAGATGATGGCCGCTATGAGAGATCGGAAGAAATCAGTCCAAGGCCAGTGAATGAATTGTATCCTGGTGTGCAGGTCACATGTGTAGATTATAAAGAAGATGATCGCTAGGATCAGTTCAATCAGCGACAGAGAGATATAGCCTGATGTTGAGGCACCGTAGAGGGTCAGAATCACAAGGCACAATATAATCTCAACAAACAGAAGCATTCCCTTTTGGGTGCACAAGAAGTTAGTGCAGCTGTTGCGCTGAAAATCTGCCATGGCACGGCTGGAGTCCCTGGGGGCAGGGAGAGTCTGCTTGCAGGTTCAAGGCTGGTGCACACCCAGCTGTCTTGCCAGCCGTCTAGAGAGTGATTTTCAAAACTTGTAGGCCGAAGCTAACTGGTTCAGTCACCTGCTAAAATAGTAATAGAGATAATAATAATGAATAACATCCTTTAGAGAATTTTAACAGGATTCATATCCACACAATTCAATAGTCAAAGAATCCAGAATATAATCCAAAATTACTTGGTAAGCAAAGGACCAGGAAAGCATGACTAATTTTCAAGAGAAAAGACAATCACCAGATGCCAACCCCAAGAAGACACATATGTTGAAATAATGAAGGAGACTTTAAAGCAGATACTATAATAAATTTCATGCATGTGTGTGCTTAGTCAGGTTCTACTCTGTGATTCCATGGATTGTAGCCCACCAGGCTCCCCTGTCCGTGGAATTTTCCAGGCAAGAATACTGAAGTCGGTTGCCATTTTCTCTACCAGGGGATCTTCCTGATCCAGGGATTGAACCTGCATCTCTTGCTGTCTCCTACATTGACAGGCAGATTTCTTACCACTGAGACTTCACGAGGTAAAGGTAAACACATATGAGATAAAATTAATGGAATGCTAGGAGGTCTTAGCAAAGAAAGTAAATTACAAAAAAGGACAAAATTATATTAAAACATACATTCTCTGATATTTAAAATTACTAATGAACTGAAAAACAGAAAGAAGATGACAAGTCAATGAACTTGAAGACAGATTAACAGAAATTCTCCAATCTGAAGAACGAAGAGAAGCTTAGAAAAACTGAATATGAGGAGGGACTATATCACAAGTCTAACATTTGTAATAGAGTCCTATAAAGAAATTGGTTCAGAAAAATATATTTCAGGAAACAATGGCTGAAAACTCCAAATTGGTGAGAGACATTAACTTTCAGATTCAAGAATTTCATAGGACATAAAACAGAATAAACTCAAAGAAAACGACAACCCAGACACATTATAATCAAACTATTGTTAACTAAATGTCATGAGAAACACTGGGCTGGATGAAGAACAAGCTGGAATCAAGATTGCTGAGAGAAATATCAATAACCTCAGATATGCAGATGACACCACACTTGTGGCAGAAAGCGAAGAAGAACTAAAAGGCCTCTTGATGAAAGTTAAAGAGAAGAGTGAAAAAGTTGGCTTAAAACTCAACATTCAGAAAATGATCATGGCATCTAGTCCCATCACTTCATGGCAAATATATGGGGAAACAGTGGCAGACTTTATTTGGGGGGGGGGGGGGAGCTCCAAAATCACTGCAGATGGTAACTGCAGCCGTGAATTAAAAGACACTTGCTCCTTGGAAGAAAAGTTACGACCAACCTAAACAGCATATTAAAAAGCAGAGACAGTACTTTGCCAACAAAGGTCTGTCTAGTCAAGGCTATGGTTTTTCCAGTAGTCATGTATGGATGTGAGAGTTGGACTATAAAGAAAGCTGAGTGTCAAAGAATTGATGCTTTTGAACTGTGGTGTTGGAGAAGACTCTTGAGAGTCCCTTGGACTGCAAGGAGATCCAACCAGTCCATCCTAAAGGAGATCAGTCCTGAGTGTTCATTGGAAAGACTGATGTTGAAGTTGAAAGTCCAATAATTTGGTCACCTGATGCGAGGAGCTGACTCATTGGAAAAAACCCTGATGCTGGGAAAGATTGAAGGCAGGAGGAGAAGGGGACGCAGAGGAGGAGATGGTTGGATGGCATCACTGACTCAAGGGACATGAGTTTGAGCAAGCTCTGGGAGCTGGCGATGGACAGGGAGACCTGGCATGCTGCAGTTCATGGGGTCGCAAAGAGTCAGACACAACTGAGTGACTGAACTGAACTGAATTGAAATATAAAAAAAGTGTTAAAAGCAGCTACGGAAAAATGACACATCATATACACATCATATTAAGCCCCCTACATTCGAACCTTGAAGTTGCGAACATTCGAAGATGCAAATATACATTTGCATGTCCAGTTGCATAAGTTGGTTCATGTGTCTGGTATATATTGTCACATGTGTGTAACCTCTACAAGTGGTTGTGCTTTTGTGTACTGTACTGTACAGAGTCCAGTAACACAGTATCTTTATTTCAGCTGAGCACCGACAAATTGATGCTTTTGAACTGTGGTGTTGGAAAAGACTCTTGCGAGTCCCTTGGATTGCAAGGAGATCCAACCAGTCAATTTTAAAGTAAGTCAATCCTGAATATTCATTGGAGGGACTGATGCTGAGGCTGAAGCTTCAATACTTTACCCACCTGATGAGAAGAACCAACTCATTGGAAAAGACCCTGATGCTGGGTAAGATTGAAGGCAGGAGGAAAAGGGGACAACAGAGGATGAGATGGTTGGATGGCATCACTGACTCAACAGACATGAGTTTGAGCAAGCTCTGGGAGATGATAAGGACATGGAAGCCTGGCATGCTACAGTCTATGGGGTCGCAAAGAGTTGGGTACAACTGAGCGACTGAACAACAAGGTTGGTCATAGCTTTCCTTCCAAAGAACAAGTGTCTTTTAATTTCATGGCTGCAGTCACCGTCCACAGTAATTTTGGAGCCCAAGAAAATAAAATCTGTCACTGCTTTCACTTTTTCACATGTCTAAATCTAATTTTTCTGGTAACTACAGTAGTTTATATGTTTCTAAAAACAGAACTATTTGGCTTATGGAATAAGTTGAGAGCTATGTAGTGACTGAAACATATGTCCTCCAAAAACAAGATAATCTCACATTAGCAAAAGAGTAAAATTTTAGAAAGGATCCTGTGATGGTAGTAGAAACAGTAGACTGAATGAAATTTGAAGTCCTATATGAAAACTTGCTTGTGCTTTTTCCTTACATTTTAGGACCTCTAGCCCGTTTCCTGGCCCTGTGTTCTCCAAAACTAATGTTCTCGTAAACACCAGGGGGACTGAGCATCAGAGTGATCCCTAATGCCAGAGTACACACTCCCACTCCCTAAATGCCAACCTAAATTCCAGAGGGAGCCAAGATCGACTTGATCTCTATTTCTGGGTCTTAGAATAGTACAGAGTTTTGTTAGGTTGTTTTTAGTCCTAAGAAGGCAGCATTAGCTGCTGTTTCAATGGTGGAGAAAATAGCAACCTCTCTTTACTATTTATGACTGTCATTTCCCTGTCATGGGACTTTAAAAAAAACAAAATGAACACTACAAAACCAGAAAACAGTCCTTATTGTCTAAAGAAAGGGAAAACTATCTTTGTTGTGATTTGGTAGAAAAGTTGAATGATGAAAATGAAAAGTATGTTTCCTGCGTCTCAGATTTTTCATCTGGAATATGAAGATTTTGATAATGCCTGCCTCAGTTCTTGTGAAAAACAAAAAGATAACCAATAAGAAATAATAAGCTGTAGAATTCTAAGCAAATGCCAGTTATTAATATTGCCTTTTATATGTACCTATAAGATTTATCACATAAAGAATTTAATTTAATTGGAAAAGTTGATACTTTCAAATTCCTATTTTACTTTATGGAGAAAAGCAGCTGGCATTTTAGCAATTTTTATTCTTTCAGTTTTATTGAGATATACTTGACATATATCACTGTAAGTTTAAGGCATCATGATTTGACTTATATTACAAGCAAACTATTTTTAGAAGTCCTTTAGCCTTTATACTAATTCCCCCGCTTTCTATTTTCAACAAGATGATTCAGTCTGTCCACATTATCTTCAGTGAAGCCATGTTCATTTAAAGGTATTTTAAGGATACAAAATATTCCCACAAATATACATGATACATCTTATCTTTTAAAGACTAAATTTGAAAAGCTGAAAATCTTTCCTCAGCTATTTCTAAAATACTTTGCCCCTAAATACAAGTCTTCAAGTTCTCAGAATTCATATCCAATCTTCATTACAGCTCAAGATGTATATACATATTTTCTATTTCAGATAAGGTCAGTTGGAATGTATTTTTATTGTGTAATCTAGCTCTTTTAGCCTACACAAAAGATATTTTTACACTCTCTGCACACAGTGTTTGTGCTTTTCGAAATGTGTGAGACTGACAAAAGTAATTAATACATAATAAATTTTATTTTAAATGAATTTGATTACCACAGATCATACCAATAATTCAAAGATGTTTAGTGAACTTCAACTTCATCCTTTTTAACATCATGTATTAATAGGAACCAGACTGTTCATAGAAGCTACCTGGAAATTTTTTTTTTTTCATTTCTCCAATGGAATTCCCTGGTGGTCCAGTGGTTAGGACTTTGCACTCTCACTGCTGAGGGTCAGGGTTCAATCCCTGGGCATGGAACAGAGATCCCACAAGGTGAGTAGTGTAGCCAAAAATAATAATAAATAAAATAAAAAGTTCTCCAAATCAGCTTGCCTATTTGGGATTAATTTTGATTGGGATTTTGTTTCAAAATACGAAGTATAGAAAATTTTCAATTATTTGATTATCTCAATTGCTTGCACTCTAAATAAACTGGAGTTTTGTGTATTTTTCATTAAATAGGCAGTTGGGAAAGGGAAAATGCGTTCATAATGACTAAGAACTAGCATTTGTGAAATATAAAAACACAATAATTAATAAGTGGATTGTTCATTTCATTATTTAGTTTCTCACTATTAAAATCTAATGACTAGATTTTCAAATTGAAGCATCCTAAAAGATTAAACAATTAATGAAAAATGCCTTTTGTATTTTTTCATGATTAAGAAACAGACACAGCTATTTCACTAAGATAGTAAGATTTATTAATTTTAAATTTCATACATTATATGAAATATAATGTCAGAGAAAGTGTTGGGTGAATTTACTAATAATAATTAAAATTTATAATTTTAATGAATATTTATTTATAAATGTTTATTAAGTCCTTACTAAGTGCTTTGTACCTCTATAGAATTTTATTTATCTTTTTTAAATTATCATAACCCTCTGACATATCTCCATTGTATAGATAAAGTCATTCAGCCTCAGAACATGAATTAACTTATATATATCAGGAAGCTAGTATGTAACAGAAACAAATTTTGAACAAAGTCTCTGACTTTGTAGTCTGTTAATTTGCATGTGTTTCTATGTATTTCTGAGTGCGTGTCTGTCTTAATATACAAGTAATGACTCTGTACCATTTTCACTGTATTAAAAGAAGAAGCTAGGAAAATTTTTTTCTCTAGTATAAGAGACCAAATTATTATATAATTTTTAAGGGTTTTCAAAAACATATGGTTATTCTAAAAACAAACAAACAAAAAAAAACATGGTTATTCTAGGAGGTAGGTAATGGTATCTCATTATTGTTTTAATTTAACTTTTTAATGACCTAAGATATTGAGCGTCTTTTCATATGCTTATTTGCTATCTGTATCTTCTTTAGTGAGTTGTCCATTGAGGTCTTTTGCCAATTTTTTAAAAGTCAGGTTGTTCATTTTCTAATTGTTGAGCTTTGTGTTCTTTGTATATTTTGGACAGCAGTCTTTTATCAGATATTTTGAAAAATATTTGCAAATATTTTCTTCCATTCTGTGACATGTCTGCTCATTCTGTTGACATTGTGTTTCTCAGGGTAGAAGTTCTTAATTTTAACAAATCCAACTTATCAGTTATTCATTTCATGCATCATGCCTTTGCTGTCATCATAATATCTAAAAAGTTTTTACATATTCAAGATTATGGGTTTTCTCCTATGTTAACTTCTAGGAATTTTACAGTTTGCATTTTATACTTTATATCTGTGATCCATTTTGAGTTAACTTTTATGAAAGATATAAGGTCTCTGTCCAAATTAATTTTTTTGCATGTAGATGTCCAGTTGTCCCAGTACCATTTGTTTAAAAGACAGTCATTGCTCCATCTCATTGCCTTTGGTTTTTTGTCAAAGATCAGTTGACTATGTGAGTGTTTTTCTGGGCTCTTTCTTCTGTTCCATTGATCTGTTTTTTTATTCTTCCACCAATACTAAACTGTCTTGATTATTTTAGCTTTATAGTAAGTCTTTACTGGTACTTTAGACCAGTAACATTTAATGTAATTATTATTTTAGGAGTTGAATGTGCCAGTTTTTGTTTTATGTTCATTCTCTCTTTTTTGCTTCTCTGTGTTCTTTTTCCTGTTTTCCAGTGGGTTATTTGAACCATTTTACAATTTCATTGTTATGTATCTATGGTTCGTTTGCATAAATCACCTTGCATACGTTTTTAAGTATGACATTTTACATATGTAGAACTTATCACAGTTTGCTGGTGTTGACAATTTATCAGTTTAAATAAAGCATAGAAACCATGTTTCTATTTGTATCCCTTTAATCCAAATAAAACAGGGATCTCTGTCTTATAGTTGCAAGAAGGTAAATTCTGCCAACAACTCTTCCAACAGTCCTTGGAAGAGGACTCCAAGACTCAGATGAGAATCAGTCCAGCTAATAGGCTCACTTCGTTTCAGCCTGATGAGCTCTGAGTAGAGGAACCAGCTAGCCTGTACCTGGACTCCTGACCTACAACCACTGTGAGATAAATTCAGTGTTGCTTTAAACTGCTACATTTGTGTGTCTGGGTTACACAGTAATAAAAAATCCAATACACAGTTCCAGCTTTCCAGCTTCATTAGTGGGAACTAGAACAACTTTGAGTCTAGTCCTAATTTTGTCCTACTACTCGTGCAAACCCTATCTGTTCAATCTCTGTGAATGATGAGATTTTCCATTCCAGCTGATGGAAATGGAACCAAAGCCATTTCATCCATGGATTAACTCCAGGGATTATTCCTTTTCATTCTTTTGGTGGTTCTTTCTCCAGTGTCAGGTAATTTCTTCACATGAATATCTTAATCAGCATTCAGCTGAAGATTCCAAAAGGAATCTCTTCAGGTTCTAGGAAATGAAGCTTCCTGAGATGCCCAGCTTCATCTCCCTGACTTGGGCAGGCCAGTGAGCCCTGCCTGGCTTCCTTCTCCCAAAACCATAGCCTGAAAACTCCAGGTAAGTTGGGACAATAACAGGGCTCATCTTCCTCATTTCCTATTTGGTATCTGTCACTGTCCTTTGTTACCTCTGTATAAGATCTTGAAAACATCATTTCATATATTTTATCTGGTTTTACAGTTGGTTCAGATGAGAAGATAAATCTGCTTCTTGAAATTCCACCTTGTCTGGAAGCAAACTTCCAGCCCCATGCACAATACTTTTATTTTTTTAAAATATTTATTTGGTTGCGTCTGGTCTTAGTTGCAGCATGCAGGATCTTTGCTGTGGCCGGTGAGATCATTCACTGTGGCCTGTGGGCTCAGTAGTTGCGTGCAAGAGCTTAGTGGCCTTGGTGCATGAGGGATCTTAGTTCTCCGACCAAGAATCAAATCCACGTCCTCTGAATTGGAAGAGGGGGCTCTTAACCATTGGACCACCTTGGAAGGCCCTGATACTGTGCACTTTTAAATCTTCTTGACTTTGCTCATTGTGTTCTCTCTTCTAGGTCATCCATTGGTGAACTCCTTGTCATGTTCCAAGGACAGGCCAAATGTTATCTTCTCTATGCATTCTAATCCCAAACTCTAGGAAAAAGTGACCATCCCCTCCTTTGTTCTCTCACTGTATCATATTTCTACTATAAAATGCATTATACTATAACCAAATTGCTTGATCAGGTGTCTGACTTTCCTGTTGGGATGTGAAAGGAAACAGTTTTTATTCAATGGACATAGCATGTATCCCAACAAAACAGACCCATGCTAGAATTGGGACTACCATGATGAAAAGGTATATTCCTTACTATTAAGGAATTCACAGCTTAGGGAGAGGACATCCTATTAGGTCAATAAACAATCCCAATGCCATAAGAGAACTGTGAGTATAAGAAGCTATGTGTGTAGGAAGAAACATCACAAAACAGAGGAGTCAGTCAAAGCATCACAGAAGGGTTATCTCTCCATCTGAAGGTTGGAGTAATCTGTAAGTAAAAGGCTGTTCAAAAACATTCTACACTGAGTAAGCAATGGGTCAAAATATAAGGAGATGTAGAGAACATGGTGTGTTTGGATAAGGACAAATAGCTTTAGCATGACTGTTTTCTTTCTCTATTTGCATTTGGAAATCTTCAGAAAGAGCAAATCAAAGCCACTTTCAGTTCAGTCGTTCAGTCCTGTCCAACTCTTTGCAACTCCATGGACTGCAGCATGCCAGGCTTCCTTGTGCATCACCAACTCCTAGAGCTTGCTCAAACTTCTGTCCATCGAGTCAGTGATGCCATCCAACCATCTTATCCTCTGTCATCCCCTTCTCCTCCTGCCTCCAATCTTTCCCAGCATCAGGGTCTTTTCCAGTGAGTTGAGTGCCTATTGTATGCCATGGGCTTCCCCAAGGGCTCAGCAGTAAAGAATCTGCCTGCAATACAAAAGACATGGGTTTGATCTGTGGGTCAGGAAGATCCCCGGGAGAAGAAAATGGCAACTCATTCCAGTTTTCTTGCCTGGAAATCCCATAGACAAAAGGAAAATGGCAGGCTACAGTCCATGGTATCACAACAGAGGCAGACAGGACTGAGCACATGGTGTTTCTATGTATTGTACACCATGCTCCTCTCAATTCTTGGGCTCTAAATGATGAACAAGCAGAGGTCCATTCCTGTTTCAATGTAACTGATGAATGGCCCACATCAAGTGCTGTATTGCCAAATACAGAATGTATATGTAGGATAAAATAGCATCCAGTTATCTCACCAAGGCCTGTCAAGTAGGTCCATGAAGCAGAAATTCCAGGTTAAATTTTTTTCAGCACACTATTAGTCCACGTCTCATCACTAGTAGGAGCCTGGTAGGCTGCAGTCCATGGGGTCGCGAAGAGTCGGACACGACTGAGCGACCTCACTTTCACTTTTCACTTTCATGCATTGGAGAAGGAAATGGCAACCCACTCCAGTGTTCTTGCCTGAAGAATCCCAGGGATGGGGAAGCCTGGTGGGCTGCCGTCTATGGGGTCGCACAGAGTCGGACACGACTGAAGCAACTTAGCAGTAGCAGCAGCAGGAGCACCACTAGTAGCCTCAGCATCTACCCTGGGGTCAGAGAATACAAACTCATGCCGATATTGGCTGCATCTGCACCCAGGAATGAAGGGCAGAAGGAAGGAAGAAAAGAGGAAGGAAGGCAAGTCTGCTGCTCTCGAAGGCACTTAAAACATTTTTTCAACCTCCTGTTGAAATACAAATAACATGAATAGTTTTTGTTTTATCCATGCCACTCTTTTTATTGGTTCATTATATTTAATACCGGCCTAGAGTAATATTGAACAGATTGTGTTTCACATCCCTGAAACGTCTATCTCTAGAGACCTGTATTCATGGAAAGTGGGTTTCTCATGGGAAGTTATTTGCAATTTTGATAAGCAACATGGTTTAGTCCATCTAAAACAAACAAATCTAGAAGAATAAGGTGTTGGAGGGGGGTGATTAGGGCCTGGGAATCTGTGGGGCCCTGTTACCAAAGAATCGCTGTTTAAAAAAAAAAAGAATCGCTGTTTTCTGAGCATTGCACATGTGTTTCAAAGAGATCTCAAGAATTTGTAGATCACTTTTAAAAGGAAAGAGTTTGATACTGACGTTCTGCCCTGATCTCACCGTGGGTTTTTTTTTTTTTTTTTTGGTGTAATGTATTCTTCCTCAAAAGGGCAGAATCCAGGCCTGATGCAGTGTGAGAGAAGGGGTTAGTCTGTTTTATAAACTGTTAGAGAGATTTAAAAAATAGGCAATCTAATTGACTCATACATGGCTCACAGCCATATAAATGCTTGCAAAATTGCTTCTTGCGCATTCATAGTGACCACAGAGAAGCAGAAGTAAAATGGAAGCAAGTGAGATGGGGACTCTTAGGAAATCTTTAACAGGACTGTGAAACTTTTATTAAACCTTTGGTCAAACCTTGTATAGAATTGTCCTTTGGAAAACTAAATGCATTTTGATGAGCATACCTCAAGCCAACAGTCACATACTTTGCAAAATAGTACCTCTTTGGTGTTAAATTTCATTTTCTATAAATACATTGTCTTTTAGAACAAACTTCTAGAGAAATAAATTTTTTTCCTAAGAAAAACTGTGGCTAGCTCTGTTACTAGGAGATTTGTAACCTCCTTTAAACATGTTACTAAAATAGAAGCTGACATGATTGAGTTTGCTGTTTACGTTTAATTAAAGGAATTGCTTAAAGTAAAATATATTTGGGTGTTTATTTAAACCATTAACATACATATAAGTAACTTCCTCTTGGTTCACATTTAACAAAGATTTTCTTTCCCTAACTTCTTCAAGACTCTGCCTTATATGATTGGCTTTACCTGTGATTATTTCCAGGTTCTCCTAATGCTCTGCCGAAACTTGCCTTATATCTTCACTCAGTATCATTTTTTTTTCCTTGACATCATACTCCAAAAAATAGTCTCATCTCTATGTGCTTTACTTTACTAATCAATTACAGGTAAACATCTGAAATATAAAACCATCTGTTTGCAGTTTCAGTCTTTAAATTGGTTGGTCTGTCACCAGGATGTAAGGAATTCATTTCAAATGTGTAAGAATTCATTTTAAAAGCCTAAGTTGTCATAATGATCCCAGCATAGTTACTCAGCATGTTCTTTGTTATGAACAATGATCTCCACAGTTACCAAAGACATTTTTCAGACATCCACTTGAATTTTTAAACTAACTTTATAATTTGTTTCATTACTCTCTTTGCTATTTTTTTAAAATATGAATTCACTAGAACTTTATGATATCATTCTGAGTCAAAATGAAAGACTGAATTTCTTTTAGAAACTAACAGCTAAAATTCTTTTTTTTAAAACTTTTTTTCTTGCTGTACTGTGTGGCTTGTGGGTTTTTAGTTCCTTGACCAAGGACTGAACCTGGGCCCTTGGCAGTGAAAGCACAGAGTTCCAATCACTGGACCACCAGGGAATTCCCTAAGATTCATTATTAATGATATTTTTTCTTTTTGGCTTCTGGTTGATTTAGTTATGAAAGACTTTTAAACACTTTGTGTATGTGTGTATATAACCTACTAGACTATGACACCCACTAATAAAAGAGTTAAACCATTCTAAAGGAATATAAGTTTTAAGTATTTAATTCCTTTTGATGCATTCTTTGAAATTATACATAAAATGTGTGTGTGTGTGTGTGTGTGTGTGTATATATATATATATATGTATATATATAGTTTCTGCCCTGGTCTCAACTTCAGAAAATTTGCCCTTTATCCTATCCCATAGCTAGTTCCAATCATTTGAAATTTCCTATGGGTCTCATGAAATATTTTGGACATTTTCCAGATCAAAAATCTTCTCAATCATTCTCACAGAATTTAACGATGACCATGAAACTATGTGGGAAAAGGGAAGCTCCCACATTTAAATTACTGCCACTGTCCTGTCCTCTTTCTCCTAGTGTTTGTGGCTTCAAACAGAGAGGCACAGGTCAAATGAAGTTTGGGGAAAATAACACACTTCTAAACCCAAAGAAAGCCTGGGGGGCAGAGCCACAGTCATGACTAATTTAGCCACCACCACCATATTTTTTATCTTTCCTTTAGGAGAGCGAACAAATAAAGAAAGAAGTGTATGTCCAACACATCTAGATAAAGAGTAAATGTGAATCAATTTAACTCCTACATTGCTGACCTCTTAGTTTCCAAACCACTGGCTTCTTGGCAGAATGATTCATTTTCTCCTCCACTTCCAAGTTTACACTTACTGGCCTAGCTTCACCCTGGAACAGAAAGCCTGCCACTTAAGTTTAGTGGGTGAGCTCTTTACCTCTGTTGACAGAACTCCACAGGGCAGGCCAGGCAAATGAATATGCTTGTTGCTAGGACACCAGACTGTTGCCAAGGCAGCGGGCCCCTACTGTTTGCTATTCTCCTATCCACTAGCACTACACCTGTTCCTTAAGAAATATGCCTGTTTTCCTTCATTATAAAGCAAACACTTAGTGGGAAATAACACAGTTGCATCGCTGGAACTTCTCTGTAGTTTTCCAGGAGGAATGAAATGCAACAAATACATTTTAATGTGTGGAAGAGGAATTCACATCTCTCCATTAACACTGAAGTCTGCATATGTTAATACCTCCAAGGATGTAAGGCAGCAATCATATTCTGAGGCCACCCTGATATTTGCCCCCTATGTGCTCATGGAGTGACTCTCTCTTCATGGATTTTTTGCAGACTGCACACAATGGCCTCCTATGCAGCTCACCACTCCACCCCCCACCCACCTACTAGCATCTTATTGTCACCAAAATTGCCATCTTGCTGTCTATGACTGCTAACCAGGGCTGGGACCAGGTACTAAGCAACAAAATTTAGGGAGCCCCTTCACTTTCAGGGACATGCAGGTGCCCTGCTGCCAACATCCACCCAAAGATGGTAAATACCTGAATCAAGGATACTGAGATTTGTGCCAAGAATCAGTCTCCTGTTACTGATGAAATGTTGAATTCCAAGGGTTCTTAATCTCTTAGTGCAGTTTTGTTTAGCTTTGTTTTTCTAAACAACAGAAACATTTTGTATTGGGGTTAGCCAATTGACAGTGTTGTGGTAGTTTCAGGTGAATAGGGAAGGGGTTCAGCCACACATATACATGTATCCATTCTCCCCCAAACCCCCTCCCATCCAGGCTGCCACATAACATTGAGCAGAGTTCCATGTGCTATACAATAGGTCTTTGTTGTCATCCATTTTAAATATAGCAGTGTGTACATGACCTTCCCAAAGTCCCTAACTATTCCTTCCCCCCAGCAACCATAAGTTTGTTTTATGTGAGTCTCTTTCTGTTTTTTAAGTAAATTCATTTGTATCATTTCTTTTTAGATTCCACATATAAGGGACGTCATATGTATGGTATTTCTCCTTCTCTGTCTGACTTACTTCACTCAGTATGACCCTCTCTAGGGCCATCCATGTGATTGCAAGTGACATTATTTTTAATGGCTGAGTAATATTCCAATGTATATATGTAGCACATCTTTATCCTTTCCTCTATCGATGGATATTTAGGTTGCTTCCATGTCTTGGCTATTGTAAATAGTTCTCAGTGCAGTTTTTACTCCCTCCTTTGTTGTCTCCCCAGTACTCTAAAATTGGAGATAAGTCTATAGGAACCGAATTAGAGAACTGAATTGACAGACACCACCTTCTGAGAACCGCCCCTCTCCCACAACACTGACTATCCTAGCAGGATTCTTGGTCCTCCCTATAAACAGACTTCTATGGCCCAGAACTGCTTCTTGAAACACGCGTGCATATTCACCTTGGACTCTAGGTAAATAAGGTTCCAGTTCAAGATGAAACATAGCACGTAATTTCCATTTTTTGGAAAACAGTTTTACTTGATACAGTGTCTATCTAATGTGGCCTTAAAAACTGTTGAGTATTAGGATTTGTATTAGATAACTGAGAGTTTGACCCAATTAAGAAGATTATATGGGAACACATGTAAACCCATGGCTGATTCATGTCAATGTATGGCAAAACCACTACAATATTGTAAAGAAATTAGCCTCCAACTAATAAAAATAAATGAAAAAAAAAAAGAAGATTATATAACCAAACAGATTGGGCTCCAAAGACATGATGACTCCCTGTAGTGCCAAAATTATTTAGGAGAGAAGTGATTCTTCTTTCAAAGGATCTCTGCAGCCCTGATAACAGAACTCAAAGAGTTGGCCTTCTTCTTTCTCAGTCAGTCATCTTGTCAGTGTTTTATTTCTGGAGGCTCTTAGCTTTTCTTACATCTGCTTCTAGCAGGGGCAAGACTTGCCTGAAGGCATCTGGACTCCTTTCCCAATATGAATAAGAGGTTCTGCACAGGTCAAGGAGGTTATAGAAAAGGGAGCCAACATTCCTTATGTTAAGTGTTTATGATCTGAGTGGTTAATGGTGTTCCATTTGATTTTGACTTGACCCCAAGTTGTTAACTCTCATGTCAGCTACTTGAATAAGACCACCCAAACCCAAGACAGTCTAATTTAGGTCCTCACTATCTCTTGCCTCTTTGCTACTGCCTCCAGTGTGTCTCATGCTGATGTAACGACATTATGATCAGATAACCTCCCCTTCTCAAAAGCATGAACTGAGTCCCTAGAGCAGACATAACAAGCTATGGCCCATGGGATACATCCAGCTGCCTGTTTTTGTATGGTTTGTGAACTAAGAATGGTTTTTACACGTGTATTCATGCATTCAGTCTTCCCAGGTGGCATTAGCTATAAATGCAGGAGACATAAGAGACTTGAGTTAGATCTCTGGGTCGGGAAGATCCCCTGGATGAGTGTGTGGCAACTCACTTCAGTATTCTTGCCTGGAGGATCCTCATGAACAGAGGAGCCTGGTGGGCTACAGTCCATAAGGTTCCAAAGAGTCAGACACAACTGACCACGCATGCATTCATGCATTTGTTCATAGGGCATGCTCACTTTGAACCTCAATGCAGTAAAATGTGATCGCCCCACAAAGAATTTCATATGGCAGGCCTATATACAAAAAATAATAATAATTTTTATTATAATTTGAACTTCATTATGCAAATCTGATTTCTCTCTTATTGTGTAAGTTCATGCCTTATATCTATGATTTTGCCCTTGACCTGCTGAAACATTTGCTATCTGGATCTTTACAGACAAAATTTGCTAACCTAGGCCTTAAGTACATTCACTTCAGTTCAGTTCAGTTACTCAGTCGTGTCTGACTCTTTGCGACCCCAAGAATTGCAGCACACCAGGCCTCCCTATCCATCACCAATTCCCAGAACCTATCCAAACCCACGTCCATCGAGTTGGTGATGCCATCCAGCCATCTCATCCTCTGTCGTCCCCTTCTCCTCCTGCCTCCAATCCCTCCTAGCATTAGGGTCTTTTCCAATGAGTCAACTCTTCACATGAGGTGGCCAAAGTATTGGAGTTTCAGCTTCAACATCAGTCCTTCCAATGAACACTCAGGACTGATTTCCCCTAGGATGGACTGGTTGGATCTCCTTGCAGTCCAAGGGACTCTCAAGAGTCTTCTCCAACACCACAGTTCAAAAGCATCAATTCTTCGGCGCTCCGCCCTCTTCACCATCCAACTCTCTCATCCATACATGACTACTGGAAAAACCATAGCCTTGACTAGACAGACGTTTGTTGGCAAAGTAATGTCTCTGCTTTTAAATATGCTGTCTAGGTTGGTCATAACTTTCCTTTTGAGAAGTAAGCATCTTTTAATTTCATGGCTGCAATCACCATCTGTAGTGATTTTGGAGCCCCCCAAAATAAAGTCTGACACTGTTTCCACTGTTTCCCCATCTATTTCCCATGAAGTGATGGGACCAGATGCCATGATCTTAGTTTTCTGAATGTTGAGTTTTAAGTCAACTCTTTCACTCTCCTCCTTCACTTTCATCAAGAGGTTTTTTAGTTCCTCTTCACTTTCTGCCATAAGGGTGGTGTCATCTGCATATCTGAGGTTATTGACATTTCTCCCAGCAATCTTGATTCCAGCTTGTGCTTCTTCCAGCCCAGCGTTTCTCATGATGTACTCTGCATATAAGTTAAGTTAGCAGAGTGACAATATACAGCCTTGATGTAAGCACATTCAGAGTCACTCAAATCTGTAGCCTGGGGCATAAGAACCAGCAAGACCGTCCCTTAGATTCTATAATCTCACCCTGGATCCCAACACTTACTTTCATTGACCTACTTATTGTTGTCTATTTTCCTGCCTGTTTTCCTTGTGCTGTTCTCCTGGAATGTCCATCACCTTCCATCCCTTGATATTAAAGTCTTCCCCCTTTTATGAGGTCTTTCAAGATTTCCATTGTCTGATTATATATTCTCCTTGTCTATTCTCCTCTTGCACAATGTATGTAAGTATAATCAGCCTTCAGCTATTTAGGGTAATAGAACTAGATGTTTTGGTACCTATATACAATGAAATATTACTCAGCCATTAAAAAGAATTCATTTGAATCAGTTCTAATGAGATGGATGAAACTGGAGCCCATCATACAGAGTGAAGTAAGCCATAAAGATAAAGACCAATACAGTATACTAATGCATATATATGGAATTTAAAAGGATGGTAACAATAACCCTACATGCAAAACAGAAAAAGAGGCACAGATGTACAGAACAGACTTTTGAACTCTGTGGGAGAAGGCGAGGGTGGGATGTTCTGAGAGAATAACACTGAAACAAGTATATTATCAAGTGTGAAACAGATCACCAGCCCAGGTTGGATGCATGAGACAAGTGCTCAGGGCTGGTGCACTGGGATGACCCAGAGGGATGGGATGGGGAGGGAGGCTGGAGGGGGGGATCGGGATGGGGAACACATGTAAATCCATGGCTGATTCATGTGAATGTATGACAAAAACCACTACAATTAAAAAAAAAAGAAAAAAAAAAAACAGTTTAAAGTGGAGTTAGTGTAAACATATTTGGCTATGATTACATCTTGTGTGCAGAGAGCACATTTGTTACTTGCCTCACCAGCAATCATTCACCCAACTTCTAACCACAGTCTGATTTCCAGCCTCAGGTCACATGATCTGAGAACAGCTCTACCCTCTTAGAGTCTTTTTTAAAAATTAATTAATTAATTAATTAATTTTACTTTACAACATTGTATTGGTTTTGCCATACATTGACTTGAATCCACCATGGGTGTACATGTGTTCCCGTCCTGAACCCCCCTCCCACCTTCCTCCCCATCTTAGAGTCTCAAGGAAAGTATATGACCTTGGCTTACACCAGTCGAAGCATTACGTTTCCTTTGCCAAAGTGGTCAGTGTGGACATGCGACCTCGGCTGATCCAGGGTGGATCTTGGGACCTTTCCTTGGCATTTGTGGAAATATGAAGTGGAAATAGGCAGCCCCAGGCAACCATCTTGTAACTAGGATGGAAGAATCTTCTGAGAATGAAGTCAGGATAAAGCAAACAGAGTCCGAGTTGGAGAGAGAAAATTGGAAAGCTAGTAACATTTTTTGGAGTCCTATATCCAGCCACTCCTGTATTCTTACCTGGAGAATCCCATGGACAGAGAAGCCTGGTGGGCTACACTCCATAGGGCTGCAAAGAGTCAGACATGACTGAAGCGACTTGGCATGTGCACACACATCCAGCCACATCTGAAACTAAACCTTAAGTTTAGCTAGCCATGCAAGATTTTGTTTGTTTAACTAGTTTGGGTGGGGATTTCTGTCACTGAGAACCATAATATCCTGAGAAAAGAATACATTTATCAGTCTGTAAATATCATTCAAAAATATGGCAAGAGGAACTTCCCTGGTGGTCTAGTGCCTAAGACTCCACCCTCCCAATGCAGGGGTTGGGTTTGATCCCTGGTCAAGGAACTATTAATAGATCCCATATGTCACGACTAAAAATCCTGAATGCTACAACTAAGACCCAGCACAGTCAAATAAATAAATATTTTAAAAATTATTGCAAGGATCCAAACACAGTTGTCTGGATGAGAACATACTATTAAGTACATCACGCAGGGTACTGGCTGTGGTGCTGAGTGCTTCCACTCTTCTATCACTAACATTCTCTTCTCCACTAAGCAAACCTGCAGTCTCATGCAAGAGGTTGCAAAAGAAATTCATTTTTTTTTAAATCTAAAAACAAAGTCATCGTCTGACCCCCATTCCATATGAAATGCAGGATAACATTTATCTATACGTGAACTGGGAAAGGATAGATTGCTGCTAAGTTGACAATGTGGCAAGCGTTGTAGTTCCTAACAATATAAAGAGATTTTCACAGATTCATCCTTATTTTTATGCTTTTTAAGTATAAACACACACATCTATTGAGTATGTATATATGTCTATGTATATTTACTATGTTTGATCTCAAAACTGGATTAATCCACTGCTAACTTATTGAGAATTAATTCTATTATATGGAACTGGCCATAGGTAGAGGGCATATGGGAGTCATTTTTAAAACCCTTGAAACTAGAACTTGTGGACTTCCCTGGTGGTCCAATGGTTAAGAATCCACTTGCTAACACAGGGGACTTGGGTTCTATCCTGGTCTGGGAAGATACCACATGCCATGGGTCAACTAAGCCCGTGCAAGAGAAGTCACCACAACAAGAAGCCCACTCACAGCAGCGAAGATCCAGTGCAACCAAAAATAAATAATTAATTAAAAATAAAACAGACAAAAAAAACCTAAAACTTGTTCTTCTACTCATAATAGAATAATAGAGACTAGATTAACCCTCCCACTTTAAAGAGTCAGGAAACTGTTTAAAATATATAAAACCACGTGTCTCCAGACACTGGACAACAGGCAGCACAGGACAGCAGTCCCTGGGATAAGAGAACAAATGAACTGAAAGCCCAGTAATGAACCCCACCCTAGCAACAGGCCTTAACGCAGGGAGGAGGAGGACGCATCAAGCCCAGTAGGTCCTTGGGTTGAAGAGCCAGAACTGAGAACTGGGAGACAGAGCAACTGAAACTAGTGGGGCAAAGCTTCAGAGGAGAGAGCTATACAGAGAGAGGCCATTGCTGTCAGAGATTTGGATAGGCCCTCTTGAATTTAAGTCCGAAGATAAGAGAACGAATGAGACTGAGGAAAGAGCCACAGGAAAGGGGTAGGAGGAAATTTCCCTAAAGGATTATTGGCCCATGGCTAAGAGCGGTTCACGTTCCCACCAGTGCCGGGTCAAGTCCCCAGAAGGTGACTGTCTTCAGTAGTGAGGTCAGCTTTAGCCCTAGACTTGAGGCTGTTCTGACAAAGCAGATCAATGAGCATCTGAGGCAGGGGGTGGGAGAGCGAGATTTATTGCAAATGGTCACACAATGACATTTTTTGGAGTGATGCTAACTTTCAAAAACTGGATTGTGGTGATGACCACACAACTGTGTTAATTTACTAAGTATCATCGAAATGTGCATGTTGAGTGGGCATGTTTTATCCCATATACATCACATCTCAATAAAAGTATTAACAAACAACCAAAAGACAACCAAACAACCAAAAGACCACACACACACACTGTAGACACCCCTATAACCCTGAGGTCATTTTCAAATATCTTATAATTTATGCTATGATTTCAGTATTGCTATGATTTTGGATTAGCAATAGAAATAGAAACATCTATTTCTGCGTTATTGACTATGCCAAAGCCTTTGACTGTGTGGATCACAACAAACTGTGGAAAATTCTGAAAGAGATGGGAATACCAGACCACCTGACCTGCCTCCTGAGAATTCTGTATGCAGGTCAGGAAGCAACAGTTAGAACTGGACATGGAACAACAGACTGGTTCCCAATAGGAAAAGGAGGACGTCAAGGCTGTATATTGTCACCCTGCTTATTTAACTTATATACAGAGTACATCATGAGAAACGCTGAGCTGGATGAAGCACAAGCTGGAATCAAGATTACCGAGAGAAATATCAATTAACCTCAGATATGCAGACACCACCACCCTTATGGCAGAAAGTGAAGAAGAACTAAAGAGCCTCTTGATGAAAATGAAAGAGAAGAGTGAAAAAGTTGGCTTAAAACTCAACATTCAAGAATGGAACTGGAGGAATCAACCTGCCTGACTTCAGACTCTACTACAAAACCACAGTCATCAAGACAGTATGGTACTGGCACAAAGACAGAAATATAGATCAATGGAACAGAATAGAAAGCCCAGAGATAAATCCACGAACCTATGGACAGCTTATCTTTGACAAAGGAGGCAAGGATATACAATGGAAAAAAGACAATCTCTTTAACAAGTGGTGCTGGGAAAACTGGTTAACCACTTGTAAAAGAATGAAACTAGAACACTTCCTAACACCATACACAAAAATAAACTCAAAATGGATTAAAGATCTAAATGTAAGACCAGAAACTATAAAACTCCTAGAGGAGAACATAGGCAAAACACTCTCCGACATAAATCACAGCAAGATCTTCTATGACCCACCTCCCAGAATATTGGAAATAAAAGCAAAAATAAACAAATGGGACTTAATGAAAATTAAAAGCTTTTGCACAACAAAGGAAACTATAAGTAAGGTGAAAAGACAGCCCTCAGATTGGGAGAAAATAATAACAAATGAGGAAACAGACAAAGGATTAATCTCAAAAATATACAAGCAACTCCTGAAGCTCAATTCCAGAAAAATAAACGACCCAATCAAAAAATGGGCCAAAGAACTAAACAGACATTTCTCCAAAGAAGACATACAGATGGCTAACAAACACATGAAAAGATGCTCAACATCACTCATCATCAGAGAAATGCAAATCAAAACCACAATGAGGTACCATTACACGCCAGTCAGGATGGCTGCTATCCAAAAGTCTACAAGCAATAAATGCTGGAGAGGGTGTGGAGAAAAGGGAACCCTCTTACACTGTTGGTGGGAATGCAAACTAGTACAGCCACTATGGAAAACAGTGTGGAGATTTCTTAAAAAACTGGAAATAGAACTGCCATATGACCCAGCAATACCACTTCTGGGCATACACACTGAGGAATCCAGATCTGAAAGAGACACGTGCACCCCAATGTTCATCGCAGCACTGTTTATAATAGCCAGGACATGGAAGCAACCTAGATGCCCATCAGCAGATGAATGGATAAGGAAGCTGTGGTACATATACACCATGGAATATTACTCAGCCGTTAAAAAGAATTCATTTGAATCAGTTCTAATGAGATGGATCAAACTGGAGCCCATTATACAGAGTGAAGTAAGCCAGAAAGATAAAGACCAATACAGTATACTAACACATATATACGGAATTTAGATAGATGGTGGCGATAACCCTATATGCAAAACAGAAAAAGAGACACAGAAATACAGAACAGACTTTTGAACTCTGGGGGAGAACGTGAGGGTGGGATGTTTTGAAAGAACAGCATGTATATTATCTATGGTGAAACGGACCACCAGCCCAGGTGGGATACATGAGTCAGGTGCTCGGGCCTGGTGCACTGGGAGGACCCTGAGGAGTCGGGTGGGGAGGGAGGTGGGAGGGGGGATCGGGATGGGGAATACATGTAACTATATGGCTGATTCATGTCAATGTATGACAAAACCCACTGAAATGTTGTAAAGTGATTGGCCTCCAACTAATAAAATAATATTAAAAAAAAAAAAAAAAAAAAAAAAAAAAAAAAAACTCAACATTCAGAAAACTAAGATCATGGCATCCGGTCCCATCACTTCATTGCAAATAGATGGGGAAACAGTGGAAACAGTGTCAGACTTTATTTTGGGGGGCTCCAAAATCACTGCAGATGGTGACTGCAGCTATGAAATTAAAAGATGCTTACTCCTTGGAAGGAAAGTTATGACCAACCTAGACAGCATATTAAAAAGCAGAGACAAAAAAAATAATAAAATAAAAAGCAGAGACATTACTTTGTCAACAAATATCTGTCTAGTCAAGGCTATGGCTTTTCCAGTAGTCATATATGGATGTGAGAGTTGTACTATAAAGCTGAGCGCCAAAAATTTGATGCTTTTGAACTGTGGTGTTGGAGAAGACTCTTGAGAGTCCCTTGGACTGCAAGGAGATCCAACTAGTCCATCCTAAAGGAGATCAGTCCTGGGTGTTCATTGGAAGGACTGATGTTGAAGCTGAAACTCCAATACTTTGGCCACCTGATGCGAACAGCTGACTCATTTGAAAAGACCCTGATGCTGGGAAAGATTGAAGGCAGGAGGAGAAGGAGACAACAGAAGATGATATGGTTGGATGGCTTCACCGACTCAAAGGACATGAGTTTGGGTAAACTCTGGGAGCTGGTGATGGACAGGGAGGCATGGCGTGCTGTGGTCCATGGGGTCGCAGAGTCAGACATAACTGAGCAAATGAACTGACTGATGATTTTGGTATGTAAGTTCATCAAAGGTAAGGACTGCACTTTACACACTTTTGTAATTTCACCAGTGGTCATCAGGGTTCCCAAACATAAAAAATGTTAAAAAAAAAAATTGGTTAAGAGCTTTATGGCATATTTCTTGCTTCCTAGATCTCTACATTAGGTTTTCCTTGGCAGCCCAGCTTTACTGTATTTCATATTCTACCATCACAAATACTAGAAATATAAAATCTATTATTATTATTTGCCCTTGAATACATTTTTTTACAGTGTTCTATTATTAGAGGCCATGGGGCAGCAGGGTCTGAAGAGGCAGACAAATTAAGAGAAAATGACTGATTGGTGTTTTTCATTGCATCAGAATTTATTTAACTGTGCAAAAGGGGAGGAGAAAAGAGGATGATGGTTTTCTAAAACTTACTATCATATTCACTCAGACTTCCTTCCCTTTTACCATAAGATATTTTCACTCTAAAAGAAAATGTAAGGGGACCTATTTAACCATCTGATTTATGGCATGAAAAAGAAATAAATTATTTCCAGAAACCAGAAAGTCTACAGAAGGACACACCTTATCCCAATCAGATATCAAAACAAACATAAAGAAATTCACAGAAACCACTTCAAATATAGTATTGCTCTGAACTGAAATTCTTAGGGAAAAAATAAAACCAAGAAAATATGACTGTTCTATGTAAACTAAATATAAAAATAAGGCATGATTGAAAGCAAATTCCTCTGAAAAGGGTGAAAATAGTGTTACCACCAAAACAAAGCTGGTCCTAAAGCAGTAAACAGATGAATCTCGTATGCTGACATCATTTAAAATTTATGTAGAATACCAATCAGCAATCTTGATTATCATAGTCATAAATTGTTTGACAGTCATCTTTCTCTTCTGTTTTAACTTAGAACAACTGCTGGTACATCACTTTTTCTCTCCCTCTTCCTTGTCTCATCCAAGGATAACCAAACTGGTCTTATCAAAAGAATTATCAGAACTTTGAGAATGTTATCACTTAATAAAGTTGGAGAGAACAATTGAAAGAAGGTTGATAAAAGCAAATTTGAAGACCTATTTCATGGAAATTGACCCATAAGGATTAATCCTTAGTAATGTTACCTATGGCTTCCCCAGTGGCTCAATCAGTAAAGAATCTACCTGCAATATAGAAGGCTGCCTGTAATGCAGGAGACCTGGGTCAGGAAGATCCCTGGAGGAGGAAATGACAACCTACTCCAGAATTCTTGCCTGGGAACTCCCATAGAAACAGGAGCCTGGCAGGCTACAGTCCATGGGATCACAAAGAATCAGACATGACTCAGCGACTAAACCAGACCACTACCACCACCACCAATGCTACCTATTGGATCCACATGTACCAGGAATCTTGCTCCTAACATCTCTGTATTGGTGTTCTCAGATTCCAAACTCAGCACATTTATTACCAATTCCTTACCGTCCGACAGAATAGATATGGCTGATATCAGATTCTTTGCCTTATTCTATCCTGTGCATTTCTGGGTCTATTTCTCCCCTGTGTTTTTAAAGGGAAGAATCCATGGTAAAGTTCTTCTAGTTTTGGCAGAATCCACACTGAAATTAAAGGGAAAGAAATGAGATAACTGGGACTATTCTAGTCTACTTTAATAAAGTTAGTTTGAATTATATTTTCCTTATTAGGACTTATTCCTATTTATTTACAAGGACTTTACACTATGGACTGGGACTTAAAATTATGAGATTACAAATATATTATAATTCACTTTCACATAAGCTTGCCTTTATGCCATCTTTTTGTCATCTCTCTCACTCCATAGAATTATTACATAAATGAAGTTTTGCTACAAATTTTGCATACTATAGATATCAAAGCTATCTCTCTAGATATTACACTATAGATTTTTTGAGAAAAAATCTAAAGCTATCAGTTTCTTAAAAAATAAAAGCTAGAACCTGTTTAAAATAAAATTGCTCTTTATTGATTTCAACGTATGTAGCAACGTCGCCTCTTTGTTCAAATATAAGCTGTATATTTTGATGTCTCATGTTAATGATCCAATAACCTACAACCATGGACTTTTTGGCACATCCATGATCAGACTATATCCACATCAAACCTGACAGCCAGGAATCATTTTATATACAGATAGGAGACCCTCTTTCATGGTGTATCTGAGTGGTTCTAGGGAATGCAGCCCTTTTGAGTACCTTCCCCATGGGTTGGTGGATGCCTACAATCCCACTATACTAAACGTAAGCAGTGGAGGTAGCAGTGACCACATATGAAACAATTACTGTGTGCTAGACTCTGATGCCTGCTTTTTACATGTGATATAATTTTTGTGAGGCAGGAATGATTTGTCCCCAATTTACAAATAAGGAGTTAAGCTCAGTGATGTTAACTAACTTTGCTCTCACTTACTGTGGGAGATAAAGCTGGTATTTCAATAGGCGTGGGGCACTCCAATCTCTTTCCATATAGCTTTTCAAAGGTTTGAACATCTTCCTGCAGTCCAAATATACAAACAGGTGGACCACAGAGAAAGGCAGCTGTCAGGTGTGTTAAGTTTAGCCCTCAAACAGTAGAAGTCTGAAATTTTTTAAACTGGGGGTTTCCACAAAAATCTGAACTGTAAATGAAATGTCAGAAGATTTGGGAAGGCTGGAACCCACAAACCCATTTGACAAAAGAGTGTGGGAGCTGGAGGCCATCTTTGCCAGAGGCCAGTGATCTTCCCCGTCTGGGTCACCCCTTCCTGCTTTCCTTAGCTGCTACATGCTTTGCTTATTTACATCACCTGCCCAGCCCTTGTGACCTGTGATTCAACTACACTGCTTTTGCTTTAGGCTTTGATCTCTGTAATTACCTCTGGAAAGAAACAGATGAAGCCATGGTAGGCATTTGTATTTCGCTGGGGAAATATCTGATATGTTCCTGGGAACAGAAAGGAAGAGACTGTTGGGATGAAAAAGTAGGAGGGAGGTGGAGATTCTTGATGTCAAGTAGACACGGTCTCCTTCACAAATCTGCCTGGAGCTGTCTTTTTGTGAGGACCAGCATTCTCTCCTGTAGGACAGATGAAACCTCTTGCCGGCGAGCGCCCACACTGCTTCTGATGCAGCCGTGCCCCCAACTCCTCGCTCTTCTACTATTTGCGTTAGTGCGTGCGTGCTAAGTTGCTTGCTGCTGCTGCTGCTCCTTCTAAGTCGCTTCAATCGTGTCCGACTCTGTGCGACCCCATAGACGGCAGCCCACCAGGCTCCCCCATCCCTGGGATTCTCCAGGCAAGAACACTGGAGTGGGTTGCCATTTCCTTCTCCAATGCATGAAAGTGAAACATGAAAGTGAAGGCGCTCAGTCGTGTCCGACTCTTCAAGACCCCATGGACTGCAGCCCACCAGGCTCCTCCGTCCATGGGATTCTCCAGGCAAGAATACTGGAGGGGGGTGCCACGCCCTCCTCCAGGGGAAATCTTCCCGATCCAGGGATTGAACCTGCATCTCTAACCTCTCCTGCATTGGCAGGAGGGCTCTTTACCACTAGCACCACCTGGGAAGCCCCATTCACGTTAGTAATAATTTTGAAATCTTACATTAGTGATAATGCCTTACATTTATTTTATTATTTTTTGCTTTTTCAAAATTTATTTACCCTATCTTAGCGGTTCTGATATCGGGGCTGGGATTTTGCTCTCCTTCCTCCTCCCCAGGCCTAATTTTTACACTATTTTTTTTTAAATGCCTTGTAGTTGTTGTTCAATTATTAAGTGGTGTCTGACTCTTTGCAACCCAATGGACTGCAGCACGCCAGACTTCCCTGTCCTTCACCATCTCCTGGAGCTTGCTCAAACTCATGTCCATAGAGTCAGTGATGCCATCCAACCACCTTATCCTCTGTCATTCCCTTATCCTCCTGTCCTCAATCTTTCCCAGCATCGGGGTCTTTTCCAATGAGTCGGCTCTTTGCATCGGGTGGCCAAAGTATTGGAGCTTCAACTTCAGCCCTTCCAATGGTGTTCCAAAATTTCTATACCACTTTTCCACAACACAACATTTTTAAAACCTCAGCATGAGACATCTTTCTCAGCATGGTGCTGTATTTCTCAGGTCATCATCCAAAAGATGAAAAGCATTTATGTTAAATGAAAAGCTTTTGTGTTAAGTTTTGGGGACTGCTTGTCTACACATCCTCAATAAGATTTAGCCAAATTATTTCTGACCTTACAAAAATTCTGCAAGGTAAATGCACTGTTTAAAAGTTAGAAGTCTGTTCTTTTTTTTTGTTTCAAAACTTGTCTGTCTTCCCAGGAAGATTTTTATTTGTATTCACATGGAAAAGAGGGAAATATATTGACAACATAATGTATTATGCCAAAGCGCTTCTGAATACAAGCCACATGAAAGCAGTTTAATTTCCTTCTGGGTCTTGTTTGGGAGAGCAAGTCAATATAATTTTCTCTTTGAGGCTTTGATTCCATTCCACATGACAGCCTCCTCAACACACTAGAAAGATGATCTGAGCTATGTTATCACCAGGGAGGAGTGGCTGAGGCATTAGTAATCAAAGCATATGAGCTTGTGTTAGAAGGAAAGGAAACATATTTTTCACAGAGCCTCGAGTATGTAATAAAAGTATTAAGATAACATTAGAGTATATTACCAGGAATCCTATTTTAATTCCTTCAGTTTGAGAATTTGTAATTTAGGAGAAACTTAAAAAGTATGGAGGAAAAAGTAAAGACTAAAAAAAAAATAACATTTAGAAGGAGGCTGAGGTTTGGAATGTTAAGGAAGATCAAAGGGCAACAGAGATGAATTCAAAATAAATGAAGAGTCACTATAATTAGCAGTCATCTCCACAAACATTTCTTAACTTGAGATATTCGGTCTGTGAATTTCATGACAGTAGAAGTGACTGACTACGTCACATTAAAACAATATTTAAACAGAGTTTTAGAAATCATGATGCTAAATACCAGTCAAGGATCAAACTTAGGATCTATAATTTAGGGGCTGCTACCAGTGATACATGGTGGAAGACTGCTTTCGAAACTCAAAAGGAACAGTTAATTTACTTACTATGCTTTGACTCATAATGAAGTCCAGCTCAAATTTTATTAAAAGATCTGCTTTTTAAACCTGAAAAAAGGTATATAACTGGAGAAGTTCAAGAATCCTACATTCCAGCCCACTGGACTTAAAATTACTTCTGTCTATAAATTTCCTTGAGGTTAGCTGCACTCTGTATGTGATATCACAACCACCATTATCTCCTTTTCTTTCCTTTCCATTGTCTTTCTTGACTCAGTGGTTGCATTCTCACCTATGTGGGTGGTAGTTATGTACAAGGGTTCAACAGAACATTTTGAAATACCAGCATTGCATGAACTACTTATTTGACAGGTGGAAATGAAAAATAGTAAAGGCAATATCCAGTAACTGCATGTGAATATATGGCTTGTTCTTTCTTGACACAGAAGTTACAACCTTATTGGGTTAGGCACTGTTCGAGTTTAGTACACTAGAAATACATTAATAAGCTAGTTTATCTAATTCATAAAGAAAAATTTTATTCTATAGAGAAATGTAATTTGTAAGGTAAATAGGTTCAAGTTGATCAAAACTCACACATAAAGTAATTTAACAATGGAACATCCTTGCCAACAGACACTAATTCAAAACAATCTGTCTTTGTTTGTAGGATATGATCGAATCCCCAGCAGAAAATAGAATTTGCTGGTCCATTATTCCAACACAAAGGCTGTTAGAATGTGCATGCCTGGTGAGTATTAAGGACGAGCATTCAGGGGTCAGGTGGAACAGTTTTTTCTAAACACAGTCTTTATTACAGAAGCAATAACAAATACTTTCACAGAAATAATCAATGCAGTCATCATATCACAGAGAGTTCATATAATTCTAATCTAAATGGCCACATTTGAAAAATAAAATGCATTTTCTATATAAGATAATAATGAAATGTTCAATTTGAAAGCGTAGCAAGTGACAATTGATTCAGGAACACTTATGGGAAATAGTCATATATTCATTTACAGATGAAGAAGGCGGGGCACAGAAATGCTAAGTAACTTTCTCAAGGTCACATCAGTAAAAAGTGGCAAAGTGCAAGCTGGTACCAAAGTGTTTGGCTTTAAATTCAAGCACATTCAGCTTTAAACCCATTGCACCGTGCTGCCTGCATCTTTTCAAGACATGCACTGGAGATTCAAAGTCATATGAATTGAAAAGATCATAAAGATCTGTTGATTTAAGTCCAGTATTTCAAATCCCAAAAGATGATGCTGTGAAAGCACTGCACTCAGCATGCTAGCACATTTGGAAAACTCAGCAGTGGCCACAGGACTGGAAAAGGTCAGTTTTCATTCCAAACCCAAAGAAAGGCAATGCCAAAGAATGCTCAAACTACTGCACAATTGCACTCATCTCACATGCTAGTGAAGTAATGCCCAAAATTCTCCAAGCCAGGCTTCAACAGTACGTGAACTGTGAACTTCCAGATGTTCAAGCTGGATTTAGAAAAGACAGAGGAATCAGAGATCAAATTACTAATATCTGTTGGATCATCAAAAAAGCGAGAGTTCCAGAAAAACATCTACTTCTGCCTTAATGACTATGCCAAAGCCTTTGACTGTGTCAATCACAATAAACTGTGGAAAATTCTTAAAGAGATGGGAATACCAGACCACCTGACCTGCCTGCTGAGAAATCTGTATGCAGGCCAGGAAGCAACAGTTAGAACTGGACATGGAAAAGCAGACTGGTTCCAAATTGGGAAAGGAGTACGTCAAGGCTATATACTGTCACCCTGTTTATTTAACTTATATGCAGAGTACATCATGAGAAATGCTGGAGTGGATGAAGCACAAGCTGGAATCAAGATTGCTGGGAGAAATATCAATAACCTCAGATATGCAGATGATACCACACTTACAGCAGAAAGTGAAGAACTAAAGAGCCTCTTGATGAAAGTGAAAGAGAAAAGTGAAAAAGTTGGCTTAAAACTCAACATTCAGAAAACTAAGATCATGGCATCTAGTGTCATCTCATGGCAAATAGATGGGAAAACAACGGAAACAGTGACAGACTTAATTTTGGGGGGCTCCAAAATCACTGCAGATGGTGACTGTAGCCATGAAATTAAGATATGCTTAAAAAAAAAAAAAAAAGATATGCTTGCTCCTTAGAAGAAAACTTATGACCAACCTAGAGAGCATATTAAAAGGCAGAGACATTACTTTGCCAACAAAGGTCCATCTAGTCAAGGCAATGGTTTTTCCAGTAGTCATGTATAGATATGAGAGTTGGACTGTGAAGAAAGCTGAGCACCGAAGAAGTGATGCTTTTGAACTGTGGTGTTGGAGAAGACTCTTGAGAGTCCCTTAGACAGCAAGGAGATCCAACCAGTCCTTCCTAAATGAAATCAGTCCTGAATATTCATTGGAAGGACTGATGCTGAAGCTGAAGTTCCAATTCTCTGGCCACCTGATGCAAAGAACTGACTCATTTGAAAAGACACTGATGCTGGGAAAGATTGAAGGTGGGAGGAGAAGCAGTGACAGAGGATGAGATGGTTAAATGGCATCACCAGCTTTCCAGTGGACATGAGTTTAAATAAACCCCGGGAGTTGGTGATGGACAGGGAGGCCTGGTGTGCTGTAGTCCATGGGGTCGCAAAGAGTCAGACATGACTGAGCGACTGAACTAAACTGAACTGATCATCTAACTTAATGATGTGAGGTGCCAGGTAAAGGAGAAGTCCCCACATTTGGGTTTCACAGACATGTCTTCCTGACCTCATGAACTGAATCAGGCATCTTCTCCTCCTTGGTTGGTAGTGACACTGCTCCCAGACACTCAGAAGTGAGCAATAGAGGCTTAAAGGGACTGGTTTAATCTTGGAGAAAGTTATTCCTCCTGGCTTTTTAGACTGACTACAATCATACCAGCTTTCATAGCACATATGCTAATTTACTGAGTATTTACTGTGGCCAATCAATGTGCCAAATGTTTTTATACATTTATTTCATTTTATCCTCACAATGTGTGCCTGGTTGGTCAGACGTGTTCAAGTCTTTGGGACCCCAAGGACTGTAGCCCTCTAGGCTCTTCTGTCCACAGGGATTCTCCAGGCAAGAATACTGGAGTGGATTGCCTTGCCCTCCTCCAGAGGATCTTCCCAACCCAGGGATCAAACCCAGGTCTCCCACATTGCAGGTGGATTCTTTACCATTTGAGTGACCAGGGATAACCAATAATTCAGGGAAACATGTACCATTCTTATCATCTGATTTTACAGATGAGGAAACTGTAACTTAAAGGATGTTAAGCAATTTGCTCCAGATCAAGAGGAAGCAAAAGTTGGATGCAGAATTCAACTCCAGAGAGTAAAGCGCCAGAGTCCAGGCTGTTTGCTCTCTTGCCTTTGAACGTGGGCATTGTCGAGGTTGTTCTGTGACAAGCTCCCACCTCCGTGGCTTCAATCACTGGGCCAAGCAGTTGCGACCTCCGAAAGGTTTTGTACGGTTTCAGACTGATAGCTTACAAAACAAATAGCAAATGTAAAATATACATTTTGGACCTCAAAAAAGTCTCTAAGGTTTAACATGATAATAGACTATCATTCAGCAATATAGATAAAGAACACATGTGAATTCTGTGTGTAAAAAGCATTATACTAAGTGAAAGAAACTAGATTCAGAAGATCCCATATTGTATAATTCTATTTATATGATTTTCTGCAAAAGATAAAACAATAAACCACCCTCAAAAAGAAGAACCCACCAAAACCCATCAGTGGTTAGCAGGGATTAGGGATGGAGGGATGTGTTAACTGCAAAAGAGAGCAGGGAACTTTGAGGGGAGATGCAAATATTCTGTAAATATTTGTCAAAAATTCTTATTTTGTGCACCTAAAAAGGTGAATTTACTGTGCACAAATTATAATTCAGTAAACCAACCTTTAAATAATAAATGAATAAATACAGTCTCAAATGCAACTTTCAAATCTCCTCTGGTGAGATGTAACCCATCAGTGAATTGTGGACTCGGTTTTGAGGCTGTGGCTGGTATTTATAAAAGTGAGATAGAATAGGAAATATCAGAACCAATGTACAAGGTGTCAAAAAAAGGAAAACTGTTAACAAAACATTTGCTTCAGGAAATTAACGTATCAGAAAAACAGAAACCATTGTCAGGGGCTTTCCTGGTGAGGAATCGCCTGCCCATGCAGGAGATCCAGGTTCGATCCCTGGTCTGGGAAGATCCCACATGCTGCAGAGCAACTAAGCCCATGCCCCACAATGTCCTAGAGTCTGGGAGCCACAACTACTGAAGCCCACGTGCTCTAGGGCCCATGCTCTGCAATGAGAGAAGCCACTGCAATTAGAAGCCCTCGCACCACAACTGGAGAGTAGCCCCTATCTCTCTGCAACTAGAGAAAAGCCTGCGGAGCAATCATGACCCAGCACAGCCCAAAATAGCTAAATTAATAAAATTATATATATATATGTGTGTGTGTGTGTATAAACCATTGTCAAAATAGAGGGAATTTAATACAAGAAACAGGTTACACGAGTGATGAAAAAAATTGAGAAGCAAAACAGAAGAAGGTGAGGCAACTCAGAGATCAGCAGTTACAGAAACCATAACACTCAGGGATCCAAGCAGGGGGCAGTGTTGATAGATCCTGGAGCTGGGATTATCCAGAAGAAGCTGAAGTCACAGGAGGCTGATTTGGCTGGAACTGGAACATCTGTCAAAGATGCACTACAGGCAGGAGAAGATGGGGAGAATCTTCTTTGCTTTTCCATTCTTCCCACCCTCCAGTATCATAGCAGGGCTGCCCATGAATCGGACCCAGCCAGAAGTACACACATAATCTGGGAGCCTCAGAAACATAACCTGCTGGGATTAGCATCCCTGAGACACAGCAGAGGAAGAACAGGAAACGGATTTAAGAAGGAAAAGGCCAGGGATTGGCACAGCTGTGTAATAAAACTGTATTTCTGATTGAAGTTCAGCTTTTAAAAAGTTTAAAGCCCATTGTTTTAGAAGGCCAAAGTGAAAGTGAAGTTACTCAGTTGTGTCCGACTCTTTGCGACACATGGACTGTAGCCTACCATGTTCCTCCATCCATGGGATTTTCCAGTCAAGAGTACTGAAGTGGGTTGCCATTTCCTTCTCCAGAGGATCTTCCTGACCCAGGGATCGAACCTGGGTCTCCCGCATTGTAGGCAGACGCTTTACCGTCTCAGCTACCAGGCAAAGCTATTCTCTAATTTATACTATTCTCTCTATATCAAAGAACAAAATAAATACAAAATAAAATCACAATTTGGATCACTAGAAGATGCCAAATGCTTCCCTGTTTGGTGTGTTTGAAAAAGGCAGTTTGAACTATGAAAGTTGAATTGGGAGACTCACCTAATTCTCACATTAGTTTTGGAGTAGTTACACAAAGTAAGACTTAGCAGAGAAGAGAAATCTCCTGCCAGATGTAGGTGAGGTTTAGGCTAGTAAAAATAGGGCCGGAATGAAGTACACAAGTGGCAAATATGTAAGCAAAGGAATCTCTTTGATAGTGTGCAAGAAAAATATGTGTGTGTTCAATTGTTCAGTCATGTCCTTTTTGCAATCACAAGTCCTGCAAGTCCACCAGGCTCCTCTGTTCATGGAATTTTCCCGGCAGGAACCCTGGAATGGGTTGCCATTTCCTTCTCCAGGGGATCTTCCCAATCCAAAGACTGAACCTGTGTCTCCTGCATTGCAGGTCTATTCTTTACCTCTGAAACACGGGGGAAGCCTGTGCAAGGAAAATAGTAACGTTTAAAAATCGGTCAACTTGGTACCAAACTGCCAAGTTTGGTACAAATAACTACCAAGTTATTTGTCAGCAATTAACAGGGTGGCACCTTTATAAAATTGCCTGGGTTCACAAATAACAGTGGCCAAATCTCATCAACATCACCTTATCCTAACTCTGATCATGATTCACTTCCTCTGGTTCCAAAGCTTTGACCTTGAGTTATTTGGAGTTTCTGAGTGCAAGAAATGGCTCTCAAGGCTCCCTCCTTGAGTCAGATCTAATGCTTGACCCCTTGTGCTTTAAAACATCCAGTGCTTACATTTTTATTTATTCCTCTGTACCAATTGTGCAGGAACTCTGTACATCAATCTGTTCCTTTTCCATCTGGGCTCCTTCAATCTGTCAATCAATCAATTAATCAACCAGTTATTCGGTTATTTTAAAATATGGTTCTGGTGATATTGTTTTAAACTTAACTCTGTCTGTATCAAGAGATTTATATATATTTGGCTGCGGCTTGTGGGATCTTAGTTCCTGGACCAGGGGTGAACCCATGCTCCCTGAAGTGGAGGCACAGAGTCTTAACCACTGGACTGCCAGGGAAGTTCCATCAAGAGTTCTTTTTAAAGGCAGTGAATATTTGTAGGATGAATGGATGGTTGGATAGATGGGTGGATGGATGGATGGACAGATGGGTGGGTGAATGAAGCCAATGTGAGTCTCAGTTCTAAGCTTCAGCCAGGCTGAGGGGAGTCTTCAAGCCCATTTCCTGGTTGTGATAGACACGCAGTTTAAAGACCATCAAAATGCCACTGCACTGCCATCTAGTGGCCGTGCAACCCATGTGCAGGAAAAGTACTTGCAGAAAAACAAGCTTGAATGCAAAATGATGGCGAGTATTACAATTTTTTTTTTTCCTGGTTCCAGCTGCTTATAATTGCCTCTTTTCACTTGGCTATCTTTGATACTAGCAGGATTTTCACCTTGATTGTTTAACACACGTACAAAGAACATGAGCAGGATTATATCAATATGTCACCAGCTCAGGCCACCTGTAATGGGGTAGGTCTTTCTTGGTGTAATAAAAACCAAAGGTCTGTGTGTATTTTGAAACAGTCAAAATGGGTCCATTTAAAAAAATTATAATAACCTTTTTTCACGGAAAATCATGATAATTTTAATGCTTTTGGACTTCAGTTTCATTTTGATGATTCTCTTTAAAGAACATACTTTTTTTTTTTTCCTTTTGGTACAAGCACTAGCATCTTAATTGGTAAAAAATCATTTATCTTAGAATATAATTATGTGAAAATAAAATGGTTTCAAAGCTTAGGAAACCAGGAGTATAAAATGTCATGTAATAATTGTATTTTATAATAAGTTATCTTGGCCGAAGGGAGTTGAAATTGAGAAAGGCTAGCCTGAGATGTTAGGAAACACCTTCCTCAAGGATCTTTTGTTTGCCCTCTTTTTTTTTGGCTGCTCTGCTTGCAGGATCTTACCCAGACGAGGGATTGAATCCAGGCCCATAGCAGTGAAAGTGCCAAGTCCCAGCCACTGGACTACCAGGGAACTCCCTTGTGCTTGCCCTCAGTGGGATGTTTGAGGACTCTCACACATGTGCCCAGAGATATTTCAACATTTGAATGGGTCTGAAGAGTCCTGTGGGAAAGGAGTTGAATTCTCTTCACAATTGAATGGACTCATTCAAGTTTGATGGACTCAAGGGTGGAGCAAAAATATCCCAGGAGTCAGACCATGGAGAAGACTCTTGAGAGTCTTGGACAGCAAGGAGATCAAACCAGTCAATCCTAAAGGAAATCAGTCCTGAATATTCATTGGAAGAACTGATGCTGAAGCTGAAGCTCCAATACTTTGCCCACCTGATGGAAACAGCTGACTCATTGGAAAAGACCCTGATGCTGGGAAAGATTGAGGGTGGGAAGAGAAGGGGATGACAGAGGATGAGATGGTTGCATGGCATCACTGACCCGATGGACATGAGTTTGAGCAAGCTCTGGAGTTGGTGAAGGACAGGGAAGCCTGGTGTGCTGCAGTCCATGCGGTTGCAAAGAGTTGGACATGACTGAGCCACTGAACTGAGACCATGAAGAAAGTAAAAGCCTAAGGAGAATCCTCATGACTGTTGAAGAAGTCTGCCAGGTGGGCCAGGCAGTGCCTCAATTTACTGAGGCCTTCAACTGATTGGATGAGGCCCACCCCAATTATGGAAGGCAATCTGCTTTACTTCAAATCCACTGATTAAATGTTAATCTCATCCAAAATACCCTCACAATGTTTGACAGAATATCCTGTTTGGGTATCTGCTCCAAGTTGACACAACAAAATGACTCATTACGTGACCCTTGGATCAGACCTATTTTGTCCATTGCACTGTGCTCTCAATGAACTCTTTTAACCTGCAGATTCACATGGTTGAGTTCTGAGAAACTGTATTGAATCTTTTCTCTGAATACTTTCATATATATTTCCTTTGTTCTGTATTTATGGAACTCCTATTATTAGGCTTTTAGACCTTCTCATTGGGCCTCTAATATTTCTATTTGCTTTTCCTATTTTTCATCTGTTTGTCTTTTACCTTGTTTTCTGGAAGATTTCCTTAATTTTCTTCTCTCAATATTTTTATTGTGTTAATTTTTTCTATAAACTTTTAGTTTCAAGAATTTTTCCTTTGGGAGACCTGTCCCTTGTTTTAGAACAGTATCCTGTTCTACTTTTATGCAGCAATACCTTTTCTTATCTCTCTCAGGATATTAATGGCATCATTTCTTTAAAAGAGTGCTTATTTCTCTTGCAAGTTTTGTATCCTCCAAGTTGCTTTTTTTCTGTTTATTTCTTTGACTTCTATCTTTCACACTGGGGACTTCCCTCAGATGTCTGGTAAATCTCGGCTGTTTTCATATCTTCAGGAGTAGGGAATTAAAAAGCTGCTTGCAGGCTCTGACAGGGGAAGGGGAAGGGAGTATGTGTTGAATGTGACCTCCACAATAGGGCGATCTGGCCTGATCACAGAGTTAGGAACCTTCCTTGTCAGTCTGTTTAGATCTGTTTTATTGAGTGCTCAGTGCTCTGTCATGTCTGACTCTTTGCAACCCCATGGACTATAGCCCACCAGGCACCTCTGTCTGTGCAATTTTTCCAGGTAAGAATACTGAAGTGGGTTGCCATGCCCTCCTCCAGGGGATCTTCCTAGCCCAGGGATTGAAACCCGCCCTCACCCCACCCCTGTCTCGTATCTCCTGCATTGGAAGGCAGGTTCTTTACCACTAGCGCCACCTGGGGAGCCGAGTACACTGTTTTATCAGGCTGGTCAAACTCCTAAAAGGGAACTTCTGATCTCCTTTCTCCGGGATGGGTGTGGTTTGCCGACTGGGAGATGAAGCCAACGTGTCTGAGGATGCAGATATAGAGGTTTCCTTAATCTCTGTTCAGTACCATATGCCCTGCTTTCAGTCATGCCTGATGTCCTCTGTTTTAACCTCCCTGGTTTCACTGGGTCTCATCAGTGGCCCAGCTGTAGAGTGGGGGGGAGACCTGGTGTCCTGTTACTTAACAGACTCTCAAAGCGATGGTCCTGTCTTCAGCCTCTCCCCACTTCCCTTCCTGCTTCCCCACACTGCCCCGGCCCAAGCCCCTTGGACACTCTGTTGTGTAAACTGGGGCGGGCATCAGCTTTCCCACTGCTGACTTCAGATCCTGTTTTGGGGAGGTTTTCTAGGTCATTTACTACCCCATCTGTTTCCTCCCTTCAAAATCTTACTTCTATCGCCTCTCTCTCTTTTCTCTTTATCCTTGTGGGCTTATGCCTTCATGACAATCACCTTGCTGTCATCTTAGTGGGTTGTGAGAAGGAGCAAAAGCAGGTGCCTGTGTATAATCCCCTAACTTTACCTGGAAGACCGTCTGTGGGATCATAACTTCTGTTTATGCAGTTCCCTTTCATCCTATTTTTGAAGTACAGAAGTTGAGGGTTTTTTTAAAAAGCAAACATAATTAACCTTGTGTGTTTGATTTCTCTCATTGTTTCCAAAATTAAGTAGTCTTTTTCCCATAATAAGACTGGGTAAATATTTACTTAGATTTGTCTGAAATAAGATGGCCAAGGAGTCATGTGGCTTTCTTGGTGCCAGCTCCAGTCTTCTATTGGTGATAAGTCCTAGCTCTCCTTCCAGTGTGTCCCCAGTGCCTTTCAGAATCCCCATGATGGTACCTGTTCACTAACATTCTCAGCCAAGACCTTTTCTTTCTTTCAATGGTATCTCTGTATACCTTCAACTTTTTCTTTTTTTGGCCATACCAGATAGCATATGGGATCTTAGTTCCCCATCCAGGGATCGAACCTGTCCCCCGTGCAGTGAAAGTGTGGAGTCCCAACCGCTGGACTGCCAGGGAAGTCTCACCTTACATCTTTTCTGACCTCATATGTCATATCAAAACTTACCTCTCCAGGGTCTTATTTCATTATTCTTTGTTCTTTCTTAGCTAACAAAAGGTACTACAAACTATTTCAGACGAACTTTACATTTATTGTTAATTTAATCTTTACAAGAACCTGATGTGAGGGATACTATTAGTCCCCTTTCATAGATGAGTAAATTGAGAAAGAGAGGTTAAGTCACCCTTGCTCAAGATCACAAGACTACAAAGTCAAAGAGGGTCTATAGTGTAACAGCTTTTAACCACTACATAGAGTCTCCCTATATGAAAAAGTATTTACTGTGCTAACTAACACCATAAGGAATTAAAAACTTTTAGTGGCTATTTTTCAAGACAATACTTTAACCTGAATAGTGAAAATTTCAAAAACGTCTTTCACTGCCATTTAGGGTTAACTTCTTCCATCCATGCTCACAGAATGCAGCATCGATTTGGCATTTTTAACGCTGTGATTAAAGATTATAAAAATAAAACCATCTATGACCGTGAATAGTTCTGTGGAGGTTATGTTATAAACTGTAACCGAGAAAGACTAGGTTTTAAGCAGTGTACTTAGATATGTTGGTGTATTATTAGACACATACTTGAGCCCATTCCCCACTTCGCCCTTGTGTTTTTCAGTTCAAAGAAGGAATTTTATTCTTCATGGAGACAAATGATATCAAAATCACAAGGCATCTTCTCTAGATTATCTCCATCTAAGGTTATGTAAATCATATGCAGTACTTATGATTTAAGACACATTCTTTATCCTTACTCGGCTCAGTTGGTTTCCAAAAAAGAAGAGCAGAGGATTTCAGATCTTCTGCAGAGATGTGGAATTCTCTCTCCTCCAACCCAGAACATCCAGCTCCTCACCTCTGACACCAAGCTGATTGGATCCCCTACTTTATCTCTCTCTCTAACACATTTATTAGACCATTTTGAACATCGTATGTGATAGCAGAATGAATAAGACAGTCACGCTGTCTTCAAAGAGTCCAAGGCCTAGAAAAGAGACTTAACTATAATATACAAGAAAAATATAAGCAAAACACATCAGAAGATTCAGTCTTATAGGGAGAATATAAACTTTCTCTTTTATGCTTCTAGCCAAAGAATGGAGGTTTCAGAGTCCTTCTTCGGTCACTGTCCCACCTTCATTCTCCCAAACAAACCGGAATCTTCTCATAGTCTGCCTTCTCTTCTCAGTAAATGGCATGCAGGTCGTTTTTCAGGCCCCAGATGTCTATTAGTGTCAACATCTGTCCCTTTCTGCCTCAAATCCAATTCATCAGCAGCTACTGCCAGGTCTAACTCCAAAGCACCTTCAGCAGTCAACCAGTCCCTGCCTCTGCTGCTCTGGGGACTGAGCACCTTCGCCTTTCACTTGCACACCCGCAGTACTTCCTGAATAGACTCTTTGCTTCCACTTCTTCCATTTTTGCTCCATGACAACCCATTCTTCACAGAGCAGGCAGAGAGCGCTTTTAAAAGTGCACACCAGCTCTGTCTCAGCCATAATGGTGTAACAAGGTCTAGACTTACCTTCCCCCATGAATAGAAAACTGGAAAATTTTTCAGTTCTCCATTTCAGAAAACGGAAAACTAGAAAATTGATTGGACAACATCAGGCAACTGGATGCCTAGGACTGTTATCCCTGAGACAAAGGAAACAATAAGGGGAGTCATATGGTTGTCCTGATTACCTGAGGCAGTTTGCAGGCAGCAGAAATCCAAGCATATTGTGGAGGTTTTACTGAATTGAAGAGACAGAGATTAGAGTTTGGCGAGGCTAAGGCAGCACCATTTTAAAAAAGACTTTACTTTTCACATCAAATTACCTTGGTTCCTAGGTCACAAATCAAGTCACTGGGGTCTATTTCTCAACTTTCAATTTCAGTTCCCTTTATCTATTTATCAGTCATTACATCCTTATATGTCATCTTAATTTCTATATCTTTACACAGAGTCTTATGGTAAGATAGTGTTTGTCTCCCAGCCTTGTTCTATTCTGCGTCTTTTACATTTCCATACAATTTTTAGCGTCAGTTTGTCAATTTCTGGAAAAAATCTATTAGGATTTTGTTTGGAATTATGTAGAATTTACAGATCACTTTTGTAAGATTGTTTGTCTTAATATTATGTCTTAGAATCTACGATCATGATACAATTTTCCATTTACTTAGTTTTTCTTTAATATCTCATATTAGTGTTTTGTATTTTTCAGTGTAGAAGTCTTACAGAATTTTTGTAAGTCTGTTCTTACATAGTTTATATTTTCGATGCTACTATATTTAGTATTTAAACATTAATTTTCAAATTATTTGACAGTAAACAAATATAATTGATTTTTGTATATTGACCTTACATACTATGACCTTAAATTCAGGTTTTAGACCTACCAGCTTTTTTGCACATTTATTTTGTTATTTCTTTAAAAAAAATTTTTTTTTAATTTTGTTATTTCATATAAATAATCATACCATATGTGAATAAAGGTGATTTTACTTCTTCCCTTCTATTTGTTAATTCCACTGTGGTCACGGAAATTACTCTGTAAAATTTCAATATTTCTGAAATTTCATGAGACTTGCTTTGTGGCTTAGCTTGTGACCATATTGGTGGGTGTGCTAGAAACACTCTAAAAATAACATTTCCATTGTCTCTGTCTACTGTTTCTCGTGAAATATTATTTCCCTTGATGGAATGCTCTCATATACCATAACAAATGTGTAATATTTTCCTTTTACTGCTTTAATGTAATTTCTTTATTTTTATTTTTGGTAGTTGAACTATGAAGTGCCTAGTGGTGATTTTCTTGTATTTATCTCGTTTGGAAATTGTTGACCCTCTTCTCAGAGGGTAAAGAATCTGCCTGCAATGTAGGAGACTGGGGTTAGAGCCCTGGATCAGGAAGATCCCCTGGAGAGGGGAATGGTAACCCTCTCTAGTATTCTTGCCTGGAGAATTCTATGGACAGAGCAGTCTGGCAGGCTACTATAGTCCGTGGGGTTACAAAGAGTTGGACATGACTGAGCTACTAACACTTTCACTTCTGATATGTAAGTAAATTATTTCCACCAAATTTGAGAAAATTTCAGCTATTTTTTTTTCCAGCACTTTTTGGGTCTCATTTGATTTCTTTTTTTCATTCTGGGACTCAAATTATACTTGTGTTAAACCACTTCAAATGTCCTACAGACTGAAGAGGCTCTGTTCATTATTTGCAATCTTATTTCCCTTCTCTTTTCAGAATGTCTTATTTCTAATATTCTTTCTTCAAGTTCACTGACTATGGTGGTCATGAGAATTGCCTCTCAGGCTACCAGCTCTCAGGAGCACAACTGACTGAGGGCTTGAGTTCTCTGAAATCCATCACGTGTTTGTACTGAGGCCACACTTGCTGTGGACTGCTCCAGTCAAACACTGAGAGTGGTTCCAGGGACGCCTCTGCTGGTTGACTTGGTCTCAAGGAAACCATTGGTCTTGCTGAGCTTTCTAAGTTAACATTAGTAGAAGCTGGGTGAAGGATATAAGGGAACTTTCTGAACTATTTTTGTCACTTTAAAATCTAAAATGTTAAAAGAAATTACAAGTACCATGAGTCTCTCTTTTAGGATATTAAAAGTGCAAACCAGTTTCAAAATGTGTAGAGATTTGGTTTGGTCTACTCATTTTTCTTAGTGAACAAGAAAATTAAAAACGTTAAAAGTAAACATCTATTACTTTTGTCGGCCTTGTAACCTTTCCTTTCCAGAACTGCTATTTTCCAGCATGTGATTATATATACATACATATATATATATATATACACACACACGCATATATATATACACATACATATGTATTTGTAACTCAAGTTCACAGCAGCATTATTCACAACAGCCTAAAGGGGGAAGCTACCCAAGTGTCCATCAGGGGGTGAATGGATAAGCACAGCGTGATATATACATTGAATGTAACACAATTCAGCCCTAAAATAAGAAGGAAATTCTGAGTATGCTGCACTATGGATGAAACTGGGGGACAGCATACCAAGCAAAATAAATCAATCACACCCACACACAAAATAGTGCATGATGCCACCTGCATGAGGGACCTGGAGTCACCAAATTCATAGGGACAGAAAGTAGCTGCCAGGGGCTGGAGGAGCAAGGAATTGTTTCATGGGGACAGAGTCTCAGTTTTACAAGATGAAAATAGTTCTGGAGATGGATGGTGGTAATGCATGCACAACAATGTAAGTGTACTTAAATGCCACTGAACTGTATACCCAAAGATGGCAAATTTTATATTATGTATAATTTATCACATATACACATGCACAGAAAGTTTGTTTAAAAAAAATTGGTAAAAGAAGAAAGGAAGTGTTGGGGACTTACCTGGTGGCTCAGTGGTAAAGAATCTGCCTGTCAATGCAGGAGACACAGGTTTGATTCTCAGGTCAGGAAGGTCCCCTGGAGAAGGAAATGGCAACCCACTCCAGTATTCTTGCCTGGGAAATTCTTTGGACAGAGGAGCCTTGTGGGCTATAGCCCATGGGATCGCAAAAGAGTCAGACACAACTGAGCAACTAAACAACAACAATAAAAGAAAAAACAAAACCCAGCTCCTTGATAGTCACCTTCAAGCTGCTGGGATCTGAGGTCAATCTGATGCTGAAGAAATCAGAGTGTCTAACAGGTCAGAGCAATGTCCATATGCAGACGCAGTTCCAAGAGAGCTCAAACTCAGACTTCACTTAATCCTCACAGAGTCCCTGCATGGAGAGTGTAGAAGTGCCTGATCCAGGGACACACACCCTCTCCAAGGAGCAGAATGAGATCAAGGCAGGGAATCCAGCCCTGAAACCAGAGCGATGCTCCCTCTGGTTGGTCCTCAGATCAGGCTAAGGTCCAAGTCAGCTCTGTGTGCCTAGCATTTGGCACAGGGCACACAGTAGATGCCCAATACAAATTTGCTGAATAAATGTACTGAGCTAGACATGATCTCTCCTTCTGAGCAACTCAAGGCTGAGGAAGGAGGGTTGTGGGTTGGTGATGCACCAGTAGGGCGGGGGCTGGGTTATATGTCCCAGAATTCACTCCCCAGAGGTTTCCAGTTAGGAGAGGCCACAGGGGGCATCTTCTTGTGGTATTTGAAAGGCAGAGGTGAAGGGGCGGCCACTGTTGTGTGTCTGTGCTCAGCAGTCTGGGCAGGCACTTGTGCTACCACACATGGTTGGCTTGCAGGTAGAGCCGAATCTGAAAATGCCCCATCTTCCCCTGCAGCCCCATCAGCTTCCTGACTCCAGGACAGATGTGTGTTTAGCTCTGGCACCAAGGACATTACTCTGCCAACAAAGGTCTGTCTAGTCAAAACTGTGGTTTTTCCAGTAGTCATGTATGGATGTGAGAGTTGGACCATAAAGAAGGCTGAGCGCTGAAAAATTGATGCTTTTGGACTGTGGTGTTGGAGAACACTCTTCAGAGTCCCTTGGACAGCAAGGAGATCAAACCAGTTGAATGGTTCTATGAAGACCTACAAGACCTGCTAGAACTAACACCCCAAAAAGATGTCCTTTTTGTTATAGGGGACTGGAATGCAAAAGTAGGAAATTAAGAGATACCTGGAGTAACAGGCAAATTTGGCCTTGGAGTACAGAGTGAAGCAGGGCAAAGGCTAGTAGAGTTTTGCTAAGAGAGCACACTGGTCATAGCAAACACCCTCTTCCAACAACACAAGAGAAGACTCTACACATTGACATCATCTAGATGGTCAACACCGAAATCAGATTGCTTATATTTTTTGCAGCCTAAGATGAAGAAGCTCTATATACAGTCAGCAAAAACAAGACCAGGAGCTGACTGTGGCTCAGATCATGAACTCCTTTTGCAAAATTCAGACTTAAATTGAAGAAAACTAAACCATTTAGGTAAGACCTAAATCAAATCCCTTACGATTATACAGTGGTCGTGTCAAATAGATTCAAGGGACTAGATCTGATAGACAGAGTGCCTGAAGAACTATGGGCGGAGGTTGTGACATAGTACAGGAGGCAGTGATCAAGATCATCCTCAAGAAAAAGTGATGCAAAAAGGCAAAATGGTTGTCTGAGGAGGCTTTACAAATAGCTGAGAAAAGAAGAGACTCGAAAGGCAAAGGAGATAGGAAAGATGTACCCATTTGAATGCAGAATTCCAAAAAAGAACAAGGAGAGATAAGAAAGCCTTCCTCAGTGATCGTGCAAAGAAAGAGGAAAACAATAGAATGGTAAAGACTAGAGATCTCTTCAAGAAAATTAGAGATACCAAGGGAATATTTCATGCAAAGATGGGCTCAATAAAGGACAGAAATGGTATAGACCTAACAGAAGTAGAAAATATTAAGAAGAGGTGGCAAGAATACACAGAATAACTATACAAAAAAGACCTTCATGACCCAGATAACCACAACGGTGTGATCACTCACCTAAGGCCAGGCATCCTGGAATGCAAAGTCAAGTGGGCCTTAGGAAGCATCACTACGAACAAAGCTACTGGAGGTCATGAAATTCCAGTTGAGCTATTTCAAATCCTAAAAGATGATGCTGTGAAAGTGCTGCACTCAATATGTCAGCAAATTTGGAAAACTCAGCAGTGGCCACAGGACTGGAAAATGTCAGTTTTCATTCCAAACCCAAAGAAAGGCAATGCCAAAGAATGTTCAAACAACCTCACAGTTGCACTCATCTCACACACTAGCAAAATAATGCTCAAAGTTCTCCAAGCCAGACTTTCACAGTATGTGAACAATGAACTTTCAGATGTTCAAGCTGGATTTAGAAAAGGCAGAGGAACCAGAGATCAAATTGCCAACATCTGCTGGGCCATCGAAAAAGCAAGAGAGTTCCAGAAAAACATCTATTTCTGCTCTATTGACTCTGCCAAAGCCTTTGACTGTGTGGATCACAACAAGCTGTGGATAATTCCTAAAGAGATGAGAATACCAGACCTCCTGATCTGCCTCCTGAGAAATCTGTATGCAGGTCAAGAAGCAACAATTAGAACTGGACCTGGAACAACACACTGGTTCCAAATTGGGAAAGGAGTGCATCAAGGTTGTATATTGTCACCCTGCTTATTTAACTTACATGCACAGTATATCATGCAAAATGCCAGGTTGGATGAAGCCCAAGCTGGAATCAAGATTGCCAGGAGAAATACCTATAACCTCAGATACACAGAGAACACCACCCTTATGGCAGAAAGCAAAGAAGAACTAAAGGGCCTCTAGAAGAAAGTGAAAGAGGACAGTGAAAAAGTTGGTTTAAAACTCAACATTCAGAAAACTAAGATCATGGCACTTGGTGTCATCACTTCATGGCAAATAAATGGGGAAACAATGGAAACAGTGATAGACTTTATTTTGGGGGGTTCCAAAATCAATGCAGATGGTGACTGTAGCCGTGAAATTAAAAGATGCTTGCTCCTCATCACCCTCAATGGTGAAAACTTGAAAGCATTTCCTCTGAAATCAGGAACAAGACAAGGATGCCCACTCTCACCACTACTATTCAACATAGTGTTGGGAGTTTTGGCCACAGCAATCAGAGCAGAAAAAGAAGTAAAAGGAATCCAGATAGGAAAAGAAGAAGTGAAACTCTCGCTGTTTGCAGATGACATGATCCTCTACATAGAAAACCCTAAAGACTCTTCCAGAAAATTACTAGAGCTAATCAATGAATATAGTAAAGTTGCAGGATATAAAATTAACACACAGAAATCCCTTGCATTCCTATATACTAACAATGAAAAAACAGAAAGAGAAATTAAGGAAACAATATCATTCACCATTGCAACAAAAAGAATAAAATACTTAGGAGTATATCTACCTAAAGAAACGAAAGACCTATACATAGAAAACTATAAAACACTGATGAAAGAAATCAAAGAGGACACAAACAGATGGAGAAACATACCGTGTTTATGGATTGGAAGAATCAATATTGTCAAAATGGCTATTCTACCCAAAGCAATCTATAGATTCAATGCAATCCCTATCAAGCTACCAACGATATTTTAAACAGAACTAGAACAAATAATTTCACAATTTGTATGGAAATACAAAAAACCTCGAATAGCCAAAGTAATCTTGAGAAAGAAGAATGGAACTGGAGGAATCAACCTGCCTGACTTCAGACTCTACTACAAAGCCACAGTCATCAAGACAGTATGGTACTGGCACAAAGACAGAAATATAGATCAAGGGAACAGAATAGAAAGCCCAGAGATAAATCCACGAACCTATGTACACCTTATCTTTGACAAAGGAGGCAAGGATATACAATGGAAAAAAGACAACCTCTTTAACAAGTGGTGCTGGGAAAACTGGTCAACCACTTGTAAAAGAATGAAACTAGAACACTTTCTAACACCATACACAAAAATAAACTCAAAATGGATTAAAGATCTAAATGTAAGACCAGAAACTATAAAACTCCTAGAGGAGAACATAGGCAAAACACTCTCCGACATAAAGCACAGCAAGATCTTCTATGACCCACCTCCCAGAATATTGGAAATAAAAGCAAAAAAAAACAAATGGGACCTAATGAAAATTAAAAGCTTTTGCACAACAAAGGAAACTATAAGTAAGGTGAAAAGACAGCCCTCAGGTTGGGAGAAAATAATAGCAAATGAGGAAACAGACAAAGGATTAATCTCAAAAATATACAAGCAACTCCTGAAGCTCATTTCCAGAAAAATAAATGACCCAATCAAAAAATGGGCCAAAGAACTAAACAGACATTTCTCCAAAGAAGACATACAGATGGCTAACAAACACATGAAAAGATGCTCAACATCACTCATTATCAGAGAAATGCAAATCAAAACCACAATGAGGCACCATTACACGCCAGTCAGGATGGCTGCTATCCAAAAGTCTACAAGCAATAAATGCTGGAGAGGGTGTGGAGAAAAGGGAACCCTCTTACACTGTTGGTGGGAATGCAGACTAGTACAGTCACTATGGAAAACAGTGTGGAGATTTCTTAAAAAACTGGAAATAGAACTGCCATATGACCCAGCAATACCACTTCTGGGCATACACACTGAGGAATCCAGATCTGAAAGAGACACGTGCACCCCAATGTTCATCGCAGCACTGTTTATAATAGCCAGGACATGGAAGCAACCTAGATGCCCATCAGCAGATGAATGGATAAGGAAGCTATGGTACATATACACTATGGAATATTACTCAGCCATTAAAAAGAATTCATTTGAATCAGTTCTAATGAGATGGATGAAACTGGAGCCCATTATACAGAGTGAAGTGAGCCAGAAAGATAAAGAACATTACAGTATACTAACACATATATATGGAATTTAGAAAGATGGTAACGATAACCCTATGTGCAAAACAGAAAAAGAGACACAGAAGTACAGAACAGACTTTTGAACTCTGTGGGAGAAGGTGAGGGTGGGATGTTTAGAAAGAACAGCATGTATATTAGCTATGGTGAAATAGATCACCAGCCCAGGTTGGATGCATGAGTCAAGTGCTCGGGCCTGGTGGACTGGGAAGACCCAGAGGAATTGGGTGGAGAGGGAGGTGGGAGGGGGGATTGGGATGGGGAATACATGTAACTCTATGGCTGATTCGTGTCAATGTATGACAAAACCCACTGAAAAATTAAAAAATTTAAAAAAAAAAAAGATGCTTGCTCCTTGGAAGAAAAGCTATGACCAACCTAGACAGCATATTGAAAAGAGGCATCACTTTGCTGACAAATGTCTGTCTAGTCAAAGCTATGGCTTTTTCCAGTAATCATGTATGGATGTCAGAGTTGGACTATAAAGAAAGCTGAGCACCAAAGAATTGATGCTTTTGAACTGTGGTGTTAGTGAAGGCTCTTGAGAGTCCCTTGGACTGCAAGGGGATCAAACCAGTCCATCCTAAAGGAAATAAGTCCTGAATATTCATTGGAAGAACTGATGCTGAAACTGCAATACTTTGGTCACCTGATGCGAAGAACTGACTCATTGGAAAAGATCCTGATGCTGGGAAAGATTGAAGGTGGGAGGAGAAGGGGACGACAGAGGATGAGAGGGTTGGATGGCATCACCAACTCGATGGATATGAGTTTGAACAAGCTTCGGGAGTTGGTGAAGGACAGGGAAGTCTGGCATGCTGCAGTCCACGGGGTCACAAAGAGTCAGACACGACTGAGTGACTGAACTGAACTGATTATCACAGTGACCTTTTTCATTTGCTACCTCTCATTCATATTTATGTTGCATTCAATATCTTGCAGGTGGGGTGAATGCATGAAAATAGTGGTAAAAGTTGCAGATACTCTCAGTGAGCACTAGATGTCACTCATATCTTTTGTTTGAACAAATGAACAGCCACTGATACTGCGTTGTAAAATTGTGTCTTCTCATTTTGTTAATGGTTTTCTTCATCCAGCAAAAGCTTTTAAGTGTAATTAGGCCCCATTTGTTTATTTTTGCATTTGTTTTTCTTGTCTGAGGGGACACATCCAAAAAACTATTACTAAGACTTATGTCAAAGAGTGGACTATCTATGTTTTCTTCTAGGAGTTTTATTGTTTCCAGACTTACATTTAGGTCTTTAATCCATTTTGTATTTAGGTGTGAGAAAATGGTCTAATTGCATTTTTTCACATATAACTGCCCAGTTTTCCCAACACTGAAGAGACTGTCTTTCCCATTGTATATTTTTGCTTCCTTTTCATAGATTAGGTAACCACAGGTTCTGAACTTTCTATCCTGTCCCATTAATCTATAGTTCTGTTTTTGTGCCAGTACCATACTGCCAGAGAATTCCCAAACCGAGTCTTGAAAGCATTTCTCTTGTGACAATAATGTTTTGGGGGAAATTCCCTGGTGGTCCAGTGGTTAGAACAATATGCTTTCACTGCCAAGGTCCTGGGTTCAATCCTTGGTTGGAGAACTTAGATCCTGCAAGCCAAAAAAGAAAAAGGAAAGAAAAACAAGAAAGTATTTAATAATAATAATATTTTTATTTTAAAATAAAATATTTAAAAATATTTTTTAACACATTAAAATATTTAAAACAATAATAATGTGTTTTATTATACTGTGAATGCAACTTCTGCAAATAATTGAAAATTTCATCTTCTTATTTTAATCAAGCAGTTCAGCCTCTTTGCAATTCATTTTGTCGGCGAATATCTATTTGACAAGCCTCTGGTTCCAAGGTGATTTTCAGTGATTGAGTTAGAGTGACATTTTCCTTCTTTCCTCAAAGAGAGGTTATTTTTCCCATAATCCTTACTGGGTACAACATAGGGTTGGCTAATCTATTAAATTTTCCTATCATTTATTATTAGCTTCATTTAGGAGATCAGCCTTGAGTTGAAACTAGACAACATTTGTGTTTTGTTGCCTGACGTAAGAGGGAAACTAAGAATCATATTTTAGGGTATTGGAATGGCATGTTCCCGTGCTCTTCAATGTTCCTTTGTCGCTCAGGGTCTCCTGATCCTGGTTATATTGCGCCATGTACTTTGATCCAATATCTTCATTCATTCTCTGTTTAGCACAGAGAAGGGATGTTAAACACATAGAGCTACCTGAAAATAAGATTTAGGCACCACTTTTAATGCACAGACTGTTTTGTTCCCAAATGAAAATTAATTTTTTCTAATGTTTATGTAAAACTATATATTTATAGGCATAGAAAGCTTTATTCTTACTCCAAATGTTTTTTTTTCCCCCAAGACTGGATAAAAGAAATGGGGAAAAACTGTCCATTTGATGGTAAACACATTATAAACAGACACTTAGACACTTCTTCCTTCTCAGTATTTTTTTTAAATTTTTTTTTCAGTATTTTTAAAAAATAATTTTTATTTATTTCTTTTTGGCTGTTCTGGGTCTTTGGTGCTGCTCGGGCTCTTCTCTAGTTGTAGCAAGCAGGGACTACCCTCTAGTTACAGGTCATGTGATTCTCATTGCAGGGGCTCCTCTTCTTGTGCAGCATGGGCTTTAGGGCCCAGGCTTAGCATTCCCACGGCACGTGGGATCCTCCTGGATCAGAGATCGAACCCGTGTCCCCTGCAATGGTAGGCTCATTCTTTACCACTGAGCCATCAGGGAAGCTCTTAATATGTTTTTAATAATATTGGTTACTGGGACTTCTCTGGCAGTCCAGTGGCTAAGACTCCACGCTCCCAGTTCACAAGGCCTGGTTTGAATTCCTGGTCACGGAAACTAGATCCCACATACCTTGTTTGGCAAACAAAGATTGAAGATTGCCAAAGATCCCATGTGCCGAAGCTTAAGACCTGGCACAGCCAAATAAATGCATAAAAATAAATATTAAAAAATAATGATATTGGTTACCATTTATGGAATATGTTCTATATGTCATTTGCTAAGTTGGACGTTTTCTGTGCTTTCTCATTTAACTTATTTAGTCTGCACATCAGCCCTATGAGCTAGGTTTTACTCTTCTTTCAGGTGAGGAGATGGAGGTCAGTGATGTTAAATAACCACTTCAAGTCATGACAGGGACTCAAACCCAGTTTTTTCTGAATCCAAAGTACGTTTGTTTGCTTTTAGCCACCCTGTACTTCCTTTTATGCCTCTCCCCCCAAAATATCCTCAAGTAGATAATGCCACGAATAACTTAACAACCTTCAAGTATTTGGGAGATTCTGAATCAATGACATTTTCCGTCATTTTCAATGGGTTAGTCTAAAATGTAATGAAACGCGGAGGATTCAACTGAGTTGAGTGAACAATTTTAGAAATCACTTACCAGATTGTCTTTTAAAATACAAAGAGAAACAGACATACAAAATCAACCAGAGAGATTAGATACCCTTTGTAGTACTAAAAAAAGTCTTTCCCCGTTAGCTACATTCTGTATTCACGAGAGTTGATATAAAAGCCGAAATCTGATAAAGAACTCAATTTTTATTGTAAAGTAGGGAAGAATCCTGTAGATGTCGAAGAGCCTAACAAACCTCAAGGACTGTTAGTCCTCTGCCTAGACTGCTAGGGAAAACTATGAAAGTTTACGTTGGATAGATATGCTATAGACAAAAGGTTTGAAAGGTCTGAAAGGTCAGATGATCACAAGTGAAGTCAGTGGACCATATGGGAAGTCCCAAAGAGGTGTTACACTGATGTGCTATACGAGTCAATTTATGACTGTAGCTAACATCTTAAAAAAAGAATAAACATAAATGTAACTAGCAATGGTTAATTCATTACTTTATTTGCCGAATGTTACTCTTAATTCCTGTTATTCTCTAGAAGGTTTGCTTTATTTATTTAATAAACGTTGGATATGAGATGCAAGTTTCACTGAAGAGTGACATATAATTCATTTAAACTGTCACCAGAATTAAAGACATGTATAACTTAATTTTTCATCCCTTATTTTACCCCCAGGGAAAATGTTAAAGTTAAATTTTGATTTGATCACTAAATATATTTTTTCTTCCTCACAATATCAGCTGTGAGATTCAGTCATAACCAAAAACAGCAACAACTAGCTTCCTGGAAACTAGATACCACACAAATGAAAGGGAAATTAATTTTGTCCTGATTATAAGACAGCTTAAATTTATAATTATATAAATTATGCATTCTAAAGGCAAGCTCTATAGAACTTTTAATAACTATTGGGTGTTTCTAATGAAACAAATGAAAAATACTCTGCTAATCATCTAAGTAAGAAGGAAAAAAAAAAACTATGTAAACCTATAACCCTTTAAGAAGTCAGGATTTTAGAGGGGAAAATGCATAGGCTTAAAATAATAGTTGGAATGAGCTACTGAATGAGGATGTAGGTTTTCCTTCCTTCAAACCAAGCATGGCAGTGCTATTAAGGGAAGTAACACCTGTTTAAAGGATGTTAAGAAAGTAAAATTTTGTTTTGTTTCACACCACTAGCCTAACTTTGCAACCTGAGGTTGGTCAGATGACACCCTTTGTAATTACGGTGGCAGATGCTGGTCTGTATAGAGTCCCAAGAGAATTCCAGGCTCTGGGCTTAAAATCTCGGTTTCTCTTTGATATGGAAGGTTAGAGGAACCTCCCTGCCTTTCCTCAAACCCTTCATCTCATCATTTCTCACCCAAAAGTCAGGTTCAGCAAAAACCCATTCAATGTTTCTTTATTCTTTCCTTTAGTCAACCATATTTCTTCCAATTTCATGTTTCTTTATTTGTAATATATTTTCCTTTCATCATATTAGTCTTCTTTACCTATATTCTCTTTTATCCTTTTATTTCCCAATACATTTAAGCCCACATTTGTTTAGTAGTTACAGAATAGGCTTTGCATTTAAAAGAGGATGTCATTTTTCCTGCATATCATTAGCAAAAAATCATGTGATAGCTATGTCATTGGGACCTATTGAACTTTATAGCTGTTTCAATCACTAACCATGGCTAAACTTTATTTAGACAGCATTTAGCTGTGTGTTAAAAGCTAATTTACTTTTTAAAAATGTTTTTGTATACTGCTTTCCCAATGTCTATGATCTTTATTGATGTTACAATAGATTGGTTAAAGTTTGTTGTTTTCTTTGAAAACAGTGTCAATGCACATTTAAGTCATGTCCCCAGATGGCAGCCAGTAGGAGCTCTGAACCTGGAGAGAAGGTACACTGCGGAATTGCTAAACAACAACAAAGGCACCAATAAGGTAAAGCAGCCCAGGTACTTCAAAGTAGCTTTAATTAGTGGAGACTTCCGAGTATACACTCATTTACTTTGAATTTGAAGATGAATCATACTTTAAATCTGACCCCAGCCTCATAGCCCATTCTGCCTTATCGTTGCACAAAGTTCCAATATTCTGGAAGCAACAGCAGCATAAAAACTGAGGCTAACACAATGACAATTTCTAGGATTCTTTATGTTAGGACATTTCATCCACACACAACAATCCTTTCGGGAAGTGGGTACTGTTATCAAGATCTCTCCGCTTCTAGAAATTGTGTATGTGCTCAGTCATGTCCTACTCTGTGCAACCCTTTGGGCTATAGCATGCCAGGCTCCTCTGTCAATGGTATTTTTCAGGCAAGAATACTGGAGCGGATTGCCATTTCCTTCTCAGGGGATCTTCCCTACCCAAACTCATGTCTCCTGCATTGCAGGCGGATTTGTTTTTACTGCTGAGACATCAGGGAAGCCCCTGTCTAGAAACTATGTGTTGAACTATGAGTTGCCTATTAAATTCTGACACATATAGAATCACTTCATGGTTTCTGAGGGGACATATGTCCTCACCAGTGTGTCTGAGAGTCATTCTTCCATTCATTCCACAAGTGTATGCTGGGTACAGACATACATGATATGAATGTGAACAAGACACCGCAATCTCTTTGCTGCAAAGTCTAGTCAGAAACATCTGACTTTATACTTGGAAATGTACTGTCAAGAGCTTGAACCCTTTGAATCCACTCAGTTTGTTTCTAATCCTGCTTCCACAAAACAAAGTTATTTTGATGGTTCATCCTTTTCTTCAAAGAACTCACCTTAGAAATGAAAATAATAGTAATAATGACTGATAATTAATTAGTACATATTATATTCTAGGTATTGTGCTAAATATCTCACATGCACTTTCTCATTTAATCCTTAGAACAATTTATGAGGTATATACTGTCACTACCATTCCCTATTTTAGAAAAAGGGAGACCGAGGCTTGGAAAGAATGCAAAACTTTGCCAAGGTTATGCCTATTAAGTGGTAGAAACTTGAATTTGAATCTGGTTTCAAGGTTCCAAATTTTCTCTTCTTTCTATTTTATACTCTAAAATTAGCACAGATGTTTTTTAGAACAGATGTTTTTTCTGTCATGTAGCTCTTCAACAGAACTGTAAAACCTGGGATTTTTCATTACTCTGAGGGGGCTATCACGTTCATTTCTATTCCTGTTCCAGGCCAGATTACCCATAATTGTTGATTGGCTTTAATAAATACGTTCAGTTGCTTATTCACTTAATTAACATGTGGCTAGTGTGTTGTGTTGCCCTGTGGTCACCACCCATCATATCATCTGGCTTCTAGCTTCCAGCTTCTAGTGAAATACTACTCGATGCATTTTTTCCTGTATTTTTCTTTTGAGGTGACGGACTCACTCAAGCTGAACTTTTGATTCTAGATTTTCTCCAGTTAATAAGGCAGTTCTCAACCAACTGTCATCTTACCCGTTTAATGACTGACTTGTACAACCCCATCCATTTTACCATTCAAGACTACCAAGTTCACCCCCATCATTGATGTCCTAACTTTTCCCATGGTGACAACCACCAAAGTTAATGTTCAGCTTGTGTCTAATTTCCTGAGGAGGGAGTGGGGACAAGGATGCAAGCAGCATCTGGAGAGAATAGAAATAAAAGAGTGTTTGCTTCTGTAATGGTGAGTAAACATTAAAGCTAAATAATTGTTACTTATTATAACTAAGTCATTACGTTTATAGTTCAGTTGCTAAGTCATGTCCAGCTCTTTGTGATCCTGTGGACTGCAGCACACCAGGTTCCCCTGTCCTTCACTATCTCCCAGAGATTGCTCAGGTTCATGTCCACTGAGTCAGTGACGCCATCCAACCATCTCAGTCTCTGCCACCCCCTTCTCCTTTTGCCTTCAATCTTTCCCAACATCAGGATCTTTTCTAATGAGCCAGCTTTCACATCAGATGGCCAAAGAGCTTTAGCATCAGTCCTTCCAATGAATATTTGGGGTTGATTTCCTTTAGGATTGACTGGTTTTGATCTCCTTGTAGTCCAAGGGACTCTCAGGAGTCTTCTCCATCACCACAATTCAAAAACATCAATTCTTCAGTGCTCAGCCTTTTTTATAGTCCAACTCTCACATCTGTGCATGACTACTGGAAAACTGACTAGACAGAATATGCTGTCTAGGTTTGGCATAGCTTTCCATCCAAGGAGTAAGTAAATGTCTTTTAGTTGCATGGCTGCAGTCACCATCTGCAGTGTAGTGTCTTTTAATTGCATGGCTGCAGTCACCATCTGCAGTGATTTTGGACCCCAAAATCAGCCCTTTCCAATCTGCCTGAAGCAAAGCTTAAGGAGAATTCTTTTGGTGATGCTATTTCACCACAGGTTATGCTTGTCATGACTTCCAGTGTTTACATAAGAATAAAAAGATGACCCTCCACTCTCTTAGACATCACATTTTGCCCATCCAGATCTTTACCATAGTACATCAAAAATAAATACAATTTAACAGCTCAGAAAGTTGACCACATTTGAAAGCTCTTTTATAAGGGTCTAAAGGACAAAGCAGGTGGGACACTCATGCAGACATGGGCTATTTTTGCCTGCCCAGAATCATGAACACTTCTGTGGGTAACCATGTCCGGATTTTCCTTTGGAATAGCATCCCTGTACCTTTCTCAATGGGCGTGGTCTGCCAGCAAGGAGCGACCCTGTCTCTGCCTCTTTTCTGTTCAAGACTTGATCACATGACCTACGCCTAATTAGAGTTGCTGTGACTGGTTCAGGAGTGAGTATATGACCCTCTCCAGGCCAATGGGAGTCAGCCTTGGGTAGTTTCTAAAACAATGGAGAAAAATATGCATTCTTTCTGCCCAGTTTACCAGGCTGGTCAGATGTACCTTTTATTGTTGCTGGCCACATTCATTCTCTCAGAGGAAGGCAGGGCCAAGAGATGGAGACTAACTTGTGATGATGTTGTACCTAAGCACCTGAGATTAAACGTGCTTCCAAATCTTGCTGTATCCATAGCTTCTTTATCTAGGTTGAGGGAAAAAAAATCTTTTTGTTTAAGAATTTGAATAGAGATTCTATTGCTTTCAGCCAAAACATTTCTGACTAACGCAGAGAGAAGGGCTTCCCTGGTGGCTCAGATTGTGAAGAATCTGCCTGTAATCTAGGAGACTGGGATTTGATCCCTGGATCAGGAAGACCCCCTGGATGGCAACCCACTCCAGTATTCTTGCCAGGAAGAAAGCCATAGACAGAGAAGCCTGGTAACCTACAGTCCGTAGGGTTGCAGAGAGTTGGATCTGACTGAGTGACTAACACACACACACACACAAAACGCAGAGAGTAAAGATGGAGTGAATCAGAAGTACATAATAGAGTTAACTCGTTCTCCAGGAAATGACAATCTGCTTGGAAAGGAGAGGTAGCCAGCACATATGCAAATAAGCAGATATTTAAATGTCAAATCAGATGGTGCAGACTTTAAATGCTATATCACTTTAGCAAATGCAGAGATCAACTTCCTTTGAAGTCCCTGGGAGAGGAGGTAATGGAGAGGTAGAAACTGAGCTTGCCTTAAAAGACAGGTAGGAATTTGAATAAGGAAGAAAAGATCAAGGGAGGGAATTCTCTGTAAGAAGAGCCTGAAGGCAAAACCCTAAACTGCAAACGGTGCAAGTAGAGAGTGGAGGATAAGAAGATCAGGCAAAGTGAAATGGAGGTTTAGGGTCAGAGGTCACTTATAGCAAAGCTGCAGAGGTGAACAGGACCAGGTGTTGTTGGCCTTGAATATTGAGCAGAAAATCTGTAGTTTTTAGAGGGTAGGCATTAAAGAACCACTATATAAATCTGAGTGGTGATTAAATATTACACAGGAACATTTATCTGACAATGCTATGAATGATTGGGTAGATTGGGAACATGGGGGACACTGAAGTCAGTGTGACTAGATATGCAGCCACTGTAGTGGTTAAATATAGTTGTTTTGCATTGCAACCCCTGGATTGTAGCCTGCCAGTCTCCTCTATCCATGGGATTTTCCAGGCAAGAGTGACTACTGGAGTGGGTTGTCATTTCACCTCCAGGGGATTTTTCCAACTGAAGGATCTAACCTTTGTCTCCTGTGTCTCTTGCATTGGCATGCAGATTCTTTACTACTGAGCAACTGGGAAGCCCCAAACATAATAATAACATAATTATTGCCATAACATAATTGGCATAATAGATCTGCTTTATTATTATTAGGAGGACTTTCACTGCCTTGGTTAAATTTGCTCCTAGGTATTTTATTCATTTTGATGCAACTGTAAATGGGATTGTTTTCTTGATTTCTCTTACTGATAGTTCATCATTAGTGTCTAGAAATGCAACAGATTTTTGCATATTGATTTGGTATTTTACAACTCATTTTAGAAAGAATAGAATATCAGGAAGATTCTCTGGGTCAGGAAGATCCCCTGCAGAAGGAAACAGCAGCCCGCTCGGATATTCTTGCCTGGACAATCCCATGGACAGAGCAGCCTGTTGGACTGTAGTCCATGGGGTTGCAGGGAGTCAGACACGACTGAGCGACTAACACACTTGGTATCCTACAACTTCAATGAATTTGTTCACTAGTCCTAATAGTTTTTTGATGGAGTCTTTAGGGTTTTTTATATGTAATATTGACTTCCCTAATATTAAGTCATTTGCAAATAGTGATACTTCTTTCTTTTCAATGAGGATGCCTTTTCTTTCTTTTCCTTGCCTAATTTCTCTGGCTACAAATTCCAATATTATGTTGAATAAAAGTGGTAGGAGTGGGTACCCTGGTCTTATTCCTGATTTTTTAACATCACACTACTGAGTGTGATGTTAATTGTGGGCTTGTCTTTTAATTTATTTAAAATAATTTTGGCTCATGAGAATGATTAGATGATGAAACATAAACCATACTTAAGTTCTTTTTAAAAGTCCTTAACAATATAGTTGTTGTTGTTTATTCGCTAAGTTGTGTCCAACTCTTTTTCTACCCCATGGACTGTACCCCACAAGGCTTCTCTGTGCATGGGATTTCCCAGGCAACAATACCAGAGTGGGTTGCCATTTCCTTCTCTAGGGGATCTTCCCGACCCAGGGGATCAAACCCACATCTTCTGCATTGGCAGGCTGATTCTTTATCACTGAGCCAGCAGGGAAGCCCCCAACCACATAGTAGCTTCACATTAAAAAAGCTAACTGAAATAACTATAATGTTAGAAAATAAGAGCACATCAAATGTTTGTACCAAGATCAGGATGTTCCAAGGTTTATTAACTAGTCTGGCTTTTTAAAAATACATAAGCTACAAACCAACATGATTTACTTGGCACCTGGTTTCCCCATATCAGCCAATTAAAGCCACAGTTCCCATCAAGAATTTCCAACAGAAGAAAAGTAAAAGCAAATAATAGTTGCTAAGTAGTGTCTAACTCTTTTGTGACTTCATGAACTGTTGCCAGCCAGGTTCCTCTGTCCATGGGATTTCCCAGGCAAAAATATCGAAATGGGTTGCCATTTCCTTCTCCAGGGGATCTTCCCAACCCAAGGATCAAATCTACATCTCCTGCATTGGCAGGTGGATTCTTTTCCACTGAGCCACCTGGGAAGTCCCCCCAAAACAAATAATACAAAAGCCAGTTTAACTATTATTATCTCTGAAATGTCTCTTATCTATCCCTACCTTTCAATTTCCATCAACCCTGTTCACATTCAGGCCCTCACATCTCTGTTCTGGATATTGAATTCAATTCCTCCTTATTTCTTTGCCTTCCTTTTCTCTCTTTCCAATTCAACTCATGTATGGCTGCCAGATAATCTTCCTAAAGTGCAGGTCAGGTCACACCAGTACCCAGCTCCAAAAAGTTCACTATTTCCCATTGTCTTCCAAAAGCTTTAATGGAGTTTTCGAGGTCATCCAAAGCTATGTCCTCAACTTCTTTGCCCAACCTTATTTCTCAGCACTCCTTGCTTGCACTGCATACGGCATCAGATCAGATTATGCTTTTCTTCCTGGACAAGGACATAGTTTTTCTGCCTGTCTGCTTTTAACTCACACAATTCCTTTACCTGGACTACCCACCACACTAATCTCTCTACCTGCTAAAATTCTCCTAGTTCCTTCCAGATCTGACACTAAAGTCTTTATAAAAAATTGTTTCTCTCTAAAGCCCGTATCTTCTCTTTTCTCAGGGTTCCCACAGTTTTCTGTTCTAACCTCTTAGAGCACATATCACATTCAGTCTTCTACACAAGAGCTGAATATCTTTCTTGCCCCAACTTGACAATGAACAGTTTGACAGACTGAATCTTGTTCATGTTTTATCCTCTATTTGTTATTGTTGTTTAGCTGCTTATTCGTGTCTGACTCCTTTCGACCCCATGAACTGTAGCATGCCAGGCTTCCCTGTCCCTCAGTATCTGCTGGAGTTTGCTCATATTCATGTCCATTGAGTCAGTGATGCTATCCAACCATCTCATCTTCTGCCACTCTCTTCTCTTTTTGTCTTCAAAGTTTCCCAGCATCAGGGTCTTTTCCAATGAGTTAGTTCTTTGCATCAGTTGACCAAAAGATTAGAGCTTCAACTTCAGCAAATATTCTATTCTTTCTAAAATGATATTGTTTTTTCATGAAATGTCACATAGGACTGTGTTCTGAAAACTTAATTTGAAATAAGAATGCCTTTTCTGGCTTAAAAAATGCTATGAGTCCTCATTTGTAAATTGAATGTATTTGTAGATCTATATGAAACAATTATTTTGCTAGGGTTAATTAGCCAATCATGTGACTTTTATATATTGCAAACTTGAAGAACATGTTCATTTTCATCCTCAGGTAATCCAAACCAAATTGTAGTTGTGGGTAAATCTATATGGTACTAGAACATTGAAATTGTGCCAAATACATAATTGAAGCCCGATAATTTTTTTGATATTAATTTTATAATTTCTTGATTCTCTAGTGTTTTCTCCAAAGATCCTGCCTTAAAGACAACTTTTTTGTGCTTAAATCTGCCCATTAAATGGATTGTTTGATATATGGTGGAAAATTACCTGATTAAAATAATAGCTGTCTAAGAAAAGTTATCTTTTAATTAAATGAAGCCTAAAGAGCTTTATTTAATTTAGTTTGTCATCTGATAACTGCAAGAGCGTTTCTTTTTTTTTTCAGAGACCCCTCCCCCCCAAAAAAAGTGAGTCACATTTGTTTGTTGGTTTCAAGAATCTGCAAACACTTTTATGTCAGGAAAAAAACTCACCCTACACTGAGATGTCACAGCCTCTGAGGTTTTGTCAGACCCCTGCTGACTGACCCTACCCTTGACCTTAGCTCTAAAGCCCAACTCCATTCTGGCATGCTGATGTAGAGAATTTATTTACGTTAACAGTAGGGAGTCAGAATTCCAGGAACATTCTTACAAAAATCTCCAAGATGCATTAGCCCAGTCTTCACCCCCACATGACTGAGAAGCCTCCATTAACACAGAGAGTGGGTTCTAGTGAAGGGTTGCTGTCCAGGCCTTTGTGGATATGGTTTAACTCTAAGCAGTAGGATCTAGACGGGTGTGAAAGAGTTCCAGTAGAAATGGCCTTTTGATCATCAAGGAAAACAAGAAAATAAGTGCATTTTCATGGCAGATACCTTTTGGAAAAGGGAGGGGAGTGATCCTGTAAATAATTGGTGCAAGCGTGCTCAGTTGCTCAGTCGTGTCTGACTCTTTGTGACCCCATGGACTGTAACCCCCCAGGCTCCTTTGACCACGGGATTTCCCAGGCAAGAACACTGGAGCGCATTGCCATTTCTCCTCCAGGGGATCTTTCCAACCCAGAGATCAAACTCAAGTTTCTTGTGTCTCCTGCACTGGTAGGTGGATTCTTTACCACTGCGTCACCTGGAAGCCCTATAAGTAAGTCAGGTAATATTTATCACAGCAGAGAGGCAGTCTTAGGGCCAATTCTCCATTTGATCTGCCTGCTTCTATCTGTTGATTCCTATTCTTTCTCATGAATCCTGCTAATTTTATTGTAGGACTGTAAAGTGCAATTTACTATGCATTTTACTTTTTAAAATGCTTTATTTTTTAAATTTGAATGTTATAACATGTTCATTAAACATTTGTAAAATGCTAAAAAGTACACAAGGGAAAAATTAAAATTTATTAGTAATAATTTAGTAAATTAGTTTTCTTGGGGGGAGGGACAGTTTCTTTTTATATATAATTTTCTCATGTTTTAAAATATACTATGTCATTATAAAGTTTTTCCTTAATGTTTAACACATTTTCACAAGATTTTATTATAAAAATTTTGAAGCACAAGTCAAAAACATTTTACTATGAAGAACCATATTCTCATCGCTTATATTCATAAATATAGTTAACATTTTACTATATATGTTTTGTCACATATCTATTAATATTGCCTTATCCATCTATCAGTCCATCTTATTTTTGATGTATTTCTAATTAAACTTATAGATATTAATTTCATAAACAGTCCTTGGAGTTAAATAATATTTTCTTTTAAATTATGTCCCTATTATTGATGGGTTGCTCAGTTGCCATTTTCCACTAGCTTACATGAGACCTCATAGGAAGGTTACACTTCTATGGTTTAATATTAGTTTCTGGCTAAAGAAGAAGAACAAGACTGAAAAGACAGATAAGGATCATATTGTGGAAGGCTTTGAATACCAAAGAAATTACAGCAAAATGTAGTGTGACAGCTGCATTCTTGGAATCAAATAGATCAGACAATTGTTAGATAACTGCCCCTGGAAAAAGTACTAAACTTCTCTGAGGCTCTGTTTCCTCATATATCAAGTGACAAGAGTATTATTTGTCTTATGGGTAATTGTGAGGGTTAAGTTACATGTATGAACTCTATCTGTATTTCATAATAGAAGATTTCCCAAAACAATAGTTTCATGAAAAATTCAGAAAAAAATTCCTTGGAGGTTTTACAATAATAGTACAGAAACAAGACCAGATCCAGATTTTAGGTAGCTTAATCTTATAGAATTATGTGTGGTGGATAAGAGTTAACGGAGAAGAAGTTACAGAGAAGTAGATTTAATTCAATTTAACATTTATGGAGTTTGTATGAAATGCAGAGCATTATGATAGATGCCTTGGAAATACAAGCAGAAATCTTGACAGTTACCATAAAGGCTTGTAATGGGTAAGACGATCATGAAGATGAGCTATAAAACTGAGCAGAATTCATCAGTCTATCCAATGAATATTTTGCTTTCGCCCTAAGCCAATCACAGTTCTAGGTGCTGAAGATAAAGCACCTAGAAAAACACAGACAAAAATCCTTTCCGTCATTAGCACACATTCTAGTGGAGAAGACATATAATGTAAAAATAAATAAGTAATAGAATATAGATTGTAATAAGTACCTTGAAGAAAAACAAAGCAATATGAAGGGATAAACAATGTACAATAGTGATGAGGGTGCTAATTTAGATAGCTTCTGAGAATGTGCTGTTTAAACAGAGAACTGAAAAAGATTAAGAAGTAAAATATGCTACTCTCTGAGTGAACAGATTTCTAGGGAGCTCAAATGGGAAAGACAGGAGGCAGGAATGGCCTGGGGAGACACCAGGGAGGGTAATACACATGACTGGAATGGAGAGAGAAAGAGGGAAGCAATAGGAAGTCAAGTTGGAGAGCTGGTCTCAGGTAAGGCCATTTATGGCGTTAGTGCTAAGGAACCTACCTACCAACACAGGAGAGGCAAGAGACCCAAGAGACACGGGTTCGATCCCTGGTTCAGGAAGATCCCTTGGAGGAGGGCACAGCAACCCATTCCAGTTTTCTTGCCTAAAGAATCCCATGAACAGAGAACCTGGCAGGCTATTGTCCATAGAGTTGCAAAGAGGTAGACACAACTCAGTCGACTTAGCATACATGCACGAGGACTGAATAGCCGTGTTGTGTTGTGTACACCCAGGGTGCAGAATTAAGAAAGATTTCCCAGGATGGTGGAGAGGCAGGGTTGGCACCCGAAAGTGGCGCTTCCTTACACATTGCACCCCAGGGGCCTTAGTCCCCCCCGCTGTGGTCCCGGCTCTGCTACTCCAAGATGGGGTAAATGAGCACATCAGCTGAAGAAACCGCAGGAACAAAGACAGGAGATATCAGAGACTGGCAAAAAGATGGCTGCAGTTGTCTGAACAAGAGGAGTTACAGGTGTTGGGAAACCAGAGAAACTTCTAGGCTGTTAGTTAGGCCCAGGCAGCTCCCTATCTTCTCCTCTTCTTGTGTGGGGGAGGGGAGGAGGCCCCAAGGGTAACCTTCTTGTCTTTCCATTTTTATGTTGTTGTTGTCCCTGCATTCTTTTGTCATTTTCTTTAACAATACTGACTGTGGAGTCTTGGAATTTCCATAAATTCCTTCGTCCTCAGATGCCCAAAGGCCAACAACCTGGTGCTTAGGTTTTATGGAGTTTACTGTTAATTACTAAAGAATCTAATAAATATAGAGAAATGACAAAGTTAAGAAATTCCTAATACACAGGCTATGAAGAAAGCTCATACAATTTAATATAAAAAAATGAATACTCTGATTTTAAAATGGGCAGAAGATCTGAGTAAACTTTTTCTCAAAGAACACATACAGACTGCCAACAGATACATGAAAAAAATGTTCAACATCGCTAATCAGGGGAATGAAAATCAAAACCACAATGAGACACTACCTCACACCTGTCAAAATGGCTGTTGTCAAAAAGACAAGAGATAACAAAAGCTGGCGTGGATGTGGAGAAAAGGGAACCATTGTGCACTCATGGTGGGAATATAAATTGATACAACCAGTATTGAAAATAATATGTAGGTTCTGCAAAAAACTAAAAATAGAACTACCATATATCCAACAATTCCCCTTCTGGGTATTTATCTGAACAAGATGAAAACACTAACTTCAAAAAATATATATACCTTCACATTCATTGCAGCATTATTTGCAAGAGCCAAGATATGGAAATATATATGGAAATAATATATGTCCATTGACAGATGAATGGATAAAGAAAATGTGATCTATATCTATATAAAATGGAATATTATCAGCCCAAAGAAGGAAATCTTGCCATTTGCAACAAGAAGGATGGACCTTGAGGGTGTTATGCTAAGTGGAATATGCCAGAAAAAAACAAAATATGAATGCTCTCTCATTTATATGTGTAATCTGAGAACAAAGCAACAACAAAAACAAAACAAAAAAGACCAAAAAAAAAAAAAACCCCACAAAAGAACAAGCTTGTGAATATAGAGAACGGGTTGATGGTTTCCATGGAAGGGAGGTGAGGGGGGCAGTGGATAAAATGGGTAAAAAATGGATCCATTTAAAAATGGATAAAATCAGTAAAAGATACAAATTTCCAGTTAAAAAATAAATAAGCAATGTGCCTATAATGTACAGCATGATGACTATAGTTAATAACACTGTATTGCATATTTGAAAGTTGGTAAGAGAGTACAACTTAAAAGTTCTCTTAACAAGAAAAAAATTCTGTCAATATGTATAATGACAATATTTTTTTTTTTTTGGCTGAACCACGTGGCATGTGGGATCTTAGTTCCCTGACCAGGGACTGAACCCATGCCCTTAGCAGCGTCATAACCATGGAGTCCTAACCAGGAAATTCCCTACAGATGTTAACTAGACTTATTGTGGTGATCATTTCACAACATATAAAAGTATGGCATCATTATGTTGTACACTTAAAACTAATGTAATGTGGTATGTAAATTATACCTCCCCCCCCCAAAATTGTATTGGTGAAAGAAACAGAAAAGGAAAGGAAGAAATCCCTTGAAGTTTTCAATAGCCCTTATTATGACTCTATGCTTGTGATGGTCATGTTCATATTAGTTGCTCAGTTGTATCCAACTTTTTGCAACCCCATGGACTGTAACCTGCCAGGCCCCTCTGTCGATGGGATTCTCCAGGCAAGAATACTGGAGTGGGATCCCATAGCCCTCCTCCAGGGTATCTTCACGACCCAGGGATCGAAACTTCATCTCCTGCAGCTCCTGCATTACAGGCGATTCGTTACCATAGAGCCACTGGGGAAGCCCAGGTATGTGTTTTCTTACATTACCCAAATCCTCACTGCATGGGCATGAGGGATCTTAGTTCCCTCATCAGTGATCATGTCCCCTGCAGTTGGAAGCACAGAATTTTAACCAATGGACTGCCAGGGAAGTCCCTCAAATGTCTCTTCTATTTATTTTTGGTCTATGAGATCTATCCAGTTCGCTGAGAAGTGGGTTAAAAATTTTAAACAAATTCTTCTTTTAGCCCCACTAGTTATTTATTTAAATATCTTGGTGCTACAAGTGTACACTTTGGAATTAGCACATTAGGGTTTGAGTTCCATGTCCATCTATTGCTGTGTGGCACATGCTGAGAACACTTAATCTTTCTAAGCCTACTTCCTCATCTGCAGAATGGAAGTGTGAGCTACAGTCACTCCATAGTGTTGTAAGGATTACTTTAGGAAATCCTCAGTTGAGTGCTTGGCATGTCGTGAGTGTATAATAAATGTCTGCTATTCTTCCAAGTAAATTGGTTTTATTGTCCTGCTTGATACTTACTTTTCAATCATGAATTTCACTTTGATTTTATATTACTACTTTTTTCCCCTCTCTACATGTGCTTGTTACCTTAACAGGCCGTCCATTTATTTTCAATATTTCTATGTTGTTTTATTTTGGGTATAATGTATAAAGAGAATATAGTTAAATTTTCTTTTTTCAAAGATTTTTGTCTTTCACTAAGGAAATCTAGCTCACTTAGTTCATTGTTATTAATGCTAAGAATGTACTTATGTACCAATGTCGATCCCACATCTCCTACATCAGGTGAATTCTTTAATGGTGGATTCTTTACTGCTGAGCCACCTGAGAAGCCCAGTCTACCTCCTATATCACTATGGACTTAGCTATTTTAGATATTTCACATCAGTGGAATCATACAATATATGACCTTTAATGCCTGGCTTATTTCATTTAGCATGTTTTCAATGATACATTTTGGAGCATGTATCAATATTTCATTTAAAAAAAACTGCTGAATAGTGTTCCATGGCATGGATAGGACACATTGGTTATCCATGCATTGGTTTGATGGACATTTGCACTGTATCCACCTTTTGGCTGCTACGGATAATGCTGCTGTGAACATTCATGTACAAGTTTCTGTGCAAATATATGTTTTAAATTCTCTGAGGTATATGTCTCTGAATGGAATTATTGGATCATATCATAACTATTTTGAGAAACTGCCAAACTGTTTTCCACAGAGCTACATCATTTTACATTCCTACCAGCAATGTATAAGGGCTCCATTTGTCTTTATAGCTTAACCAACATCTGTTATTACAGATTAAAAAAATGTTCTAAATCTCTTTTTTATTATTATGGTTAGCTATGCATAACAGTGTCACCATTTCAAACATTTTAAGTGTACATTTTAGTGGGATTAAGGATATACACATGGTTGTACATTCATCACCACCATCCATCCCAAGATTTTTTCATCTTCCCAGACTGAAACTTTAACCTTAACCCTAAACCTAACTGTATCCATTAAACAACAACCCACCATGATCTCGTGCCTGCTTCAGGGTCCTCATCCCCAACCCAACTACCATTCATTCTACTTTCTGTCTCTAGGAATTTGACTATTCTAGGTATCTCATATAAGTGAATTTATATTTGTGCATACAGTATTTGTCCTTTTGTGATTGGTTTATTGCCATTAGCATAACATCTTAAGGTTCATCCACACTGTTATATGTGTCAGAATTTTCTTCCTTTTCTTGCTGAATAACATTCCATTCTATATATCTTGTTACTTAAAAAAAAAAATGTAGCCATCTTAGTGGATATAACATGATATATCATTGTGGTTTTGATTTCTATTTCCCCAATAGCTAATTATGTTGCACATCTTTTTTTGTTGTTGTTGTTGCATATCTTTTTGCATGATTATTGGCCATTTATACCTTCTCTGGAGAAATGTCTATTCAAACCCTTTGTCTATCTTTCATTGGATTATTTGTCTTTTTATTGTTGAGTTGAAAGAGTTCTTCATATAGTCTAGATAACAAGTCCATATCAGATATGTGATTTGAAAATATTTTCTCTCATACTGTGGGTTGTCTTCTCACTTTCTTGATGCTGTCCCTTGATGCACATAGTTTTTGATTTTATGAATCAATGTATCTAGTTTGTCCTTTGTTGCCTGTGCTTTTGGTGTCATATTAAGAAACCATTATCTAACCCAATGTCAAAGAACTCTATGAAAAGAATTTTGTTGTTTCAGCTCTTACATTTAGATCTAAGATCCCTTTTAAGTTAATTTTTGTAGCTGCTGTAAGGCAGATGTCCAAATTCACTCTTTTGCTTGTGGATATTCAGTTGTCCCAGCACTGTTTGTTGAAAAGACTATTCTTTTCTCATTGTATTGACAACCTGTTGAAAATCAATTGACCATAGATGCATGGGCTTATTTGTAGACTCTTAATTCTATCCTTTTGATCCATATGTAAGTCCTTATGCCACCACCATACTATCTAGATTACTATAGCTTTGTCATAAGATTTGAAATTGGAAACTGTAGTCTGAATTTTTAATTTTTAAAAAAGATGGTTTTGCAGAAGCAGACTTCGACTTATAGACTTAGAGACCGAGCTTATGGTTCCTGGGGGAAAGAATGGGGGAGGGGATAGTTAGGGAGTTTGGGGTGGAAATGTACACACTGCTATATTTAAAATGGATAGCCAACAAGGACCTCCTGTATAGCACATGGAACTCTGCTCAATGCTATGTGGCAGCCTGGATGGGAGGGGAGTTTGGGGGAGAATGGATAAATGTACACATGTATGGCTGAGTCCCTTTGCTGTTCACCGGAAACTATTGTTTGTTAATCGGCTATGCCCCAATACAAAATAAAAAGGTTTTTTTTTAAAAGGTAATTTTGTGTTCTTGCTGCCACTGAACCATACAGTTAAATATGGTTAAATAGTCTGTTTTATATTATGTGCTTTTGTCCACAATAAAAAAAATGATGAAAGATTGTTTCGGCTGAATCCCTTGCGTTTCCATATAATTCATAAATTATAGGATCAACTTTTCAATTCCTTCAAAAAAGAAAGGAGCAATTTTGGAATTTGACAGGAATTGTGCTGAATCTGTAGATCAATTTGGGGAGTATTGCTACCGTAACAATATTAACTCTTAAACTCCAACAACACTGTGTTTCCCTTTATTTAAGCCTTAATTTCTTTGAATGATGTTTTATAGTCTACATATCTTGTAGTATTCAAATACTACAAAGTAAGTATTGTAAAATACAATATCTATTCCATTTTTATTTTGCTTCTAAAACTTTCAACATACAAATATTAGATCTCTTGGATATATTTTTAATATTAGAAAAATCTTTTCTTTCACAATTTCTGTTTCTTTATCTTTTTGGTATGCACTCTGGAAGGACTTTTTGATATGGTCTTATAATTCACTAATTCAGTTTTCAGTAGCATCTATTTTCCTTATTAACTTCTTTCATAAGCTTTTCAACTTAAACATTCACCTTTTTAAAAAAAAAAAAATTCTGAGGATATTCTGGCTCTTAGGTGCTCCATTTTCACAATTACTTGCCCTTGTCACTCTTTAAATTTCAGTTAAGAACCTGAACAGGATTTTTTTAAAAGAAGTTTTCTCCTATTTCCTGCATTAATTCCATTTTAGTGAGTGAGAGTTGCTCCAATCTGGTCCTCTTCTTTCCAATAGTGGATCCTCTTTTCATGACTAGCGGATTTGTGTGTATGTCTTGTTTCCTTTTTGAGGTTTATGTATACCTCATCATGTCCAGTATACATCTGTGATCATAAAATATGAGAGAGTAAGGATTTTGTTCATATTTAAAAGTGGAGATCTAGATCATTCAGCATCAGTAACTGACATCCCATCTGGAATTAGAGCGACCACTGTTCAATTCCCTATAGTGGTCTGACCCTCTTAGGATGATGGAGGTTGGGATTAGATAGTGAAGCCAGTGACCTGGCACTGAGTAGTCAAGTAGCATCCCCTGTCCTCATGGAAGATACTGGTTATGATGGTACACAAGATGCTGAGCCACCAAGTCTTAAACCTGAACCTAGAGAGAAAAGATCAGGGTGAGGAAGCAAAGAAATCAATTATTTGAAACTATGTCCAGAAAAGAACTTTACATGGAACTGTTGGCACATAGAACTCAATGGAAGCAAATAAATATGACGTCTACTAAGTGTGGGCTTCCCTGGTGGCTCAGTGTTAAGAATCCACCTACGAATGCAGGAGACATGGGTTCGATCCCTGGTCTGGGAAGATCCCCTGGTGTAGGAAATGGCAACCCACTCCAGTATTCTTGCCTGGGAAATCCCACAAACAGAGGAGCCTGGTGGGCTTCAGTCCATGGAGTCACAAAAGAGTTGGACACAATTTAGTGACTAAAATCAACCAACAGCCTACTAAGTGTATCAGGGAATTGTGTGGCCAAATCACAAATCCAGTTGTAAAAAACTAACTGTAAATAAGCTCTCAGGACCCCAAACTTGTACCAACAGGAAATGGGTTGTGAAAACTGAGGTCTTCAAGGAGAGCTTACTTCCCAAGGACCACTTCAGATGTAGGCATAAAGGATAATGAACAAGGAAGAGACTGTGAGCCAAGGGCCACAGAAATTAATGCAAAAGGGTATTCATTCTTGAGAGCAGAACCAGGATGTGATCATGGAATGTCCCCCATCGTTCAGATGGAGGACCTTCCCAATCATCACTAAGAAGGATTCCGTCATTTCTATGGATCCTGACTGCTATGAGTCATGTGTTTCACTGAACTTGGTTCTAATGCGGTGAATCTCTGCAGAAGCATTTGGGAATCATTGTTACAGAGAAGAGGAGGGATTCACAGATGATAGTAGTTAACATTTTATAGTTAGCTCAACACTGTGCATTGTCTTAATCTGCACGGCTACTCCCTCAGGTGCGTACTATCATGATGCTATTCTACAAATGGGAACACTGTCAAAGTTACATAATAGGTAAGCCTTGGAGCCAGGATTCAAAACCATGGGTCCAAAGGGGTCATCTTAACTCCAAAGGGTTCACCCTTAACTCTGTCATATTTTTATTAACAATTTTTTGTTTAAATCTATTTATTTACTTGATTGTGCTGGGTCTTAGTTGCAACATGCGGAATCTTTCACTGCAGTGTGTGGAATTTTTAGTTGTGGCATGCAAACTCTTCAGTGTGGCATGTGGGATCTAGTTTCCCCACCAGGGATAGAACCCCAGGCCCCCTATATTGGGAGTTTAGAGTCTTAGCCAATGGACCACCAGCCAAGTCCCGATTCTGTCATATTTTATAATCACAGAAGTCTACTGGACATGAGGAGGAATACATAAACGTCAAAAAGGAGACAAGACATATACACAAATAAATTCAAAGCAAGGGAGTGTTATTTAATGAAAGGGACACTGAAACGTTTCCAAACTTCCAGAATATAGATAGATTACCATCACTAACTTTTTAACCTTGTTAGGGACTTGTTTTGTTTACTGATGAATTACCAGCTCTCACTTCGCCATCTGGCTCACAGTAGGTGCTCAATAAATATTTGTTGAAAGAATGGAGAATGAATACCAGAGTTCTGTAATATTGGTCTAAGGTTCTTGAGCAACTGTGCCAAATTTACCTTCACATCTTCAGAGTTTAGTGTGTGTGATGCTCAACAAATGGTCCTTGAACTAAACTAAGAGAAAACTGCACTGTGGTTTTACATAAAGGCTGCTCATTGTTCCCGGTTTCCTTATCTTTAAAATGGAAGGTGTTTCCCTCCTCAACTCTACCAACCCTGTGACAGACTGGGTTTTTCAAAAGATGGTTACTTGCTTTAACCTCTCATGAGCCTTAGTTTTTATGCACGGAGGTGAACTTGAAATTTTAAGTTTCTACTCACTATCTTTCCCACATATATGGCCAGTTCTCAAGTTGAGTTTGTGGACTGACATTTGATTCCTGTTTGATACCTTGAGCTTTAATGCTGCTAATCAGCGGCACCTTTCTGTATTGTAGTTATTTAAAAACCGCATTGATCTCACTCACTAAGCCTGTATTGTGTGCAAGATCTAGGACAGTGGCATTACAGACCGTGACGGAGAGAGACATGGCTCCTACCCTCATGGCAAAGAAAAGTGTTCTTATGTGTTTTAAAAGACTGGACAATGAGGATTCAATTGTAAAGCAAGGCAAAAAACATATCTACTCCTTATTCCCACATGGAACAAAACGTTTTAAAAAAAATGGTACTTGGGCTTGTGTTCCCAGCAGAGGAGGAAGAGAAGACAAATCCAAATCACAAACAAATCGCTTACTTTTTGCAAGCCACAACTGAACTATCCCTTGAGTTATTGTCTGGTGATTTCAGACTTCCAGTCAGTTGCCTCTGTATAGACCAAAAGAGAAATGGGGAGAGGGAGGGGGAAATGCATTTCGGTTCTTAAAAAAAAAAAAAAAAAAAGGCAAGACGACTTAGAGATCGTATGAGATCTGCTTTAATTGAAGCTGTCTTTAAACTGTGACTGACAACGATACCTTCTCGAGACTGATAACCAGCCCGCCCGGGGCCTGGCACCGCGGTCCGTTCCCCACAGCCACCTATCGGCTGACCTACCCCGGGCTATGCTGGCCCCAAAGGCACCGCAAACAGATCAGCTTTTAGCTAGACTCTCCCATCACATCCAGCCTGGAGCGGCTTCTTCCAGTGTGGGCCATCCAGGAAAGGCGTCTGATCGCCGCCCATCTCTGGCCACAGTGATCGTTTTAAAAATAAATGAGCTCCAGCTCTAATCACAAAACCCACCAGCTGTGAAGAATGGAGCCACATCTGTCACCACGGGGCCCAAGCATCTCTGCAGAAGCTCTGCCCCCGCCGCCCCGTCGAGGCCCCGCGGTCGGTCGGAGCAGCCCTGGCGGCCCGGGGCGAGCAGGCCGGAGGCAGCATGCTTGTTTGGGAGGTGTCCAGGAAGATCCGGCCGGAGCTCCGGGCGGAGGGGGGGTGTCACTTGGGTTTTGTGCGCGTCCCGTCCCCGCCCCACCCCCCAGCCCCACTTCAAGCAAAAGGCCGAAGGGTTTCGACCCCCGATCGCCCACTTCGAGCTCACTCTTAGGGCCCTTTCGCCGCCGTCCAGCGGACAGAGAAAGCAATCCCGCAGCGAGGCGAAAGCACTCTGTGAATGAAGGTGGAATCGGCGAGAAAATAATTTTTCTTCTCGGCTGAGCCCGTCAGCCGCTCCGGGGGCGTTTGTGGGGGACAGTCCTCCTCCCGAGAAGACCCCTCGCTCCCCGCAGTGGACATACACGTCCCCGCAGTGGCCGCACACGTCCCCCCCCGGGAGCCGTACGAGTTTGGGAATGGAGGCGCGAGCCCCCGGGGCGAGGGGATTCACCCGGGGCGGGGGGCCGCGCGCCCACTCCCCACTGCACTCCGTCAGGGTCAGGGAGAGGGGCGTCTGGAAGGGCGGTCGGCCGAGAGGCGGGGCGAAGGGGGGGGCCGGGGGTCCCCGCCGCCGCGGTCCGGGGGAAGCGGGAGGGGCCCGCACCTGAGGAATCCGCCTCCGGCCGCGGCGGCCACCGCCTCGCTCCGCCCCGGGGACCTGGGCGCGCGGCCGGCTTGCTCGGCACACACAGACGCCAGCCAGCGGCGGCGCTAGCTCCTCGGAGGAGCGCGGCCGAGCGAGCGGAGCGCGGCGCCGCCACCCGGCTGGGGGTGGGGAGACGAGCCCCGACCCAGGCGAGGGCCACCCCCGGTCCTCGCGCGCTGCCAGGGCCAGGTGAGCGGCTGCGGGGACTCGGGGCGCGGGGAGGCGGCGGGGCGCGGGGGCGGGGGTGATGAGAGGTGGCCCGCCGGGCGCTAGCGCGCGCCGCTGCCCCGCCGGCGCTGCCCTTTGGCGGGCTGTGCACACTCTGCCTGCGCGGGCCGGCGCGCGGCTGACTTTTTCCGGAGGGCTAGCCGGGCGAAGCGCGGGGCGTGAGTGCCTCTGCGTTTGTGCCGCGAGGCCAGGCGCCCGTGCCAACCCCCAGCCTCACGAGGAGACCCAGCCCGTGCGGTCCGCGCCCCAAGGCCAGAGGCCTGTCACCGCCGCCTTTGTGGCGGGAGAGAGGGAGCCCGAGCCGAGGGGCTGCGGGAGGCGGGGAGCGCCCCTCGGGAGCGTCTCCTGGAGCCCGCGGGCCGCCGAGGGGGTTCTCCCGGGCGCCGGGTGGGGGGCGGCAGGTAGGGAGGCACGGAGGTGACGCGCGAGGATGGAGAGAGCCGAGCCCCGGGGGGAAAGTTGGGAGCGTCCGGCGATGGCCGGGCGTTTGCCCGGGGTGCCCGGGCGGCTCGGCACGAAATGTCACTCGGTCACGGGCGCGCGCGCGCGTGTCCTCCGGCCATCGTTCAAATTTCTCTGTGAGGGGCTGGGGACCCCTCTTGTGCTGACGAAGACACAAAGGGTTGTGTTGACAGCTGACCTGACTCGAGCGGACGGCGCGGAGCGGTGTGTGCAGGGCCGGGGATGGAGAGGGAGGCGAGGGATGCGGAGGCGATTTGTTAAAGTTCATTAATTTCCTCAGTCCGTCTTCCGGGCTCCGGGGGAAAAAGGAACGCTCGGTTCCGATGCAGTTCATGGGGTGGATCAGTCCGCCCGAGCCCACGTCGGGTCCGGAGCCGGGTTCGCCCGCGGGGGCGGAGGGAACCCGGAGAAACACCTCCTCGATCGGTTCCTTTCCTCCGGTTGCGTGACTGATGCAAGGTCCTTATCCACCACCGCGGCCCCGGTGGAGAAGACAGAAACCACGTTTTAATTTGTCCTCCCTCCACCTCGCCCGGGAGGTGGGAAATCCCACTGAAATCTCACTTTTTAAAAATCTAGTTATTTAAAGATGGGTAAGAGTTTATCCGCAAAAGGTTGTTTTTTTTTTTTTTTTTAATGAAATGCCCCTTGTAGAAACCTTCCCTTCCTCTCTACATCTTTTTTTTGGGGAGGAGGGGTACTTTAAATCCTGGAATTCTCTTTTGAGTTTTGGAACTGTGTTTGTTTGTTTTTCCCTTTCGGAATATTTCTATGTAGTTTTACAAATCGCGATACTGAAAACTTCAGATAGAGAAAATTTTAAATAATTGTTTTATTAAAATAGTATTAGAATTTGCGTGCATGTAGGCATGTGTTTCAAGGGAAAGATTTAATTAATGAATATTGGAAACTTATATGCATAGGATGAAAATTTTAAACACCAGTGTAAAATATGCCCTCTGTCTCAGAGACCCATACCCCTAATGCCGTAGTCCTCCCTCCACCCAGATGCAACCACTCTTCTCCATTGTGTATCTTTCTATAAACCTTCTGTTAGAATGGAATTACATTGTGGAAATAGAGGATGAAAGGAACTGGATATATAAGGCTGAACTGCATCTCAGTGGTGATGAATCTTAATTTGATATTCACTTATGATGTTAGACCCTTTCATTTGGCCTAAGGCACTTATCAGTTAGAATGCCAAAAATCGTAGAACAAGCATTCAGTGCAAAGCAGAACTATTAAATGGTTATCTCCATCACCAGTTTCTCTTGGTTTTTATAAGCTTTGTTATTTATAATCTTTGATTTTTCTTCCATTTCGGAGCTCTTTATGAAGTAGAGAATGAGAACTATAGCTGTTCTATCCAGCACAGCACATGTCTGAAGACACTGAAAGGATATATGAATACTCCCGCTGACACGAGATAGTATAAAAATTTCAGTAGTATGAAGGCCAAGGTTAAGACATTTGGTCATATCTCTTAGTTTCAGGCTTGGATTTGCCATAAACTACCTAAATGAACTAACTTTCTAAGAAATGCTTTTGTTTCCTCCCCCAGTTAAATAAAGGAATTGAACCATGTGGCTTCTTAGCCTCATTCTAACTCCAAAATTCTGTGATTTTTGGTAAAATGGTAGTTCTGTAAGTGTCCTAAGACTGGGTAAGGATAAACCAGTTGGATCTGTGAGTATTAGTGGAGTGGCCAAAAAAAAAAAAAAAAAAAAAAAAAATCCTAAATGGTAGATTCATAAAGAAGAAGTAGAGATGTTTAAACAACATTCCTGCTTTTATGAGATTGATATCTGGAGAACAGCTACTTTATTTTCCCACAAAATGTCTGTTTATGCTACTGAAAAAGGTCGAACCCTGAATGGGCCTCTGTATATTACCTTGTATGGCTAAGGAGAGTGAATTTTCTTCACAGTTCATGGTGCCATTTTTAGGGAAATTACTCCTACCAGACTCTTACTTTTTTTTGTAAAGTGGAAATAAAGTTCATTGACCTATTTCAAAGGAACTTTACCTAATTTAATTAGCGATTCTCAAAAGTATTTAGAATATGAATAATCCTTATAGCCAAGCTATTTTAGTGACTTTATAAATATTCACTTAGAGATCATGTTCTTAGTAGGAAACTTTTCTAATCTCTAAGACACCTGCAACTGCAAATTCCTAGACGGATGCAGGGAACCGAGGAGTGATTTCAAAGTTATGACAGTAAAAGAGTTAGGTGAGTTTAGTCACTACATATCATCTCAGTTAAGGGTTTCAAAAGTACACTGTAAGTGGTGGTTACAGAAATCATTCTTGTTAAAGAAAGAGATCTCATACTTTGAAGATTCAGTCAACAACAAAGAATATGATATATTTAGTTTGAATATCTGTAATATAAGTACATTACAGTGAAGTTTTAGGAGTTGTTCGATTGGGGTGGTAAGAATATGAACTAGAAGGTTAGATTTGTAAGGGTGCTGAGAGTAATCTTTATTGACAAAACTAACGAAAGCAAAAGAAATGAAATTCTTCTAAAATGGAATTGTTTTTGGTTTTGTCCAGCTTCCTTCCCATCCTTAGCATGTGAATATGTATTTTTACAAATGTTTTATCATATTGCACGTTTACTCTGATTTTTATAGACATTTTTCTATAATTTACTTTCTACTGTTTACAATTAGTTTATTGTATCATAATTTACTTAGCTCTTTCTCTGTTTCATGATTTTTCAGTTTTTTAAAAAATGTAATGGCTACCCTTATGAATGTGACCTTCTTCTTTAAAACAAACAAGCAAACTTGGAATTGTTTCCCTAGAGAGGTAATACAGTGTAGCTCTAAATAGTTGGGGTCTAAAATTAAAGGTTCTGTGTCCAAAACATAGCTCCATCCCTTATGGGCAATATTGGGCAAGTAACTTATTTTCTCAGAGCTTCCTAATCTGTAAAGTAGGTGTAGAAATAGCTCTTAATAAGGTTAAGATAAAAAAGCAGTAATACATGTAAAAAGCATTTACACATGTAAATGTTAGCTTTTTTTTAATTAGGAAATTTCCTGATTTTTTGTAATCTCCAAATTACTTTCCAGAAGGATTACATAAATTTATTTGTGTGTACTTATTTTAAACATTTATGTTATTGTGACTAATTTGATCAGTGTAAAATTGTATCCGTTTGTTTTGATTTGCATTTCTTTGATTTTCTGTGAGGTGAGAGGTAATTTTTTTTTCAACTGTATTGCTACAGTTTTCTACTTGGAGAGGTGGAAATTTCATCACCTCAGCCATTCTGAACAAGACAGACCAATAGGACAAGTCAGTTACAACGCTAATGAGTGAACCAAATCTTCCAATGATTTCTTTCAGATTAGTTGTAGTTTTCTTGTATTCTCAATTGATGGTGAATTTTATCCATTATTCTTAAAAATATGGCTGTTAAAATGAATGGATTGTGTTCTCTATCAATCCCATTTAAGTGAAAATGCAATCCTCTCTTTTTTCCCTCCAAGGACTGGTTTTTATTAATTAGCATTACTGTGGTCCAAATTGGTGGATTTTGGCTAGGAATGCTTCCTAAAATGGGGGGGGGCGAAAAGATCAGAGAAAGTTTCCTGATCTCTAATCATGTTATATTTTGGCTACCAGTGGGTGATGAAGTTATATCCTCTGACTTGAGTTTTTATACAGTCAAGGTAATTTAGACTCCACTAAAGCATGCCCTTGTTAGTTCTGGAGTTCCAGCGGCCCTGATATTTCTGGCAAACACACACCCAACGTGGATAACAGCAGCTCTTTGTGCTCCTGGGCTCCAGGAGGGCTTTCTATTGTGTGCTCTTCCTTGCCTCCCATTCTTGACTGGCTGGTGATAGCAGCTCCTCCAAGTCCAGATGTGAAGTCCCCACAGGGCCGCCTCTCTGCAGCCTCACTCTGTTTATCCCCACCAGCCACCCTTTCAGTGCCTTTGCTTTTGTCCTCTGACATAGGGAATTCACTCTTTTCAAGGTTGTGGTGTCAGATTTTATTTTCAGTTTATCTCTGTGCTTTATGAGTGTCTTCAACAGTCCCTATAGTAGAAACTGTAAGCGTGATTAACATAGATTAACGCTTAATCGGTACTGGATAAATGTTTGTTGCTGTGAACCGTATCTCCTATGGTCTTCTCTGTTCCTGGGCATGGTGCTATTTTTATGGTAAAAACAGAAAACAAGCTCGGGTTGTGTGCTGGATTGCTGTGTTTGCCTATACTACCAAGGTTAGGAGTTAGGGAACCTGCTTGCTTTGGCCCTTTGAACTTCTTGTGTGTTTAGAGGAGATTCTTAATTCTCGTGTCTTTCTTTCCTTCTGTAAAATGGGATGAACAATTAAAGGACTGCTCTAATTATCCACCTTCTGTGTAGAATTGTTGTGAAGGTAGAATGAACTAATAAATGTGGGCATGCTTTAGAAGAAAAGGGTGTATGAGTTCACACTGTGTTGTCATAATTACACATTATCACTCCACATCCAGGAGGGTCCGTGTCTTTGAGGAAGCCGTGTACCAGTGTGGAGCTGTGCTGGGAGCATCGGGTTAAATGAAGATGCTTGGGGTCCAACCCAGATCGTGGGGGTGGGGCCTGTTGCTGCATTTTAATAACATTTCTGATACTGACCCACTCCTGTTGGGAGTAGTAAACGTCAATTAATCCCCAGAATAGTATTCTCCTTGTTAAATGTTAGTTGTAAGATAATCCAGAAATACAATATCACTTCTGCGTTCTGAGCATGAAATGAAAGTTAGCTATTATCATTCACCTTTTAACCTCTCAGAATGTGATTCAGAGCAGGAATGGTAAACTCAGGTGCCTTGGAGCAGGTAGTTTGCCTGAGTGAAGCAGGACACCTGTAAAATAATAGGGTATGCCGAGTTCTGGTGGGCAAGAAAGACTGAAGGTGGCGTGATTTCTAAGGCTGCGCTGATGTTTGCCCTGTATGTCACTGTTAACCAGATCGTTTGATTTTTTTCAAGTGAAACTGGAAATTCATAGTTTTGTATGAATTTAAATGATGGCAGTAAATTCAGACGGTAAAGAAGCTGCCGGCAGTGTGAGAGAGCCGGGTTTGGTCCCTTAGTCGGGAAGATGCCCTGGAGAAGGGAATGGCAGTCCACGTCAGTGTTCTTGCCTGCAGAATCCCAGGCAAGAGGAGCCTGGAGAGACACAGTCCAGGGGTCACACAGAGTTGGACATGACAGAGCAACTAACACACACAATACCTTTTAAAGAAAGCATATGGATCCAGGAAAACAAATCTGGAAGCCAGATAATTTCCAACTTCTCAATTAATTGACATGGGTGGGGATTTCCCTGGTGGTTCAGTGGTTAGGACTCCCTACGTCCACTGCAGGGGGCACAGGTTCAATTCCTCGTCAGGGAACTTAAGATCCTGCATGCTGGCCAGTATGGCAAAAAAAAAAAAAAAAACTCAACAAACAAGAAAACAAGCCCCCCAAAATGGGTGAAAATATTTGCATTTGGATTATTAGGATGACAGAAGAAAGCACTTTGTTCAACATTATTAATAAAGAAATGCACATGAAAACCATATAGACATATTTCAACTTTCAGTTTATAAAGATTTAGTCGATCAATTATATCTAGCATTGGCGATGGGATAAAGAAATGGTTACTGTTATGCACTGTAAAATGACAATTACAACTTTTCTGGAGAGCAATTTGGCATCATGTGTCAAGATTTTAAATGTTTGTACCTATACTGTTCAATGTGGTAGTCCATCACTATGTGTGGCTATTTAAATTTAAATTAATTAACATTATATAAAACTAAAGATTTGGTTTCTCATTTGCACTAGTCACATTTCAAGTGCTCTTTAGTTGCATGTGGTGGGTGGCTACAATATTGGATTGTGATGATGTGGAACTTTTTCTTTATTGGAGAAAGTTCTTATGCAGAGCACTGGTCGAACCTCTGAGTCAGAAACTTCCCTTCTAGGAATTTGTTAGAAAGAATTAGACAAATGCATGTAGTAAAAACGTCATCTTAAACATTATTTACAGAAGTAAAAAATTAGAAACAAACTGAACATCATATCTTACTAAAAACTGGGTTGTATTAAACATCCATGAGCTTCCCAGGTGGCTCAGTGGCAAAGAATCCACGTGCTAGTGTAGGAGACGTGGATTCGATCCCTGGGTTGGGAAGATGCCCTGGAGTAGGAAATGGCAACCCACTCCAGTATTCTTGCCTGGAAAATTTCATGGACAGAGGAGCCTGGCAGGCTACAGACCATGGGGTCGTAAAGAATCAGACATAACTGAACAACTGGGCACACACACACACAAATATCCATGATATATTGTTATGTGACAACATCTCTGTTGCAGAATCATTTCATTTATTTGGGTAGATAACTTAGGTACACAGAAATGAAGTCAAGTGTTAGTCGCTCACTTGTATCCAACTCTTTGCAACCCCGTGGACTATATAGCCTGCCAAGCTCCTCTGTCCATGGAATTCTCCAGGCAAGAATACTGGAGTGGGTTGCCATTTCCTCTCCAGGGGATCTTCCCAACCCAAGGATCGAACCTGAGTCTCCTGCATTGCAGGCAGATTCTTTACCATCTGAGCCACCAGGGAAGCCCACGTAGACATTAGGGGAACAAATTTCTCCTCCAGCAAATGATTGTAGTTATGACAAAGTTCGGCCTTTCTAGCCTGTAGCTCTTCTCATATTAGACTTGGTTGACTTTCACAAAAGAGCAGAGACACTTGACGATTCTGCAGGCTGCATCAGTATCACTGGGATTCCTGTTAGAAATTCAGAGGTTCAGACTCCATTCCGAACATCCTGAATCATAATCTCTCAAAGGGCCCGGGGATCTGTGTAATAACAAGCCCTCTACTTCCTGCTGGTATCTGCCTCCTATCACTGATCTCTCGAGCTTTATTTGTTTTATCTTGGCCAAGTGCGATCTCCTTGAACTCGATCCAGGCCCTGTTTGAGGTGCTTCAGGGGCGGCAGTGAAGAAGACTAACAAACATCCCTGTCCTGATGGGAATCAAACAATAAGCAAAAGAAATAAGCGAGTAAAATTTGTTGTCTCTTAGGTAGTGAGAAGCTCTGGGGAGGAAAACTGAAGCAGAAAGAGGACTTAGAAAGTGAGATGGGAGTTGAGATTCTCTCCAGGGTGTGACTGAGAAGTGACATCTAAGTGAGGACCTGAAGGCTGGGAGGGACGGAACTCTTGGAAATTTGGAGGCAGAGCATTCTTGGCAGGGCTCAAATCCTCGGAGGGGTAACTGGGAGGCCATGGCCAGAAGAGCAGAGGCAAGTGAGGGAGTGAGGGGGATCAGATCAGAGCAGCCATGGAGATCTTCTGGCTTCAGAATTCTTTGTTCTCTCTAGTGTACCCCACTCCTTGAACTCTTTGGTTAATCAGTTTGTAATGAGATCAGACATCCTTCTTAAATTCACTGTTTTTCAGTGTGATCTGTCGACACCTGCCTTATTCGCCTGGGGTGCTTGTTAAATGCGGATTACTCGTCCCTGCAGAAAAAATAAGAGCTTCTGGGCTGTGAACCTGGAATGTGTGTTTTAACGATCTTCTCAGGTGGTTTTTATGGACACACAAGTCTGAGAACCACTCCTCACACTTATCATTGTGCAGGTTTAGCTTCTAGAAAGGAGGTGTGTCTAAAATTCTCCTCACTGCCTGTGCAGGTCATAATGAGAAAATGTAGTTGATACAGTGTCTCATTTACTTCCTGCATTTTAAAACTGACTAAATTGATACTACTTATAGTAAATTCATGTGTATACCTCTGTTGGCGTATTCCTGGATGGTAAGATTTTTGTCATAATTGTTACCCATATCAGAGGGTGCAGAACCTTTTCATTTGAGGGTTCTGTCCTCCTCCTCATTCAATCTGTTTTTTTTTTTTTTTTGGAAAGGGTGAATTTCAGTTTATTTGATTGTTTAAAATCATATTTTCTTTTTTTCTTCTTTTGCATTCTCTTTCTCTCTGCCTCTTGTTTCTTTTCTTGTTCCTCTTCCCTTCTTCTTGAAATCTAACTATTTTAAACACCATTAATGTTTTGGTCACCATTCTCTTACACATTTCTATGCATATTTATATATATTCACCAGCACAAATAATTTTACATAATAGGGTCATATGTTTTTTAAAAAACTAGTCACATCATTTAAGAAATTCGTTGATGGGGCTTCCCTGGTGGCTCAGATGGTAAAGAAATTCGTTGTTGCGTGTGCAGAGTCGCTTATTTGCGTCTGAGCCACCCCATGGACTATAGGCCGCCAGTCTCCTCTGTCTCTGGGATTTCCCAGGCAAGAGTACTGGAGTGGGTTATCATTGCCTTCTCCAAGGGATCTTCCTGACTCAGGGATCAAACCTGTGTCTCCTGAATTTGGCAGGCAGATTCTTGACCGCTGAGTCATCTGGGTTCAGGGAGTCTAAATTACCTCTTTAAACCTCCTTTTCACTTCCACAGTGTGGCCAGTCTGTTCTTTATTTTGCTATACTGTAGCCTTGACTAGACAGATCTTTGTTGGCAAAGTAATGTCTCTGCTTTTTAATATGCTATCTAGGTTGGTCATAACTTTCCTTCCAAGGAGTAAGCGTCTTTTAATTTCATGGCTGCAGTCACCATCTGCAGTGATTTTGGAGCCCCCAAAAATGAAGTCTGACTCTGTTTCCACTGTCTCCCCATCTATTTCACATGAGGTGATTGGACCAGATGCCATGATCTTAGTTTTCTGAATGTTAAGCTTTAAGCCCACTTTTTCGCTCTCCTCTTTCACTTTCAAGAGGCTTTTTAGTTCCTCTTCACTCTCTGCCATAAGGGTGGTATCATCTGCATATCTGAGGTTATTGATATTTCTCCCAGCATTGTTGATTCCAGCTTGTGCTTCTTCCAGCCCAGCGTTTCTCATGATGTACTCTGCATATAAGTTAAATAAGCAGGGTGACAATATACAGCCTTGACGTACTCCTTTTCCTATTTGAAACCAGTCTGTTGTTCCATGTCCAGTTCTAACTGTTGCTTCCTGACCTGCATACAGATTTCTCAAGAGGCAGGTCAGGTGGTCTGGTATTCCCATCTCTTTCAGAATTTTCCACAGTTTATTGTGATCCACACAGTCGAAGGCTTTGGCGTAGCCAATAAAGCAGAAGTAGATGTTTTCCTGGAACTCTCTTGCTTTTCCAGTGATCCATCGGACATTGGCAATTTGATCTCTGATTCCTCTGCCTTTTCTAAAACCAGCTTGAACATCTGGAAGTTCACGGTTCACATATTGCTGAAGCCTGGCTTGGAGAATTTTGAGCATTATTTTACTAGCATGTGAGATGAGTGCAATTGTGCGGTAGTTCGAGCGTTCTTTGGGATTGCCTTTCTTAGGGATTGGAATGAAAACTGACCTTTTCCAGTCCTTTAGCCACTGCTGAGTTTTCCAAATTTGCTGGCATATTGAGTGCAGCACTTTCACAGCATCATCTTTCAGGATTTGAAATAGCTCAACTGGAATTCCATCATATCCACTAGCTTTGTTCGTAGTGATGCTTTCTAAGGCCCACTTGACTTCACATTCCAGGATGTCCGACTCTAGGTCAGTGATCCCACCATTGTGATTATCTGTTAGATTGAAAAAAAATCATTGCATATGCAGACAAAAAATTACCATCTGATATATAAGAAAGTCTTCGGAAAATGATAATAAAACTATTTTCTAAAGCATAATTTTAAAACAGTTTAAAAATGCTGTGATTAGGTCATTCACAGAAGCACAATTCCAAATGGTCAAAAAATGAAAAATGCTTAACTTTACCAGTTATTGGAAATGCAAGTTAAAAATAATAGTAAGCTGCACTTGATACTTACCTGATATTAATATAGATCTTTAATTCACATTATAAATTCCAAAATCAGTTTCTTTATTCACTGAAAATCTATGCAGAAACTTTTTTCTCAAAAGTTATACTAAAGTTATAAAGCATAATTATTTTCCAAGGTTTCTCATTTGCTCAGAGAATTTGAGGAGAGATTGACTTTTATTCCCTTCTAGACTTAACTCATAGCACAAGGCCCTGGAAAAGGAAATGGCAGCCCCCTCCAGTATTCTTGCTTGGGAAATCCCATGCACAGAGGAGCCAGGTGGGCCTAAGTCCATGGAGTCACAAAGAGTCAGACACAGCTTAGCAACAAACAGCAACAACAACATAGCACAAGAGATGAGAATAGAGCTCAGAAAACTGGCCTTTGAGATCAATTGTAGGACTTTCTTTTTTTCCAAAAAGTTTTCTTCAATTTGAAAACAGAAATTGTGAATTTTGGAGCCAGAGATCAATCCTAAGAGGAAAACAGGGTTTTACTTGACTTCCCAAGGTCACCTGGCTACTCCTTCAGCCTTTCTGGTTTGCTGTCCTGTTCCTCTAGAGTCTTCTCATGCCTTTAGCTGCAGCTAATATAGAGAAGTCACATTTCAAGAATGTTTACATTTTCCAAAAAGTATTGAATATACAGCATTTAAGCAAATTAAATTGTCATGGAGATTTTAAATAGAAATAATAACATATGAGAACAGTATAAAAAATCAGCAAAGACACATATCACTTACAATCCTACTACCCTTACAAAATGAACTGCTTTTCCAACTTTGCCTGAAGTACTTGCCTGTATGCATGAATGATTTCACAAATGATAATATTTCACTAATATTTCCAAAACCTTTTGGCAACTTTGACTCTCAGGGCTTTCATGCTGGTCTGCTTGACTCTGGTCCTCTCTTCTGCCCTGTTTTTCATGCCTGTCATTTCTAAGCCTTGAACTTTGTTTCATATCAGCTTCAACCTGGATCAGATGCCTTTCTTAGCATTTCCCCTAAATATTAGTATTCCGTTCTAACGCATGGAAGACAACGAAAAACTAAAGATGTTAAACTAATTAATTCCTTATATCTCCAAAATATATGGGGAGAGGGTGGGGGGGAGCACTTCTTGGTGCTTGATGATATTGTCAGGGACTCAGGTTGTTTCCATCATTTTCTGCCATACCTACTTGTTTGGTGTTTGTTTTCCATCTTATCCTTTCATTGCACTCAGGTGTCAGCGGCTCATTCAAGCCTCGCAAGGTTCTGACTGGAGTCAGGAAAAGGTTCTATTTCTTCAAGCTAAATAACTTTCTAAAGAGTTTACCCACATACATAGATGTCCCAAATCCCATTGGTTAGAATTTATCACATACTCATGGGTAAGCTTTTCATACTGTTCATGGGATTCTCACTGAATCCCATTCTCAAAAGACCCTGATGCTGGGAAAGATTGAGGGCAAGAGGAGAAGGAGGCGATGGAGGATGAGATGGTTGGATGGCGTCACCGATTCAATGGACATGAGTTTGAGCAAACTCTGGGAGATAGTGAAGGACAGGGAAGCCTGGCATGCTGCAGTCCATGGGGTCGCAAAGCACCGGACACAACTTAGCAACTGAATGACATGTGTCAGCTAGTCACTGATGAGGAAAACAGAAATACCATGACTGGTGTAGAATAACGAAGATTCACTCCAGATCTTGGGGAAAAGTCTCCTCTCTGAGGTAAGCATGAATAACCCACACCTTTTAATATGGAAAAAGATCAGGAAATGGTTCAGTTATACAACTAGCAGTATGTGTCATGAAATCCAATTTCCTCAGTTCCATTCAAGGCTATTTATAATCTGACCTCATGATAATCAAATATAAAACCTCTGTTTTAAACAAGCCAATCAGTTGTCTTTCCTGCCTCTCTCATACGCATTCCTACCTGTGGCTTGACTCACATTTCTCTTAGAAATCTCTTCCTATTCCCTAGTGCTGGCTGTGGCTATTTAAATTAAAATTAATTAAAGTTAAATTAAAAATTCATTTCTTCAGGCATACTAATTGCATTTCAAGAACTTAATGGCCACATGTGGCTAGTGTCTATTGTTCTGAACACCACAGTTACAGACTGTTTCCACCACTTTAGAAAGTTCTGTTCGGACAACACTAAAGATTCTTGCAAATCATATTTGAACAGTGTTTGCCAAACTATAGGCCACTTATAGCAGAATCAACTAAAGATGTGTAATTTTTCCCCAGCTTTACTGAGCATACAGCACTGTATAGTTTAAGGTGTTCATCATAGTGATTGAACTTATTTGACTGATTTGACCTCATGAAATGATTACCTAAAAAGTTTAGTGAACAGCCGTCATCTCATACAGATACAAAATTAAAGAAAAAAAATTATTTCCCTTGTGGTCAGAATTCTTTTTTTTTTTTTTCTGTTTGTATTTTTATTTTTTTTATTTTTTATTTTATTTTATTATTTATTTATTTATTTTTTAATTTTTTATTAGTTGGAGGCTAATTACTTCACAATACAGAATTCTTAGGGTTTATTGTCTTAACAACTTTTGTACCATACAGAAGTGTTAATTATATTTATCATGTTGTATATCGTGTCCTTAGTACTTATTTATCTTATAACTACAAGTTTGTGCCTTTTGACTGCCTTCATTCAATTCCTGATCCTCTCACTCCCTACCCCTGGTAACCATAAATTTGTTTCTTTTCCTATGAGTTTGTTTGTTGTTTTGTTTTTGAAGTATAATTGACCAAAACTATGTTAGTTCCTGTAATAAAACATAGTGATTTGATATTTCTATACATTTCAAAATGATCACCTCAGTGTTTTGTTATCATCAATCACTATACAAAGAAAGGACATAATTATCAGCTTTATTTCCCACACTGTACATTTCATATCTGTGGTTCATTTATTTTGCAGTTGAAGGTTTGTACCTCTTTATCTCCCTCACTTATTTCTCTCTTCTCCCACCTCCTCTGGCAACCTCCTGTTTGTTCTCTGTGTGGATGACTGTTTCTGTTTGTTCATTTGTTTTGTTTTTTACATTTCAAATATAAGTGAAATCACACAGTATTTGTCTTTCTCTGTTTGACTTATTTCGGTTAGCATAGTTCTCTCTTTGTCCATCTATGTTCGCAAAAGGCAAATTTTCGTGTTTTTTTTAATGCCCGAGTAATATTCCATTGTATTTATATCTATGTATATCTCCCATGTCTTCTTTATCCATTCTTCCATTGATGGACACTTAGGTTGCTTCTTACCTTGGATGATGCAAATACTACTGCAGTGAACACAGACGTGCATGAATCTTTTTGAAATAGTGCTTTTGTTTTCTTCACAAAAATACCCAGAAGTAGAATTGCTGGACTGTATGGTAGTTCTATTTTTAGTTTTTTGAGCAATCTCTGTACTGTTTTACATAGTGGCTTCACCAATTTATATTCCCACCAGCATTACGCAAAGGTTCTCTTTTCTCTACATCCTCACCCACACTTGTTTTTTATGGTCTTTTTTGATGGTAGCTATTCTAACAGTGTGAGGAATATCTCATTGTGGTTTTTGTTTGCATTTCCCTGAAAATTAGTGATGTTGAGCATCTTTCATGTGCCTGTTGGCTATCTGTAGGTCTTCTGTGGAAAAACTTCTATTCAGATCCTCTGCCCATTTTTTAATCAGGTTGTTTTTTAAAAAATTTGAGTTGTATGAGTTTGTTGTATATTTTGGATATTAACTATTTATTGGATACTAGAAGTTGCTGTTTAAATGTAGATACGGAACTCTTAAGTGTTTAGCCCCAGACCAATTTTATGCCTCCAAAAGTTGAAGAAACTAGATCACTATGAGGTCTACTTTAGTTTATTTCCTTTATGGAAGTATCCTAAATATTGGAGTTTTTATTAATTTTCTGCTTCTCTAAACTTTTACACACTTGTAGTTTATGTATCAAAGTTTTAGATTTTCATTATAGATATTTATTATCTCTATTTCAGAAAGATTTTTTTTCTGAATGTTAGAATGTAAGCCCTTTGAGAAGACACACTATGGCATTTTCCAAAATGTCTAATACAGTGTTGGGTACATAGTAAGTACAAAGTATTGACTGATTAATTACATTCTACAGAATTGACATATACAGTCTGTATTTAGTTGGCAATTCTTTGAAATGTCATAAAACTGTGGTATTGGGGAAAGAAGATAGATGATGGTGAAAATATTTCCACAGTATTTTTCCTCAATTTCATTTGTTAGAAATAAACCTGAAAACTTTCTGCTTAGATTTCTAACAAATATTATATGATGATGTTACCTATAAAAGTTTGGGTTTGCAGCATTTTTTTTTTAAATGATCATTTTAAACATGTTGTGATTCATTGGTTCTCCTATGGAGCATAAACTAATCAAACCTCTGGAGCGATAGCTGATAGAGAAACTTCTTGTTGCAACTGAACTCCCCACATGAATCAGGGTTTACTTCCTATCTAGAGAATCCAGTAACTATTCTCCTCTATTTTAGTGATTTAATAATCACATGAAAACTATTGGAGGATGAAGTTAAGGTCTTGGTATATTAGAGATATTAGACATATCTTTGCAAGTTGCAGCCCAGTGAAGGATCAAGTTAGACTAATAATTAATATTAGCGATAGTCATATTACTAGCAATGGGAGTCATGAACAGCAGCATCTCATTTAATATAAAGACTAAATGTAAAAAAAAAAACCAAAAAAAAAAAAAAAAGACTAAATGTAAGGAATGCTTCTCTTACATTCTTTTGTGCATAATTTCACAGATTGTATCATTCTATGGGTAGACATGAAAACAAACAACAGCATTCTCTGGTCGCCTCATTACCTTATAATACAAAGTGAAAGTGAAAGTCGCTCAGTCGTGTCCAGCTCTCTGAGATGTCATGTCTTATACAGTCCATGGAATTCTCCATGCCAGAATACTGGAGTGGGTAGCCTTTCCCCTCTCCAGGGGATCTTCCCAAACTGGGGATTGAACCCACATCTCCTGCATTGCAGGTGGATTCTTTACCAGCTGAGCCACAAGGAAAGCCCAAGAAAACTGGAGTGGGTAGCCTCTCCCTTCTCCAGAGGATTTTCCCAGCCCAGGAAATGAACCAGGTCTCCTGCATTGCAGGGATATTCTTTACCAACTGAGCTATCAGCGAAGCCACTTTATAATGCAAAATTAATCTAATTTATTTTTCAAGAAATGAAATCTTTATTGAACAAATAACTGTTTTCCACTGGAGACTCCTGATATATTTTTGATGTTCAGACAGTTAATTTATTTATTGGATTTATTTGTTTGTTGGATTCCAAAGCAGTCACCTTTCTGAGATAATGGATCAATGCACCAAGCAGGATGCCTAGTACAAAAGCGTCCCTCAGGAAATCTCAGTTCTTTTTCCTCATCAGACTTTCTGAATGACATGCCTCAGACTTCATCATGTGTGTGTGTGTGTGTGTGTGTGCTAAGTTGCTTCAGTCATGTCCAGCTCTTGTCTGGACTGTAACCCGCTAGGCTCCTCTGTCCATGGGATTCTCCAGGCAAGAATACCGAAGTGGGTTGCCATTTCCTTCTCCAGGGGATCTTCCTGACTCAGGGATCGAACCCACATCTCCTGCTTGGCAGGCAGATTCTTTACCATAGCGCCACCAAGGGAAGCCAAGCGAAAACTGAGCAGCAGTGTGATATTACAATTGCTGCTGCCAGTTATTATTTCAAAACCTTAAAAAAATAAGTACCAGTCAAACACAAACTTTACAGTGGAATTATGGTGTCTGTTTGCAATACATGAACTTTAGCTTCCCAAGGATAAACAGCTATCTCGTAATCTCTCATGTAAAGGTATCTTAAGTGCATGCATGCTAAGTTGTTTCAGTCGTATCTGACTCTGTGACTCTATGGACTGTAGCCTACCAGGCTCCTCTGTCCTTGGGATTCTCCAGGCAAGAATACTGGAGTGGGATGCCATGCCTTCCTCCCGGGGATCTTCCAGGGATGGAACCTTCGTCTCCTTCATTGGCAGGTGGGTTCTTTACTACTAATGCCAGATTAGCAATTAGTATTAAACATTTTGCCTTGCAACTATATTACCAAGTTTTTCCTTTTCTAGAAAAGTTAGACGATGTTAAAATCACCTTTCTGCCCTTTGTTCATATAAATGGAGCAATCTAATATTAGGGGAGATATTTTCATAGTATTTTGGTCAAAAGATGTACAGAAGCTGTTGGATATTGGCAGATATTAAAAGCACAGTCTAAAGCTAAAGCTCATTGGAGTCTGGAAGTGTAGTGTCTGAGTTATGGTATTTCAGGTATTCTAAGTGTTTGAGGTTTTTCGACGTCATAAAGAGTCCTGAGTCAGTGATATGCCTTATCTCAGCTCTGCCTCCAGAACAGGAAATGTGGCAGGACAGTGAAATGCATCCCATAGTTATGTATCTGGAATATCAGAGAGAAAGTATATGTATATCTCAAGAGAGTATGCATAGGGCTCCCCAGGTGGCTTGGTGGGTAAAGAACCCACCTGCCAATGCAGGAGATGCAGGTTCAATCTCTGGGTCAGAGAAGATCCCCTGGAGGAGGGCATGGCAACCCACTTCAGTAATCTTGCCTGGAGAATCCCAGGGACAGAGGAGCCTGGTGGGCTACAGTCCATGGAGTCTCAAAGAGTCAGATGTGACTGAGCACAAAAATAACACGCATAGGCACAAAACATAACCTTTAATAAAAAACAACCATAGAAGTCTTTATAATCCATATATACTTTTCTGACTAGTCCTTGCCTACTATTTAATAATTTAATTTATAGCAGGAATTAATAATTTAACCCAATAAATTAATAAAAGTTAATGTACACTTCATCAGGCATTGCACACATATTATTTCTAATCTTCACAACAGCCTTGTAAAGTATGCATCATTGGCCTTCTTTCTATATCTAAGGCTCTGAAAGGTTGAAGTAAATTTTGTAAGCTCCTGTAGGTAGTAAGTAGAAAAGTCGGAACTCAAATCTAGGGCTGGCTAATTCAGAATCTTTTTTCTTTCTTCTCTGTCACATTCTTGGGTGCCTGTCTTGTGACTCAACTAGAAAGTAAGATCTGGATATCAGGAGGTGTAGCTTATGGAAAACATTGCTGCTCTTGCTGAAGATGGCATACATAGGTGCTCAAGGGCATATTAACTCTTTCAGGCCATCAAGGGACCATTCAGTACCTAATTTTTGAGAAACAGACTGTACCAAGGCTGTATCTTGGTTGCTGAGGAGCATAATGGAGGTCAGGTCTTGGATTTACTCACCAAGCTTGAAATCTCTGTGAATGGAAGCGCTTTGTCTCTTTTGCTCACTACTCTATCTCTGCACCTAGAACAAGTACTTAGTTGTTCCTCAATAAATATTTGTCAATGAATAAATGCGTGACCTCTGTAGGGACTTGTGAGCTTTCTTCTATGGCTGTGGACTCTGTTCTTCACCTGGGTCAAGCTTCTTTCAGATCTAAGTCACTGACTTCAAGGGAGCTGGAAGGGGGAGGGTAGATGGAACAGCATAAGCTTATCACTTCTACTGGAAATACCACGATGAGGCCCAGGCACTACAGAAGCTAGATCAGTAGCATTATCTTCTGCATAAAGGATGCTAATAAGGAGAAATAAAACTGAAACAATACTATGGCAGAAATAAAAGGAGATGCCCTTGATTTTCTCTTCTTTTTGAGTTTTACAAAATAATGATGTCTCTGTATGCATCTCTAATGCATGAAGGATGAACATGCATCCTTCATGCCTGTTCAGTTTATCATCATATTTACTTATTTACAAATTTACTTATGTAATTTAGGTAACATGAACTTTAAATTTGACAATAAATATCCTAGTTAATAAGAAATAATTGAAGCCATTTGTTTGCAGGATAAGACTGCATAGTGGAAGAGAACCATGGAATTGGAAGCCTGAAAAAAGTGTTTTGAAAAATGGGACCAATCTTTCCTACCATTTAAATATTACAATTCATTTTGCTTATTTGATTTTAAACTGATAAGGCTTTCAAAATCAAAATAGCATGGACTTACTTAGATACCAGGACTTCCCAGGTGGCGCTAGTGGTAAAGAACCTGCCTGCCAGTTCAGGAGACATAAAGAGACATGGGTTCCATCTCTGGGTTGGGAAGATCCCCTGGAGGAGGGCATGGCATCCCACTCCAGTGTTCTTGCCTGGAGAATCCCATGGACAGAGGAGCCTGGCGGGCTACAGTCCATAGGGTCACAGAGTCAGATACGACTGAAGCGACAGCATGCACGCACTTTAGATACTTTTACATGGGAGATTACGAGATAGCTGTTTACCTTTGGGAAGCTAAAGTTCACGTATTGCAAACAGACACCATAATTCCACCGTAAAGTTTGTGTTTGACTGGTACTTATTTTTTTAAGGCTTTGAAGTAATAACTGGCAGCAGCAATTGTAATATCACACTGCTTCTCAGTTTTCGTTTGGATAAAAATTAATTACTACATCAAATATATTTGTCATTTCCTTAAAAATAATTTTTCTCTTCAGTTTTCCTACTGAGCAAGAAGTTAATATCCAGTAGGGTTAACAGAAATCTCCATTGGGCAGGAAATTAACAATAAAAGTCAAGCTAATAAGTCTTCACCAAGTACCTATAATTAGAATGGTGCCTTAGAGAGAGAAAGAGAGGAAAATAAAGAATTATTCCTCACCTTGGGGAAGCCTACAATTTAGTTAAGACAGTTTTGTGGCTTGTGGTTTTGTAGATTCAGATCTAATTTTATTTAAATCATGTTTCTCAAATCATTACTCATACAGTAAAAGATTTATATAACATAATACGGAAGCATGTTATTTATTCTGTTGCCAAATACCAAAATTATAATAATTCAGTTGAACTGATCTCTAGTGAAAGTTTAGTGTCCATTTTTTAAAGTAGAAGACATTTTAAACTTTGTTCATGAAGTATTGAATGTAAAATTCGAAACAGTGCTAGTGATGTTAAAGAAATCCTGGTATGAGCCTTAAGTTTGTTAGTAAAACTTCATGGACATTAAGCATTCAATTCATATTCTATTTTTTTGGTAGAACAAATATTAAGTTTAGTAAATAAGTTCCTTTTTAGAGATTCTTTATGTAGTAAATATAAGATATAAGAAATTATCATTTAGAGAGAAAATGAGTGAAAGCTTCTTTTGACCTTCAGTCGATGTTTAAAACACACACTCATTTGTGTAATAAACTACTATTTTACTATAATGCATATAGATTATATTGAAAAATGATAAGCATTTAAAGTATCAGATCAAAGAGCATTTTTTAAAAAATATATCTTCTTATAAATTTCACTCTAGAAATTTGATTTCTTGCCAATTTTTCATCAGTGAAAGTTATGCACACTCAAATTTGGCCCTTGATATATGTTTCTTATTGTTGTTATTTAGTTGCCAAATTGTGTCTGACTGTTTACAATTGCATGGACTATAGCCTGTCAGGCGGCTCCGTCCATGGGATTTTCCAGGCAAGAATACTGGAGTGGGTTACCATTTCTTTTGCCAGAGGATCTTCCCAACCCAGGGATCAAACCCATGTCTCCTTCATTTGCAGACAGATTCTTTACCACTAAACCACCAGGGAAGCCCATGTTTCTTATTAGGTACAGTAATAAAAAAAAGTAATAAGACTAATCAGTGCCATATTTATCATAAATATCTTGTCTTTTTAAAAAAGACAACATAATTTTTTTTAATTGAATGGAGTTAAATTTTATACCTGATTTATGGGTCACAAGATAAAGAAGATATACATTAAGGAAAGAAAAAAAAGAAAGGACTTAAAGAACAGCTACAACTTATTATTTATATATTAATATTTTGGCTTTAAACTCTGTTACTCCTTTATATTAGGGCCTATTAGTCTGCTGAATTCTGACACATTGTATTTATTGTTGTTGATACAGTTTTTGTTTTTATCTTATTTAGAAGCCAGCTTTCCAGAAACTTCTGTGCATGAGAAGTCTGTTCAGAGTCGACTTTTGTTGGTAGAATTCTGTTTTGAATTGTTGAGAGATACTTTCCCCGTAACTCTTGTATTAAGTTAAAGCATTAGCATATAAATCCTATTGCAATGATGTAGAAATAAAGCTGATTGAAAATAGTTGTAAGTCACAATTTTCTCTCTGCTGAGAACTAGAGATTTAAATCTCTGAAAACACTCAGTGTGTGTGGGATAGTTATGATAGATAGTCCAGCTGTCTTTGTGTGTGTTTCATTTAAATGTAAATTTATCTTAGAGACTCTAAAGATGAGCTCAGAAGGTAGAGGATTTTAATTTGAATAGCCATTTATTTCTTTTTTCATGAATAGTGAAATAAATTCCCATTTTATGCTAAAGAAAATAAAATTTGTTAAATAGACAATACTCAACTAGCTTATTTTAAAGTTTCTTAATGGATTATTAATTTTTCTCATTAGCAGTTTTTCTAATTTATGATCCTATTGAAGGAAAATTAATTTATATGTTTTAAAAGCACATGCAGCAATAATTCAACAGTTTTCAGTATGATGTTGAGTGTTATTTTGTAGTACAAGTTGTAGAAATACACTTCAAATAAATCTGAGATGTTAAAAAAACTATTGAAGTTAACGGAAGCACAGACATATGTAATCATACACATGCTTAACATGCATATATTTAGACTACATTTTTAACATCTGCTGAAAACTTAGTCTGATACTGTAATTTTAACTCAACTTTCAGGAACAATTTCTGAGGACAAGTTTTTGAAAAAGTTTCTAGTTATTATTATTCACTTTAAGACAGAAGGTCAAGATTTAAAGTTCTGTTATTTGGCTTCATTTTATACCTATTTTTTGGCATTGTGTCAGCTACCATGAATGCTCTCTTAATGGAGGTTATTTGTGCTGACTTTTTCTACTTCCCTACAATAAAACAGGCCATTTGTGTGAGTTGCTGTTGATTGCACATTTTGAAGTCATTTTTCGAAGGCATTACCAGCCTGTGATTATCTTGTGTAAAAAGAAAAAAACAAACAAATAGACAAAAAACTCTTTGATCTACCCTAACCTTTCTATATGTAAATTTTGAAAGAGTGGCACTGTAGCATACCACTCATTGACATTTCCAAAGTAACGCTGTCAAAGGATGATAGAGTTTACTAAAGGAATTGCTATTCGTTGGTTGATAAAATTTACTTAGTCGGTCACATAAATGTAACTACTTTCCAAGAAATCACTACAGTCATGGGTTTCTCTTCAAAGGAAAGACCTTTGTTTAATTTAAATATCTTTTTTTTATACAATTAGGAAATGTAGTGTTTTTTGAGTATTTTAATTGAGAGTGCTTGAATTTTTATTTATGCCATTTTTAATATGTAGGTTTCTATAGAGTACTTGCAAATTTTAAGACATAATTCTGCATGTTTTCCTTTAATTAATAGTTGATCTTCAGAATTTAAACCCTAGAAGGGGTGTGAAATGTGTATTCACAGCAGTATCCTAACTTACAGATTCTGTGATATGAGGTCAGATATATTGATTTATAATCAGAATCAGTGATTCCTTTTGTTGGTAGTTTGTCCTTGGTAAAAAGTGTTCCTGGGTTACAAACCACAAGACTCTACAAGGTGATAGCCCAGTGGTCAACCCGGGGAAAATGAGTGTAATAAATCAGTTTTCTCTGGGTTCATTTCTATTTTGTGTCATGGTTTAAGAAAAAAAAGTAGATGAGCATAAATCAGTGTGAATATTTTAAATTATCCCACGTAGTAAACCTCCATGCCATGCCTAAGATATAGGCACATAGGGTTTTCAGAGGTATTTTCCTTTCAACAATTGCTACACAGTAACTTCCTCTTTTAACTTTTTATAAGGACCTTCTCTTTTGGTAAATTAGATGGTATTGAGGTGGGGGGTGGTATAGTCATTATAAGAGGTTTATACCTTACACCCTGGGATGTTACCTGGTAACCAAAAATGCCGTCTGAATGTATTTCTGTAGTGCCCGGCAGAGTGGGGGATGGGGAGAATGAAACTTGAATCAGTGACCATCTGGCCCAGATTTGGCTGATTTCCTGTGCATTGCCCTTTGTTTGAGCCAGACAATGGATTGTTCCTTTTACTGATAAGAACTCTGTTTGATGACTTTGTGCTGAATCAGCAGGTTTGGTTTGGGATTTCAAGCATAGACTTATATTGAGGGGATTTCTGTTGTTTTGACAGCTTTAACTGTCTTCATTTATTATAAAAATATTCTTAAGTTTCTTTTCTATAAGTTTAATAAATTGGTGGGATTGCAGACAAGTCAAATAAAATAATTGGGAGTGTAGCTTTCTGGTTTTTTGATACTACCTATATCAAAGATGGAAATTTCCCTGGTTCTTAGTTTTCAAAATTAATCTCTCTCCCTGATTGTGATTTTTGATGAATCTTTATATATTCTCTCTTCTCTGTGTCTGAACTTGAATTTTCCACTTGAACCTTTGATGATTTAAATTTAATGTTCTAAATCCAGGCTGGGCTTTTATGATGTGGTTATGTAACGGTTAAGCTTTCTGAGGCATCTGTTACCATGTATCTGCAAATTACATCTTAGGGTGTTAGAGCTATTTTCCTTACTTTACATGCTACAAAATCATCACAAGACTGTTAAAAAAAAAAAAAAAGGTGGTTACAGATTACAAGCAGGGTCCTTTGTTGCCCAGCATTATAAGTAAATCAGCCATCAGCTATTGTAGGTTATCTCAGAAACAGTAGTGATCAGAGTGTGGTTAAATGTCACTTTTCCAGAAGACAAGAGGAAATGTCAGTGGCTACCATTTTGCTATGTGACCAAGAAATATAAAAATACTCTGAAGTGTATTAACTTCTGAAGTGTTAAGAGGCTTGCTGGCAGAGTGGAGTCAACCTTTTAGTTTGACTCCTCTCTTTACAGCTGAATTGCCATCTAGCAATCCAATACAGAATTTTCTCCAGACAACTTTTTCTGAAACCACTTACAACTTTAAAAATCAAGCATCTGACCAAAAGGAAATCTGATCTTCTTTGAGATCTAATCTGTAATGCTTTTGTGTAGATAAAGGAATGTTCTTTAGGTAGAATCAATGGTAAGAAAAAAGCTTTTTAATAGTTAGTTCCGCTGGGATGTAATTATGGAGCAGCTGGGACCACACAGCACAGCGCACTGTCATTTGCTGTAATTAATTTTAGGTCCGCTTGCAGCGAAAGTGAATAACAACAAATGGCACACAATCTTAGTTTGCATCCATATGGGGCACTGTCTATTCTTATGTTTTGCTCCGGTCTCTTTAGAATCTCTTTAATCGACTGCTTGCTCTATTTGATGCCAATAGGGCCTCAGAATTGCTTGTTTGGTTTAAAAGCATGGGTAGTTTGGAATATGAGAATATTATGGGTGTTAATTGGAAGGCAATATTCAGATTTAACGAACTGATGGGTTAAATTGTAGAATGGGGGGATTATAAAGCTTCAATGAGAATACTGCCAAGATTAGTTACTACTTCATTTTAATCAGAAGCTAGTTCATGGAACTAGTTCGAGGTAGAGGGGAAGGTCTTATCCTTTTCTCCCCCTCCCCCATCCCGTTCACCCTTTACCTCCCAACCTCTGACTCTCCTTCAGATCTCACTGAGGACTCCTCCTCTCCACACTGCGGATGCCTGGAAGTTTACACTGCTGAGAGTTGTTTTGTTTGGCATAGCTAATCAGGAGCCAGGCTGGAATTGCTCATAGCTGTCATTCAGGTTTTGTTTCAAAGTCCAAGGACCTGCTGGGAAAAACAAAAAGCTAATGAAAGCTGACTGTATTTAGGCCTCAACTCTGTGGAATCTGAAATGATGTCCTGACAGTGTATTCTTATTCTTCCACATTCTTGCTGTTACTAAGGTAACAGATTTTTAGAGGCTTTCTATCTTCATTGTCAAGTTATTTGCTACACTTATTGTTGTTTTTCAGATTAGAGCAATTCAGATTATCTTCTTTCGAGATGAAGGGAAGAGAAAAATAATGGAAATAAAACGTTGGAATCAATATCCGTGAATGCTAGTAACATCGGTTTTTTTCTCAATGCCTTAAAACTCTTAGATTCATAACACACATTAAAATTTAGGACAAGATAATTTCCTCAGTCTTGTAAGTGCTGTGTATATGTGAAAGTTTCATTTCTGTAACGTAAAATAGCAAGTATTCATATAATCACTAACAAATACATTTTTAAGGGAAAAAGATTTATATAGTGAAATCCTTTCTTTAAGATCTTACTACCTGAATAATAAATCAGATTATATGAAACACTGATGTGCTGAAAATTAAGTAACATGAGAAGGTAGACTGATGAACATATTAAATATTTGCCCCACGAATTGATCTTTTAATATTTGTTTTCATGGGATGTCTTGCCTTGGGGATTAGCACTCCTATATATGAAAAAGCTGTTGTTTTTTTCATAGGCAAGAGACCATTTGGGGCACATATTACCTATGGTGTGATAAGTGATAAACAAGATAATGTCTTAGGGGCAAGATGCTCTTTAGTTTTGCTTTAGATTTGAGAATCCCCAGGAATGTTCCCCAGTAGTGTTATAGCCTGTATGGATCTTCTTATCCAGATATTGACTCATTGAAAAGATGACTGTTTGTTTTTATAGGTTTATTAAATATGTTCATCAAGTACTCTTTCCCTGTGGCACTAAATATAATATTGAAATGATCTAGTTTTAATATGGATTAGATCATGGTGCGCAGGTATCAACCCAATAGAAACCTAAATTCATGGAGGTAAGATCTGGCTTAATTTTCTTCCGAGAAATACAAGAGTGTGGGCAACTGGCCAAATGAAGAACTGAAAGGGTCTGGAAGAGAAGTGTTCAAAGTGTGTCTAGAGGCCCTCACTTTAATTTCTGTGTCTTTGTTCATGCTGGTCACCCAGCTTGGAATTTTATCTTCTTTTCTCTTCATCTATCTAAATCCCACATTTCTCAGGATCCAGATCAGGTCCTCCTTCATCCACTAAGCCTTCGTCTGCTTCTGTTGCTGTCCAGAGTGTGAGAGAGACCCTACCCTTAGCTGATCATAGTCAGTAATGAACCGTGTTCAGATATGGTTTCTGCATTTTAGAAGAGTGAGCAGGATGAGGGAGTTATGGGGGAAAATAATATAAAAGGAATAGACAGTTTGAAAGGGGAGCAAGTTTAATTCAAGAAAATTTAGAGACAAGATAGCTGTCTTCAAGGTCTGGCAAACACGGCTCAAGTTATATTTCCTCTAATTACCTTTAAAGCGGTGGTTTGCCTTGGGCTGAGGGGACCCTGCCTGGAGGAGATGGGGGCCTAGGGGACATGCTGAGGGCCCCCTGCAGCTCCCAACAGAAGAGTTCCACGTTTAACTGCCTTATTTATTGGGCTTATTAGCCTACTATTTCTTTTAAAGGCACTTAAGCTAAAGTTTTGAAAAATCATTACTGTGTAGAATAAAAAAAAATAGGTGAGAGTTTTGGTTCAATGTAGGACAAAATGTTTTAGCAGTAAGAGGCTTTGAAAAATTAAATGGACTGCTTTTGTGAAATGTGAGTTCCACCCTTAAGTCAGAAGCTCAGTGGCCCTGACAAGGGTGATGGGAGATTTCTGCTTATGGGGAGAAGCCGTGTCGGATCCTCCCTAGGCTTCCTATAGTGTCTGTGCGGCTAATTCCTTTTTTTACTGTCAGTATCAGATGATTTGGCACTTAGCTCTTCTCAATCAGTTATTTGGGTAAACCTCACCTCCCCATTCAATCATAAGGTTCCAGAGGGTAGGAACAGTGTCTTCACTGCTTTTGGATTCTTCAGATCCCAGCATGGATGGAGGAACCTGTAAATACCTATTGATACAAGGAATAACTTCAAGAAGCACATGCTTCATTGCCTTATGACCTCTTTCAATTATGAAGGGTGATAAGGGAAGGTATTTGCAGAAAATTTTCTTTTTTTTTTTTGCTTCTACTACTGCTTTCTACCCTCTGGGAATAGTAGAAATGACCAAAGAGATTTAAGATAAGCATATATATATATATATATATATATATATATATGTATATATATATATGCCAGAACACTGCTGTGTTCTACTGTGTCTGAGAAAGTGAACATGATCTCGCCCCTTTCCCTTCTCTCCCCCCACCTCCTGGGAGAGGTTACCAACAGGTGAAACTTGGAATGTGGAAATTATGGCTCTCCATCCAAACTGAGATGCAGTGGGAGGGCAATGTGAGATCTGCAGGTGTCCCAAGTACAGATAGGGGAGTGCATTGTAAAAGGATCACATCACTAGTCTGGATTTCAGGTGTGTGTGTGTTTCCTTTGCCTCATGACTCTGTGGGTTCTGAGATTATGAGAACTAGAACTTTCTAGATGCCAGATTAGAATCTAGTCATCGTGATAGAATTGATAGAGGGAAGCATGTGCTTGATGAACAGTGTCATCTCAAGAAGCCCTTTCACTCACAGAGGCCTTTTGTATTTCTTCTCTTTGTACTGGGTGGCAAAGGACGGGAGCAGGGTCACATTGCCTTGGGCCTAGTAGACACTCAACAAGTGCTTATTTAATTGAGCTGAATTTTATTAATGAGATTTTCATAGCCACTTACTAATTATAGTCCACACTGTAGCTGCTGTTAGTTGACATCTTTGCTATCTGTCTGTACTATACCTCTGCAACCTCATGACCTGAGTTTCAGGATGACAGCCATCATGGATGTCAATATCTTATAATTCAAATGGGGAAATTGGTTACGTCTGAAAATACAAACTTGTGAAGGATCTCTCCAAGTTTGCTGCTGCTAATTGACAAGGGGAATGCCTTGAGTCAGTAGTGATTCCCCCTTTAAGGAAGCCTTGCTATACCCCCAGAGGTGCTTTCGTTAGGTGAATAGCTAGAAATCCAAACTCTGTATTGTAATTTCTGAGTACCTTCTGCAGCGAAGATCTCATAAACAGAAAGCTCCATAGAGAAAGGCTCTTAAAAATAGTCTAATACCCACACCTGTGATAGTGATGGAGATGAAATAGAGGGCCCAGATTTACTTAAAAAGCCAGGATTGGAACATAGGTTGTTTGATTTCTGAGATAAATGCTTATTCATAATGCTGAAAGAATATCTTTATTCATTCTGTAAATTTTTCATAATATTTAGACGTGGTCTTTCTTCTCAAGACTACTTTGAAATTTGGGGATTATGCATAAATCTGAAAGCTGTTAATTTAGCCTTTGAGCTACTAACCATGTTTTAGGCCTTCAGGTAATAAGAGGGCGCTGCAGGTGTTGAGAACATCACAAAGTTGCTTACATAATATATAAGATAACATCATAATGCCCTAGGCAACAAGTTTCTTATGCTAATATGGGTGACAATAGAAGGCCATGTAAAAAATTTAAGACAATTAAGACAACCAATGTGGAAATTCTGCAAAAAATAAGTCCCTGGTGGCTCAGATGGTGAAGGATCTGCCTGCACTGCAGGAGACCTGGGTTTGATCCCTGGGTAGAGAAGATCCCTTCGAGGAGGGAATGGCTACCCTCTCCAGTATTCTTGCCTGGAGAATTCCGTGGACAGAGGACCCTGGCGGGCTACAGTCCATGGGGTTGCAAAGAGTGGGACACAACTGAGCGACTAATAACACAAGCATGTTAAAGCATGTTGAATGGGGTATTATATTCAATACCCTATAATAAACTATAGTGGAAAAGAATATAAAAAATATATATGTATAACTGAATCACTTTGTTGTACAAAAGAAATTGGCACAATGTTGTAAATCAACTTCATGGCAAATAGTTGGGGAAACAGTGGAAACAGTGGCTGACTTTATTTTTTGGGCTCCAAAATCATGGCAGATGGTGACTGCAGCCATGAAATTAAAAGACGCTTACTCCTTGGAAGGAAAGTTATGACCAACCTCGACAGCATATTAAAAAGCAGAGACATTATTTTGCCAACAAAAGTCTGTATAGTCAAGGCTACGGTTTTTCCAGTGGTCATGTATGGATGTGAGAGTTGGACTGTAAAGAAAGCTGAGCACCGAAAAATTGACGCTTTTGAACTGTGGTGTTGGAGAACACTCTTAAGAGTCCCTTGGACTGCACGGAGATCCAACCAGTCCATGCTAAAGGAGATCAGTCTTGAGTGTTCATTGGAAGGACTGATGTTGAAGCTGAAACTCCAATACTTTGGCCTCTTGATGCGAAGAGCTGACTCATTTGAAAAGACCCTGATTCTGAGAAAGATTGAGGGCAGGAGGAAAAGGGGGTGACAGAGGATGAGATGGTTGGATGACATCACTGACTTAATGGACATGAGTTTGGGTAGACTCCAGGAGTTTGTGATGGACAGGGAGGGCTGGCGTGCTGTGGTCTATGGGGTCGCAAAGACTCGGACACAACTGAGCGACTGAACTGAACTGTAAATCAATTATACTTCAATAAAATAAATTTTTACAAAGCCTGCTGGAGCCAGTTTTAAACTCATATAAGTGAATATTTTACTTTTGAAGCCTTTAGTAAACCTCAGTTGAATGTACCTATTTACATGATTCTTAGCAACAGTTCATTAAAATGTTGATCCATCCATCAGCATAGCTGAGTTATGGTGGACAGCTCCAGAGATCAGAGATAGGATCAGGATGAAAGTTTCACAGAGGAAGATATAAATATACAACAAGAAAGAACTTAAATCATATTTTACTTGTTAATTTTTAATTATACCAAAGAATCTAATAGTGAAAATTAGGTCTTCTTCTGTCTCCCAGCCACCCAAATTCTCTGTCCAATGATAACCCCAGCTCCTTGAATATCCATCCTGAGATATTCTGGGCATCTAAGTGCACATAGGGAAGCATGCTGAATATACTGTTGAGTATGTTGTGCTTTCACTCAGCTGTATTTCAGAGTTTGATGAAAACCTTTCTGTTGATTGGTGCTCTTCAGCAATGGAACAGACTGTCTTATGATGTAACTAAGAAGTGTTACTCCAGCGTTCAAGAAAGGCTGGAGGATCGGCTCTGAGGAGTGTCGAAGAGATTCTTATCCTGCGTAGGCGTTGGCAATAGATGACCTCCAGGGCTTCCTTTCTCAAGTTCTAGGATATATTTAAGTGATGGCTAGGTGCTGAGTATTATGGATTAAAAAAGAAGCATAACAGACATTTTTCTAAAGAAGACATATAGATGACCAACAGACACCAAAAAACATGGTCAATATCACTAACCACAGCCACAATCAGATCATCACCTCACACCAGTCAGGAATGCTATTATCAAAAAGACAACAAATAGCAAGTGTTGGGAAGGATGCAGAGAAAAGGAAACCTTTGTGTACTGTTGGTGGAATGTAAATTGGTGCAGCCACTATGGAAAACAGTATGGAGGGTCATCAAAAATTAACAATAGAACTGCCATATGATCTAGCAGTTCCACTTATGGGTAGTCTTCTGAAGAAGACCAAAACTCTAATTTGAAAAAATATATAGGCACCCCCTGTGTTCACTGCAACATTCTTTACGACAGCCAAGATATGGAAGCAACCTAAGCATCCACCAATAGATGGACAGATGAAGAAGTTGTGGTACCTCTATATTTCCTCTTTGTTTTCCCAATGGAATATTACACAGCCATAAAAAGAATGAAGTCTTGCCATCTCTGACAACATGAATGGACCTAAAGGGTATTCTGCTAGGTGAAATAAATCAGAGAAAAACAAATACTGTATGATTTCACTTACATGTGTAACCTAAACAGTGAAACAAATGAGCAAATGTAATAAGACAGAAACTGACTCAGATACAGAGAACAAATAGGTGGTTGCCAGAGAGGAGGAAATGAGTAAAATAGGTGAGGGAGATTAAGAGGTACAAACTATCAATTACAAAATAAAAGAAGGACAGAGATGAAATGTACAGTGTGGGAAATATAACAATAATATTGTAATAATTTTGTATGGTAAGTAGACTTAAGGTGATCAATTTGTAATGTATAGGGGTATCAACCTCCTATGTTGTTCACTTGGAATAAAAATAATGTTGTAGTTCAATTACATTTCAATTAAAAATAAGATGTATAAGCATACTCATACTTGTGTAAGGATAATGTAATAATAGTATACATTTTATTTAGTATAAGAAAAGACAGTTCAGTTCAGTCGCTCAGTCGTGTCCAACTCTTTGCGACCCCATGAATCGCAGCACGCCAGGCCTCCCTGTCCATCACCAACTCCCGGAGTTTACTCAAACTCAAGTCCATCGAGTCGGTGATGCCATCCAACCATCTCATCCTCTGTCGTCCCCTTCTCCTCCTGCCCTCAATCCCTCCCAGCATCAGGGTCTTTAGCCATAGCTAATATATACACCATTGGTGTAAGTGTGAAAAATTCCATAAGACACAGTTAATGATATCACAGAGCTGTATATACAAATAGTTATTGAATGATCCAGGTAGATGACAGCCAGCACTATGAGTTAAGTGAAGGCTGGAGAGGCTTGGTTGGTTGATGGAGGTGGAACCGTACTTAAGCCTTGAAGAGCTGAGTTTGGATTGACAGGGAGGAGGTAAGCAGAGTAGGCGGGCGCCGAGGAGCAATGAAAGTGACTACGGGGACCCTGGGTAAGGCATGGGGGTCATAAGAAGTTGGCAGGGAATAGAGACCGTGTCACGGAGCAGGCGAATTCAAGGCTCTGAAGGGCAGTCTGTGTTTAGGGAGTGACGAGCCTACTGAGAGTTTCTGAACGGCAGTGTGACGCATGTGCTGTGTTAGAGAAGTGAGTCTGTCCTATAGCGTAAATGTGGGCTCAGGGTAAAACCGACTTCAATATTAGTGTTGGTGTTAAAAAGGAAAGAGAATTAAAAAAATAAAATGAGATTTGTGATTGCTGATTAAATTTTGGAGCAAAGGGAAAGGAATGAGCAACTGATGACTCCATGTCTTCAAGCCCCATTGCCTAGGAGAAAAATGGTGCCATTAACAGAAATAGGGAAGACAGAAGTCAGTGTTTTGGGAGGTGAGGTGATAAACTTGATTTTAGATTAAAGTTGACATGATGAGGGAGATTCAGATAAAAGCACGTGTTTGAAACAGTGGGACTAGGGACGGGAGATCGGGATGGGGAACACATGTAAATCCATGGCTGATTCATGTCAATGTATGGCAAAAACCACTACAACATTGTAAAGTAATTAGCCTCCAACTAATAAAAATAAATGAAAAAAAAAAAAGAAAAAAAATTATAAATGATAAGAAAAAACAAGAAATAGTGGGACTAAATAAAGCTCTTGAAAGAAATTAGAACTGTGGATGGCAACATCCCTTAATCTCTCCTTAGACCCAGAACTGCTCCTGAATGCCACATCTGCCCGCCTGAGAAGGTGAGATAAACTTGTACCAGACTCAGTTTATCTGGGAAGGACTTGTTTACTGTGTGTGTGCTGTCCCCTCAGTCGTGTCCAACTCTTCATGACCCCAAGGACTGTAGCCCACCAGGCTCCTCTGTCCATGGGATTTCCCAAGCAAGCATACTGGAGTGGGTTGCTGTTTTCTCCTCTAGGGGATCTTCCCAACCAGGATCGAACCTGAGTCTCCTGCATCTCCTGCATCGGCAGGCAGATTCTTGAACACTAAGCCACTTGGGAAGCCCCAAATTGTCTACTAGTAGCAATGTCATGGGGCTTCCCAGGCGGCTCAGTGGTAAGGAATTCAGCTGCTAAGCAAGAGACTCAGAAGACCTGTCCCCTCAGCACATGGAATAATTCCAAGTTCATAGTAGGTATTAAAAAGTATTTGAATGTTCAGCAAGAATTCAGAAAAGTCAGAGAGAAGTCAGAGAGACTATTTGAGAGGGGAACTAGAGATGCTATCTTGAAAGAGGAGGACTTAATGCTAGACTCAGAAGTGAATAGGGTTTTGACAGGCTGATGGGGTGTTTTTGTTTGTTTGTTTTTCCTGTTGGGTACATTCACTGTGTATAGTGACAATAAATATACTGAATATGAATGCACACAAAGATAAAACTCCACTTGCCTTTATTCAGAAGGAAGTGTGTGTGTTAGTCGCTCAGTAGTGTCTGGCTGTCTGCGACCCCATGGACTGTAGCCCACCAGGCTCCTCTGTCCATGGATTTCTCCAGGCAAGGATACTGGAGTGGGTTGCCATTTCCTCCTCCAGTTTCAGAAGGAAAGCCATGTTTATATGTGAATTTTGTTCAGGATCTTTCGTCTGCCAAGAAACCTGGGCTATTATCACACATTAAATGTTTTTTATCAGTCAACCTGTTCTGATTCCAGTGACAACAGTAAGAGCATATATTGTTGTTGTTCAGTCGCTCAGTGTCCAACTCTTTGCAACCCCATGGACTGCACAGCACACCTGGCTTTCCTGTCCTTCATCTCCCGGAGCTTGCTCAAACTCACATCCATTGAGTTGGTGATGCTATCTAGCCACCTTATCCTCTGTCATCCCCTTCTCCTACTGTCCACAATCTTTCCCATCATCAGAATCTTTTCTATTGAGTTGGCTCTTCCCATCAGGTGGCCAAAGTATTGGAGCTTCAGCTTCAGCATCAGTTCTTCCAGTGAATATTCAGGATTGATTTCTTTTGGGATCCACTGGTTTGATCTCCTTGCAGTCCAACGGCATACAAGTTTAAAAAATTTTTTGAGTGTCTCTGTACTGCAATCATCTTCATGACCTGGAGTCTCTCTTGCCTGCTGATGGATTTTTTAGGGAAGGGAGTAGCACTTGCCGAGATGTGGAGGTGGGCTGTGTCCTTGTAATGGTGGATAATCCGTTTCTGAGAAGCATGGGGGAGGTGAATGGAGGGGTGGGAGTGGAGCCCGACTCGCTGCCGCTGGGAGGATTATCATCTGTGGCCATTACTTGCTCTTGTCTCTTTATCATCTTGTCGGTGTGAGGCTCAGAGTCCACACGTCCAGGGCCGAAGAGTTCACAGGGATGAGAGGGCGCAGCCACCGCTGTCCTCTCTCAGCCCGCCCTTGACTCTTAGTCATTGGCTCTAATCCTCGACTTAAAACAACTTAGCTGTGATGTTATTTTAACCCTGCTAAAACCCAGGCAGTCCAAAGGCTGTCACACAATCTTAATTATTCTTTAGTTCACTCACCAGGAGGCCCTGAACATAAAGCACACTTGCACTCAGAAGAAGCAGAGATCTCCCCTCTCAGAAAATGGATTATTTCACTGCTTGAAGCTGTGTAGATGAAACCTGGAGTAAAGATGAAAGCTTTTATTTATTAAGCATATGTGCTGAGTACTCTTCTCAGAACCTGATAATAACTGTGTCATTTAATCCTCATCACCATCCTCAGAAGCATGTTATAATTATCTCCATTTTAATAATGAAAAAAATGGACAAAGCTTAGTAGCATTTAAGTTCACATAGGGCTTCTCTGTGACTCAGGCAGTAAAGAATCTACTTGTGATGAAGGTGACCGGAGTTCAATCCCTGGGTTAGGAAGATCCCCTGGAGGAGGGCATGGCAACCCACTCCAGTATTCTTGCCTGGGAAATCCCATGGACAGAGGAGCCTGGCAGGCTACACAGTCCATGGGGTCGCAAAGAGTCAGATACGAAATAGTGACTAACACTTTCAAGTTCACATGGTAAATACCAGAGCCAGGATCTGAATCTGGGTAGTCTGACTGCAAAACCCAAGCTTTTAGCCAGTGCATTATACTGATTTAAAGAAGCACATGAACAAAGTGTGAGGGATAGGCTACTAATATATTCAGTTTTTGTTGTTGTTTAGTCACTAAGTCATGTCCAACTCTTTGTGATCCCATGGACTGTACCCACCAGGTTCCTCTGACTATGGGATTCTCCAGGCAAGAATACTGGAGTGGGTTGCCCCTACTCCAGTGGATCTTCCTGATCCAGGGATCAAACCCATATCTCCTGTGCGGGCAGGCAAATTCTTTACCACTGAGCCATCTGGGAAGCAGTAAATGATGACAAAAATATTAAGAGTTAGTGTTAAATTAATAGCCCTTTATGTTTCAGATTTCATGATCTGAGTGGCCATGGTCCATTGAGGCTTTCATTTTGTCATGTCAGTGTTTAAATAAAAAATTATCTTTGAATGCCTTTAGATGGAGTACACACTCTTCTTTCCATGATTATCCCATATCAGCCCACAGATTTATGGCATTGGCAAACATGCTCTGTTAGTTCAGAATGCATTTTATTATCGTAGTTCAGAATGTAGGTCACTTTGTGAGTGAAGGAGAAGGAAGAAGGGATGAGAGTGATGTCATCCATGTAGGCCCACTTTTATCAGGAGGGGAAAACCTTCCCCAGAAACCCCTGCAACCCACTCACCTGAGGTCAGCTTGGCTGCATGGCCATGCCTCACTGCTGGGAAGGCTAAAGGTGGGGAACAGGGTTTTCAAGATGCGCTTAGACCAGGTGGTGCTAGTGGTAAAGAACCCACTGCCAGTGCAGGTGATATAAGAGGCACGGGTTCAATCCCTGGGCCAGGAAGCTCCCCTGGAGGAAGAAATGGCAACCCATTCCAGTATTGTTGCCTAGAGAATCCTATGGACAGAGGAGGCTGGCGGGCTACAGTCTGTGAAGTCGCAAAGGAGTTGGACCCGACTCAAGTGACTTAACACATTAGAGCAGTCAAAATCCTTTGGCTGGAGCTGTATTTATTAGCATACTGAACAGAATCAGAGTCCTATTAGCAAAGAAGGGAGGTGGGTGTTAGAAAAGGGACTAAGAGTATCTGTCATCATCGTCTTTACAGTCTGAGTGACTGCGTGCTACCCTCATAGTGTCGTGATTCATCCAAATGAGCTGACTGCTTTAACAAATATCCTCAACTTTTCAGCAGCTTCATTAATTACTTGCTGACACTTCAGTCCATCGTGGTGAGGTCTTCACATTTGCTCAGGGATCCGGTCTCCTTTCGTCTTGTTCAACTGCCATCTTCTGATTCCAGCCGCCAAGATTGCTCTAGAAGGAAGAGGAGCACAGGGAAGACACACACCCCTTAACTGTCTTGGCCACCGTGTCAGGCACCTTCTACTATGAGAACTAGGAAATGTTCTCCCACGTCTCCAGGGAGAGAGGTGGGTTTGCTGAGCCTCTAGTCAGCTTCTGCTACACTGCAGTCAACTCAAATCTAGTTGTCATGGAAGACAGCTGACAAAATGAATAAAGGCATTCTTTACAAATGTCAAAGTTTTTGTTTCACAAGAAGTTATAGATAAATGAGATTTACTATCTTTTGATTTTTTTTCAAGATCTTTTCACCAAACGTTCCTCTTTATAGATAGTTAAAATATGGAGAATTAAAGTCTCAGCTGGCTCAGATGGTAAAGAATCCGCCTGCAATGAGGGAGACCTGGGTTCAATCCCTGGGTTGGGAAGACCCCCTGGAGAAGGGAATGGCTACCCACTCCAGTATTCTTGCCTGGAGAATTCTAAGGACAGAGGAGCCTGGCGGGCCATAGTCCATAGGGTTGCAGAGTCGGACATGACTGAGCGACTAACACACAAAGTCCTAAGCACATCATTTCCAAAAAGCCTTCTTGACTTCTCAAGACAGCAGGCAGCCTGCTGTTTTTAGTTCTGTGTGTGCTGCTCCTTGGCCATGATAACCAGTTAGCATGTGTCTCACTTGGCTGTAAATTCCCAGAGGAACAGACCAGTAATAGATAAATGCGTGAATGATGTATTGACAATAGTAAAACTTCAAAGCAGACTAAAGGGAGAAAAGGCTAGTTTTGAATTCATGAAAATGTTGATTTATAGAATATTTATAAAGATAAGTTTTTTCTTTATATATATATATCTATATTTTCTTTCTATTTATATATGTGTATACAGCTAGATGCTATTACTACATGCTAATTATTTGCCAGCAGTTCATTCAAATGATGGTTTATGCTCATACAAATGCTTCTGAGGTAAAGATCTTAAAATTTTGGACTTCCCTAATAGTCCAATGGTTAAGACTCCGAGCTCCCAATGCAGGGTGCATGGGTTCAGGGAAGACCCCACATGCCACGTGCATGACCCAAAAAAAGATCTTAACATTTTTTCATAAATAGATTAAACATATTTCCATTTGAGTGACCTTAAATTTCACATCTGTGGAAAGCAAGTTGGTGATGTTTTTATTTCATTAGTAATATTTGTAATACTTTCTATTTAAATTTTCTATTCATTAACTCAACCAATATTCAGTCAGTTCTTACTCAAACAGAAGACATTGATAAACATACTAGACTATAATTAATTAACTGTATGATTTATAATTGGGATGAACACCAGAAAGGCAAAGAGTAATGGGGAACACATAATTTATATTGGAGATTTAAGAATGTTCCTCAGGAGGTACTGTCTGTGTTGAGATGAAAAGAAAAAGTGAGACAAAGCTAGAGGAGAATTGGGAAAGTGCACTTGAGAATATGTGAAGGTTCTTGGAGGCTGATAGCTGGGAGGACCTGAAAAAGACCAGGGTTATTAGGTTGGAGGGGGACAGGCCCAGAGTTAGACATGCCCAGACCTCATGGACCTCACTGGACCCTTGCTTTAATACATTAGCTCATGTGACTCAATAAAAGAGAAAAAAGAACTTAGCTGTTTTTTGGGGTTTTTGATTGGTGAAAGCAAGCTCAGTTGCTCATCCGTGTCCAACTCTTTCTGACCTCATGGACTATAGTCTGCCAGGCTCCTCTGTCCATGGAATTCTCCAGGCAAGAATACTTGAGTGGGCTGCCATTCCCTTCTCCAAGGGATCTTCCCAGCCCAGGGATCAAACCTGAATCTCCCGTAGCTCCTGCTTTGGCAGGCACCACCAGGATCTTAGCTCTGCTACCAGGGATCAAACTTGCACCCCTTGCATTGGAAGTGCAAAGTCTTAACAATTGGACCACCAGGGAAGTCTCAGAACTTAGCTGTTTAAATGACAACATATAATAAACTCTTTAGCTTGACCTTTTAGCCAAGGACTAAAATATGAACACCAAGGATATACATTCAGTGAAGTACAATTTTTATTTGTAAACTAAAAAAAAATACCACCCTGTAACAAGAGTTGAAAGAAAAACTGTGAAAATATTGGTTGCATTTTGGAAGTCAGATTGAGAAAATGTGGTAGGAGGTGGAGTTAGATAAGTGGAGGGAAAAATAGAATTTGACTTCAGATTCACTTTTTAAATCAGAAATTTCATATGAATTAAAGATTCCAAAATAACAATAGCTAACATTTAGCTTGTACTATGTTTCACGCCCCGATTGAAGCACTTTTTATTACATTGCACAGATTTTACTCATTCAGTCTTTGAAACAGCCCTATAAATTAGGAGTGAGTCTCCCCTGCAGTTTTACAGTTAGAGCAATGGATGCTTAGAAAGATAACGATGGGACTCCAGGCACTATGACTCAGTGGTAAAGAATCCACCTGCAGTGTGGGAGACGTGAGTTCGATCCCTGGGTTGGGAAGATGCGCTGGAGGAGGAAATGGCAACCCACTCCAGTATTCTTGCCTGGAAAATCCCATGGACAGAGAAGCCTGACGGGCTGTAGTCCAGGGAGTCGCAAAGAGTCAGACACGACTTGGGGACGAAACCACCACCACCATCACAGGCACTATAAACCAAGGCATCCTGGCTCCAGGGTCTCTGTTCTAATCTGTCACACACACATACTACATGTAAAAGTTATAGGGGAAAAAATGTAATATTGGTATAGGGAAGACCCTTCTAATCCTGATTATAAAGTCACAAACAAGGGAAACGATTGATAGATTTGACTACGTGAACATGTATTTTTTAAACTTTTACATTTCCCCCAAATATCCCAAATGAAAAATATAAATAAGATAGTGTGTATAAATAGACAAAGTGTTAATACTCTGTGTATAAAGCATTCTTACAATCAATAAAAAGGAACAAATCCCCCCAAAGAAAATAGTCTAGGGCAGGGGTTAACAAACTGGTCCTGGACTGAATGCAGTTCACCATCTGTTTTTGTTTTTGTTTTCCATTTATTTTTATTCATTGGAAGCTAATTACTTTACAATATTGTAGTGGTTTTTGCCATACATTGACATGAATCAGCCATGGATTTACATGTGTTCCCCATCCCGATCCCCCCTCCCACCTCCCTCTCTATCCCATCCCTCTGGGTCTTCCCAGTGCACCAGCCCTGAGCACCCGTCTCCTACATCCAACCTGGGCTGGTGATCTGTTTCACCCTTGATAGTATACTTGTTTCAATGCTGTTGTCTCTGAACATCCCACCCTCACCTTCTCCCACAGAGTCCCAAAGTCTGTTCTGTACTTCTGTGTCTCTTTTTCTGTTTTGCATATAGGGTTATTGTTACCATCTTTCTAAATTCCATATATATGCGTTAGTATACTGTATTGGTCTTTATCTTTCTGGCTTACTTCACTCTATATGATGGGCTCCAGTTTCATCCATCTCATTAGAACTGATTCAAATGAATTCTTTTTAATAGCTGAGTAATATTCCATGGTGTATATGTACCACAGCTTCCTTATCCATTCATCTGCTGATGGCCATCTAGGTTGCTTCCATGTCCTGGCTATTATCAACAGTGCTGCGATGAACATTGGGGTGCATGTGTCTCTTTCAGATCTGGTTTCCTCGGTGTGTATGCCAAGGAGTGGGATTGCTGGGTCATATGGCGGTTCTATTTCCAGTTTTTTAAGAAATCTCCACACTGTTCTCCATAGTGGCTGTACTAGTTTGCATTCCCACCAACAGTGTAAGAGGGTTCCCTTTTCTCCACACCCTCTCCAGCATTTATTGCTTGTAGACTTTTGGATAGCAGCCATCCTGACTGGCGTGTAATGGTACCTCATTGTGGTTTTGATCTGCATTTCTCTGATTATGAGTGGTGTTGAGCATCTTTTCATGTGTTTGTCAGCCATCTGTATGTCTTCTTTGGAGAAATGTCTGTTTAGATCTTTGGCCCATTTTTTGATTGGGTCATTTATTTTTCTGGAATTGAGCTTCAGGAGTTGCTTGTATATTTTTTGAGATTAATCCTTTGTCTGTTTCTTCATTTGCTATTATTTTCTCCCATTCTGAAGGCTGTCTTTTCACCTTGCTTGTAGTTTCCTTTTTTTTTTTTTTTTATTTTTAATATTATTTTATTAGTTGGAGGCCAATCACTTTACAACATTTCAGTGGGTTTTGTCATACATTGACATGAATCAGCCATATAGTTACACGTATTCCCCATCCCGATCCCCCCTCCCACCTCCCTCCCCACCCGACTCCTCAGGGTCCTCCCAGTGCACCAGGCCCGAGCACCTGACTCATGTATCCCACCTGGGCTGGTGGTCCGTTTCACCATAGATAGCATACATGCTGTTCTTTCAAAACATCCCACCCTCACGTTCTCCCCCAGAGTTCAAAAGTCTGTTCTGTACTTCTGTGTCTCTTTTTCTGTTTTGCATATAGGGTTATCGCCACCATCTATCTAAATTCCGTATATATGTGTTAGTATACTGAAATGTTCTTTATCTTTCTGGCTTACTTCACTCTGTATAATGGGCTCCAGTTTCATCCATCTCATTAGAACTGATTCAAATGAATTCTTTTTAACGGCTGAGTAATATTCCATGGTGTATATGTACCACAGCTTCCTTATCCATTCATCTGTTGATGGGCATCTGGGTTGCTTCCATGTCCTGGCTATTATAAACAGTGCTGCGATGAACATTGGGGTGCACGTGTCTCTTTCAGATCTGGATTCCTCAGTGTGTATGCCTAGAAGTGGTATTGCTGGGTCATATGGCAGTTCTATTTCCAGTTTTTTAAGAAATCTCCACACTGTTTTCCATAGTGGCTGTACTAGTTTGCATTCCCACCAACAGTGTAAGAGGGTTCCCTTTTCTCCACACCCTCTCCAGCATTTATTGCTTGTAGACTTTTGGATAGCAGCCATCCTGACTGGCGTGTAATGGTACCTCATTGTGGTTTTGATTTGCATTTCTCTGATGATGAGTGATGTTGAGCATCTTTTCATGTGTTTGTTAGCCATCTGTATGTCTTCTTTGGAGAAATGTCTGTTTAGTTCTTTGGCCCATTTTTTGATTGGGTCGTTTATTTTTCTGGAATTGAGCTTCAGGAGTTGCTTGTATATTTTTGAGATTAATCCTTTGTCTGTTTCCTCATTTGTTATTATTTTCTCCCAATCTGAGGGCTGTCTTTTCACCTTACTTATAGTTTCCTTTGTTGTGCAAAAGCTTTTAATTTTCATTAGGTCCCATTTGTTTATTTTTGCTTTTATTTCCAATATTCTGGGAGGTGGGTCATAGAAGATCTTGCTGTGATTTATGTCAGAGAGTGTTTTGCCTATGTTCTCCTCTAGGAGTTTTATAGTTTCTGGTCTTACATTTAGATCTTTAATCCATTTTGAGTTTATTTTTGTGTATGGTGTTAGAAAGTGTTCTAGTTTCATTCTTTTACAAGTGGTTGACCAGTTTTCCCAGCACCACTTGTTAAAGAGATTGTCTTTTTTCCATTGTATATCCTTGCCTCCTTTGTCAAAGATGAGGTGTCCATAGGTTCGTGGATTTATCTCTGGGCTTTCTATTCTGTTCCATTGATCTATATTTCTGTCTTTGTGCCAGTACCATACTGTCTTGATGACTGTGGCTTTGTAGTAGAGTCTGGAGTCAGGCAGGTTGATTCCTCCAGTTCCATTCTTCTTTCTGTAGTTTCCTTTGTTGTGCAAAAGCTTTTAAGTTTCCTTAGGTCCCATTTGTTTATTTTTCCTTTTATTTCCAATATTCTGGGAGGTGGGTCATAGAGGATCCTACTGTGATTTATGTCAGAGAGGGTTTTGCCTATGTTCTCCTCTAGAAGTTTTATAGTTTGTGGTCTTACATTTAGATCTTTAATCCATTTTCACCATCTGTTTTTGAAAATGAAGTTTCGTTGGAGTCTAGCCATGCTCATTCATGTGCACATTGTCCGTGGCTGCTTTAAGCTACGGTGGCAGAGATGAATGATTGTGCATCAAAGGCTGCACTCTACTATCTAGTCCTTTACAGAAAAGATTCCCTGACCTCTGATGTGGACCACCCCTTCTGGTGGTCTTGAAAGACAAGAGAGAGTCTCTTCCATTTGGAATGGCTTTAGGTGGTCTGATTAGGCTCTTGAGGTCTCTCCCTCACCTCCATCCTGTTTGATACTGAACTCATCTTGGGTTGAATGCCTGTAGGCATCTGTCCTCTTTTATATACTTATTCCTGCTGAGTCAGTCCTCCTGTTGACCTGTCTTTCTTAACCTTACCTTCTTTTGCAGCCCTATCTCTTCCATGGGAAACACACCCTAGCATCTTCAGTGCTTTCAAGACACAGTCTCTGGGTTTTAGACATACCTGACCCTCCAACCATCTACTTTCCTCTCCTCTTGCATCCAGGTTGTGGGCTTTTGCTGGAAAAATTCACACATCTAGAACTATTGGTGATATAACTACATTCATGATCTCTTTCCTCTGCTAGGAACTCTCTTCTGAATTCCTACATGATCCCAAGTTGGCTCCTCTCCAAGTACATCTCACAGCTGCCCTCCCTAAACTTTCTTCTCTCACTTTACCATTCCTGTTCTCTTCTTAGTTATCTGAAAATGAACTTGCTTCTACATCACAAAGGAAAAAAAGAAGGCTTTGTGCAGTGAATACCGGATCCCAACCTCTTCTGATTCCTGAGATGAGGAATTCATTTGTGATACCTTCTTCCTGCTTTCTTTTTCCACATTTTAATTTATTATTTATTTTTGGCTGCGCTGGGTCTTTGTTGCTGTGCATGGGCTTTTTTTTTCTAGTTGTGGCAATTGATGGCTACTCTCTGCTGTGTACGGGCCTCTCATTGCAGCGGCTTCTCTTGTTGCAGAACCTCGGCTCTAGGGCTCAGAATCAGTAGTTGTGGTACACAGGCTCGGCTGCCCCTGACAAGTGGAATCCTCCCGGACCAGGGATCGAATCTGGGTGCATTACCATGAAGATTCCCAATCCCTGGATCACAAGGAAAGTCCATTCCTGCTCTATTTTCAACATTTGCCTCTAAACTGTTTTCCTTGCCTGTAGCTTAAACCTATTTCATCTCTGGTCTTCCTATTAAAAAATGAAAGAAGGAAAGAATAAAGAGAGAGGGAGAGAAAGGAAGATGAGATAAAGCCAAAGGGGGGGGGGATGGAAGGAGAGAAAAATAAAGAAAGAAGAGATGATGGTGATTCTTTGGACTCTACACGCCTCACCACTGTGGCCACACATCTCTCTTTCCCTTCACAGCTAAGTTTTTGAGCACGTGCTCCTGGCTTGTCACCACTTCCTCATAGTGTCATATGATTTACCTCCCATGAAGCTCATGAGGGTGCTCTGGCCAAGTCTCCATGCAAAGTGTCCCGTTCCCATCCCCGTCTTATTGGACGCATCTGAGTTTATGATACAGTTGACCTCCTCCTTACAGCTGGCTTCACTTTGTTTGTAGGTACTGCTCTCCTCGGGTTTCTTCTTTCCTTTCCCTCAAGAGCGTTGCTTGCTGCTACTCATCAAGAGTCGGACACGACTGAGGAGCTGAACCTACTGACTGACTGACTGACTCATCCCCCACCTTATGTAGAATTCTGTCCTTGGACCACTCATCCCTCCTCGATGATCTCATTACCTCTATACCACTGACTCACAAAATTTCTACCCCTACTCTGGACCTTTTTTCTCAGATGCCTCAGAGTGCCTACTAGGAGTGCCTACTAGGAGTGCCTATAAGGAGTTCTACATGCCTGGATGTCCTAAGATCATCCCAAACAGAATCCCACAAAACTCAGCTCCCTTTTACCCCCATCATGCCGTTCCACATGGTACCAGCCTATCCCTTGTCACACTGAATGAACCTCTGGGCCATTATGCTCCTTGACTGGTCTCTGCCTAATTCTATTTTGGGCCTCTCAAGAGCAAGGACAACCTATTTTATCTCTGTAACTCTGCATTCAGTACACTGAGTTTGCTCAATAAACGTGTGAGACAGTGGAAGTAAGGAAGATGAGGGAAAACAAGAAAGGATGGAACCTATTTGGGATTCAAGTGTTCCTGACAGAAATCACGACTAATCAGTCAATAGGTTGTCCACTGAAATGAACTGAGGATGGGAAATTGGCTGGATAATGAAGTGCAGAAAACATTCTCCTTTTCTAGGGTCTGTTGCTAAAACAATAAAAACTCATGAGGCCTGTTGAAACTCATTAAGTGGCTATGACAGATGACTTTTTATTTAGTACTGATGCCTTTTAGGCTTGTAGAGTGTAGTTTGCAGAGCTTACGGCAGCTTTCTCCTCAAAACGTGAAGTTTAGCAGTAACCACTGAAGATTTTACATTTAGCACTTAGCACAGTTTCAGCTAGTACCTGAATTCTTGGTTCTTGGCAGCACTGAGAACACAGTGTGAGATGTTCTAAGTTAAAATGTTCTAGTATCAAGTGTTCTGAGAATGTTTAAGTCAGATTACTAAGCCTTGAGCAATTTGTAACACCAACTACAAAAATAGGCAAGGGAGAAAACACCAGTCACATTGTGTTATAACGTAGAGGAATTATGATCTTCAGAGCCTAGATTTGAATGAATAGAGTGGCAGTCAGAAGTCATATAAAAAAGATATGTATGTCACCCTCGGACCAGAAACTGATCAGTTATATATTGTAAATTCAACTTGTCTTAGTACTAAGACTAATGATTTTTTTTTAAGTTAATTCAAGACTTTTGGAAATTTGAAATTAATGAACATTAGAATATCCCAATAGTCACTTTGTAACAGTAATAGTTCCTGTACAACTGAACACATGTCCTATAAAGTCAATTATCTACAACTAACTCTATATTTCTCGAATTCTTCTGACAAAAACTTACTGTAAAAGTAAGCCTTTAAGGTTTAAGTCTTTCATAGGGTAAGAAAGTATCACTGAGACATTCAGTTCAGTTCAGTTCAGTTCAGTCACTCAGTTGTGTCTGACTCCTTGTGACCCCATGAATTGCAGCACACCAGGCCTCCCCGTCCATCACCAACTCCCAGAGTTTACCCAAACTCATGTCCATCGAGTCGGTGATGCCATCCAGCCATCTCATCCTCTGTCGTCCCCTTCTCCTCCTGCCCCCAACCCCTCCCAGCATCAGGGTCTTTTCCAATGAGTCAACTCTTCGCATGAGGTGGCCAAAGTATTGGAGTTTCAGCTTCAGCATCAGTTCTTCCAATGAACACCCAGGACTGATCTCCTTTAGGATGACTGGTTGGATCTCCTTGCAGTTCAAGGGACATTACTAAATCCAATATTACATTAAAGTAATTCCCACAATGCAAATTGCCTTATCACTTCAAACCCTTTCCTTGTTTAAATCAAATATGACATTTTAGAAAGTTTGAAAAATAGGGGAAAAAGGGAATCTATAATCCCATCAACTTCACACAGCATTTTACAGACATTTTTTTTTTTTACTTTTATTTGCATTTATTTTCTGCGGCATTTATTCCCAGGCCATAAGTTTTTGTTTCTTCAGTTTCTTCTGGGATATCTTTTTCTTCTGTGCAACCTCCTCCTCTGGTTTAGGAACAATCTGTTCTTTTTCAGTAAGGATCATCTCAATGTGGCAGGGAGAGCTCATGTAGGGGTTGATCCGACCATGAGCTCTGTAAGTCCTGTGCCGCATCTTGGGGGCTTTGTTCACTTGAATGTGCTCAATGACCAGAGAATCTTCATCTAAGCCCTTAAGTTCAGCATTACTCTCTGCATTTTTGAGCATGTGTAGTAAAAATTCAGCACTCTTTTTGGACCACCGACCCTGCGTCCAGCCCCACTGTTTGGCCTGTGCACACCTACCAACTCCACCATTGTAATGACGGAATGGCACACACTGCTTCTTTAAAGTGACCTCTTTCAGATACTTGGTGGCTTTTCGGATATGCATACCCTTTATGGCCTGGGCAGTTTCACGAGTGTTCTTAAAGTGAACACGAAGATTTGAACCTCTTGATTTGCATGATTTTGTGGGGTTTTTCTGGGTCGAGTGAATAGCACACCATTTTTAGAGGTCAGCTCAGGCCGCTTACCGGAAAAGCCAGAAATTTTTTAATAATTATAATTGCATATATAATTTTGTATCTTGCTTTTAAAATTAGTATTTCTCTCATGAAAAATTTTCTGTGATGTTCCTAAATAGTTATGATGGTAATTTTTATAAAATAAAATCACTACCTGGGTCGGGAAGATCCCCTGGAGGAGGAAATGGCAACCCACTCCAGTATTTTTGCCTGGAGAATCCCATGGACAGAGGAGCCTGGTGGGCTCACAAAGAGTCGGACATGACTGAGTAACACTTTCCCTTTCACCTGATATCATCTGATGATATACCATAATTTACTTAACTATTTGCCTATTGGGTAATTTAGATGAGATCCATTTTTTTTACTTGGTACTGTGGATTTTTCCCCATTATACTTTGTGCTTTTTTCTTATGGTAGATTTCCAAGAGTAAAATTGCTCAGTTGAAAGTTATACTTTCAAAAAAAAAAAAAAAAAGAAAGTTATACTTTCATAATGACTTCCCAGAGGAGTCTTCCAATAATAGTTCCCCTTGAAGTGTAAGAGTAGCAGTTTCATTCCTAATTTAGCAGGTGTTTTAAAGAGTACTTCATCTTCATTGGTTGTTTTGTCTTATTTTAGTTTATAAACTTTGTTTTCTAGGGACTTCTCTGGTGGTCCACTGGAAAGACCCTGTGCTTCCATTGCAGGGGGCACAGGTTTGATCCCCGGTTGGGGAACTAGAATCCCATATACTGTGCAGGGAAGCAAAAAACAAAACAAAACAAAAAAAACCCACACACAACTGTAACCTTTGTTTTCTAGAGCAATTTTAGGTTTACATAAAAATGGAGCAGGAAGTACAGAGGGCTCCTGGATAACCACTGCAGTTCTGCCTCCCCCATAGTTTCCCCTATTCTTTATATCTTGCATTAGTGTAGTATGTTTGTTTGATGAATGAAATTTATTCATGAATGAACACTGATACTTTATTATGAGCTAAAGTTCATAGTTTACATTAGGATTCACTCTTAGTATAGTACATCTTTATGGGTTTTAACAAAAGTTTAATGTCATGTGTCTATCATGACTGTATCATACAGAAGAGTTTCATTGCCCCCCAAATTTCCTGTGCTCAACCTAGTCATTCTTCCTCCCCATAAGCCCCTGGCAACCTCTGATCTTTACACTGTCTCTGTAGTTTTGTCTTTTCCTGAATGTTAATATAGTTGGAATCATATAAATATGTAGTCATTTTAAACTGTCTTATTTCACTTAACAATATGCATTTGTATTTCCTCTGTGTCTTGTGGTAGCTTAATGACTTGTTTCTTTTTTTATCAGTGAATGATAGTCCACTGTAAGGCTATACCACAGTTTATCTGTTCACCCTTTGAAGAACATCTAGGTTGTTTCCAGTTTTGGCAATTATGAATAAAGCTGTCAAAAACATGTATATGCAGATTTTTTTGTATGGACATAAGTTTTCAACTCATGGGGTAAAATATATTTTTATATTTGCCTGTTATTGATTTAGACATGTGTTCTCTTCTGTCTCAGAATATATTAATGAAACATATGTTTAAACACCTTTTTCTCCCTCTAGAGACTCTTTTTTTCTCCAGATTGCTTTTCATTTGTTTGTTTGTTTCGGTCCCTATCTTTTGAGTCTGAGATATTCCTCAGCTGTCTGGTGATCCTGGTTGTCTGGTCTTGCTTAAGAGCAATGCCCCATAAACCTGATAAGCAGCTCTGATCTCATGGTGAGGCCTGCCACCTGTGGGCCATTTCACTAAGGAGTGCTCAGTATTGGTATGTTAAGACTTTCCTCTTGGGCTGGTTAGATTCTCCAGAGAAAAATCTTCCGACCTTCTCTCTTGATGGTGGAAAACGGGTTACCATTTGTTCGGCAGCTGAGCTGGAAAAGCCGTTTGGCAGTGGGTGGACTCAGTATATAAAATGCTCATCTGATCCCCCTGTTTGCAGACTGGTACGCTTTCCCCTCACCCCACCCCTACCCCCGCCCCACTCCCCCTGGGACAACTGTGGCTGTCCAGCTTTCTACAGATGCAGGAGATACAGTTACCTGCTTGGACTTGGGGAAGGGCTCTGTGACTTATCTGATTCTTAAAAGAGAATTTCAGTTAATCCTCCTGTTTCTGGCCTCACCTTTATCCTCATACCTGGAACCCAACCTTGCAGTGCCTTTGGGGGAGGTATGTGGTTTACTGTGTAAACTGGTTGTTTCTAAAACTTAACATGGGATTCAGCTTTCTCAGTTCTGTGTGGTCATTTGCTGATCCATTTGCTTTCCAGTTGAAATCTTTTGTTGCGTTTCTTTTGCTTCTGTTCTCTTTGGTCCTTATGATTTCATATCTTTAAAGACCCTCTGCTGTGCTTTTAGCTTTGATAGAAATGGAAGTATAATCTGTCATTTATGTGAAATTCTCATATATCCTTTTTACTGATTGTTTTTGAATTATTTATTTTTGGATGCCGCTGGGTCTTCATTGCTATACACGGGCTTTCTCTAGTTGCAGTGAGCAGGGGCTACTCTTCCTTGCAATGCGTGGGCTTCTCACTGATGTGGCTTCTTTTGTTGTGGAGCACAGGTTCTCGGTGAGAGGACTCAGTAGTTGTGGCACATGAGCTTAGTTGCCCTGCAACATGTGGAATCTTCCTGGACCAGGGACTGAACCTGTGTCCCCTACATGGGCAGGCGGATTCTTATCCACTGCACCACCAGGGAAGTCCTTATATATCTTTTTTAAAGAGGAAAGGAAATCTAACACCCTCCTCTATAGGCAATAGATATTAATTGGTTTAAAACTTCAGAAAAAATATTTTTAAAGTTTAATTACCTATAAATTATAATTTATAATTATATTATAAATCACCTATAAATTAATTATCTATAAATGGGCCACTTATAAAATTTTGGTACACGTTCATTCTGACTTTTCTGGATGATACATAAACATGTGATTCATTTTTATTTTTAGTTTGTGTGGAAACTATAAATTATGTCTATGGAGATAGAAAGCAGCCACCTGCTTTCACTGTCTAGGATGCTGTGCTCAGTGAATGAGTTAGATGGGAGGGGTTCAGGAAGCCCAAGGTCAAGTTGGCTCCTGAGAAACCACCTGTCCTGTCTGCAACTTTCACTTCATTGCCCTCTATCCTATAACCAGGGCATGACACCTGAAACCTTCTCACCACCACTTTGTAGTCATTGTTTAGTTGCTAAGTCGTGTCCAACTCTTTGTGATCCCATGGATGGTAGCCCGCCAGGCTCCTCTGTCCATGGGGATTCTCCAGGCAAGAATGCTGGAGTGGGTTGCCATTCCCTTCTCCAGGGGATCTTCCTGACCCAGGGACTGAATCCGAGTCTTGCATCTCCTGCATTGGCAGGTGGATTCTTTACCGCTGAGCCACTGGGGAAGACCCACCAATACTCTAAAGGGTAATTTTAAAAGATTGTCCAAGTTGTAAAATTAGCTCCCTCATTGACAGCTACTTCTCTCTCTCTCTCTGTCTCCCCTTTCAGACCCTGAGTGGCCAGGAACACTCAGTATGAGGGGCAGGGAGCACTCCAGTTCTTCCCCTTTGTGTGTGGGCCCATCAGCCTTTCACCTTCTATTTGATTCAAGGGCCTATTATTTTTAACAACTTTATTGAGATATAATTCCCATGTCATAGAATTCACTCATTCAAAGTGTACAATCCAGTGGGTTTTTAGCATATCCAGAGTTGTGCAGCCATCACCACAATCAATTTTAGAAATTTTTATCAACCCCCAAAAGGAAACCCATGCCCATTAGCAATTACCCTATTTCCTCCCAAATCCCTCCGTCCTAGTCACTAATCTACTAATCTACTTCCTATCATTAATCTACTTCCTATCACTATAGATTTGCCTATTTTAGGTATTTCATATTTTCATTTTATGCTTTCAAGTTTCACTCATGCTGTAGCATTCATTTTGTTAGTAGTATCCTTTGAAGCCTACGAGTTTTTAATTTGATGATGTCTAGTTCGTCTGTTTCCTGTTTTGTCATTGTGCTTTTGGTGTCATGACTAAGAAACTGTTGCCTAATCCAAGTCTCAGAGATTTACACCTTGTTTTTCTGTGAGAGTTCTGTAGTTTCAGCTCCCACATTTTAGGTCTGTGATCCATTTTGAGTTAATTTTTATGTATAGTATAAAGTCAAGCTTTATTCTTTGTATGTTGGTATGTAGCTGTCTTAGCACCATTTGTTGAAAAGATTCTTCTCTCCCGATTGAATTATCTAGGCACCCTTATCAAAAATCAGTTGACCATGGAGGGCTTCTCTGGTGGGTCAGTGGCTAAGATCTGCTCTCCCAATGCAGGGGATCTGGTTCCATCTCTGGTTAGGGAACTAGATCTCAGGTACTGAAACTAAGACCTGGTGCAACCAAATAAATATTTTTAAAAATCAACTGACCATAAAGATAAGATTTTTTCCCCCTGAATCCTCAACTGTATTCCATTGACCTGTATGTCTATTTTTATGCCAACAGCACAGTCTTGATGACTATAGCTTTTGGCTTACTGCAATTTTGAAATTGGAAGTGTAAGTCTTCCAACTTTGCTCTTTTGGAAAATTATTTTGGCAAAGTTTGATTCCTTGAATTTCTATGTGAATTTTAGGATCAGCATGTTAATTTGTGCCCCCCCATAAAAAAAAAAAAAAAAAAAACAGCAGCTGGAATTTTGATAGAGATTACACTGAATTTGTAGGTCTCAAGATCTTGTTTTGTGTGTTTGCTTTGGGCACCGAAATGGCATCTTGGGAATCTGCCTTTCTTATTCTTCTCCCAGTCAATGAAGTTATCATTGCCCTTAGTCCTGAGAGAAAAGGAGAAAAGTTCGTGTAAACATTCACGATGTTAGCATTCATATAAATGTTAGCAATTAAGTGTGTTTTTCTGTTTCCTCTCATGTAAAGTGGGTTTAGTAAGTGTATTTTTGTCTAAAGATGTTGTGAAGATTAAATGAGAGAATCCATGTGATGTGCCCAACAAGCACTCGATAAATAATCGAGTATAAGTAATCCATAATAGAACCAACTATACTCCAGGCATTTTTGCATCTAGATTGATTCTCTAATCCTTCATCCATGGCTTCATCTCCTACTATTGTCTCAGGTGTGATCTGTACTCCAGGAAAACCTGCATCTATCTGATTCTCCAAAGCCCATGTTCTTCCAGCTTCATTTGCAAATGTTTGATAGGTTAAAACAGAATATAAGAGGAATATTTATGATATGTAGCAAAAAGGATATTTTTCACTAAGAAAATTTTAATGAAAAAGAAGAATCATTTCTAGGCTCCAGGGAAATGGAGAGTAAAGAAACAACTCTTAGAACATATCTTTTTAATCCTTAAGAAATTCCATTTCCTGGTCTTGGTAACTGAGATGCTCATGACTTAGAGCCAGGCAGGAGCTGGCAGATAAGGAGACCCTGGGGGTCTGCTGAGATGAAGTGTCAGGTAGAGATTGTGTGTGTTTACTTGATTGTGATCTCCATGTCCACATGCTCTCCAGTCTGCCGGAAGAGTCTGCTCCCTTTAATACCAACTTGGTCTGTTCCTCAGTTCAGCCCTCTCCTCAAGTGTCTTGAGAATTCCTAGGTGATACAAGTTCTCTTCTGGGCTTCTGCACCTCTGATTAACTTAAAGACATCCCTGTTAATATGTTATAGCTAAAAAACCTTGCTAATAGTATAAATGGAAACTGAACACCTCTGGAGCCACTGTCCTTTTCCTGACTTTGGAAATGTGATTTATTATGTTCACTTTTTTGAGTTAACAACCATAAAATACAGTATAATCCAGTGATGAGAGAATGGATTTCCTTAACAGTTTACAGTTTTTACAAATGACAGACTAGTTTTTCATATAATTTCCATAGACTTTGAGAAGGGTGTTTATGGGCAGTAAGCAAAGGAGTTTGTGTGTATGTGTGTGTGTGTGTATGTAAAACTAATCTCATGCTCATTTCTTCAGTCTCCGCCTTATCCTATGAGCTGTTGATGCCTTATCCATCCTCTTAAGTTTCTCTCAAGTGGACCATATTCCATAAAACCTATCTAAACCCTCCCAGCTTCTCAAATTGTGTGTGGTGAAGCACCAGTTTCTTTCTTTTCAGTTCAAGTAGGCTAATAATTTTGTAAAATATGACAAGTATATGTAATGAGAAAAATGAAATTTAAAAAGACATACAAAATATAACCTCCATTTTAAAAGATGTGAGGTGATCTTGTTTGAGCTTCTATATAAACAGAGTTTTATAAATCTCACACAGTACCTACTAGGTGTCACTTTGTATGCCAGTTATTTGCATACTTATGTTATCCCTCAACTAGGTTGTAAGCTCCTTGAGTCTGGACTCTGTGTATTGTTAATCTTGGTATACCATCACCTCCTTGTGTAATTCTTTGAACATGTTTATTAAATTAAATTTCTGACTCAATATAGAAGGAACTTAGACATCCGCTTAAACAGGTGGCCATTTTTGTGTACTTGATCATCAAAAAATTTCAACAGAAGCTTCCTGTACTGGCTTTGTATATGGTGACTGGGGTTTATGATTCATGTAGAAGGCACTGGTAGAAGTCCTCTTACAGATAAGGAGATGACGTTGATGACTGTACACTACTGATAAAAAAGCAGACCAGCTAGACCTTCCTCACAATGTTGTCCTCAGCGTTCATGCAGTAGGAGCACTTATTTAAATATTTTTCTAACTGAATCATCTCATTCAGAGAGTGAAAAAAACTCAGTGAATGTCTTGAAGGGATCCCGGATGGATTAATCCTATGTTAAATTCCTTGCCATAGTAAGTTGTATCTAGCTAGATTCCTGTGCAAAACAACTACACGGGTATATAATAGATGACTGTGTTTGCTCCTGAGGTAGTTGTTCAGCCGCTAAGCTGTGTCCAGCTCTTTGAGACCCCATGGACTACAGCACGTCGGCTTCCCTGTCCTTCACTATCTCCTGGAGTTTGCTCAAACTCGTGTCCATTGAATCGGTGATGCCATCCAACCATCTCGTCCTCTGTGGCTCCCTTCCCCTCCTGCCCTCGGTCTTTCCCAGGGTCAGGGTCTTTTCCAATGAGTCGCTCAGATAGAGTGGATTCTTTAGAGCTTAGTATTATCTCCAGGGGTCAGGTTACCTGGAACCCTCCATATTGGGAAAAGGAGACTAGGTTTGCTCTAGGAACCTAGGAAGATAGCATTTAATCGAACAGGACAGTGCATTAAAACAGTGCTTCTCAAACTGTGTGTGGTGAAGCACCAGTTTCTTTCTTTTCAATTCATGTTGACTAATAATTTTGTAAAATGTGACAAGCATAAATAATGAGAAAAATGAAAGTTAAAAAGACATACAAAAAAAAAGACATACAAAATATAACCTCCATTTAAAAAATTAGATCCAACAGACTAAAATTACTTAGTCAAATTGCTGGCCCACACTTTGAGTAGCACTGGATTAGAGGGTGGGCTGTCATGATTGCCCACGCAGGGGCTTGGATCATCTGTCCATGAAGTCCATTAGGAGAGCTGTTTGACTATAATGAAAGCTCAGGGGTAAGAAAAGATCCTGATGTTTTGAGTTTCTTCTTCTTCTTCTGTAGAATGAAAAGATTTGAGAAGGAAGGGGGAGTTTGTGATATAATTGAAATGGCATCTTTGGAAATAGCTTTCATATTTAAGATTGATTTTAGTGGTAAAATGAAACACAGTGAGACTTTCAAGACCTGAGCCATGAGAGTTTAAGTAAAAGACAAACAATAAATACCTACTCAAACCTGAGGCTGCAGAAGTGAAGACAGAACAGTAGCAGAATTATTTACCAAGTACCATTATGTACTAAATATAGTACTAAGCTCTTTACCTAGGCTATCTCGTTTCATCTTTACAAGAATCCTGTGCAGTAGCACTATTAACCTCATTTTTCAGATGAGGAAACAGGCTCTAAAAAAAGATTGAGTAACTTGCCCCAAGGTCACGTCAGATGAATGGCATGATTGTCAGGTGGTTGGAGTGTGTAACCCAGAACCTAGATTTCTTAGGTTCTTAAATGACTGTCTTTATAGAGAGGTTTTGGCAAATCTTGCTTAGCATTTTCAGCCATGGACTTGAGGATTATCAGTGTCCTTGGATACCAGATAGCACATTAGCCACTCTTTTTAGTCCTTCAACTGTCTTTTGTATAAATTTTTAGTGATTGGCCTTGAATAGGAGAGATGAACTGGAGTAGGAACTGGCAATCCACTCCAATATTCTTCCCTGGAAAATTCCATGGACAGAGGAGCCTGGCGGGCTACAATCCATGGGGTCGCAAAGAGTCCAACACAACTGAGTGACTGAGCACACACACAGGAGAGATGAAGTGGTTTAGCGAAAGACAGTTCTGAGGGTTATAGTCATGGCTGAAGCAAAATAACTCTGTGAAGTAGATTGAACCTAGGGTGGGTGATAACACTAGGCCAGAGATTCTCAATTCCAATTTTTAGGTGGCATTCTATAAATCTAATGCTTTTAAAAATATTTATTTATTTAATTTATTTATTTATGACTGTGCTGGTTGTTTGCTGCTGCAAAGGCCTTCTCCAGTTGCAGTGAGTGGAGGTTGCTACTCTCTAGTTGCAGTGCGTGGGCTTCTCATTGCAGTGGCTTCTCTCATTGCCGAGCCCAGGCTGTAGGGCACGTGGGCTTCAGTATTTGCGGCTCCCACGCTCTAGAGCACAGGCTCGGTAGTTGTGGTGCAAGGGCTTAGTTGCTCCGTGGCATGTGGGATCTTCCTGGACCAGGGACCGAACCTGTGTCTCCTGCATTGGCAGGAGGATTCTTTACCACTGAGCCATCAGGGAAACCCTATAAATCTAATTCTAGTCGTGTAGTTCTGTAGTCTCTCCATTGCATAGGATAAAGAATTTAAATCTAGGCTATGTTAAGTATAATGTAAGCTATGTTGAAGAGATCAAACCAGTCAATCCTAAAGGAAATCAGTCCTGAATATTCATTGGAAGGATTGATGCTGAAACTGAAGCTCCAATACTTTGGCCACCTGATTTGGAGAACTGATTCATTGGAAAGACCCTGATGCTGGGAAAGATTGAAGGCAGGAGGAGAAGGGGACCACAGAGGATGAGACGGTTGGATGGCATCACTGACTCCATGGACATGAGTCTGAGCAAACTCTGGGAGACAGAGAGGGAAGGGAACTCTGGGGTGCTGCAGTCCATGGGGGTCGCAAAGAGTCAGACACGCCTGAGCGACTGAACTGAAATGATGTTAAGTTGGTTAGTGCCATGGCTTTCTAAATGAGTTTACCCTCTAAAAGATTAATTCTCTGAAACTTTTAGGAGTTTGAGTTTTTTATTTGTTTGCTTAGGAAATAGAATAGAGTGTGTAGTTAGTCATGGATCCTATTTTTTTCCCCACAGCAGAACTTAGAACAAGAACTTGCACACGTTGTTCTAAAGAGCAGGACACTCCACTGCACTATTGGTACTCAGTAAAAGTAACTCCTGGGGGAGGAGAGGGAGTTTTCTTTAATTAAAATGGAATACAGGGACTTCCCTGGTGGTCCAGTGGCTAAGACTCTGTACTCCCAATACAGAGGGCCTGGGTGCAATCCCTGGTCAGGGAACGAGATCCCACATGCTGCAACTAAGATCTCGAGCAGCCAGATAATAAAATAAATATTTTTTAAAAATGGAGTACAGTGTTCATTGCTATTTGAAATACATATTCCCTAATACATGACTTGAAAATTTGTGATTGTTTATTATCAAACATTCAGATTCAACCCTGTCACCTGTGCTTCTTTGAAGTTATCTATTTTTTTTTCATGTTACTAAAAATAAATTTTAATTTAAAAAACAGACCCAATACATTTGTTTCCTGTGGCAGCCAAATATCTTTGGACTTACTCCTACCTTTAACAAGAGAAACACTACCTTTGAATATATTTCTAAACCAAGCATGAGAGTTAAATTTACCATCTTTTCATTTGAGCAGAGGTGCTAATCTAATGAAGAGGAGGAAAAGTCCTCCTGCTAAGATTTTAGCAGGCTTGCTGTGGTAAGAGAAAAAGAATATCAAAATCAATTTAAACCTACCTGCATATAATAAATTAAAAAATTATTTTAAGTTAGTGTAATAGTATTGCCTTTGTTGTTGTTTTTTGTTTATTTGTTGTGCATAAGACATTTTGGGTTGTGTGAGCTGAAAATTCAGATGGTAAAGAATCTGCCTGCAATTCAGGAGACCTGGGTTCGATGCACAGGTAGAGAAGATCCCCTGCAGAAGGGACTGGCTACCCACTCCAGTATTCTTGCCTGGAGAATCCCATGGACAGGGGAACCTGGCGGGCCACAGTCCATGGGATCGCAAAGAGTAGATATGACTGATCAACTAAAACACACACACATATGAAACAGGCTATGAGGATTTTTTTCCCCCCAGATAAATAAGAAGTCTATCCAGAGAAACATTTTATCCCAGTTGGGGAAAATAGGTGTGTGTCTGTCTGTGGAGCAAAGTTTTCCAGTCCCTCATTTCTGCAGTGAACGTGTTTGTACCCCTGCAGGGCTGCAACCAGGTTGCTGATTATGGGCCAAGTACCACTCCTCTGAGCTGACCAGTTTGCACTGCATATTAATGAATGGCGGTGAGCTCAGCTTTGAAGAATGCCAACAGGGTTGTTTCTTCCTTATCAATAGTAAATAAAAATGAAAAGGCTACATTTCATAATAATTAAATATTGTTGTTTTCATAGTTTGTCTCTGAGCATACATCTAGGAGATTTTTGAGAGCTGAGCTAAAAATACTCCTTTTATATAACCTATACTTTTCAAATTCCAAAGAAATGTGGAAAGTTATATTTAAGGAAAACAGCTTTCTTCTATTTTTCTGGCATTCTCTGGGTGACATTCTACCCGCCTTTAAAGAAAAGTTTTTTTGATGTGGACCATTTTTAAAGTCTTTATTGACTCTGTTACAATATTGCTTCTGTTGTTTATGTTCTGGTTTTTTAGCTGTGAGGCATGTGAGATCTTAGTTCCCTGACCAGGAATTGAAACCACATCCCTTCCATTGGAAGGTAGATTCTTAACCACTGGACCACCATGGAAGTCCCTCATGTAGCTCTTTTTTTTAATAGTGAAAGATAGCAAGGAGATACAGAAATGTTTTATTTAACTTCATAATATATACTTTGGGAGGTTGATAAAATACATTGCCAATAAGGAAATGATAGATGTCTGCTGTAAGGCACTGTTATACTTGGAAATAACATTTGAGGCAATGCTTTCCAGCTTATAAAGTCATTTCCTTTAAATTATTCCTCATAGCAACCCATGTGAGGTAGATATTACTATTCCCACTTTGAAATGAGGAAAGTTACTTTGACAGCAATGATAGTCATGGTAACCAGGCCCTTTCATTAAAACACACCTACATACCCGTACACTGTGTGTGTCCTAAGACTGGTGTAATGAGGAGGTTGAGGGGCCATGTGGTAGCAGAGAAGAGCAAGTCTGAGACAGAGGAGAAGAGAAACATACTTTTGAAACAGAAGGCACGCTCTCCCACATTTCCTGTTACGCTTTCTTCTTTCTGCGGGCACTGGATGTTGGAACCTTTCTTTCCAGTCTTCTTCCTTGCATTTCCAAGCCCATGGCTAGCAAGAAATATGGGGACGCCCCCCAATTTAAGCGGATTGCTCTGATTTTAGATAATGACTCCTCTTGTCACTGAGCATATTGGTCACCCTGTTGTTCTGTACAGACTTAGTTTATGGTGACTTCTTGACTGAGGGATTGAAACAAGTGGCATAAATTTTGTAAGGTCATCACCTTTCTTTCTCTTTCTTCCTCACCCTCTGAGGCCTAAGGATAGGAAGATGAAGATTGCGAATTACAGATGGAGCTGCCCAATGCATGGAGGGGACTCTGACTTACTGAAAGGAAATGCTAACCGTCATCTCTCTTTCTTTCTGGTTCCCTGGAGTATACAATGGTGAAGATTCACCAGAGGGGAGCTTCAGTAAAATATGCTTTTTAGTCTTATCCTTAATATACACACCTGTTTGTATGGAATGTAAACTACCATTTTGCTGACACTGGCTTAAGTAATTAATAATTTTGTGCTGGTTGATTCCAGTTTACTTTGCATTCAGTCTTGCCCTTGATTTTGTGTAGGATGGGGAACAGTCTGTTTACCTGAATGAGAAAAATACAGTCACTGTGATAACCTGTTTTTTTTTTTCCTGCTTTATCTAGGTAATTAAACTACAAAGTAAAAGTTGATCAGTCATGTCTGACTCTTTGCAACCCCATGGACTATACAGACCATGAAATTCTCCAGGCCAGAATACTGGAGTGGGTAGCCTTTCCCTTCTCCAGGGGATTTTCCCAACCCAGGGATTAAACCCAGGTCTCCCACATTGCAGGTGGATTCTTTACCAGCTGAGCCACAAGCAAAGCCCAGAAATACTGGAGCTGGTAGCCTATCCCTTCTTCAACAGATCTTCCCGACCCAGGAATCGAACTGGGGTCTCCTGCACTGCAGGTGGATTCATTAGATGGTATACATATTTTTCATTAGATGGTGTATATATATGTATTTGACCATGGGTGATATTTGCTGGTGGTATGCCATTACCATAGCAACAGGTTCCATTCTGGGTTGCTAGTAATTGCTTTCAGAATTATGACAGCAAAAAGAAGGTTTCCCCGCTGAAGATGCAGAGTGTTTGGGACAAATGCAAAAAGGGCTGCATCCAAACTACTTATTCATAGCCAACAGCTGACTGGCTATAACGACTGAGAAAGACAAGTTGTAACAGCTTCTAGTGACCGCCTGCCCTGTCTTTGTGGCTGTGACACATGCTGTGTTGCTACTTGGCTTTTGGGAAATGGAGAAGGTAAAGTGGGCTTTCGGCTTCTCTGGTGGTTCAGTGGTAAAGAATCCACCTGCCAAACAGGAGACGCAGGTTCAATCTCTCGGTTTGAAAGATCCCCAGGAGAAGGAAATGGCACCCCACTCCAGTATTCTTGCCTGGGAAATCCCATGGAGAGAGAAGCCAGGATGGCTATAGTCCAGAAGGTCGCAAAGAATCAGGCATGCTTTAGTGGCTAGACAACAACAACAACAAAAGTGAGCTTTGGTCTTGGAGTGTTTCTGTTAAAAAATATAATAGCATGAATACCCAGTTTCCTATCCTCCTTCTTCATTCAACTGCCAAATGGACCCTTTTAATTACCTTCCAGATATAGCCAAAAACGAGAGTCAGGAGGCTTCCATGAAATCTAGTAGTCATACCATATTCCAAGGATAAACTAAGTTTTCAGCCTTTATTTTTCAGATCAGTCAGCCATTTCAGTTCAGTCGCTCAGTCGTGTTCAACTCTTTGTGACCCCGTGGACTGCAACACACCAGGCTTCCCTGACCTTCACCAACTCCCGGAGCTTGCTCAGACTCATGTCCATCAAGTCGATCTTGCCATCCAACCATCTCATCCTCTGTTGTTCCCTTCTCCTCCTGCCTTGAATCTTTCCCAGCAGCATCAGGGTCTTTCCCAATGAGTCAGTTCTTCTCATCAAGTGGCCAAAGTATTGGAGTTTCAGCTGCAATATCAGTTCTTCCAATGAATATTCAGGACTGATTTCCTTTAGGATTGAGTGGTTTGATCTCCTGCTTTCCACGGGACTTTCAAGAGTCTTCTCCAACACAACAGTTTAAAAGTATCAGTTCTTCAGCACTCACCTTTCTTTATAGTCTTAACTCTCACATCCATGCATGACTTCTGGAAAAAGCCATAGCTTTGACTAGACAGACCTTTGTTGGCAAAGTAATGTCTCTGCTTTTTAACATACTATCTAACTGGTCATAGCTTTTCTTCCAAGAAGCAAGCGTCTTTTAATTTCATGGCTGCAATCACCATCTGCAGTGATTTTGGAGCCCCGCAAAATAAAGTCTGTCACTGTTTCCATTGTTTCCCCATCTATTTGCCTTGAAGTGATGGACAGGATGTCATGATCTTAGTTTTCTGAATGTTGAAGTTTTAAACCAACTTTTTCACTGTCCTCTTTCACTTTCATCAAGAGGCTCTTTAGTTCTTCACTTTCTGCCATAAGGGTGGTGTCATCTGCATATCTGAGGTTATTGATTTTTCTTCCGGCAGTCTTGATTCCAGCTTGTGCTTCATCCAACCTGGCATTTCTCATGATGTACTCTGCATATAAGTTAAATAAGCAGGGTGACAGTATACAGCCTTGACGTATTTCTTTCCCAATTTGGAACCAGTGTGTTGTCCCGTATCCATTTCTAACTGTTACTTCTTGACCTGCATACAGATTTCTCAGGAGGCAGGTCACGTGGTCTGGTATTCCTATCTCTTGAAGAATTTTCCAGTTTGTTGTGATCTATACAGTCAAAGGCTTTGGTATAGTCAATAAAGCAGAAGTAGACATTTTTCTGGAACTCTCACTTTTTCAATGATCCAGCAGATGTTGGCAGTTTGATCTCTGGTTCCTCTGCCTTTTCTAAATCCAGCTTGAACATCTGGAAGTTCACAGTTCACATACTGTGAAAGCCTGGCTTGGAGAATTTTGAGCATTACTTTGCTAGTGTGTGAGATGAGTGCAATTATGTGGATGTTTGAACATTCTTTGGCACTGCCATTCTTTGGGATTGCAATGAAAACTGACCTTTTCCAGTCCTGTGGTCACTGCTGAGTTTTCCAAATATGCTGACATATTGAGTGCAGCACTTTCACAGCATCATCTTTTAGGATTTGAAATAGCTCAACTGGAATTCCATGACCTCCAGTAGCTTTGTTCCTAGTGATGCTTCCTGAGGTCCACTTGACTTCAAATTTCAGGTTGTCTGGCTCTAGGTGGATGATCACATCATGGTTATCTGGGTCATGAAGATCTTTTTTGTATAGTTATGTGTATTCTTGCCACCTCTTCTTAATCTTTTCTGCTTCTGTTGTGCCCATATTGTTTCTGTCCTTTATTATGCCCATCCTTGCATGAAATGTTCCCTTGGTATCTCTAATTTTCTTGAAGAGATCTCTAGTCTTTCCCATTCTGTTGTTTCCCTCTATTTCTTTGCATTGATCGCTGAGGAAGGCTTTCTTATCTCTCCTCGCTCGTCTTTGCAACTCAGCATTCAAATGGGTATATTTCAGATAAGTTGCTCTTATTTTGTATGAAATGGATGATTCATCTTTTGGTGTTAAAACCACTAAGTTTGTTTTATCTTGATATCACAGTACTCTAATATGAATTTTATTACTTAAAAAAAGTTACATCTTATATAAATACTTATCTAATCCATAACTACTGGGCAGGTGGCTGCATTTCTCTTTCTAAATCATCATTTAGATATTATTTCCCCCTCAAGCTCCCCAAGCTCAGCTCATTTGAAACAAAACATCTCAAGTTTATGGCAAACCTTTATTGTAGGCTCAAAGTGTGTAAAGCTTAGCAGACCTGTATAAGTGGTGTTAGTAGCTGTCATTTAAGTAAAGAGACTTCTGTTTTTTTGATTGATACAATTCATTTATTTTTAAAATAGTTTTTTCTGTTTTTAAGAAAGCTTTTTATTTTGTACTGTGGTATAGCCAATTAACAATGTTATGATAGTTTCAGGTGAGCAGCGAAGGGACTCAAGACATGCTACTGCTACTGCTAAGTCACTTCAATCGTGTCCGACTCTCTGTGACCTCATAGACGGCAGACCACCAGGCTCCCCCATCCCTGGGATTCTCCAGGCAAGAACACTGGAGTGGGCTGCCATTTCCTTCTCCAATGCATGAAAGTGTAAAATGGAAGTGAAACTCAAGAGATACATGTACATATATCAGTTCTCCTCCAGGCTCCCCTCCTGTCTGGGTTGCCACGTAACATTGAGCAGAGTTCCCTATGCTCTACCATAGGTCCTTGTTGGTTATCCATTTTAAATACAGCAATGTGTACATGTCCATCCCAAACTTCCTAACTTCATAGCGAGCAATACGTGTCCTACTGCTTGCTTAATGTTTTTCCAGGCAAGCAGGTCATTCTCTGACGGAGTTTTCTTTATCATTCCACTGGTATCATTAACTAAATATGATTCCTAGGCCAACATGCTGTCATATTCTTCAGCCAGGTGATTACACGTTGTAATCTGGCTGTTTCATCTCCTCTCCCACCTGCCCAGGCTGTGCCCGAGCTGCACTGAGAGCTTGCCCCTTTGTTCCTGAAACCCAGGCGTTCTCACATCTCAGTGACTTTGCATGCCCTGTCCCCTCGGCTGGCCTGGAATGCTCTCCCCTGCCCCCGATCTCACGGACGCATTTGCCTGAGGAAAGCCTGACTTCATTCAGCTCCGTGTTACCTCTGTGGTGAAGCCTTCTCTGACTCACCGTCAGCCGGTGTAAGGGACACCCGGGGCATTTCCCTGCTGAGCATGTGTTGATTTCACCATTACGGAGTAAGTGCCTTTTCTCTTTCGTGTTCCTGAGGGCCTGGGGTACTACCTGGCATGCAGTGTGTGTTGGGTGAATGCGTGCAGGGTCAGAGAAAGCTTGTATTTTTATTTTTTTATTCCTTTATACTACTAATGGAGAGAAGCCGAGATGGACCATGTTTCCCGAAGATACTATGAACATGATGGCTTTGTGTTAAACAACATGCTGAACTTATGAATCAGCCAACCTTGGAGTGAACTGTGAAGTGGGAGAAATCACTAGCGCCCTGGGCTTTCCTTGTAGGGCTAAATTCATGCATTTCCCTGGGGCCTCAAACCTTAATGAGAATGCATGCGGTGGAGACTACTTAGGGGCGTGAGAGTGTGGATCGTGGAATTTCTGGGAGCCCTGAAACCACCGCCACACCCCGTGTGTGCAGGTGTCTCTATGCGGTGACACTGAAAGCCTGAAAGGTTTTTGAGAGCCAACAGAAGCCACCCTTGTGAAGTAAGAATCACTGGTCTATATAGTTTACTCTGAATAGTCTATGGTGTGAACTCTAAGTGTGTGGATGGGTTTTCTGTTTCCTCCTGTCTAGGAAGCTGCTGATAGCCAGGCACCATGGCTTGCCGTGATCTGGGTTGAACTCTCTCTGTCCTCCAGCTTGTGTGTGGGGGTGAGGTCTGCCCCCTTGCTTGAGAACCTTAATTCCAAGTCACAGAAGAGGAGAAAGGTCCTTGTGTTTTACTGATGTACTTGTTCCAGGGCAGGCGCAAATACCACGTCCGCATGCTTGGTTTCTATACAAGGCTGTTCTTTCTGTGAACAGTCTTTGCTTTTGCTGATTATTCACATTATCCATTTACAGTGATGCCGTTCTGTGCCTTTTCTTTTCAGCAGTCTCTTGATGCGGCGCCTGTTTATTTTCTCTGTGAGATGAATGTGCTGTGCGTGGCATGGCAGTAGATGGGGTGTTTTAAGCTATCTCTGAGGGAAATGTCACTTCCTATTTGTAATTCCAGTTGAAAGTGGATCTCACATTGCATAGAGCTTGAATATGTCCTGTCGGGCTTCCTTGCACGCATGCGTGCTCTGTCGCTCAGTTGTGTCCAGTTCTTTGTGACCCCATGGACTGTAGCCCACCAGGCTCCTCTGTCCATAGGATTTCCCAGGCAAGAATACTGGAGTGGGTTTCTATTTCCTTCTCCAGGGGATCTTCCTGACCCAGGGATTGAACCGGGGTCTCCTTGCCTTACAGGCAGATTCTTTACCACTGAGCCACCAAGGAAGACCAGAAACATGGCTCTTGATCAGCAAATCAGTGAGCAAAAAATATTCTGTTACTTTCTTCTTGGAGAATTAGGTGGCGCACAATGAATGCCATGATAGGCTGGGTCCTGAAATTTGGTCACAGGGTAAGACTGCGGGAAAGCTACTGTAATCACAGTTAAATTTAACTTGAGACAGCAAGGAGCGAGCACAGTGGGGGTACTTTGGGGCATTCAGCAAGCAAAACACAGATCTTTTTGTCAGATTTGGACTTGGTTGAATGCTTTTTGGAGGGACAGGGGAAGAGATGACCAACACGGGACTGGGTGGCATCGTGGCCTGAAGCAGGGCAGTTTAGTAACTGGTATCTCAGCATCTTTGTTCAGGGTGGTCGAGGGACAGAGAAAGGCTGGGGAGATCATTGGGAAGCAAGCAGGATTTGGAGGAGTGGTCTTGCTGCCTGCTCTGCCCTGCGGGGAAATGCTTTCTGTTGACCTGGTCTGAGTCTGTTGGAGACATCTCAGAGGTGCTTTACAGGCTTTCGCGTGAGAGGGATAAACACCGGGGCTGAGATTAAGGAGCATATGGACTTGGCCAGATGAGGCAAGCAAGATGCAACCAAACCACCAAACAGGACTGACCACTCAGCCATTGTATTGATTTCCCTTAAAATAAAATTTTAATAGTTGTCTGGTTGAATAACTATGACTTATAACAGAAGGCAAGGAATTTGACTTCTTACCCAACTTCATTCATATGATTCCTGTGCTGAAAGTCGCTCAGTTGTGTCCGATTCTTTGTGACCCAATGGACTGTAGCCTACCAGGCTCCTCTGTCCATGAAATTCTCCAGGCAAGAATACCAGAGTGGGTTGCCATTTCCTTCTCCAGGGGATCTTCCCAACGAGGGATCAAACCCACATCTCCTATGTCTCCTGCATTGGCAGGCAGGTTCTTTACCACTAGCGTCACCTGGGAAGCATGATTAAACATCCTTTGTTCATTGCCTGCCTTGTGGTGATGCTATTTATATTTTCTCTTATAGGCTCAAACATGAATGAATAACTAATCCTTTCTCTTTCAGCCGAAAGAGTATTTATAGACATGCCTGTGTTCGTTGATATTGTCTTGCATTTACAGACTCATTATAGTAAGTACGAGGCACTAGGAATAAACAAGACATAATCCCTGCACAAGAGGATGAATTTGTTGTTGTTTAGTCGCTCAGTTGTATCTGACACTTTGTGGCCCCATGGACTGTAGCCCGTCAGGCTCCTCTGTCCATGAAATTCTCTAGACAAGAATATTAGAGTGGGTTGCTATTTCCTCCTCCAGGGGATCTTCCCAACCCAGGGAGTGAACCCGGGTGTCCCACATTGCAGGCAGATTCTTTACCACTGAGCCAGCAGAGAAGCTCCTGAATATTGCTGTTCAAGAGAATATTCTGTGATGATGGCCCAATATGGTATTCATAGCTGCATGTGTCTCTCAAACACTTGATATGTGGCTCATGAGACCGAGGAACTGAGAGTTTTAATTTATGTTTAATTAATTCAAATATTAATAGTGGCACATGAGGCTAGTGGTGACCACTTTGGACAGCATGGCTCTGTAAATTCACAAATGAGAGAAAGAATCACAGGTGCTCACAACTCAGAGTATGATATGTATTCCAATATAGGTTCCTATGGTATGTTCTAGGAGCATAGGACTTAGAAAAGAGCCTGATGCTGGGAAAGATTAAGGGCAGGAAGACAAGGGGGCGACAGAGGATGAGATGGTTGGATGGCATCACCAACTCAATGGATAAGAGTTTGAGCAAACATTTCCAGGAGATAATGAAGGACAGGGAAGCCTGGCGTGCTGCAGTTCATGGGGTTGCAAAGAGCACGACATGACTTAGCGACTAAACAACAAACAAGGAGCATGGGAGACAGCCTCCAGTGGAGAGGTGACAGGGAACGAACCCAGAGGAGAGGAGATTGCATGGGAGTGAGACTTTGAAACAAAATAATAATAATAGGAGTAATTATTTTAATTATTTTGGCAGAGGCAAAGGGCAGGAAGTCGGGAGGGTTCGTTACAGGTAAAATGCAGAGTGCAGAAGCACTGAAGCATTAAAAACATGTGTGTATGTAGGTCCAGGTGGCTTGGTAAGTGTGGCTTGGTAAGATCTAAGTGTAGATCACTGCAATACTATACTCCGTGACATAGCTCTTGTGGTAAAGGCCTAACTGAACAGATTAAAAACAAACTTTACATTTTGAATATGTACGGTATTTAAAATAAAGTAAAAAGTATTTAAAATAAAACAATGCATACCATACTTATATGCATGGTATATATACTTATATATGTGGTATGCATTGTTGGAGAAATGTCCCCCTTTATCATGTAAAACAGACGCATGAGTTTCCCTTAGGATCCCCATTTCATGGAGAGAAAACTGAGGCCTACAAAGGTAAAGGAATTTGCCTGCAGACACAAAGTGGACAGAGTCAGGATTTGAAGCCAGGCCTGTTACTTCAGAGATCAATATCTTCATCAGTGACCCTCCATCTCTCATTTCAAATTCTTCTCAGTTTCGAATTATGATGGATTTCCCTTGGTCTGTCTTTTGTGACATGTTCCCAATACTCGAGGTCTACTCCTTTTGTTTTAAAAATTTTCCAGTTTCACATTGAAAATGTTTTTCTGGCAAATAGACTGATATTACGAGATCGTCTATTCCATTAACTAAGCGTTTCATGAACTCAGGTTTTGAGAATACCTGAATTGACAACTCCTTGCTTTTTCTGTATATTTATGGCACTAGGAGCCTTTTATATCCTAAATTGGAGTAGTTAGGGAATTAGTCAGTTAAACTGGAGGAGCCAGTGCATTCATTCCCAAATTTGAATGGGCTCCCATGACCATCATTCCCAGAGAATTCTTGCTTCCCTGTGGGGGGAATGGCTTGTTATTTGAGCCTCTCCACATCTTACCCTAAAGGTCATGACCCTGGGCTCCAGCTTCTTTCTTCCTTTTCGCCCTTTTTTGAGAGCAGATCTTAGTGACTGGATAGAAGCTCTGCTATCCTTAACCGAGAGGAGCCTAACTGAGGTTAACTGGCAAGCACGGTCAAGGCCTGAAAATATTCCTTCCTGATTGAGACAGTACGTGTGTTTTTCAACTCAGACGTGAAAGAACTCCCTTGCTGTTATTTGCTGAATTTCCCCAAAAGTGCATCTCAGAGTCATACCAAGGTGCATCTAACATTTGCTCCTGCCAGGCCTGAGTGTGTGAAGACGGGTAATCAGCAGCACCTGTTTGGAGCAACACACGCTCCACTTCTGATTCAGGGACAAGGACGAGACAGGCAGTCTAGAGGGTCTGGGGGGGTGCGGCTGATGTTATCCATGGCTGGAGACGCTTCCCAGAGGAGGATTAACATCAGGCCCTATGAGAAGGGTAGGACTTAGCTGAGCAGAGAAGCGGCAGAGATACAGGGAGCGGGGAATAATGAGAGAATGGTCTGGCTCAAGAAGAAAATGCAACTTTGGCTGCACGCTGACATCATCTGGGGAGGGGCTTCCCTGGTGGTCCAGTGATTAAGACTCAGCGCTTCCAATGCAGGGGACACGGGTTCCATCCCTGACTGGGGAACTGAGGTCCCACATGCTGTGTGATGCAGCCAATAAAGAAATAAATAATAATAAAGTTACCTAGGGAGCTTTAAAAATAGCTCTCCTAAAGATTCTGGTTGGTCTGAGTTGTAACCTAGGCAGCTGACTTTTTTAAGCTTCACAGGTGATTTTTGTGGACAGCCTGAGTTGAGAACCACTGCCAACATCTCCTTCACTCAAAGTGCAGTCCTCGGACCAGCAGAGCCGTCTCCACCTGGAAGCTTGTTAGAAATGCTGAACTTCAAGTCTCGTCTCGGACTTAGCGAATCAGAATTTTCATGTTCACAAGATCTCTGGTGGCCTGTATGCACAGTACAGTTTGAGATTCCCTGCTGTAGAGGAGAAATGAGAGATATGGTTGAAGAGGGCAGATCACCTAACCAGATTTTCTTGTGCTGGGCTAGGAATGAATTACAGGTGGGCAGTGATACTACTTTGCCCTCAAGCCGCTGGGGACGCTTGTATTTCTTGTTGCAAGACATCTCTGGTTATCTATGTGCTCTATAAATATTCTTGCATTCTCTCTGGGTGCCTTGAGGGGGAAAAAGGCAGGGCAGCACCAGCTAAAGAACTGGACTGCACTCCATCAGTAGTGGTGATCCCCTGGAGGTTTTTTATCCAAAGGGGTTCTGTGTAGTGTTTCGTAGTCTAGAAAGATTTTCCTGGCAGAAGCATATGGAATGCTCTGAGCCGGGGGTGTTCTAGGATTGGGGAAGACATGGTCCACGTGTTCCAGTAATTCCCATGAAAGGTGAAAAAGGCCATGAGTTAAGAGCTTGATCATGCTTTAGGAATCTGTATAACATGTAAATACCTGTCCCCAAATCTCCAGGGCAGAGCTTGGAAGAAATTGTAAGAGACATCTTTTTGGAGACCCCTTGTAACTTTTTGTTTTATTTTAGTTTATCTTTGTAGGGCATCCTCTCAGAGAGTCAGGAAAGTTTCTGATGATTAAAATCTACTTGACATAAATAAGGTCATAAACAGGCAACCCTAATTCTGCAGGATCCTCTAGTTCTTGGTGGGTGGGATCTTCTGACTTGAGGGTTGTTAGTGATTTCAAAGGAGAAAGGATAACAATGATGGTCATCATTTGGTGAATGGGCAGTGAGAGAGAATTTCAGGAAATGGAGAGGTTAAAAGTCCAAGTATGAAAGGCAGGCTGTTGTGGAGACTCAGAATGATGTATTCTAGTTGGGACAACACTTTTAGGGGAGCCTGTATATTTTCAGAGATTATTTTGTTTGGAAAAAAATATTGAACTTATCAGTCCACTAACTGGCTTACTCTTTGACACCAAGCTTAAGCAGTCCTCTTCCGTGAATTCTTCCTGAGTCACCCCAGCTCATAGTCACCCCTATTCTTCTTTCTTTCTCTATTTCCAAAAATCCTTTTTAATGAGTCATCAAGTATTTTTTTTTAGTTCTGATATTTTAAAAGTATTATTGTATATGCTGATTTTGTAATAATTAACTCAAGGTTTTAAAGAATTTTTTTATTGGAGTGCAGGTGATTTACAATATTGTGTTAGTTTCTGCTGAAGAGCAAAGTGAATCAGTTATACGTGTACAATATATCCACTCTTTTAGATTCTTTTCCTATATAGGTTATTATAGAGTACTGAGTGGAGTTTCCTGTTCTACACTGTAGGTTCCTATTAGTTATTTATTTTATATATAGAAGTATGTCTATGTCAATCTTAGTCTCCCAGATTATCCCCCACATTCACCCATGATAACCATAAGATTTTTTTTAATATTTACAACTCTATTTCTGCTTTGTAAATAAGTTCATCTGTACCATTTTTTTTTCATCTGTACCATTTTTAAGATTCCACACATAAGTGATATCATTTGTATTTGTCTTTCTCTGTTTGACTTACTTCACTCAGTATGACAATCTCTAGGCCCACCCTTGTTGCTGCAGGGCTTTTAAAACATTTTTCTTATTTATGAAGGTGTCCTATATTCCTGGAGAAGGAAATGACAACCCACTCCAGTATTCTTGCTTGGAGAATTCCATGCACAGAGGAGCCTGGTGGGCTATATAGTTCATGGGGTCATGAAGAGTCAGACATGCCTGAGTGACTAACACACATATCCTATATTCCTCAGTAGATTATAAGCATCTTGAGGACATGAACCTTGTCTATTTCCTCTTTGTCCTCTTGGGAATTTGTCGCTTTTTGAAATAACTGTTCTCAGGGTGCTCATAATTGAGTATTAATGATAAAAAGTAGTTAGCTATATCCTTTTTTGTTTTCCAAGTTTGTTGATGTTTCTTCTGAAGAATAGAATGATGGGGTGGAGGGGAGGCCGAAGAATCTTCAAAGACAGTAAAAATACCTTATGTATTTTAAATTACATTCTGCAGTTAAAAATTAACTCAAAATTGTACTATCAGATAAAATCTTTTTTTGTGTGCTTTCAGTCCTTCATTTCAAAAGAGGAAGTTTTTAAAAAGTAGAGATGTGTACTGTCTTAGTAAACAGTCCTGTTTTCCTCTTCTTTTTAATTGGTACCCATTCTCCTTTGTTACTTTTTTCACCTTGACATTTGGGTTTCTTTTTCTTTTTTCTTTCTGTTTAGAAGTGATGCCATTTGTTGGAGGAAGGTAACTCCTGACCATGTTTGTAGGCAAGAGTGTCACTAGTCATGTGGATGTGAGCCGCTAACACGTTTAAACTGTTAGACTGTGTGTATGGGAAAAGTATCGAACTTAACACTTGAATGGTCTTAGTTTAGTCATGATGTGCTATGGCCATGCCTTTTCTTGGAATTAGGAAACCTAGTATTTGCCAAACTTAGGACATTGAAAATGTGTCAGTGTCACCTAAATGTTGTGGCAAGCAGGAAATTATTTTAATTGTAGTCTGTCATGATGTTTGACATTATGGTAAAAGAAGCTTGTATTATGTAGAGAAATCCAGGTGGAGGCTGAGTGAAAACAGTAAAAGTACTTTACCAGGTTTAAATTTTTTAAAATATAATAATAATAATAATAAAAACCTAAGCAGGGGAAGATCTTTTCAAAGAATTCCTTAATGTATCAATCAGTAGTTTATATCCTTAAAGAATTTTTTATGGTATAATAATGAGCATTTATAACAGAACAAAAATAACCTATTTCCTAACATTAGCCTCTCTGCCTGCAGAGGTGGTAAGACTTGTTAATGCAGATGAGGCCGCCTTCTGTTGTGTGATGCTAATAGGAAATGGATCATTGCAGTTTATGGGGCACTTAGCCATTTTGGTTAATGATAAATGACTGACTTCAAGTGGCATTCCTTCACTGATTTCCCACTATTCATCACCTGAAAGAATGGAACCCAAACATGAAGTTGATTTTGAAGTTGTCAAGAGTTTCACTGTGGCGTCAATCCATCATAAGCCAAAGTGTTCATTGACTTAGGAAGAAATAGTATGAATGAAAACACTATAAATGTTTTATGCTCCTATTTGCTTTTGTTCAAAAGCCAGTTTTGTCACCGTTCTGTCCTCCTCTAACTTCTGTTCCCCCTTCACCTTCCCCTCCCCCTCTCCAAACATGCTTGGGTTTTGAAAAGTCCCTAGATTTTATCTCTGCAGATGCTTGGATGTAGTTACATTGTTTTGTTCTATAAAATCAGCCAAAATAAGCAGGAAGAATGGAATATCTTTTCACTCATATGTCCCCCTACAGGCCAGGCTTTACACAAAATTAGTTTGGAAAACTTTTTCACTGCTATATTCTTGCTATTATTATGCTATTTCCTTGCCTTTCTTATCATCTTTCCTTGAAATATTATCTTGAAATACCCACCATTTCCTACCCTCCAGAATATACACCATTCCTGATTGGGGAGGAAAAAGGCCGTCTATTTGAATAAAGTCACACTATCCTAGAGTTAGACTCTCTCTCAGAGGATTATTCTCCAGCTTAATTTCAGGGAGGCCTTTCTGGCACTGTAAGGGTTACCCAAGATACAGCCACATCTAACATATGCCCAAAGGAAGTTTGACTCTTTCCTGTGTCCTCTAGTGTTTGGAATGTAGAGTCTGTGTTTAATTCCATACTTGTGATGCCGTCCATGTGGCTGGTATTTGGAGGGTGTTTGCTAGATAGCAAAGGCTATTCACAAAGGAAAATGTCAGCGTTCTTGCAGATTGTTGTAGAATCATTTAGTGTAATTGAGATAATTTGCCATTTATTTCATTGGTTCTTAAAGGAATTTGGACCTCCCTTATCTGTGTGTATTGTTGGAGTGAGGATGACAAGACATTTTGTTCGCTTTGTAGCACTTAACAGGAGGAAGCACATCCTTGGCCACTGGTGTCCTAGGGGTGAAGTCTGTGCAGAAACTCCCTCCCAGAGGCGGGTCTTTTGTCACAGAATGTCTTGGTTCGTAGCAGACTGCCCCCCTCTCTGGAAGCTCAGTTCCTCCTTTTAGCAAATAGCATCCATGTACACACCCCTTCATGGATCACAGCCTTGTCGTGGCGAAGGGGCTTGCATAGCTCAATGAAGCTATGAGCCATGCCATGCAGGGCCACCCAAGATGGACAGCACCCCAAGAATTGATGCCTTCACATTGTGGTGCTGGAAAAGACTCTTGAAAGCTCGTTGGACTGCAAAGAGATCAAACCAGTCAATTCTAAAGGAAATCAACCCTGAATATGCATTGGAAGGACTGGTGCTGAAGCTGAAGCTCCAATACTTTGGCCATCTGATGTGAAGAGCTGACTCATTGGAAAAGTCCCTGATGCTGGGAAAGTTTTAAGGCAAGAGGAGAAGGGGGTGACAGGATGAGATGGTTGGGTAGCATCACCGACTCAATGGACATGAATTTGAGCATGTCCATTTGAGCTGGGAAACAGTGAAGAACAGGAAAGCCTGGCATGCTGCAGGTCATAGCGTTGAGTTGAACATGACTGAGCGAGTGAATGGCAGTTTGTAGTCCTACCTTAAACAGCAATAACTTGTTAGCCACTGAACAACATCCATGTACACCTTGTTCCTGGAGAATTTTGTTGTTGAGAGCTTTAGGCCAATGAATTAAAAGCATTTGAGGTGCCTGAATTCTTTTCATGCTCTCAAATCCCAAACATTGGTGAAATTTTTTGAAAAAGCCTAGAAGTAGTGGAGCTGAAATATTAATCAGGTCTCCTGTGATCATTTTAGGGGCCTTCCAGGTGGTGCAGTGGTAAAAAATCTGCCTACAATGCAGGAGATATGGGTTTGCTAGGAAGATTGCCTGGAGAAGGAAATGGCAACCCACTCCAGTATTCTTGCCTGGAGAATCCCAAGGACAGAGAAGCCTGGTGGGCTATGGTCCATGGGGTCACAAAGAGTCAGACAGGACTGAGCAACTGAACACACAAGAGTAACAGAGTCATTTTTCCTATTGAAAGACTAGAAATAGCTATAGGACATAATTTGATTACATGTCTTACGTAAATCCTATCAACCTTTTATTACTGGTTGTGATTAGAAGAATCACTAATTTTGAATACTTACTCAGCTTGGCTCAAACCAATTACCAAATTTTTAAACTGGCTAACTCTATCATGCTATACTGATTTGTTATGACTGTTGAAACATATCCATCATTTACTTTTTGCCCTGCTTCTGTATGGTGTGGCCATTGGTGGCATAGAGACTAGGGTGGGAGGGCTTTGCTAAAAGGTAGAGAACAGAGGATGGGAGATAGAAGAGGAGGAACTTTGAGAAGAGTAGCTAAGAGCATGGATGCCTTGGTAGACCAGATGCTTTTTGATAGTACCTACCATTTCTTAACTCTGCCATATTAAAGTAAATATTGATGGCCTTTTGCTTTCTTCTTTCTTCTTTTTCTTCTCTTTTCCCTCCTGTCCTCTTTAGGTGGATATAAATATGTGGAAACTAAAGAAAAACAGACTAAGATATAAGATGCACAAGTTTTGTTTTTTTCTTCCCCCCCAGGAGTGGGGTAGGATTTGTTGGAAGATTTGAAGAAACATACCTCACTGCCCGAAGGATGTCTCAGGCTTGAATTGCAGCAATATACTTGTTGGAAGGAAGTGGGTTCCATATTCAGAGGATTTTAATGATCACTTTCAACCTATGTCTCCAAGTGTTTTGAATGCAACAAGTTCTTAAAGGCTAGGTCTTCACGTGGGCACTTTTAAGATAAAACTCAGTGTATATACATCGCATTCTTACCCCCATGTGCAGTTACTGTCGTTTATTGGACTTGCATAGAAACCGCCAAATAATCTCAGATTTACATTAAAAGTAGAAAAAGAAGTTCCCAAATGGAAAATTACTGGTAGATTTTTTTTTTTAATTCTGAAATGTATCTGGGGAAAAAACTTCTTAGAAGGGCTAAACTCTTAACCATAAATATAATATTTTTCAGAGATTTTCTAATTGGTTTTGAAAGTATCCCTAAAGGATATGTTAGCTGTTAATGATCGTCTTTCTTCACTTACTGATTCAAAGGTGTGATGTTAGTTTTCCCCTGTAGGCTGTTACTCTGCTTCTTTGCACTTCAAAAAGATCTAAGGTCACCGGTTATGACTTTGCCACTTCCTGCCCTATTGGTCTTACAAAGGGGTTTTGTGGGGTTAGACCTTACTACTGTAAAGAAATCAGCCCAAGTAAAAATTCTTGATATTTGCATGTCTATTAAATTCAACACGTTGGCTTTTTATATGAGCCTGTTTTATTATATAATTTATAATGTGAAACTTACTGGGTCGCAAAGAATCAGACATGACTGAGCACGCACGCACACACACACACACACACACACACACACACTCTTCCTGGGACTTCAAGAGTTCCATTTATAAGAGCTGAAATGCTTTTTGCCTCCCTTTTCTCCCTCTCTGAATCCAGGGTGAATCATGATTGAGTAAGATGAATGGATGAATGTGTAGTTGAGTAAGAAAGCCAATCAAATCAAAGCTGAGACTATATTGAGGAACAACCAGTCAGAAGGTGTTTATGTCTCTATGAAATTCTGTTGACCTAACTCCCCCTACCCCTGTAAAAGGCATTATTAACACCTTTTAGTCAGTTGCCCCTCATAGAATCTGCTCTTTTGATGCAGCAGCACTGACAGGTCCTTCCCAAGGCTGCTTCTGCCTATATATCATTGGTGAGGGACGCTTGTGTTCAGGCTTGAGCTACAGCAGGCTTGAATCAACACACCTGCTTCCAAATCCATACAGTATTTCAAATCTTTATTAACTTAGCCCATACTATAGTTTTCCTGATTGTGATCATTCTCTGCTACAAGCAGTTGGCAGTCCTGTGTTTTTTTGGTGGAGGAATACTTGAGCTGAGTTGGTAGGAACATCAAGCAAACAAAAAAAAAAGTGATATTTCTCTTTGGGGTTTTGGAGTTACTACTTCACACCACCCTGTGTTTTTTCAACACTTCAGAATGTGAGAGTAAATTTCAGGACACAGTCCCCACTGCTCTTGCATTTACTTTTCTAAAAATATGTTTCATTTAGATGAAAAAAAGTATGTCTGATCTTTCCCCAGAATTCCAGGTTCATACATACCACTATCTGCTTTTTACCTCCGGTTGGATATCTAATAGGTTTCTGAAATATAATAGGTATAAAATGCAATTCTTGATTCCACTACATAACCACTCCATCTACCTCATACCTGCTTTTCTTCCCCCTTTCAGTTAATGACAATACCTGGTTGCTTAAGTCAAAACCTGAGTTTTTTTTTAATGTTTTTCTTTTCCTGAGCATACGTACTAAGTCACTTCAGTTGTGTCCGACTCTTTGTGACCCCAAGGACTGTAGCCCACCAGGCTTCTCTGTTCATGGGATTCTCCAGGCAAGAATACTGGAGTGGGTTGCTAGTTCCTACTTCAGGGGATCTTCCTGACCCAGGGATTGAACTCACGTCTCTTATATCTCCTGCATTGACAGGTGGGTTCTTTACCGTTTTACCACTGGGAAGCCCTTCCCAGAGCATATCCCCATTCAACCTGCCACTAGGTTTTGTCTCCAGAATAGGTTCCCAATCTGTCCCTTTTCCTACCATAGTTCCAGCCACCATCTTTTCTCACTTGAATGACTGCAATGATCTTCTCCCTCCTAGAATGTGTTCTCCATTCAGAGCCAGAATTATCCTTTTAACAGAGATCATACCCTCTCTGTCCCCAAACCCTATGGCAACCTCCCATTAACTCCTGGAACAAAATCCACATTTCTTGCCCTCCAAGGAGCTTTGAGGTCTGGTATCTGGCTACCCAGGCCACCTTATCTCCTATCATTTCCCTCTCACTTACTGACCTTCTTACTCAAGCATTCTCAGCTCATTCCCTCCTCAGGGCTTATACCTTAGCTCTTCTTTGTCTGGAATGCTGTTCCTCTGTGGCTCCACGTGCTGACTTACTCTTGTTCGAGACTTACCTAATAAACTGCTCAGGGCTTCCCAGGTGACCTAGTGGTAAAGAACCTGCCTGCCAATGCAGGAGACATGGGTTCAGTCCCTGGGTCAAAAAGATCCCCTGGAGAAGGAAATGGCTACCCACTCCAGTATTCTTCCCTGGAGAATTCCATGGACAGAGGAGCCTGGTGGGCTCTAGTCCATGGGGTTGTGAAGAGTCAGACATGACTAAGTGACTCACACATAAACTCCTTACCTGTCAGTTCCTCAAAGAGACCTAAATCCTCCCTTCCCTGTTTCTCTTCATCCCATCACATATTTGATTTTACTCTTGGATGAAAGGTCACTGTCTAAAATCCTTATTTACTTATTTACCTATTGATTGTAATTTGCCATCTACCTTTGAAATAAGCTCAGTGTGGGCAGGAACCTTGCCTGGCCTTGTTTGTTGATGTATCCCTAATACTACCAGCACTGTTTCATATGTGCAGTAGGTGCTCAATTAATACTTGCGGTTGAATTAGTGAATAAGAATATTTAGGCCCATTAAGAATATAAACTATTGAATCCATAAACATACTTATAGATTATACTTTAGTGATAATACTGCTGCCAAATCTTCATGAGTGGCCCCAAAGCAAGGGGATAGATCTTTCTCTTCTGGTTATTCTATTAATTTGTGGCAAAGCTAATGAGATTGGCAATTGCAGTCATCTGGCGTATTCTCTTGCTGTATCTGTGCATATAAACTAGTCATCATTTATCAGTTGTGCATATCTTGTATTTGCAACTGGCTGTGAGTTTTATATGCTTGAAGAACAGTACAAGGTGTACTCCTTGTAGGTAAGAGTCTGAAATTGTGATAAGTGCTCATTATGATGAGAACAGCTTGCACTGAACAGGTCGTAGCCATGCATATTTCTCTCTTTAGAAGGAAAACATCAAATTCCAGACTGAGTGTGATAAGCACCAATTAATTTAACCGTCAAGATTCTGAATGTATTATGATTTTTCAGGAACTAATGAATATGGAAATAATGAGCACTTAATGTATTTATTTTGTGATTGTAAATCTTTGCAAATCAAGTATAACGAGTTGGATGTATGCCTATGATTAAGGCAGAAAAGAGGAGAAAGCTAAAGAGTCTTTTTCTTTCCCTGCCTGTAGTTTGCTGGTATATGTCAATAGGCTGGAGGCCACAGGCTCACCAAAGTTAAAAGATGATGAAGATGTTTTGGTTTGGTTTCTTTTATTGATTGCTAAGACCACATAAGAATTCTTCTTAGCCTCTTCTTTCCAATATTGCATTTTGTTATTTTCTGTCATTTGATGGATATTTTTCTTTCCACTTTCTTAGGAAGAGTAGCAGCCTTCAAGGTAAAGAGCTTTTCTCACTGACTTTCCTCATGAATTTCCCAGTCCTCAACTATCTGTGTTCTACTGCACAGTAGCAACTTTTTCCTTAGGAGTTTTGGTCATCTTGCCTTCCCCCTCTTCCACTGACAACTGCCCAATACGAAGTTGTGCTATATTCCCTAACAATAGAAGCTTTAGTTATATGCAGCAACATATTTTCTTGTAACTAGTTTTCCTGACAGGAATCACCACCCCTTCACCTCTAGCCAAGGATCTGGAATTGGTGTATTTGTGACTGACCTGCAGGTCTTACAGAATTGAGGTTCATACTTTTATTTGAACTTAACATTTCCTTTAATTGGGACTTGACTTTTAGCCTAGATGAAATCCTGATTTTCAGTTAGAGTGGTAGTCTTAACATTCAGTTATTGACCATGACTACAGAGTAAGAATTTTAAGTTAATTCTTTCTCATCACATCATGGAAAGATTGATTATGGCATCTCAATCATTTCCAGACACCGCCAGTTCAGGGACAGCCATCACCTGTTGTTAAGGGAATCTTCCTTTTGCCGCTTCCATCCTGCGGTCTCCCTCTCTTCCCTCCCTCTCTGTACCGGGGAGGCTGCCTGTGAGGACTCTCCAAGGACTCCTGTGGCCCTTGCCTTCCAACAACGGCGGAGTCCCCGTAGGAGAGCCAGGGCGCGAGAGCGAGGTCAGGCTAATTATTCTCCAGGCTCCCTGCTTGCAGGGCTGCCTTGCGCTGCCTGTGGCCCTCGACCTAAGGTCATGGTTCTTCACTCTCAGACTTTCTCCTTTCAGGTTCCTGCAATCAATCCTTCCTCTCTTCCCTTCCCTCCAGGGTTGTTAACAATGCTACTGCTACAGTCCTGAATTTCAACATTATTCCCAACCCTGTGCCCAGAAATTTGCAAATAGTCCCTTTCAAATAAGTCTCTGCAAACCATCCTAACTTAAATGTGCCATCTGTTTCCTGTTGGGATCCTCTCTGATGCAAGGGTTATCTTTTTTTGGATACTATCAGCTATTTTTTTAATTTGGGGGAGAATTCACCTAGGAAGCTGTCTGGTCCTGGGCGTGGTATTTTGGGAGGTTTTGGATGATTGTTTCAATCTTTCTACTAGTGATTAGCCTAATCACATTTTCTATTTCTTCATGATTCAGTTTTGGAAGGTTGTATGACTCTAAGAATTTGTCCATTTTTCTAGGTTGTCCAATGTGTTATTATATAGGTGTTCATGGTATCCTCTTATATTTCCTTTTTCAAAAATACTTAATACTTACTTTTACTTATTCGTTTATTTGGCTGCGCTGGGTCTTAGTTGCAGCATGTGGTATCTATTTCCCTGACCAGGGATTGATCCTGGGTCCTTTTGCTTTGGGAGGACAGAGACCTAGCCTCTGGGCCACCAGGGAAGGCCCAACTATTCTTGATTAAGTACCTACTACTCAGATATCACCTGAGCAGCCTATGGAGCGGGTACAAAATAAAAGAAAAAGTCACTGCTTTCTGGGGAAATCTATCATGTGAGATCGACAAGCCTCTCCTTTACCTCATTCAGTATTCAGTCAATGTTTATTGACTAGCTTCTGTAAACCAGACATGGTGTATGGATCTGAGGTGGATTCAAAGGTGAGCACTATTTAATCCCTGCCATTTTATGTCTTGAACTGTGTATTTATAGAACATTCTAGCGTTCAGATAATTAAAATTCACAGTCTTGGACTGGGCAGTTCCTCCATTTCCCAGCCTCACACATTTGCCAGGATTAAACAATAGGTTCAGTATATCATCACCAGCCACCACCGCTACCACCAACACCACCACGGTGTCCGTCCGTCGGGGCTGATTGTGAGCACGTGGAGGGCATGAGCTTTGATTTATTCATTGTTAGAGTGTTAGTACCACACGGTGCCTGACTGGAGCCTGCAGAAGCCTTTCAGCCTGTGACTTACGTTGTTTGGTTGAGTGATTCCCCTAGTTCTATAAACCTCTCTAATGGCCAGTTTCTGACCCTCTGTCACTGCTCTTTGTGGCCCTGAACTGAGAGGGTAGGTGTCACCCTGCTTTCTGCGTCCCTCCAGCCCACGTGCTGTGAAAGCATTAATCGCTCAGTCATATCCAATTCTTTGCGACCCCATGGACCGTAGCCTGCCAGACTCCTCTCTTCTTGGGATTTTTCCAGGCAAGAATACTGGAGTGGGTAGCCATTTCCTTCTGCAGGGGATCTTTCTGACCCAGGGATTGAACCTGTGTCTCCCGCCTTGCAGGCAGATTCTTTACTGTCTGAGTCACACCAGCTCCAGGTGCTGTAGACCTTATGAGTCGTGTCGTCCGTGGCCCCTGCCTTGGGAGCTTGATAAGAAAGCAGGAAATCGCCAGCCTCTCTGGCTGTGCCTGATGTCTGGCCCTGGCCTGCTCTGCTCTTAGTTCCCACCTCCTAGTTCCATCCAGTGACCTCTGTGATTCTCAAGCGTGACCATATCCTGAGCCCACAACAGGACCTCTTTTGTGCCTTCATCTTGCTGGATGGAGATCTTTTAGAGTCTCAGGGAAACCCTTCTGGGCAGATGGAAGATTTCAGGTTGAACACAACTCTTCTTTTCTTTGTGTCAGCACTGGGTAAAACCAGTAGGTGTATTTCAGAAGAAGGGGCCTCTGGTTAAATGTGGGCCATTGTCTTTAAAAAGTGTCTTCACTCTACAGCGTCCCTTAGGACTGGTGGCTCCCTTTTCGGGGAAACCTGATTTGCACAGTGGAGTTGTAGCCACCAGAATCCCAGGCCATAAGAACTTTTCTGCTCACAATGCCTGCTAACCCTGAAGATCCTAACACAGGATTGGGCAGGTCAAGGAGGACACAACACTCCCTTCCTGTGTCGAGGAGGAGGGATGTGTGTGGGTGACCCTGTCCAGTTAGTGAGGCCTCCTGGTTGTCTGTAACTTTGTTACGTGATAATGTTTGGCCGCCCTGCCCTTCATGCTCCCAACGGGAGATATTGTCAATCGACACTTCAGCCAAAACTCTCCCTGATATTTTCAGGGTGTGCGGTGGGGGTGTTGTACCTTATGACAACCCTGTTTGAGTGTTCCAACTGCCAGGGGAGCACTCAAAGAAAATTCAGTGCACTTTACTGAAGGACTGGGACCTGTTACGAAAAAGTGATAGTAAACCGCACAGGGTTTTGTGGAAACCTTCCCCCCTCTTGCCTCCTTTCCTTACTCCATCTCCTGCTCCAAGTATCTTAACTTTCTCTTTTTCCTTTAACTTATCTTGCCCTTCTCTGTGGGTAAGCAAAACACAATCTATAGTGGAATGGTTTCATCTAAACCTGAGTCTGGGAGCATCTGGAGACATTTTTGGTAGTCAGAGCTGGAAGAATGTTGGTGGGTGGAGGATAAGGATGCTGCTGAATGTCCTACAATACAAAGGACAGCCCCTCCGAACCCCTCAACATAGACTGCTCTGGCTCCAAATGTCAGTATTTCTAAGTTTGAGAAACCCTAGTCTAGATTCTAATCTGTCCAACAGAACGTTCTGTGATGATGGAAATATTCTATATAGTTGTTATTACTATATGTGGCTATTGAGCATTTGACACGTGGTTAATGAAACTATGAAACTGAATTTTTTATTTTAATAGCCACATTGTAGCTAGAGACTACCACAGCAGACAGTGCAAATCTGGGGTCCCCTGTCCAAACTCTGGCTTACAAAAGTGATGGGCAGAAAAGGTTGGTACCTTAGGGGAAATTTAGAGGAATCTCTAAGGGGGTGGATGCCTTCATAGAAGCCATGAGACTGAATGCAGGGCTGGTTTCTTGTGGACAAGACAGAAAGTGCTAGGAAGGGCACCTACTGGGACCCAGCCCTTGGGGACCGTGGACAAGGCTGCCTGGGGGGAGCCGCAACCTTTAGCAGAGGACTCAGGCAGCCACAGGTGATCTGGCTGGAGGGAAATACTCTGACTTCACTTTCCCCCTTCCTTATACTCTCCTTCTCTCCAGATCTCCCTAAGGCTAATCCTAATCAGAAGGCAGAGCACAGGTAACCTCTGCGGCTGTGTGCCTCCCAGCATGGAGCAGGGTGATGAAAAGAGAATGGATCAAGGGATAAGCCGGGAGTACCTAAGACACCTTGTCTGCTCTTTTTCTGTCAACCTTTTCCCCTTCTCACTGGCCTTCCATGTAATTTTTCCTCCCATTTTTACTCAGCCTTCTCTTGGTAACTCCAGTTTGTCCTTTCCACAAGTGCGTGTGTAGTATCGGTGTTATAACTCTTTGGGACGGCCCCTCAGTGTCTCCGCTCTGCCTGCCTTGCCGTGGGATCCCAGACTCACTCCCATACCAGAGCCTTGCTTCTGTCCATCTTCAGGTTAGTTTTTCTGTGCAGAAAACCATGCAGTTGTACCCAGTGATGGAGTGAATGATGAGTGACTACACAACAAACTCCAAAAAGAACTTTCCAAGAATGTCATACATTATTTACCTGGCAGCAGGTGGCATTAGAAGTCCTAGGGGCACTAAAAGATGGCTCTCAAATCACTGAGAATTTGAACTTCTTGACAAAAGAGAAAGGTGATTTAATCATCAAGGGCAGAGTTAAGAAAGGCAAGACCAGGCTGGAAATGGACAGGAGAGAAGCAAGTGATGATTCAAAGATAGGATGTAGATGCCTGGGGACCTGGATAGACACAGGAGCAGTGGAGAAGTAAAAGGTAGCATCATTTCAGTAGTCCAAATCTGAGTCATGGAGATAACTGTTGTGTCATTGACTGAGGGAAGACAGCAGGATGAGTGGCAGATTTGCTTGGGATGTTGAACTTGAAGTGGTGGCAAGACAATCTATGGAGATGTAACAAGAGCATATAAGGATGTATGTCTGGAGCTCAAGAGAGTGGCTGAGGCTAGAAAACAAAAGTGTTTAGGATCTAGAAATGAGAGATTCCCAAAGGAGAGAGGATGAGAGGTTTCTCAAACTTCAGGTCATGCTAAGAATCACCCTGGATATGAAGAAGTTGATGACTACCTCCCTCCAGAGATGTAGGTTTGGGTCAATATAATTGTTCTAAAATATTCATTTTTAGTAAGCACCCTAAGTGATTTTGTGGCACTCTGAGAAGCAATATATTTTAGCAGAGGGATGTTCCAGAGACTGAATTAGGAGACTGACTGGTGCTCTGAAGGATTTGAGGGGAAGCGGGAGGAGTGAAGAATAAGGATGAGATGAGCAGAGAGCTTTGTATGATGTGTCCGGTGTGAAAAGGGAGGTGGGGCATGAAAAGAATTTCAAGGATGTAGCTGTTAACACTGTTGAATACTGCGGAGCAGAGGCTCCAACATCCTGGCCTTAGGAACCCTGTGTGCGTGCATGCTCAGTCAGGCAGTCGTGTCCGACTCTGCAACACCGCAGACTGTAGCCCGCCAGCTTCCTCCGTCCATGGGATTCTCCAGGCAAGAATACTGGAGTGGGTTGCCATTTCCTCCTCCAGGGGATCTTCCCGACCCAGGGACTGAAACCGTGTCCCCTGTATCTCCTGCATTACATGTGGATTCTTTTACGGCAGAACCACTGGGGAAGCCTAGGAAGTCTTCACACTCTTAAAAATCATTGAGGATCTCAAAGAATTTTTAAATGACATAGCCAGTGGTGTGCTGGTAAAGCAGTCTTTCAAAACAAAAGCCTTAGTTTATGGCAAATGCCGATTTCTGTGGTGGAATCTCTCACCATGAACTATTTTAAGCAATGAATTGCTCTTCTGCAAGGTAGTAGGAGCCAGCACCAATACATCATTGTATATCTACTGATATTCACCATATTGATATTCAAAACCAGGATTTAAAACTATTTCACTTACATCAAACAATAATCATTTATTACATGTTAATATGAATAACCTTTTAATGAAAAGCCACTCGTCTAAAACAGGGCAAAATCTAGTGACAAGAACATCATTGTTTTACATTTTTACAAGTCCTTTTCATATCTGGCTTAATAGCAACAACTGAGTTCTCATATCTGCTTCCTCACTCAATCTGTTGCAATATCGGTGTCATGTAGCCACTGGAAATCTCCACTGTACACTCATGAGTCAGTGACTGTAAACGATACATTCCATTGTAGTGTTATTATGAAAACAGTTTTCACCTTACAGATGCCCTGAAAGGATCTCAGATGCCCTCAGGAGTCTCTGTTAAAAAATATATATATATACACACACACACAAAATAAAAATTTTAAATATCAATAAAAGTTAAGTTTTTTTCTTTCTGCACCCCAAGTGTTGTCTTGCACAGCACACAGCTTGTTAGTGACACCTTGTTGTAGAGGGTTAAGGTGGACATAATTCCTTTGGGTTTGAGGACTCTCAAAGAGGGGCAAATGTTAAGAAAGCAAAATCCATAAAGTTGTGAATATGGAAGTAACATTTACAAGGAGCATAGAGGGAGTGGTAGAAGGTGAGGAAAACAAGACAAACTGGCCTAACACTTGGTGAGGGATGGAAGGACAGTAATTGATTTTCTTGGTCACCACAGACTAGGTGGAAGGACACTTGAAACACTTGAAAGAAGAATGTAATAATCAAGACACTTTTCAGAAGCCAATTAGTAATGCAAATATTAGTTGTCTTTGACTTCTCTCACAAGAGCAAAATCAGCAAAACAGAGACCTTGGCCAATACTTTGGACATATTCTGAGAACTGTGTTTTTATAACACAGTTATAAGAAGTCAGGCAATGTGAATAGTTAATAGTTGCATAGAGCATTGTTTATTCTAAGTAGGTCAGAACAAGTCATTCTGATGGTTCTGAATTGCTGTGAACCAGGAGGACTGATCTGTCCTTTTCCAGATGGGTATTCCTTTTGGCAAATGAGCCTATTTCCACGAACAAGCCATTGGAGATAAATCTTTGACAAAAGGATAAATTATGTCCCAAGTGGCACCTACGCACCTGCCAGCTAAATATTTCTTTCCGTTCTCCAGGCACATATGTTGCTTAACAAGAGAACTTTATCCTAAAGACATTATGCTCAGCTAGATATCACCTAATCCCCAGAGAGGGCTCAGCCGATAACATGTCAGGATGTCAAGTATGCGGAAGCATATGCATTTTTGCTGACCACTTTCAATGGGAGAGAAGATTTCAATAGCCAAAGGAAGACATCTCTGTTAGTAGAATTTTAGTGACTGAGAAAAAAAAAAAGAAGAGCCAGGCAGGTAATTGCTGAGGCAAACAGTGAAGACAAACGTCTACTCCACCAACTCTGGGAAGTCTGTTTTGGGGGCTTTATTATATGTTGTAAATTGTGATGACAACAACAGAAGCATATTTTATTCAGAACCAAATACATGGCAATAGCTGACTCATGTCACCTTACCTCTTCTGCAAGAAGACCCAACTTCCGTTGTGACTCAGTGGTAAAGAATCCGCCTGCAATGCAGGAGACTCGGATTCGATCCCTGGGTCACAAAAGATTCCTGGAGGAGGAAATGGCAACCCACTCCAGTATTCTTGCCTGGGAAATCCAATGGACAGAGGAGCCTGGCGGGCTGTACAGTCCATGGGGTCGCAAGAGTCGGACATGACTTAGCAACTAAACCACCACCTTATCAACATTTCACAGAGGATGGGAGCTCTGAGAAGATGCTTACACAAGGCTGACCAGCTAATAAGAGGCAAGGGAGAGCAGATCCACAGACACTTACTCTTCTGCCTTTTATCCCAGTGATGTAGGATAGCACCAGTGATGGTCCAGCACGACAGAGTATTCAAGAAACTTGCTTCGAGTTTGGTCTAATGCAATTTTACGACAAATTAATTGTGCCAACAGAAAGGGAGACAGTATCTGGGTTGTAAAATAATTTCTTCCTTTTTTCTGCCCATTAAAACTCACAAAATACTTCCCTCAAACTTGGATCCAAATCGCATTCCTTAGAATCCTCTGAAATACTTGGCTCAGGGTTTTGTCTTTTCCCTAAGTTAGAGTGCTCTGTGATTGCCCCCGTCTTTATGGTGAGTAAAACAAACGTGCTGGCTTCTTTTCTTTCTCTCTTTCCTCACTATACATGTATGAGCTTTTTCTCATAAATAGGAATTTTAATTTTTTAAGTAAAATAACAGTTTACCAATGTCTTGCTCATCCTGATGTCAGAAAGTGGGCAGTTCTCTTCCCTGACTGGCAAAGGCAGAAACATCAAAGGAATTTCTGCAGGAGGAATTACTCGGTACACAGGGGCTGTTTGTTTTGCCTGTTTGCCTGCTCTTCCCATGTCTGCTATCAGGGATTTTTCACCAAGGTGGCTTAATTATTGCAGTTCAAACTCCAAGTTACTACAGTAAAGGTGCTTATACTCTCTACTAATTTCTTTTTTTCCTTTTTTTTTTTACTGGTAGTTTAATTATCTTTTTTTAATTGGGGTATAGTTGCCAGTACACATGTGCTCAGTCATGTCTGATTCTTTGTGACCCCATGGACTGTAGCCCACCAGGCGCCTCTGTCCTTGGGATTTCCCAAGCAAAAATACTGAAGTGGGTTGCCATTTCCTTCTCCAGGGGTATCTTCCCAACCCAGGGATTGAACCCGTGCCTCCTGCATTGGCAGGCGGACTCTTTACTACTGCACCACCTAGGAAGCCCAAAATGGTGATAATAATAGCTAAATCACAAGATGTTTGTGAGGAGTCAAAGTAATAACTTATAAAGAGGACTTGGTGTGCAGCGAGCCATCAGCATTACTTTTGTATCTATACTAACTCTCCCTCTTTCTGTGACCTGTGAGCTAGGAGCAGAACTGAGATGGATTTCTCTTGGGATGTTTGCCAATCAATGGGAAGGAGAACATATAAAGCATAGAATGCTCAGCTGGAGAACTGTCTCCAAAAAAAATCTAAGTACAAAGAGTGAAGCTAAGATGAACATGTTTGGAGGTGGTGGGAATCATTGGTAATTCATTTTTTCTGGGTCTTGTGGGTGTTTCACCCAAATAAATGATGTTTATGCATAGGTGTTAATATCACTTAAACCAGAAGATTTAAACCTAGAACTCCCCAGAGTCTATTACTGGCATATCCATGATTGTGGATATATTTGTTAACTGGATAGAAATCTATCCACAACCATCTCTTCAAAATTCACTTAGAGGCTTCGTGGAGAATGTAGCTATTAATTTTTACTGCAGAGTAAGTTCCTAGCTATAGCCTGCTTATTGTAGTAGATCAGGGAAACATGGATTTGTGACAAGCAAAAAGCAAATCTGCCACCTTTAGCATTTGTGTTTTTCAGCAAAACTAGGACATGAACAGTTGCCTTTTGTTCCAGTCATTGCCTAAGTTGATGGAAGAGAGAGGTCTGGCTCAAATTACAGAAAATCAGAAAAGGTGTAATATTATGTTTAGCATACTCAAGATTATAGTTGAAATTTGTCTCCCAGATCTTTTTGTCTCTGCCAAATGATGATGGCTGATTTTGATGGTGACTGAAGAGACGTAGCCAACATTAGTGGACCAAACACCAGGCTCAGACATGGTTACTCCTGCCCTGGCCACATACTTATATGTTCTTGAGACTTTCTGAGTTTGCTTCTTCCCATGTTAACTGGCAGTAACAAACACTTCTTGCTACTGGGCTCTTGTGAAAGATAAGAGGCAATGTCTCTAGAAATTCAGTTGCTGAAAAAAGAGAATAGAAATACAAAGTTATACTTATATCACTTAAATAAAAAAATTTATCTTCGGAATTCCCTGGTGGTCTAGTGGTCAAGTCTCCACGCTTCCAATGCAACGATTGCAGGTTCGATCCCTGGCTGGGGAACAGCTACATGGCAGGGTCAAAAACAATTTTTTTAAATTGTTTTGAAATTTATCTTGTTATTACCATTTCTTGGCAACTAGACTGTTTATTGAGATAGGCCTTGTCTTTCCTAATAACACTTAAAAAAATTCCCCTATCCCAAGTTATCTAACATTTTTTTAATATTATCTAACATTTTATCTAACCTTATTTTTAATAATTGCAAATTCATTACATAGTAATTTTGTAGTTGGAAAACAAATGTAAGTTTTGCAGTTGTTATTTGTGGGACTAAGATATGTGATCTCTTAGTCATATTCTTTCTACTCTGAAGCAAAAAGCCATTGAACGGACCTGGAGTCAGTTTCAGCTTGATGCTAATATCTGAGTAACCTTGGTTAAGTCCCCAACCCTGCTGATCTCCTTCGTCATATAGAAAATAGGAATAAATCATGTCCTCCAGGTTAGTGTAAAGGTTAAGTGAGATGCGTACCTGCGAAAATAGCCGTTTCAGAACTTGGTATGTATTAAGTGTTCAACAATGTCTAGAGAACCTTTAGATTTATCTGTTTGATCCGATCGATTTGATCAGGTCGCAGCAGAAGAAGGAAGTTAAGACTACAAGTATGGAATTTTCTTGGCAGTCCAGTGCTTGGGACTCTACACCTTTGCTGCTGAGGGCCTGTGTTCAATCCTGGGTTAGGGAACTAAAATCCCATGAACTGCCTGGCACAGCAAAAAAAAAAAAAAAAAAAAGGACCAAAAACCAGTAACAGTCCTTAAATTCAGATGAAAAACTTCGTGATCCTTAGAGTGTGTTATACAGTTTTTCACTTTTTTCCCTCCAAATATAGACAGCAGAATGACCTTAAAAGTCATATCTTATCCTTTCTACATTCTTTTAATTATGTGCCTCTTTAAAGAATCTGGTCAAATTCTTCCAGAGAACTTAGTGTGATCTTAACAAGGCCACATGCATGGGTCAAAACTCAGTCCTAATCGGTCTTACCTTCTAATCCCTAAAGTTTAAAAAACTCAGAATAATGTAGTTCTAATGAGGATGAAACTCAGACACTCAGACCAAAAGGGCATATTCTGGCTTCTGCCTTCATAGGTAGTAAATGATAGTAATGAGGTAGTAAATGATAAGTAAACATGACAGAGATTTATTCCAAAAATAGTTTGTGGGATGTGTCACATTCAGATGATAGGAAAAACAGTTTTCACCTCACAGGAGTAACCAGGGTTCTTCATTCCATAGGTAAAACACACTCACCAGATGCCCACAGATAGCATACAATAGCTGAACCATCATGGCTGTTATCTGGTAGCCCATGCATTTCTCCTTATGGGGATTATTTGTTTGATCCCAAACATGTCTTTGCCAGGTGTTACTATAAATGCATGTTTTAGTTAAATGTTAAATAACCAATAACATATAGATTAAAAAAACAAAGATAGTTATTGTTTCTGTGCAAAGTAGGTTAACAGTTTGGACAGACTTGGTAAAGGTGAATTTCCAAAAACAAATCCTGTTGAAATAGTACTGTAAAAGATATTGATGGAGGGGCCCTAAAAATCTAGAAGTATTCTGGACTCATTATTTCATATTTTTCTCTAAACATATACAAACTGAAAATGATAGGTACAGAATTAAGGATGTGAAGGGAATGGCAACCCACTCTAGTATTCTTGCCTGGAGAATCCCATGGACAGAGGATCCTGGTGGGCTACAGTCCATGGGGTCTCAAAGAGTCTGACGTGACTGACTGACTAAACTTTGACTTATTTAAAGCAATCTGCAAACAGTTAACTCTTAGCCAAAATAAAACCCCCCACCCTTCATTTAAAGATTATCAAAAGAATTGATATTTGTATGTTTCAAGTTAAATGTATAAATGGATTTGTGAGTATGTGTGTGTGTATCCCCATTTTATCAGTCAGGGTTCAATCAGGGAAATAGAACTACTCCAAAATGTGATGGAGCAAGGAGTTTATTTTAGCAATTAGAAATTGAACAAATGTGGAAGGAGCTGGGAAAGAGAGTCTGAACGGGGGAGCAGAGGCTCACGGAGTCTCTGACTAGTCATCTGAAATACTGATGTGGGTGGACGAGCAGGAGCGTGTGCCAGGCTAGGTCGGCTTCTGAGGTGGGAGCTTGCCTCAGGGAGAGGTCTGTGGGGAGCTGTAGCCTCAGTGTCGCTGCCTCGGAGGAGCAGCAGCCAGCGTTGGTGGGCCTGGAGCTGCTGTCAGCCAGGAGTGAGGACAAAAAGCGGGATGTGGAAGAGAGGAGAGAGAGAACGAGTGAGGACAAAAAGTGGGATGTGGAAGAGAGGAGAGGAGAATGAGTGAGAACAAAAAGCGGGATGTGGAAGAGAGGAGAGCGAGAACGAGTGAGGACCCTCTTTGGCACCCATCAGTCATGATTTCTGACTGCAGCGACCTTCCACCGGTAATGGCTGTTTCCTCACTTCCACTCCAGAATCTCACACCAACATCTTCCACATCCACCAACCCTAATCCAGAACCATTCGGAGAAGAGGATTTGGGGAAACATGTTTCCTGAAGAGTGAAAGCGTTAAGTGTTTCAGTCATGTCCGACTCTTTGTGACCCCCATGGACTGTAGCCCGCCAGACTCCTCTGTCCAGGGCAAGAATACTGAAGTGAGTTGCCATTCCCTTCTCCAGGGGATCTTCCTGACCCAAGAATTGAACCTGGGTCTCCTGCACTGCAGGAGGATTCTTTACCATCTGAGCCACCAGGAAAGCACAACATATTTCCTAGGTTAACCAAATTGGCCAAGTCCAATCCTACACACCCTATTTAACTGCTTCTTTCAGTTAACCTGACAGTCAGGGATTCCAGTCATTGCAATGAAAAGAGATTTTATTGTTATTAACTCTGCTGTCTACATTGAAGTCTTCTCAGGAAGGATTTTGTGTGTGTCTGTATGTACTTAGTCCTGTCCAGCTCTTTTTTGACCCCATGGACTGTAGCCTTCCAGGCTCCTCTGTTTATGGAACTTCCCAAGCAAGAATACTGGAGTGGGTTGCCATTTCCTACTCCAGAGGATCTTTCCAACCCACAGATGGAACCCATATCTCTTGCCTTTCCTGCATTGGCGGGTGGAGTATTTACCACTGCACCAATAATGTGAGGGAATTATGCCTGAAGGCCTTATAATCTTATACTGTAGGACTTCCCTGGTGGCTCAGATGGTGAAGCATCTGCCTACAATGTGGGAGACCTGGGTTCAACCCCTGGGTCAGGAAGATCCTCTGGAGAAGGAAATGGCAAACCACTCCAGTACTCTTGTCTGGAAAATCCCATAGGCAGAGGAGCCTGGTAGGCTACAGTCCATGGGGTCGCAGAGTGGGACACAACAGAATGTCTGAGTAGGCATGCACACACAGTGACTTTCTTTAGTTACATTAAACTATCTGAAAGAAGAAAAGCTTTTTTACTTATTTTATTTTTCATTATTTTTATGATGCTATCATGACAGTGGTATTAAAACCCCCAAAAGATAGTATAAAATGGATAACTACAGGTAATTCAAAAGCATTCTAAAAGAATGATATAATGTTACCAAGTGGTGCTTATTCTAGGAATTCTAGAGTTGTTCAAAAATTTTTCTACCTCAAAGAAATAGTATATTATTTTCTCCACAGATGTTGAAAAAGTTCTTTGTAAATTCAACAGATGCCCTTGGTTGAAAACTCCTAAAATAATAACAAGAGATGGATATATCCAATGCATTATACACTATTCCTTTGCATGAGATATCATGTGTCCAACCCCAAACCAGCCTCATTCTTAATGGGGAAATATTAGAAGCATTCAAAATAAAGATGGTCACTATTATCAGTTTGATTTCTCATCATTGTGGGCTTCCATATAACTTAGAAGTGGAAATAAGTAATGTTTTATGAATATGCAAGCAAATAACTGGCTGACATACCAGAAGAAAAGATACTATTCAGATTAGCGAGAAAAGGAAAAAAACAAAAACACATGGTATTAAATTTTTAAATGTATATAGTCCACATTATTGGAAAGTACTTCCTGATTTTTCCAGAGAATAATGAATGTATAGAGTTTTTTAGTTGTAAAGGACCTTTATAATTTATTTTATGAGATTCTTAAATTTTAAGAAATAACAAATTTATAGTCCTCTTTCAAAAGGTTATTATAGATTATTTATTGCTTAATAAGTGTAACTTTATTGATTATTTTGATTATTTTCAACATCTTAGTTTTGGGCCAAGCGACAGACTAGAAACATGTACTCCTAAACTAAATGTCTCCAGGTTATTATATATTTTAAGTTCTCCTCATCTTCTTTTGAAATTATTTCTTGTGTCTTCACTGTCAGTGTCAGATTTAGGATTATCTCTTGTTTTGTTTTACTGTCATTATTCTTGTCCCTGGCATCTTATTCCTTTTTAATCTATAAAATGTTAGGAATCATATAAGCAAATTTCCTCCAATGGTCTAAAATGAGAGGAAATGAATTTGAGTGAGTGCCTGAGTGGCTCCCCTTGAGTGAAGTGGAAATGCTTTTAGAATGTGAACTTTTGTATTATCTGTTGTATCTGTTTGTATACTTGTTTGCTGACTGTAGACCCTGGACTATGTTTCCAGTAGTTGATAATTTTGGGTCAGTGACCCCTAGAGAGAGAATTTGTTACTATATTTAAATTGTTGGAAAATTTGGATGTGTACATACTTCATGCTTCTTACAAATGCTATTTAATGAAATGACTCTACACTCAGCACACAGATGTTCAGTTCATGTTTACTAAACCTAATGGAAATGGCACTGTATTATCCTAGCCATTCTGGGCAAGAACAAAAAGCTGCATTAGAGAACTTGGTTTGTGAGAGGTTGAGTGCAGATCCATTACTATTTCTACAATGTCCTAGGGAAAAGTTAAATCTTGATTAAATAAGAAAGATATTATTCCTATAAAATCATTGCATCCAGTCCCATAGCTTCATAGCAAATAGAAGGGGAAAAAGTGGAAGCAGTGACAGATTTTATTTTCTTGGGCTCTAAAATCACTGTGGAAGGTGACTGCAGCCATGAAATTAGAAGATACTTTATCCATAGAAGAAATGCTATGACAAATCTAGACAACTAGAAAAGATTCTTGACAGTCTCTTGGACTTCAAGGAGATCAAACCAATCAATCTGCTCGGGCCTGGAGCACTGGGAGGACCCAGAGGAGTCGGGTGGAGAGGGAGGTGGGAGGGGGGATCGGGATGGGGAATACGTGTAACTCGATGGCTGATTCATGTCAATGTATGACAAAACCCACTGAAATGTTGTGAAGTAATTAACCTCCAACTAATAAAAAAAAAATTAAAAAAAAAAAAATCAATCCGAAAGGAAGTCAACCCTGAATATTCATTGGAAGGACTGATGCTAAAGCTGAAGCTCTAATACTTTGGCCACCTGATGCGAAGAGCCGACTCACTGGAAAACAACCCTGATACTGGGAGAGATTGAAGGCAAAAGGACAAGGCGGTGGCAGAGAATGAGATGGTTGGAGAGCATCACCAACTCAGTAGACACGAATTTGAGGCACTTCCGGGAGACTGTGAAGGACAGGGGAGCCTGGAGTGCTACAGTCCATGAGGTCGCAAAGAGTCAGACACGACTTAGTGATGGAACAATAGCAGCAACTATTCATATGCTAAAATGACAAGTAACTAGAAATTTTAGGTAACTGGAGATTTTTGTATAAAATCAAGCAGAAGACCTTTTGTTGTTTCAACACTTACTTTAGAAAATATGTCCAAGGGGAATTAGTCCCTTTCTTGCTCTAGAAGGAGGCCATACCAGACAGAAGCTAGCTGGTGCATATGAGGACTCCCCGGGGCTTCCAGGGTTGTGGTTCTCATCCGCACTTGTCACCGCATCATGGTAGGTTTGTAGATTCTGATGACTCAGTACACAGACTGACTTTTTATCACTCTCAGGACACTCAGTGGGATTTGAGAATGATTTTAAATAAAAATATTGGTAACGGTGTGTTTTGCCGATCTTTAGACATAAGGGAATTTAGACATAATTTTTGTCTAAAGTTTAGACATAATTTTATAGTTTTTGCGTTTCCTGATGTCACTTAATTAGTAGAGAAATTCTATCTAAATCTTACAGATTGCTGCCCAGTTAGGCTAGAGAAGTTGCTACTGAGCTTATAAAGACGGTGTTTTGTGGGGGTGAACCTTCTAGTTCTGAGGCTTTTTGATAAAATATTATCATAAATTTATTCAGATTGGCAGCAGTCTCTGCTGTTCTCCATCTTTGGTGGACAAATAGCTCAATATCTACTGGATTTCTCTCTGTACCATTCTTCTATGCTTGAATCCAACTTAAAAACTGAATTGAGTGAAATAATGGCCACACAGCTCAACCTTATATGACAGCAAGTATTTATTGTGCTTGCTTGCTGTGAAGATATAGCCATATAAATTTTGATCCTCAATAAATTACAATAAATTGAGTGAGACTGTTGATAAGTAAAACTACTTACTAAATCTCCTCAAACAGAGAATTCATTATATAAATAATGAAACATTCATATAGAAGAATTCTATGGTAATCTTCAAAGATTATGTCATAGGTTATTTTTAGCATAACATCATAAATTGATTCAAAAAAAGCTCAATGTATACAATATAATACCTACTTTTTCTGAGAGAAATTGCACAGACATATACAAAACTAAATAAACAAAAAACAAACCCTAAGACTATGTAGGAAAAATGTTAAGAGGAACTGTTTCTGTTGGAATTGTTTTACAGTGAGCTGAGAAATAGTGGCTTAAATAAAATAGAATTCATCTCTCTGTTATGGTTAGGAACTCCCAGGGGAAACAATCTGGGCCTGAGATGGTCCCAGGCTTTTTCCATCTTTTGCTCTACTGGATATACCTTCCATTCCTAAAGACACCTCATGGTCCAAGATAGCTGAGTGCTGGAGGTCCAGTCATCCGGTCTACAATCCTTCCCCACTCTCAGTAATAATTTTATATTCTTTTTATCAAAATGAATGCTGGGTAATAATGCTTTGTTGTTGTTTGTTGTTCAGTTGCTGAGTCGTGTCCAACTCTTTGCGACTCCATGGACTGCAGCATGCCAGGCTCCTCTGTCCTCCATTATCTCCCAGAGTTTGCTCATATTTATGTCCATTGAGTCAGTGATGCTATCTAACCATCTTCATCCTCTGCCACCCGCCTCTTTTTTGCTTTCAGTCTTTCCCAGCATCAGGGTCTCTTCCAATGAGTCAATTCTTTGCATCAGCTGGCCAAAGTATTGGAGCTTCAGCTTCAGCATCAGTCTTTCCAATGAATATTCTGGGTTGACTTCCTTTAGGACAGACTGGTTTGATCTCCTTGCAGTCCAAGCGACTCTCAAGAACCTTCACTAGCAACACAGTTCAGAAGCATCAGTTCTCTAGGGTAGAGAGTAAACCAAATTTCTTTTCATTAAAATATCATTCATTTTATTTACATTTGTAACATGTTAGTGAATTGTGAATACAAATCATCTATTAATCTGATGTAGATGCCCATAAAACAATGATGTGAGACTAAGCCTGCTGATACCTTCTAAAAAGTATCCATGTTTTCTTTGACTTGGACCTCTAATGTTTGAAACTGATCATTTAGCAAGTTCTCCCCCTTTAAAAACTTCCCAGCAGTAAAATGAAGGTATCAACCAGCCTGTCGTTCTGTTTTCCTCTTTCTCCAAATGTCTTCTCATTTCCCATTTGGCTCTTTTTTCACCTAGCTGTTTCATCCTTAAAGACTGGTCTAGCCACAAAATCCATCAAGCCATTCAGTTTATGAAATAAACCATGAAAGTTGAATTTCTGGGGCAACCGTTGAAATTAGAATTTATTTTAGTGGGTGTAATTGGATTTCCTTGGAAAGGATGAAGAAGTAGAGGAATACCTTATTAAAGACAAATTGGAAAATGTTAGTTTCCTGAAGTTTCAATCTATTCTTAAATTTTTCTCCTGGGGAGTCCAGGTGTTAGTGGCATAAACCTTTAGGCAAAAAGCCTTTAGGCAATCATATGACAGTCCATAAATGTATCAAATTAACATATCATATACCTTACATTTATGCAGTTATGTCAAATACATTCAATTAAAGATTAACTGAGAAAACCTGAATCCACACTGAACCCATAAAAACACAAAAACCAAAATTAATTAATAAATGAATCTGCAGCATGATGTTAAATAAGAAAAGCAGAAGGCCTTCAGGCATGGTGTTCTGCAAGTTCACATGCACAGAGACAGGGTGACTTTCTTACCACCTCTAATGGCATGACGTGTACTCACGTGCTCAAACCAGAAACTTCCCAGCTACCTGAGGTTTCTCCTCCCCTTCTCACGTTCTGTGTCCAATGAGGCACTGAATCCCATCCACTCAGCATCCTACCTCAGTCTCAGGTAAATGACGTCTCATCTCCACTCTCCTTGTCAGCCCTTCATGGTCCTCCGCCAGACCGTTCTAATCTTGTCCTTCCCAAACGCTCCATTTTTTTTATTGTTCCTCTTCCTATTCCTGATCCAGTGCCTTCCATCTGGTTCCATGAATTATCTTTTCGGAAAAATGAATTTGATCATGTCACTCTTTTGCCAACCATCTTTAAGGATGCCCTGTATCTGTAAAAATTTTTTTCTTTAAAAGCCTAATTGCCTTTTTAACCTAGCTCCACTCTAGCCTAACCTCTCAGCATTTTGCCTTCATAAGCTCTATGACTCAGATACACAAAAGTGACACCTACTTCTTCCACCCACAGTTTCTTGACTTGAAAACCCCCTTCTCTGTCATGTGAACTGCTGTTCATCTGAGAAGCCCTCACCCAGTGCTTCCCCCTCCCTCCTTCCCTCCCTCCCTCCCTCCAGGCTTATTGGACACGGGACAGGTTCTCTTTGTCTGTGATCATCAATCTCTCTGAGCTGTGAACTTCTCGATGGTACAGTTTTATTCACAGATTATCCTTGGCATCTCTCACAATGCTTGGCAACTATGAGAACAAAATAAGTATTTGTTGAATTGAGTGGAAATAAAAGCAAGCACAGAATGTGCTTCATGTATCCCAGGGAGACCCCAGTCTGACAACAGGGCCAGGAGAACCAGGAAACCAGGTGGTGATGCTGAGCTGATGAGGCAGAATGAGGCACATACTGGCCTTCAGTGGTTCAGACAGAGTCCTGAGAAATTGTCTGCTGCCAGCTCCATGTCACCCTGGCCTGCCCTGTTCTTCTCTGCTTTTTTCTGCCTGATTTCCTCATTCCTTTCTCTCAATAGCTCCAAAGTGTTCATCTAGCTCCATCTATTGGGTCTGCTCCTTCCTCGGCACTAAAGGCCACTATATCGTGTGTGTGTATGTGTGTGTGTGTGTGTGAAAAATTCCAGAAATAGAGCTGGCTCTGCCTACTTAGAGAGTTGTGTGGATGAGGGGAGAAAAAGCGCAATAGAGAACATCAAATCATCCATCATTTTGTGTAGAGTGTTTGCCAAGTATCAGGATTTACATTTAATCCTCACAACAACACCCTGAAAGGTATAGACATCGTTATTATTCCTACTTCACAGATGAGGTAATTGAGGCTAAGAGGGACTGAATCGTGTACACCCTTGGAAGTGGGGGAGCTCAGATCCAGTCAATGCACCTCTTCCCCTAAAAGCAGTTCTAACATAATTAGTCTATAACTGATCCTTGTCTTAACAAAGATATGTCTGAAAGGCAAAAGAATGAAATGTTTGACTTCCCCTTAGTTCTGTGAACACTGGTGGGTTTTCTTTTGTTTTTGGCTTTTTTTTAAAAAAAAACTTTACTTTTTTTAGAGCGGTTTTAGGTTCATGGCAAAATTAAGAGGAAGGCGCAGAGATCTCCCATCTACATTGGTAGGTTCTTCTCGTCAAGGATTTGGCTCCAAGGTTCATTATAGAGAAAAGGATATTCCTATTGCACTTGGACTTTTTAAAATTGGAGTATAGTTCTTAGTAATTTAAGGACTTCCAGAGTGGCTCAGTGGTAGAGAATCTACCTGCCAAGTGGAAGACTTGGGCTCGATCCCTGGATTGGGAAAATCCTTTGGAGAAGGAAAGGCAACCCACTCCAGTATTCTTGCCTGCTCCAGTATTCCTCCCATGGACAGAGGAGCCTGGAGGGGCTACAGTCCATGGGGTCACAAAGAGTTGGACATGACTTAGCAACTAAGAAACAGTAATAGTTAATTTATAATGTTAGTTTCAAGTGAACAGCATAGTGATTCAGTGTTTATGTGTATTGTACTCCATTAGAAGTTATTACAAGATAATGGCTATAATTCCCTGTGCTGTGCAGTATATCCTTGTTGCTTATTTATTTTATGCATAGTAGTTTGTGTCTCTCAATCCTATACCCCTAATTGGCCCTGCGCCTTCCCTCTACCCTTTGGTAACCACTGGTTTGTTTTCTCTGTCTTGAACTTGAACTTCAGCTCAAAGACTTCATTGATTTTTCACCCCTCATATATGGAAGGATTTACCTGTCCCATTCCTGGGTCCTGCATACCTGGCCTTGAGCAGAACTAATGACCTGGTATTTAACTTCCATTCAAATGAGTTAGTGTCTGTTGATCTTGAGAAAATGCTGTATGATATAATTAGCAAATGAAAATGATGGGGACTGATTCTTGGCTACCTTCCCTGCCTCCCACCCCCCCACTCCAACACACAATCTTGTTGCAAAGACAAGTTGTTCATCAAAGAACTGTTAACCAACAAAGTGGAGCTAGCTGTTGGTGATGTGGGCCCTTGAGAGATATGTAGGTCCTCGGCTGGTGAGAGGTCATTTCAGAGTCCCCTCTGGGCTGCTTGCCTGCCTTCCCCATCTGGCCTTCTCTCGGGGTGACTTGCTCTACTTCTTTTGGCTTCCAGCTTCTCTACATTCAGACTCTGGGCCATATTCTCTATTCAGATTTCTTAGAGTCTTTATCCGTAAAGTTTTTCCTCAGTCTTTATCCTGGATAGAAGTCATTTTTCTTAGATCTTCAAAAGGATAACTGGTCCTGAATATAACCTATAATTTAAGAAAAACTGAAATCAAGCCACTCTTTGCAGAACACGTGGGTCCTGGCTTTGAATCAGCTGTCAGTTGCTCTCCAATACTGGAGGAGGCAGCTCAGCTGGAAAAGAAGCCCCACGGTGGGTCAGAGCGTGTCCTTCTAACAGTGCCAGGAGACCACCAGTGAGCCAGGCCCCGGCCTGTGGACTGGCCTCACTGTTTGGGAATTGGAAGGGTAAGCAAATATTTTCACAGGGTGCACCCAGAACTGAGTAGTCAAGGTCATCGTGGTGCAAACAGAACATACGGTGTCAGTGTGTCCTGGTGTCTGGGCTTAAGTGGCCTTTCTTGGCAGCATCGATAAAGAACACTGAGCATGCTGTAACCTCTGCTGTTGATATCGGGTGTCCTCTTGCAACTTAGCGAGATTTCTAGACGTGTTTCCATTTCGTGCAGGTTGCTTTCTAAGTGGAGCCAGGCCTGCGTTGTCCTTGGTGGGGTCTTCTTTGCCCAGAATGCTTCGCTCCTCTCCTTGGAACTGACCCGTGGTGCTCCGGACAACAATGGTTCGTTAGTTCTCCCAAGGAAGTATTATAACGGGTGCTCACAAGGAGCCTCAAAAGGCCTTTGGTTTTCTTTCACAGATGGGAATAAGAACACACAGACATACCTGCATCTCTTCTTGAAACAACTTTCCTAGGATGAGCCTGAAAAAAATTCTTAGAGGCATGTTTGTAGTCCTTTTTTCTTTGCCACACCTGAGTTTTTGGATAACAGCACATGTAGTTTGGGGGAGTTCTTTCCAGATAACCATGATGCAGGTAAGAAGTACCAAGTGACAGTTAGGATAACAAGTATCAAGAGTTTTCTTGGGTGTTTTATATGTATTTTTCAAATTAATTAATTTATTTGGCTGTGCCAAGTCTTAACTGTGGCATGTAGGATCTAGTTCCCTGACCAGGGATGGAACCTGTGCCCCCTGCATTGGGAGCAGAATCTCAGCCACTGGACCACTAGGGAAGTCCCTGAGTTTTCTTATTTTTTGATGGGAATGGCCATCTACCTACAGAATAGTGTGTAACACTTTCTAATCTATGCATGTCATTGCATAACTTGGAGACTTTTCTTTTTTTCTGAGTAGACATTAGGCTAACTGCAAAATTTTATCTGGCTTCAAACTCAGTGCCTTGTCATTAGCCAACTTCACTTACTAGTTTTAGTCAAGTCTAAGCTGCACAATGGTTGAATTGGTGACTATTATATTTGTTTAACTGCTGTAAAGTAAGTTTGCAACAATAGATGCTCACACTTAAATAGGCCTGCAGAGCATTGAGCCCTATCCATCATGCAGAGACTTCCCTCCTGCTGTCCTTTCTGATGGACAATTCTGCTGATGTGGATATTCAAAAAGAAGGGATCAGGAAGAACAGATGATGGATAAAGACAATCTTCTGTCTTGAGAGGAAATCAGAGAAATCCTTTTAAGGAATTTCTTTGTCGTCGTGTCAGAAGATTAATTATGCTCGTGTGAGAACAGCTTTCTCATTGGGTGAAAAGAGACATTATCCTTCTGACTTGTGACAGAGGATTTTCAAAGGAAGAGAGTTAAAGATTTCAGCTACTCCAAAATCTTCTTATTCTGTTGTCTTCTAAGCATATTCCAGAACCGTTGGATTACATCCACGATATTGTGATGCTCAACAAGTAATTAATGAATCAGGAGTTTTTGTTTCAAGCCACTCTTCCTCCCATTCCTTATGCAGATCCCTTCGGAGGACTTAATACCCATTTGTGCATCAGATTTTAAAATAACATAACAATAGTATGAGGGATAACTTATTACAAGCTAAGAATGGCACCTCTTTATAGTAATGTGGAGAAAGAGACCCTGTGATATAGTGTAAAACTTGTACAACAGATTAATAAACATAGTTTTTAATAGGGCAAATAATCTGAAAAGGTATCCTTAAAAAATCAACTCTATTGTGTAATTTAATCTGCAAGTAAATAATGATACTGTTTAAGATATCTCCTTTCCTTGAAACTTCTCTGAGCATGACAAATCAGTATTCAGAGAAACCTTTGAAAGTTAGAGACAAAATACACTGCATGAAGTAAAACAATACAAAAGTTGTTTCAGATAACTTTATTTTCCAGATAACTGAAGCCTTGAAAGTAAAAAAAAAAAAAGTTTCAGTGAAAGAACTTCCTGAAATATATCACTTAATACTACCTTTTAAAATACTCTTAAATAATGGGCATTCACTTACTCAGGGTCCTAATTATAAAGTCCCATCGTTGTGCTACCCTGAAATGCAGTGATTTTCTCAGTGACTATTGAAGTGTTTCGTAGAGTTGTTTGCCTCTGCACTAAATGGCCTGAGCAGCCGTATTTTTATTTTTACTGTCTATTTTTCATAGATACGGAGTCTCTTCCCTTCAGATAAATTACCACTTCTCCTTGGAGTCCGTGTGTCACATGGCTGGTAAACTGCTATTTTGCTTTATACCTGAGGGTAAACTCTGCCTATAATACAAGCCAGTTACATTCCTTTCATTACATTGCTGTAAAGTTTTATTTTTCTCTTGTTTCTGGGCACTTGATTGGTTGTAGGCTGGGTGGTTGAGGACTCCCAGAAGTCTGATGTCTACAAGGAGGCTTTACTGTGTAGACGCACACACACACACACACACACACACACACAGAGACACAGGCATACACATGCAAATATAAATGTTTACTTACTAATCGTATCAAATGGTGGCTGCACCAAGGTTTTAAATAAAAATCGGCTACTAGATTGCATGGGGAAAAATATCTTTAAATTGAACATTATTAGCTGATGTTAGTAATTGTAAGTTTTGTTGTTTGTTGTGGTGTTTAGCCTCTAAGTCATGTCTGACTGTTTTGCAACCCCATGGACTGTAGCCCGTCAGGCTCTTCTGTCCAATTTCCCGGGCAAGAATACTGGAGTGAGTTGCCATTTCCTTCTCCGGGGGATCTTCCCTACCCAGGGATTGAACCTGCACCTCCTGCATTGGCAGGCAGGTTCTTTACCACTGAGTCACCAGGGGAGTAACTAGTAATTGTATTATAACAGGACCAGATTCAGATCTTTGTGAGAATTCATAGCCAAGACTGAGTAAGTGACTTTTAATTTACACTTGATAGTGATACTTAGATAAATAGATATAAGTTCGCAATTTGAGATTCTCGACTTTCAGGCAGGATCTAATATTTGATTTGTTACCAGTCTACTTTCAGTTTGAGTTTTGAAGCTAGAGTGATAATTTTCTTGAACATGTATGTTTAAGAAACAATTCCAAGGAATAAAAATCTGGAGGAGGGGGGTAGATACAATACCTTTCCTCTTTCCTTTATAAAGAGAGAACATTTTATGTTTTGTCTTCCTGAATGAAAAATCATTCTGTTATGCCCCTCTTGCCCTCTCTTCTAGAAAGATGAGTTATCCTTTGAAAGGGCTTTAATTAAAACTGGAGATAATTCATCTCAATGACATAGAACATTTGAAGGAAAAAACAGTTTACTAATTAATAAAAAATATAGCCAGCTATGTTTCCTCTCTGTCTTTCTGACCCTGCCATTAAAAGAGAACAATCAATTCATCACCACCAGCTACATGAATTCAATGGAAAAGAACTTCAGGTTTTTTTCTGCTTAAACCCTTGCTGAGTTTTTCTGGCAGTACATAAAAGTGGGTCATTTGTACCTAAAATACTTTACTGATGCTCCATTAATCTTTGTGATGATGTTCTTTCTTTTCCTACAAAAAGTGGGGTGAGAGGATGCTATGGGGAATGGAGAGGAGGTAAACGTTTTTAAAAAATGAATACATAAATAGTTAATAGTGGAAAGTCATTTAATATTTTGTAGCCTGGCCTTTTTTGATAATGTGTGTGTGTGTGTGTGTGTGTGTGTGTGTGTGTGCTCAGTCATGTCTGACTCTTTATGACCCCGTGGAGTGTAGCCCGCCAGGCTTCTCTGTTCATGGAATTTTCCAGGCAAGAATACTGGAGTGGGTTGCCAGTTCCTTCTCCAGGGGACCTTTCCAACCCAGGGATCAAACCTGCGTCTCCTGCTTTGGCAGGTGGATTCTTTACCACTGCGCCACCTGGGAATACATGATCAAAATACTAATGATTATTGTGTGGTGTATTTTGTATCATGTATTAGTAGCATATAATACCTTCAGCATTAGGAGGAATGTTTCAACAATTTGTGAAAAAACGTGTGTCTTTGCATATGTACCAACAAGATCTTTAGTTTAGAAACATGACGTGCCTGACGAAAATACTGTGAAAAGATAGATGAATCAAGGACGAAAGATGTTTTTCTCTGGATAGTTTGTTTTAAATGTAAAAGCTCTATCACTGTGCTTCTTGTACACGATGATTAAAAGGGAAAATAGACTAAGACTTGAGAGTTTCTCAGCTGTTAGATGTTTAAATTAATCTTGTGAGATCTTGAATAAAGTCTCTATCTTGCACTTTGCATTTCCTAAAATAATTTCCCTAGGAAGTAATTTTCCATGTAAACAGAGAATGCTAGATGAACAAGGCTGCTCTGACCTCCCCTCTTGGTCTCCTCTGTTGACTGGCAGGTTTCAAAGTTTAAACTCACTATAGATGAAATATAAGCATGAGTGACTTGTCTCCTTTCCTCCTCTGGACGCTGCAATAGCCAACTTTGTTCATTTATTTAAAAAAAAGGGAGGGGGGGAATTCCCTGGTGGTCCAGTGGTTAAGACTTTGCCTTCCAATGCAGGGTGCACATTCGAACCCTAGTCAGGGAGCTAAGACCCACATTTCTTGCGGCCAAAAAGCAAAAGCCTGAAACAGAAGCAATATTGTAACAAATTCAGTAAAGACTCTAAAAATGGTCCACAGCACCCCCCAGAAAAAAAAAATTCTTAAAAAAATTAAAAAAAGAATGTCATTCCCTGAGAGGTTTGGAATGGGAAGCAGCCACTGTCTCCTTCCTTCTTACTTAAATAAACAAGCTAAATGGGAAAATAAACTTCACTTCTTCACATCTGGCACAAAGCTTCCTCTTTTGTTCAAAGTGTTCAAAGTTCACATGCTCCCTGGTCATGTGAATCAGGTGTCTGTCTTCTGTAAAATGACTTTGTCGCTCTCATAAGGGAAGACCCTGGGTGCTCTCACTGTCCAAGAGCATCACTATATAGAAACAAACACAATAAAGCCCTCAGCGCTGGGAATGACATCAGACGATGTTCAACCCAGTCTCCCACATACCTGTTGGTAGTAAAGTGACAGGACCTTGCGATGGTGTTACGGCTAGAAATCTTGAGTAAGTGAACAAATTCTGCTGGGTATCCCTTACGTTGAGTCGGATTATACTTATTTGTGTGCATGAGCTTAACTTGATGTGACTCGTTTTTCAATCTGTTTCCCTTATGGCATGCACCTACATGTCACAGGCAGCAGTGGAAGATTTCTGAGGCGCACTGGCGTTTACCAACCATCAGGAGACTGCAGGGCTTCAAGATTTTATTTTTGTGTATTTGTTTTGGGTTGCACTGGGTCTTCATTGCTCTGTGTGGGCTCTCTGTAGCTGAGGCAAGCGAGGGCTTCTCTTTAGTTGCGGTGCACGGGTTTCTCATTGCAGTGGCTTCTCTTGGAGAGCACAGGCTCGAGAGCATCGGCCCAGTAGCTGTGGCATGTGGGTTTTGTTGCTCTGAAGCATGTGGAATCTTCCTGGACTAGGGATCAAACCCATGTCCCCCACATTGGCAGGCAGACTCTCAACCACTGGACCACAAGGGAAGTCCAAGATTTATCGTTGCAGACCTCCCCCAGCCCCCCAAGATGCCTTTCTACTCCCACCTCTGCCCTTCTATGCTCCTGGAACACTTTCTGAGAACTCTCCTTCTTTCTGGCATTCTTTCTCTAATTAAAGACTTTAATATTTGATAATTGGTATTAATAATATTTGGAATAGGAAATGGCAACCCACTCCAGCATTCTTGCCTGAAAAATTCCATGAACAGAGGAACCTGGTGGGCTACAGTCCATGGGGTCACAAAGAGTCAGACACAACTGAACGTGTGTGCACATGACATTAATATTTGCAGTTTTTCTAACTTTTCCATGAGACAGGGGTAACACTTGCAGCTTCCTTTACCTCAGAATGCTACAGACTTGATGCCTTTTGTTTCGTAGTTGGACATCCCACAGTGTTCTTTAGAAATATAGCCTTCATCTAATGCAGAGTCCAGTCATCATTACTTAAAGTTTGGTTCGAAGCCATGTTGGAAGGAAAGGTAGAATACAAAACCTAGGGGAGTTGGGTTTTCTCCTTTGGATCCTAAGCATAATGTTTCATCCCAATGATTTTGGTGACATTTTATAGCTTCCCTGGTCGCTCAGATGGTAAAGAGTGTACCTGCAATGTGGAAGACCGGGCTTAGATCCCTGAGTCAGGAAGATCTCCTGGAAGAGGAAATGGCAACCCACTCTAGTATTCTTGCCTGGGAAATCCCGTGGACAGAGGAGCCTGGTGGGCTACAGTCCGTGGGGCACAAAGACTCAGACATGACTGAGTGACTTCACTCACACTTAATGAGAACAGTATTTCCCAGGATGTTGTGGGCTTATTTTGTTTTCAGGGTTCCAGTTGATTACTTTTTTTTAGGTTTTTATATTTAAAAACCTAGTGGATAAACAATGTTTAAAATTTTTTATTTTTAATGCTTTTATTCCTTGCTGAGGCCAGCCTGAGAGGAAAGAGTAAAGGTCAGATGCCACAGGCATCCAAGAAAATGCGGGGGTGGGGGGCAGACCTGATGCTCACCCCTGGGATGAGTTTTGTGTTGTCCTGACGAAATGGCCTTTTCTAACTCTCTTCTGTCCTCAGGTTCCTCCTCTGAGCATAACCACAGAATGGTACGGGGTTTAGTAGGCACCATCATTGGTGTGTTTCCATTTTCCAAAGGAGGAGACTGAATCACAGAGCAGTCTGATATCCAATCCTCAGACCAGGCAGCAAGGTTTTAAATTTGTGTTTTTAATGTTTTTGGCTAACCGGTACAAGTAAGCATACCATTTAACAATCGTACATAGTTTTGATCTTTTTTAATCCAAATAAGTGGCTTTCAAACTCTAATATTATACAATAACATGGAGCTGTTGTTGTTATTCAGTTGCTAAGTCGTGTCCAACTCTTTGTGACCCCATGGGTTGTAGCACTCTAGGCTTCCCTGTCCTTCACTATCTTCTGGAGTTTTCTCAAACTCATGTCCATTGAGTTGGTGATGCCATCTAACCATCTCATTCTCTGCCACCCCCTTCTCTTTTTTACCTCAATCTTTCCCAGCATCAGGGTCTTTTCCAATGAGTTGACTCTTCCTATCAGGTGGCCAAAGTATTGGAGTTTCAGCTTCAGCATCAGTCCTTCCAAAGAGTATTCAGGATTGATTTCCTGGGCTTAGGGTTGCCTATTTGCTAAATCTGGCAACATTCTCTGGGGTATTCAGGATTCATATTCCTCATTCCATCCCTAGAATCATGACTTGTAAATCTCAGAGGGAGAAGATAAGGAATGCACACAGTAAATGTGTTCTTCGGGTACTTCTGTTGTAGTCCTTGAACTAGACTTTGTGAAAAACACTGATCTAAAGAGTTCTGAGCTTAAAGGGCATCTTGGTGGCCACATTGGTATCACCAGGAAAAATCAGTTGTCACTTCAACAAGGTTTTCTATTTTGTGACATTCAGGTTAAATCTAGCCTTTGCTGCAGCAGTTGCTAAAACAAATGGGCACATCTGTTTTATTCTTCCTCACTGCGACTCCTGATTTCTCATTCAGCACTTTCCCCCACCACCACCATCACCATCTGACCAGCCTCTCTGGGTGCCCAGGTCAGCAGGACTGATTCATTTCTACCTCACTTGGCTGTTGGTTTCCTTCCTCATTAGCTGTGATCACTTTTCTCTATACTGTGTCTTCCTAGGATTCTTCTTTGTTTCTTTACATTATATCAAAAATAAAGAGCACTGTGCCTTCCAACTAGGCCATTGGTCTATATTCCTCAGGTCCATTAGAGAGTTCATATATATAACCTCTCAATATAGGTTTTCTCAAGGTAGGTAATAGAATGAAAGTTATAAGGGAGAGAGAAGGTCATATTTCTGGATGACAGTTTGTCATTCTGGGTTGTTTTAAATTTAGCTTATTAGAAAATTTGATGATTAAAAAAGTACAACTAGTAGAGTCAAATGTAAATGGTGTAGAATCCATTACACCAAATGTAAATGGTCTAGTGTGAAAGATGCCCATTTTCTTTCAGTCTGACTTCTGAAGTAAACCAGGAATAGCTTTTTAAATTCTTTTAAAATCTAAAGCAATTCTTTATGGATGTCATCCTAACCTCACAATTCTCTAAATAGGGATTTTCACAATTTGTGTAAGTAAACTCACGTTTAACCAGTTAAAATTTGTTAGTTCTCTCTTGAATTTTAATTAACAATTTTGTTATCATTTTGGGCCATTTCACATATTCTCTTCCGTTGCTGTAGAGAACATAGTGTATCTTAGCTTGAAGAGCACGTCATATGGGGTTTAAAGAATGTAGGCTTGAATCTCAGCACTGCAGATTTTCTCAAACAAATTGCTCAATCGTTTGGAATCTGTACTCTTTTTTAAAATGTTTTCTTTAAAAAAAATTTTTTAACTCATTCTATTTTTGGCTGCACTGGCCAAAAACATTCTTCCTTGTGCGAGTTGGCTTTCTCTGGTTGTGGTGAGCAGGGGCTACTCTAGTGTGGTGCATAGGCTTATTGTGGTGGCTTCTCTGGCTGTGGAGCTCGGACTTTGAGGCTCTTGGTCCTCAGGGGTTATGCCTTGTGGCCTCTAGAGTGTGGGCTCAGTGGTCGTGAAGCATGGGCTTAGTTGCCCCACAGCACGTGGAATCTTCCCGGACCAGGGATTGAACCTGTGTCCCTTGCATTGCCACATAGATTCTTAACCTCTGGATCATCAGGGAGGTTCTGGAGTCTGTATCCTCATGCAATGAATGCAACGTGTGCCTTAGAATGCTACCTTGAGGAGTAAATGAAATAAAGTGTGTCCAAGTTCCCTGTACAGTTCTGAGGTGTTGTTTAGAAATGTGGGGTTGATTTAGTTGTTGGTTACATCTAATGACAAGTAGGAAACCTCTGTCCACCTGAGGCTGAGGCAAGATTTTGTAGGTCTATTTCATGAGTTGTCTTTGGCCAACCTAAAATAATCATGTTCTTATCAAGATCTAGAATCTAGGACATTTTAATTGGGTCTTACTTTTGTTTTCATTGCCTTTTTACCAATAAAAGATACTTTATTGATAGGGCAGCATATCCTTCTGGAATTACCCTGAGTTGGCTGGCTTTGATTGTGATTTTTTAATTTCCTTTGCTTGCTTCTAAGATTTCTACCAAACTCCTTAACCCATCACAGGGGCTGACATAAAGGAATGGAATGTGGCCTCCGTCAGCACAGCACCTTATGTAGCAACACAATAGAAAAAAATACGGTAGCTCTGGAGTCAGAGGTCGTGCATTTGAGTACTTGGCTCTTTACGAGTGTGGCAATCATACAAGGATTAACTAAGATAATATACATGCATGAAAGAACTCTGAAGCATTATTCTTCCTGTGGTTACAGATTTATATAGGAAGTGTATTAACATTTATTGTATGCCTAATAAATACCAAGTGCTTCACATTTATTATCTTCTCTGTTTAACCCTGTAAAGTAGAAGATACTTTTCCTGTTTTGCAGATAACTAGCCTCAGGCCACACAGTTGTAGAGTAGAAGAGCATGATTTGAGTCAGATTTCTCGCTCATCGCACTGCCTATCTTTATTTCTTTAGAAGCAGCATGGGTCAGGCCACTCTTGGTCCTGCCTCTTGACTGTCAAGGAGAGAAGAAAGGAGTAGATGAGAAAATGAAGGAGCCTCTCCAGCAAATAGGGAGCTGTCCGAGAAAATACACCATCACAGACGTGACCGGGCTTCTTTCTGCCCCTGTCTATGTGACAAAACTGAGAAGGCCAGAGAGGCCACAGCAGTGGTGAGGGTTTCTTCAGTTAAAAGCTTGTAGTTAGCGGTCACCATCCGCAAACAGCTTGGAACGTGGCTCTGCCACAAGTCCCTCTCTATATATACATCTTTTCTCTCTGAAACACGAGTGATTGATTATTTACTAATATACATATTTACTCTGATTATTTACTTGTATACATATTATAAGAATTTTAAATCTTGTTATAATTTTATTATATGATGATACAGTGTTTAAACCTAGAAGAGTGGGGAAGTCAAAAAGCTTTTTGGAATTTAGACTCATTGACTTTTCCAGTGTTTTTTCACTTGAACACAAATGAAATCAACAGTTTTCACCTCACCTAAAAGCCTCAGGTCAATGGCCCCCAGCCTCCCGGATCTAATGCCTGGAGATCTGAGGTGGAGCTAATGTAATAATAATAGAAATAAAGTGCACAATGAATGTATATGCTTGAATCATCCCCATACCATCCCCCTGTCCATGGAAAAATTGTCTCCCACAAAACTGGTCCCTAGTGCCAAAAACGTTGGGGACCGCTGCCTCAGGTAACGTCAGCCCATTAGCTGTAAAGTATTTCCTTCTGTATTTGTGTAGCCTTGCTCATGACCCTATTAGTCCCTGATAAAACGATGGGTACACCTTTTCAAGGTAAAGTATGAGCTGGACTGTTTTTGTTCTTGGTGAGGGGTGTTATTAGAATTAAACCAATGATAAGAAATTAATTTTTGAAAAGTAAAATTTAGGGGGAAAGGTTATCATAATTACATCTCAATTTTGGCCTTAGGATTTTAAGACTATTTAAGTGATCAGAACCACATTTGCCCATCTGCTCATTTGGTAGTGAGAAAGGGAGTCTCTAAATACATTTGTACAGTTTCAGACTGACTGATGGTTTGAACACCTGAAGATGTTGAGTGGAAGGCCATTTTATCTACTCTTACACACATGAGACCATGTCTTTTTACAGGACTTTAGATAAGTAATTGTTTCTATTTTACATCAGTATTATTAGTCTTAACAAAATGGATTCTTTAGTGAGCAAAATTGCAAACAGTATTGGAGATCATTAAATTTATTTAGCATAATTTCTCAGTTGTCCCCCTCCCCAGTAAGAAACAAATAGCAACAAATCTCAGCCTTCCCCACATGGAAGTAAGCCTCCCTTCCACATTTTCAAATTTAAGTATCTAAATTGTATCTGAGTTTAAACTTTGCAACAAAAGTGAAACAAGCATGTAAAGCTATAGAAAATGTTCAGAAAGTTACACCAGGGCCTAACTTTTCTCTTCTTTTCTTGTTGGCCATTCATACCCCCAAAGTGTTGCTTATTTTCTTTGTAAATGAGGTAACTGTGGAAGAAAAGTCACTATACAGTTGGAGAGATTTGAGCTTTTCTGGTTGGTACTTAGAGTAGCACCTTTTTTATTTTATTTTTTTTTAGAGTAGCACCTTTAAATAGAGTGATAAAATCGAAATGATGTGTACAACAAATTTTAATGTCATTATAGGCCTTTCAAATGTCAGGAAGACTCAAAGGGAAAAGGCCCGTGTGTCTGGTTCATGAATTTTGGTCATGAACCATTTTTTTGAACCCTGTTCTTCTAGGCCTCAGTGCCTGAAACACAATTTAGGTGGAATTATTTTTTTAATAATTGCACTTAAGTACCTGATGATCTAATGAAGACAATTCCTTAATGTGTCAAAATGAGTTATTTGTAGCTTACTTGAATCTTTTGTTGCCTTAAACTAATCTGCTTTAGGGTTCTTAAACCCAGGCATTTTACAATGCAGGCTCTAGCAATGGCATTCATTTGGAATGCTGCCTTTTGTTTATTCTCTTTCCCAGACCCTCATGGCTTCCTTTGGTCATCTGGTGTCTTCACTAATGTGATTGGTACTCCTAGGCTCTGCAGGTAGCCCCGAGCCTTTATATGTGGGATTTACAACGGGACTCACCACCCTGCCTGCTAATGAAGGGAGGTAAAGGCTTTTATTTTTTTGTTTTTTTTTTCAATCTGTCTTCTGAAAGAGTGAAGGAAAATTGTATTCTGGGTTTGCTAATTCTCCTTGTTTTCCATTTACTTGAATTTTTACAATTGATCTACCAACTGTGGTGCAAAATTACAAATATTTTTGTTTAGGAGTAAGAATGTTTCATCTGGCAACACTTCATGTTAATCACTAGAATTGTTTATTCTCAAACCTGCAAAGAACAAAGTGGAACCTCTGTTTAAACTCAACCAGCTGGCATTTCACCTTCATCTGTTTTTGTCTTTCAGGAATTTTGACCAATTCATTTTTTTTTTTTTTTTAAAGTATATGTCAGGGAGCCTTGCATTTTAGTACCAGCCTTGCCCTTTGCTACTTCTGCAATCTTGAGTCACTTACACCCTTTCATTTCTCATCTGAAAAATTTAAAAAAATGAAAGTGTTACCAAAGCAGACATGAGATCCAAGGTGGTGTCTCATGTTCTTCTAGCTGTCTTCTCTTTTTCACTACTGAAGTGCCCTTTCATTTGGTTTTGGGGTAAACCTACATTGAAAAACAAATTTGCATCTGATAAAAATGTTTTTTAACAGCGATCAAAGCAATAATTAAATATAAAGCATCAGTGTCTTTGAGCTTCCCAGGTGGTGCTAGTGGTAAAGAACCTGCCTGCCAATACAGGAGATGTAAGAGATGCAGGTTCGATCCCTGGGTCGGGAAGATCCCCTGGAAGAGGGTATGGCAGTGCAATCCAGTATTCTTGCCTGGAGAATCCCAAGGACAGAAGAGCCTGGCGGACTACAGTCTAAAGGATTGCAGAGAGTCAGACATGACTGAAGTGGCTTAGCATGCCCGCATGCATCAGGGTCTTAATTTTAAGAGTAATGTGCTTTGTAGATTATAACCCGGTTTTATAGGGAGAGGGTTTCATTCACCCATTTTCCAATACTGAAACATGGAGCCCATTTAAAAAAAAATTATTATTATTATTATTATTATTTTGGCTGTGCTGGGTCTTTGTTGCTGCGCACAGACTTTGTAGCTGCTGCAGCCAGTGCTTCTCACTGCTGTGTGTGGGTTTCTCATTGCTGTGGCTTCTCTTGTTGCAGAGCACAGGCTCTATTCACAGGTTCCAGTATTGCGGCATGTGAACTCTGCTGTGGCATTTGGGATTCTCCTGGACCTTGGATCAAACCCCTGTCTGCTGCATTGGCAGGTGGATTCTTAACCACTGGACCACCACAGACGCCCTGGAGGTCATGTTTTAATTGCTGTTTATAAAGCAGTGGTTCTCGGGTGTGGTTTAAAGGTCTTCCAGGGGGTTATGGGATCTCTGGATTTTAGAATGAGAAAGGACACCAGCAATCATCAGGTCCAATCACTTGAGTTTCACTCAAGGATTCAGGAGACAGAGAAATGCTTGGTGACTCATCCATGGTCACAGAACCTAAAGAGTGGCCAGCAGGGCCCACCCAAAGTCCAAAGACAACATCGCACATACTAGGGTGAAGGTGTCCTAATCACCTCTTGATGAAAAATAGAATAAAAGGTTGAGAGGAGACTGTTTATTCCAAGTCTGCAATCTTAAAAATCACTGCTTGATAATTTTAGATAGTTGGTTAGTTTCTACACTGAGTTTTACAAGTTAAAGTCAATCCAGTCTCACAAATATTTAATAAAAACATACAGTGCATGAGGACACACGATGGTGGGGTCACACACCTAGTACCAGATATCCTGGAGTGTGAAGCCAAGCGGGCCTTAGCAGACATTACTAAAAACAAAGCTAGTGGAGGTGATGGGATTCCAGCTGAGCTATTTAAAATCCTAAAGGGTGATGCTGTTGAAGTGCTGCACTCAATATGCCAGCAAATTTGGAAAACTCAGCAGTGGCCAGCGGACTGGAAAAGGTCAGTTTCATTCCAGTCTCAAAGAAGGGCAATGCCCAAGAATGTTCAAACTGCTATACAATTGTGTCCATTTCACATGCTAGCAAGGTTATGCTCAAAAGCCTTTAGGCTAGGCTAGAGCAGTATGTGTACCAAGAACTTCCAGATGTACAAGCTGGGTTTAGAAAAGGCAGAATTACCAAAGATCAATTTGCCAACATTCATTGGATCATGGAGAAAGCACGGGAATACCAGAAAAACATCTGCTTCATTGACTATGCAAAAACCTTTGACTGTGTGGATCACAAACTGTGGAAAATTCTTAAAGAGATGGAAACACCAGATCACCTTCCCTGTCTCCTGAGAAACCCTGTATACAGGTCAAGAAGCAGCAATTAGAACCAGACATGGAACAACAGACTGGTTCAAAATTGGAAAAGGAGTACAGCAAGGCTGTATATTATTACACTGTCTATTTAACGTCTGCATGTGAAATACTGGGCTGGATGAAGCACAAGCTGGAATCAAGATTGCTGGGAGAAATATCAACAACCTCAGATATGCAGATGATAATACTCTAATGGCAGAAAGCAAAGACGAACTAAAGAGTCTTTAATTGAGGGTGAAAGAGGAGAGTGAAAAAATTTGCTTGAAATTCAACATTCAAAAAACTAGGATCATGGCATCTTGTCCCATCATTTCATGGCAAATAGAAAGGGAAAAAGTGTAAGTAGTGGCAGATTTTATTTTCCTGGATTCTAAAATCACTGTGGATGGTGACTGCAGCCATGAAATTAAAAGATGCTTGCTCCTTGGAAGGAAAGCTATGACAAACCTAGATAACATATTAAAAAACAGAGACATCACTTTGCTTACAGAGGTTCATCTAGTCAAAGCTATGGTTTTTCCAGTAGTCATGTACAGATGGGAGAGGTGGACCATAAAGAAGGCTGAGCGCTGAAGAATTGGTGCTTTAGAATTGTGATGCTGGTGAAGATGCTTAAGAGTCTCTTGGACAGCAAGGAGACCAAACCAGTCAATCCTAAAGGAAATCAACTCTGAATATTCTTTGGAAGGACTGATGCTGAAGCTGAAGTGCTAATCATTTGGCCTCCTGATTGAAAGAGTCAACTCACTGGAAAAGACCCTGATGCTGAGAAACATTGAATGCAAAAGAAGAACGGGGCAGCAGAGAATGAGATGGCTAGACAGTATCACCAACTTGGAGAAGACTCTTGAGAGTCCCTTGGAGAGCAAGGACATCAAACCAGTCAATTCTAAAGGAAATCAATTCTGAATATTCATTGGAAGGACTGATGCTGAAGCTCTGATGCTTTGGCCACCTTATGTGAAGAGCTGACTCATTAGAAAAGACCCTGATGCTGGGAAAGATTGAAGGCAGGAGGAGAAGGGGATGACAGAGATGAGATGGTTGGATGATATCACTCTCTCAATGGACATGAATTTGAGCAAGCTCTGGGAGGTGGTGATGGACAGGGAAGCCTGGTGTGCTGCAGTCCATGGGGTTGCAAACAGTTAGACAGGACTTAGTGACTGAATAACAACAACTGTGAGACAGTTCCTGCCCTTACAGACAGCCTAACCAGAAGATAAAACAATACAGATATTGCCATGCAAGTTGCTGGGAATAAAAATGATTTTTAAAAAAGATTTTCAGAGTCTCAACAGACTTTTTGACGATTTCAGAGTCTGAATCGAAGATGGATTTAAATAATAGGTCAAGTGCTCAGGTCAATTCAGGCAATTCACATTGGGAGAAAAGAAAGGAACCGGAAAAATAATGAAATTTTAGCAAGTTTTCCTACTATTGAGTTAGTAATTACTACAGTAGAAAACCCTCCCACCACTCAGATTGATATCACTATAAATTCATTGTCCCTAACCCTAAGTACAACTTAGTGATATCTTTGACTGTCCTTGATTGGGTCGGTCTCCATCTTCTTATGTAATTATTTCAATATACTCCTTTCTCTTCAAGTCTGTACCCACTGCCCTTTTCTCCACAGGCTGCTCTTCTCACTTTTGGGAGTCCCTGAAAAGTCCCAGTAATTGCCTTGACTTTAGCTGACCTCTAAGAACAACTGATGCCAAGAGCTTTATCTCCAACCTGCTTCCCCCTAAACTTCAGAAGCATCTTATCAAATTACTGCTAGATATCTCCATTTGGATATTTCACAGCCATCTCAAAACCAGTATATCTAAGACTTGAAAGCATCATCTTCCATTCAAAGCCTCATCTTCTTCCCAAGTACCCTTAATCAGAGAAGACACCACCATCCTACCCAATTTCCATTTTTAAAAAACTGCTTTGGGCTCGAACATTCCCAAATGCTGAAAGAGCATCTAGTTAAGAGGTTGCAAGAATCCAAACCATTGTGCTGCCTGTCATACTATTTCATACATGTCATGCCATTGCATGAGAGAGAACCTAGTAAAGTGATTAAAAACATGATGCTGAAGTAAGATGAATCTATGTCTGATTCCTGATGTGACCACTTTTCAACCGGTCATGTGCCCTTGAGCAAGTTATTAAATCTTCTAAGACTGGGTTGTGTGTGTGTATGTGTGCTCAGTCACACAGTCCCTTTGTGACCCCATGGACTGTAGCCCATCAGGCTCCTCTGTCCATGGAATTTCCCAGGCAAGAATACTGGAGTGGGTAGCCATTTCTTTCTTCAGGGGATCTTCCCAACCCAGGGATCGAATCCACATCTCCTCTGTCTCCTGCATAAGCAGGCAGATTCTTTACCACTGACCCACCAGAGAAGCCCCCTTGTCCTCTGTATATACTACGCTGCTTCATGCTTTTGAGGGATGCTTGCTTATTTTTTCAACACTCTCCTCTCCTATATCAGTTAGGATTACATTGACAGGAAGACTCTAAACAGCAAGTTAGTAGTTTATTTCTTTCCCGCGTAAAAAGAGTTGGGAGGTAATTGCCTAAGGCTGATAAAGCAGCACTGCTGTGAGCAAGGACACCGGCTCCTGCTTTGCGGTTCTGCCACGTATGGGCTGCCTCCATCCTTTTCCTCTCTCCGTTCTCTACAGCCTCTAGTACTTGAGTCTCCTGGCCATCTCCTCTCTTCTGTACCATCGCCTCATCCTTTTCAGGATGAGGGAAGAATCTCATCCTGCAAGCATCTCCTTCTAGTTACTCTTTTCTTCCCCAGTGGTTCAGTGGTAAAGTATCCGCCTGGAATGCAGGAGACCGGGGTTTGATCCCTGGGTCAGGAAGGTCCCCTGGAGAAGGAAATGGCGACCCACTCAAGTATTCTTGGGCCTCCCTGGTGGCCCAGGTGGTAAAAAAAATCTGCCTGCAATGCAGGAAACCTGGATTCGATCCCTAGGTTGGGAAGATCCCCTGAAGGGAGGCATGGCAACCCACTCTAGTATTCTTGCCTGGAGAATCCCCATGAACAGAGGAACTTGGCAGGCTGCAGTTCCCTATGGATGGAATATAAATTGTGCTCAGGAGTGGAGGTATTAATGTTTTACTTTATCATGTTCACTGTTGTTGTTCGATCTCTAAGTTGTGTCTGACTCTCTGCGATCCCATGAACTGCAGCACACCAGGCTTCGCTGTCCTTCACTATCTTTAGTTTACCTCTTTTAGTTCCTCTATGTATATAGTAGACTCTACCTCTTTTCATTAGCTGGAAAAGTTTTTCTTTTTGTTTTAGCTGTTAAATATTAATGTATGGAAGTTCTATATGTTTACTAGTCAAATCTGTCAGTCTTATCCTTTGTGATTTCCAGGCTAAGAAAGCTAAATTCTCACTATGACACCATAACAAATCTTGGTACACAATAAATATCAGTGTAAAAAATATTTAATTCTGTTTCCTCAGTTTTTATATGGTCTATTGTGGGTGGGCATATAAATCCATTTAGGTGTAGATATTTAAATTTAATCTTTTGTCTCTCTGGCTTTTATTTTTAGTGTCTAAATTGTTTGTTAGATGTCACTATTTGTATTGTTGATCCTTACTTCAGTATAATTAAATGAACAATTGCTTCTTCCCTTTATTATTTTCAGTTCAGTTCAGTTCAGTTGCTCAGTCGTGTCTGACTCTTTGCGATCCCATGGACTACAGCACGCCAGGCCTCCCTGTCCACAACCAACTCCTGGAGTTCTGTCAAACTCATGTCCATTGAGTCGGTGATGCCATCCAACCATCCCATCCTCTGTCGTCCCCTTCTCCTCCTGCCCCCAATCCCTCTCAGCATGAGGGTCTTTTCCAGTGAGTCAGCTCTTCACATCAGGTGGCCAAAGTATTGGAGTTTCAGCTTCAGCATCGGTCCTTCCAATGAACATCCAGGACTGATTTCCTTTAGGATAACTGGTTGGAACTCCTTGCAGTCCAAGGGACTTTCAAGAGTCTTCTCCAACACCACAGTTCAAAAGCATCAGTTTTTCGGTACTCAGCTTTCTTTATAGTCCAACTCTCACATCCATACATGACTACTGGAAAAACCATGGCTTTGACTAGATGGACCTTTGTTTGCAAAGTAATGTCTCTGCTTTTTAATATGCTGTCTAGGTTGGTCATAGCTTTTCTTCCAAGGAGTAAGCGTCTTTTAATTTCATGGCTGTAGTCACCATCTGCAGTGATTTTGGAGCCCAAAAAATAAAATCTGTCATTATTTCCACTGTTTCCCCATCTATTTGCCATGAAGTGATGACACCAGATGCCATGATCTTTGTTTTCTGAAAGTTGAGTTTTAAGCTGACATTTTCACTCTCTTCTTTCACTTTCATCAAGAGGCTCTTTAGTTCTTCTTTGCATTCTGCCATAAGGGTGGTGTCATCTGCATATCTGAGGTTATTGATATTTCTCCTGGCAATCTTGATTCCAGCTTGTGCTTCATCCAGCCTGGCATTTCATAGGTTGTACTCTGCATGGAAGTTAAATAAGCAGGGTGAAAATATACAGCCTTGATGTACTCCTCACCTGATTTGGAACCAGTCTGTTGTTCCATGTCCAGTTCTAACTGTTACTTCTTGACCTGCATACAGATTTCTCAGGAGGTAGGTCACGTGGTCTGGTATTCCGATCTCTTGAAGAATTTTCCACAGTTTTTTGTGATCCACACAGTCAAAGGCTTTGGCATAGTTAATAAATCAGAAGTAGATGTTTCTGGAACTCTCTCGTTTTTTCAATGATCCAATGGATGTTGTCAGTTTGATCTCTGGTTCCTCTGCCTTTTCTAAATCCAGCTTGAACATCTGGAAGTTCACAGTTCACGTACTGTAGAAGCCTGGCTTGGAGAATTTTGAGCATCACTTTGCTAGCATGTGAGATGGGTGCAATTGTGCGGTAGTTTGAGCATTCTTTGGCATTGCCATTCTTTGGAATTGGAGTGAAAACTGACCTTTTCCAGTCCTGTGGCCACTGCTGCATTTTCCAAATTTGCTGGCATATTGAATGCAGCAATTTCACAGCATCATCTTTTAGGATTTGAAATAACTCAACTGGAATTCTATTATCTCGACTAGCTTGTTTGTAGTGGCCCACTTCACTTCGCACTTCGGGATGTCTGACTCTAGGGAAGTGATCATACCATCGTGATTATCTGGGTTGTGAACATCTTTTTTGTACAGTTCTTCTGTGTATTCTTGTCACCTCTTCTTAATATCTTCTGCTTCTGTTAGGTCCATACCATTTCTGTCCATGTTTATTGTGCCCATCTTTGCATGAAATGTTCCCTTGGTATCTCTAATTTTCTTGAAGAAATCTCTAGTCTTTCCCATTCTGTTGTTTTCCTCTATTTCTTTGCACTGATCACTGAAGAAGGCTTTCTTATCTCTCCTTGCCATTCTTTGGAACTCTGCATTCAAATGGGTATATCTTTCCTTTTCTCCTTTGCCTTTCGATTCTCTTCTTTTCTCAGCTATTTGTAAGACCTCCTCAGACAAGCATTTTGCTTTTTTGCATTTCTTTTTCTTGAGGATGGCCTTGATTCCTGCCTCCTGTACAATGTCACGAACCTCTGTCTATAATTCTTCAGTTACTCTATCAGATCTAATCCCTTGAATCTATTTGCCACTTCCCCTGTATAATTGTAAGGGATTTGATTTAGGTCATACCTGAATGGTCTAGTGGTTTTCCCTACTTTCTTCAATTTAAATCTGAATTTGGCAATAAGGAGTTCATGATTTGAGCCACAGTCAGCTCCCGGTCTTGTTTTTGCTGACTCTATAGAGCTTTTCCATCTTTGGCTGCAAAGAATATAATCAATCTGATTTTGGTATTGACCATCTGGTGATGTCCATGTGTAAATATATAAAACAATTTATTGTTTTATAATGCCTCAATTATCATACAATAATGCTTACAGATAATAGAAAATTTTGGACTGTCACCAATGAGCTTCTCATTCTTGTGCCAGTCCTATATTTTAAATTATTAAATTATTCAGACAGGATTTTTGAGTGCCAGGGGACACCACAATAGGTGTTGTGATTTCAATAACAGGCAAAACCGAAAAAACATTGTCCCTACTTTCAATGTAGTTTGAAATTTAGGAAGAAAGACAAGCATTAAAACAATTGATCATACAGATTACATAGCTCAAAAGTGAATGAAATGTTGAGAAGGAGATGAAAAAGGGTTCTTTGAGAGCTTTCAACAAAGGGCTGAGGGAATTAGGGAAGCAGAGCTTCAGAGAGGATCTGGAAGGATGAGGGAATTTCAGTAGGCAGGAGTGAAAGGATGAGTGGTTTCACAGCAGAGGGAACAGAAATGTGTAAGATTGGTCAGCGTTTCTGGAGCCCAGCGTTTAGGAAGAGAACATTGCAAAATAAGACTGGAGAGGTAGGAAGGGATGTTTACAATATTGATTTTTATCCTCAACAGTATAAAACTTCGAAGGTCTTTAGCAAAGAGTGGATGATTGTATTTCACTTGATGCAGAGTAGTGGTTGGAGAGTGTCAGAGAGGAGGCAAGGAGAGCAGCTAGGGACGTTGGTCCTGTCTATTGGCAGGAAGCCTCAGCTCCTACCCATGAGGGCCTCTCTACAGACGGCTTGGGTGTCTGTATAACACAGTGGTTGCCCTCTCTTAGAGCAAGTGATCCAAGAGGTCAGGGAAGAAACTACAATTTGGTTTTTTTTTTTTGTAAACTCCACGTGAAACATGGTAGAGGGAATCAACAATTCCAGAATTCAAATGGTTACTTGATTTGGAGTATTTCCCAGGTTTTTTTTTTTTTTTAATTTTTATTGGCATATAATTGATTTACTATGTTGTATTAGTTTCAGGTGTATGGTGAAGTGAATCAGTTATAGATCTGTGTATATCCACTCTTTTTTTTAGTATTGTTTTCTCATATAAGCCATTACAGAGTATAGAATAGAATTCTCTGTGCTGTACAGTAGATTCTTATTAGTTTTCTGTTTTACGTATAAGAAACTGCAATATCTTTTATGACTGTGGAAATCACACATTGTCACTTGTTCCATATTTTACTGGTTATGTAAGTCAGCCCTGATTCGATGTGGGAGTAGATTACACAGGAGGTGGGAATCATGGGGCCTGTTGGAGGATGGCTCCCACATACTAGATCCTGCAGAACCACCACATTTCATTGCTGGGCGGAGTATTATGGGAGTGCAAAGGGAACTAAGGAGAAGCATAGGGAAGGAGGAAAACCAGAGAGCTGTGAGATGAAACCCAGCAGACGGAAAGGAAATTTCAAGAAATAGGCTCAGAGGACATGTAAGACGAGAACCAAAAAAAAACGTTCGCTAGATTTAGTGACAATGAACAAAAAGCTCTTTCTTCGTACTATAATTTAACATTTATTTTGACTCACCTCCCCTTGTAACATTTTTCAAAAAGATGTTTTCCCCATCTTTTCTCTGATAATCTTCCTTATGAATTTATGAATTTTTTTGCTATGTTCCCCCCAAATTTTACTGTTCTTTTGACTGGAATTGTGTTATTATTTTGTTTGAGAAACAAGTATTTTTACAATTAGACTTCTCTGTAAGAAACGCAGCATATTTGTCTGTGTGTAAATTTTCACTTATATCATCCAACTCATCTTTGGCAATTGAAAAAATGATGTTATCACAGATTTGTCATTAAGACGAGTCCTGTGCGTTCTTCATGTTGTTCCAGTTGTGAATGGAATCTTTTCCCTTCCCCCATTGTAACCATAGTGTCTTCAATCTAGAAATGTATTACTTTTACCTCTCATTTTATGGATAAGGAAAGAGACCCAGAAAAGATTGGCAACTTGGCTATGGCAAAAAGGTTGGGAACCACAGATCTTGAACATCCAAATTGTATTGTCCTGCGTTACTAGTACCTTGTTAAAATTACTACTCCCTGAAATGTCAGTTTCTTTGTATCAGATTTCAAAGTAGCAGCAATCATTTCATAGCACACCTCCAATTTTTAGCATTATTGTTTTGAAATACAGTGTCATGACTTGAGGAACTTCAGTTCATCTCCATTCAATTCTCTCAAGACCTGATTCCTACCAGACAGGAACTATTTCTTCTTTGAGTTCTAAATAGACCTAACAACCTATTGCACTGAATAAATATTTAATGAAGATTGAATATTTCCTCTGTGGTGGATCAATTACTCTTGCTGACTCTCTGAGGACAGCTTTTTTTTTTTTAATGTTGTGTGGTAGGTTAAGAAAATTTATTTTTCTGAGTATTGTTATTAGTGACAGAGTTTGTTTCAGTGATGTAAAAAATCATTTCCCTTTGGTTTTTTCAGTTATCTGTTCTTCTTGATTTATATATGCAGTTTGAATTTTTATGTTATCTCATACACAAATCTGAGATTCATTGACCTGGTAGCATGCAATAAAGTCATTTGCTGTAAGAGTTGGTTTATTTTTTGCTTTTAGAATTTGTAGTATTTGGAACTCTGAAAATGAAAACTATTTGCTAATGTGGTATAAGGATAGTTAGATATTTTTATTGATAAATAGCTCCAAAAGTGTAATAACTTTTCTTTGAATCAACAAAAATTTGCATTTCTTGTATTTTTAACTATCAGGGCCATATAATTAATTTTATTCTTTTAAACTTCTCTTAACTGATATTAGGTTTAAGTGAAACACATTTATATTTGCCTATAGAGTCTCTAAATTTATAAAGTTAATGAATAACTTGAAAGTTTTCATCTTATAAAATCAGAATTACTATAGTGGAATCATTTAAGGCAAGTTTTTAAATGTGGCATTCAGATGGAGTTTATCAGAATCAATTACAAGAACAAAGCCCTGTCACTGAAATGAAAATAGAAAACAATGAATAGGTAGGGAAAAGAGTGTATATATTTTTCATCTTCTCTGTATATTAGCAAGCACATGAACATAATTTTGAAATAGGAAATTCATGCCCAGTGACTAAATGTTCTCCATGTTTAAGGAGTGGCTTCACTGTTTCCCATGTGATAACTTCTGGTACCTTTATTTCAACTTAAATAACTTGACATTGTTTGGTATTTATTTTACTAGAGGAAAATTGTGTGTGTGATGTCAGTTATAGTACAAATTTGATAACAAGTGTAGAATAAATCAGTTGAGTCATAGTGGTCTGCTATCTGTTCTTAAGGTCTTTCTGACCCAGGAGTCTGTGACCTGTGAAATCTCCACATTTTTGGATTTGCTAAGACATTTTACAATGCAAGGATTTAAATTTACATGAACATCACTACAGGAAGTTGGCTGATGTAGCCCAAGATGTAATGGATATCGGGGTATAAATTGGGAAAAGTTTAAGAAGTTCTGACAACAATCAACATGTGTGAGAAGAAAAAGGCTTAAGTTGAAGTTTCTTTCTTCTTCAACTTATTACAGCAAAGAGAACCTGAAATTTAACCTGGTATTTTCAATGGTCTGACTATCACAGCAGCATTCCGTTTTGTGAAAGCATTGCCAAGAAAACCCTGAGTTACAAACTGTTCTTGCCATCTGATTGGAAAGGGCATGTGAGTTGTTTACAAGGTACTGAATATCCAAAGCTGCACAAATGAAGGTTGAGACTTAGGGGGGAGGGTTCGAGTCAGGGAAGGGAAGCTTCCTAGACATTACAGCTCTGTCCAGAGGCCAAATGGGAGATAAATCACTGCTGGCCACCTCTCTTATTATTGAAATGGTTCAGCCCTGGGGTTTAACTGAAGGCCTTACAGGGTTTTGAAGTGCAAATGGGATGGTGAAGGGTAAACCCTTTTAGGGTTTCATTTTGATGGATTTTTTTCCTGTGTGGATTTCTGGCACTGACTGTGATCTGGAAGAGGCCCTGAAAAAAGGAAAAGTTTTGTTTTGTTTTTGATCAATCAGGCAATAAGAACTTTCCACGGGGGTGTACTTTTCTTGCGTGCAGTATTGATCCTATTGTGTCTTAAAGTAGGTCTTTTAATTGGGTCTTCTTTTTTTTCTTTCTGCCATGGAACTGTCATTTCAAGGTCACATCTCTCTCTTGATATTAATGCCAAAATTTGAGAGTGTTGAATGAGGTGGCTTTTTGGATCAGGAGTTCTAGGGGGACAACTTAGGGTCAGTGTGTGTTAAACAAAGCTGTCTAGTTAAAGATCAAGTCCATATTAGAGCAAGTCCTTTCATATTGATAAACAGTCTATAATTACTTAATCTTTTTCCCATTGATCTACCTAATTGTGTGCATTCATTTAATTATTTTATATACATATGTTTTTCCAGTATTAAAATAAGGATCAGAAAATTCTGACATTGTGAAATATTTGTGTTGTTTGTACAGATACTCTGAAGTGTTTGAGGAAATAAGGGAGACATAAGATAATGTTAAAGAAAAAGATATGTTGATTTATCAACTTAAAAAGTTTTCTTTTGCCCCACAAATATTCTACATGAAAGAGATAAAATAAAATATCTTTTAAAATTTATATTTTCTAGTAAAATAGGGATGAGTTATTAGTTTCTCCAAAGAAAAAGAAGTGTAACTTAAAAGTTTTTTGTGCAATTAAAAAAAAAAAATTTGTAAATGCTGACATTTCTTCTTAGAAATAAGGCTGACAGACTTTTCTTGAGCATTTGGCTCTTTATTTTAGGTTTAACAAAGGTATTTCTATCATTTACCCTGCTTGAAAATGATAATGCATTTAGCTGCAGCAGAGTTCTGTGTTGCTTGATATTTATTATAAAAAGGGGTTGTTAATCTTCATAATTGACATTGATCACAATGTTCTTAATTGCTCTCTAAGTCAGTTTTTGTTTTTCTGTTCTAAAATTTCCCTTCATTGTATTTATCTAAATGTTAGAGTCAAATTAAATTTAAATGTTAGAGTTTCAATTTGCCTTTTGCTGCATGAAGATTTTTTTTTTTGCATGAAGATTTTAAATAAGATGCTTTTAAAAATGAAAAGCAACCTGCCCACCCCCCCCAGATGGTATCAAGCAGAGTCCCCTGCATCTACAGCATCCATATCATTCGTTTGTTGCTGGGAGATGTTAATATGACCTTTTCTTTGTTAAAAAAGAGAGCTGTAGTCTTTCCCAGAATCCTCTTGTTAATAGTCTCTTTAACCCGAGTTGGAGGTTGTCTGATGAATGAATGGTGAGCTTTCTTTTATGAGCTACACATATTGTTGACATTGTGTCACACTGCTTTTTAATTTCTAATGTGTTTTTAATTTGCAAAGTATGTGTATCCTTTCACAGCAGTAACACTGAGCCAGCATTTCAGAATCTAGACATTGCTTTGTGCAGACAAGGTGGGTCAGGCATAAGGATGCTGTATCATAAGCCTTAGATTTACTGAAACACACATGTGAATGAATTTCACTTTGAATATTGTTGAATGAAAGATACTGAGAAAGGTTCCCCCCCTGCCCCCCGCGCACGGCAAGAACTTCTCTTGCCTCTTGGCAAGTGAATTGCCCCAATATAAAAGCGTTGAGGGGGGAAAAGTGAGCTGCAGAGTGAAAAGGCAATCCACAAATAATCACTCTTTTCTGCCTTTGATTGTGTCAGATTTTTTTGTGTGTGTGGCAATTGTTTTCTTTCTCGCTTAGAAGAGGTTTATGGTCCAGTGTCTGTCAAGTCAGACCCTGTCTTAAGGTTGCAGTTGTATTTCTCTCTGGAGTTCCTAGAGGTGATGTTATCTTTTGTTCACTCAGCAGTGTGGTCATTCCTGGGAGCATCTGTCACTTTAGGCATTACAAGATGGATGGGTCTCCAGTGAACTGCTGGTTGAGGCAAATGGTGAAAATAAGAAAAGACAAGGGGTTTCAGGGTCTGCAGAGAGAACAGACAACAAGGAAATACTGCTAGAAATCAAGAGTAAGCTGAGCAATAGAGGAAGAGAGAGCAAAGATGGATCATGTGTCCTTTTATAAACATCTTGGAAATCAGAGTCTTGGGGTGGCTGCCGTGATCTGAAGGGGACATCTGCGACATGGTAAACAGTTCTGTGCTTTGGATTTTCAAAATGTGTTTGGATATTCTTTTTTTTTAAGTGTGGGGGAAATGTTGGGAAGTTACAATGATATAGAATGTTTTATGTAAGGACTTTGCTGTTCGGATGTGGTAATAATTTACAAATTCTTTTATTGGTAAAATTTTCTTTATATGTATTTTTTTTTATGCTTTCCTTCCTCTTTTTTTTTTCTTTCTTGTAAGCATTTGAGCATCTGCAGATAATAAAATGTTTGAAAAGTTTCAACTACATAACTAACATCCTAACTGTTCAATGAAGCTTCTTTGACATTTTTGTAGGGGAATTCTGAAAATCCTATGCTCATGCCTTAGGGAGTCCGGGGCAGATAGCAAGTTATTTTAAGTAAACTTCCACTTTAATCAGTTGTTTGAGGAGAAAAAATATAATTGTTATCAATCTGTGAGAGCAAGATGGAGATTTTGTATTATATTTAGAAATTCGTTTTGTTGGTGAAAGTCAAAATCTGTGAATGCCGGCTGATCAAGAGTACCTTCTGTGGTAGAGGAGGGTGAGGAAGGAGGTTGGCAAGGAGTAAGAAAAGGGAAGGAGGGAAAAGTATGTGGTTAAAAAAAATGATTTTGTCAAACTTTTTGGCATTCATCTATTAAAAAAACCATAGGTTGAAAGGCAAAGAAATTAAGATGATTAGAAGCTTTAAGCTATACAAATGGTGGAGTATCTTCCTTCTCTCTGGGTGTAAATAATAGATGAAAGAGTAAGAGTGACAACAAAGGATCAGGTCGTTTAAGAGAATGTGCGCAGCCTGAATAGGGGTCTGTGGCCTGGGGCCAAAGGTCTTAGCTTTGAGTGTAATTAGAAGAAAATACAAAAATGTCATTACTAGCAGGTGAAGTGTGCAGCACGTGGCCAAAAATTAGCAATTTTAGACTCTGAAGCAACTGGAATTGGATTACTGACTTTTTTTTTTTTTAATCATTAAGGTCCTTGTGGAGTCATATAGTTTCATTGGCAGTAATGCAGTTTGACCTTGCTGACCATATGGGGTAATCTTAGGTTTGGATGGAGGGAGCAAGACTCTTGACTCACAAAAAGATGTCTACTTGTGGGTGGGTGGGTGGGTGGGTGTGAAATACAGGAGATTGAGAATCCAGGTCTTGCATTTTTAATTGTGCTTTTGCCTGAAGACATTCTTCTGACTGTAAGGGAGGTAAGTTATTTTTATTTCAAAATCTAAAGCGGTTCTTTTCTCTCTTTCAAGTTGGCCTAAAAGGAAAACAAAGTGAAAGCTTTTTTTAAAGAAAATATACATTGATATTACTTTACATATTTTAGTGCCATAAATATGCATTGGAACTAGTATATTCTTAAAAAATCCTCTTTTATTTTCTCTTTAGACATAATAATAAAATAGAAACCCTTCTAAGTTATGTATAAAAATCAGTGAAAGATAGTTCTTATTTCATTTTCTACTTCTGACTATATTTTCTTGTATATTGACTATACTCTACTTAGCAGAATATGTTCACTGTAATTTTCAACTAGTTTTATGCAATTATAATTATTTAGTTTAATTTCTTCTAAGAATACACTAATCAAAAGGATAGGAAACAGTAGTTGCTTTTATTCTTGCAGGCTTTCTTTGTTGGAAATTATTAAACCGTTCATTTCAAAAAGTAGAAAAATAATTTTAATCAATATTGGTTATGTCTTAAATTTTTGATACTTCTTTAAGATGATAAATTTTGGTCTAGCACCAGAAATTATAAAATCAAACTCTCTTGAGTAAGGAAGTTATCTTTCACCAGTTTCTTTCTTAAAAATAAAAATAATCTGTGAGCTTTAAGCATTATGGTAACACCTGTCCAAAATGCAGACTTAACAGATTTATTCCAATTACATTTAGTAGGGGGAAATCTTAAGAAGAAATTATTTCCAGGTATATAAAGAGTGATCATTTGGGGAAAGAGGAATATTGTATTTGCCCTTTATAACCTATATGGAATTATGTAAGACTGATAAATTTTCTAGTTGCAATATTTGTAGAATGGTAAATATTTAAGTATTGTGGAATATGATGCGTTTGGAAATTAGTTCATGTCTTTATGTATATGTTATTTTTTGTTTTTACAGGTACAAAAAAGCTTTAATCAAGTAAAATCTAGGAAACAGGCTCCCTGAAGTGTTGACAGCCCAACTAAATCATGAACATGGTTCAAAAATGTTAATAAATAAACCAAGGTATTGTACAATTATAATATGCCCCCCATCCAAATCTTTCATGGTCAGATTTTTGGGGGGAACATTTTAGAATCTAAATAAAGCTCCTGTCTTTGGTACTTAAACTGATGAAGCAGATATTTCTATGAGTTCCTCTCCTGTTTTCTCTCCTCTTTGCTTTCCCCTGCCCTCCCCCATCCTTGCCACCAAAAAAAAAAAAACAAAAAACCAAAAACCCCAAAACAAAACACTTTCTAAGCTTTAAGGTTTTTCTTTTTTCTTACAACAGCCTCTGTGTTATATTTCCTGCATACCTAAATTAAGACAATAAGAATTCAGCTCTTGGTTCTTTGTTGATTGTGGTTTTATCTTTCAACTTGTCTAACAAGGGAGACATCAGATTATTGGCCTCCGCAGGGAAGACCAAACAGCATCTAGTGACTGCATGTATTTACATTTTTTACTCATATACCCTGAAATGTATGTTTTAAAAGTTTTACAAAAGTTTACTGTTTCTAATTTTGGAAGCCTTTTAATGCAAGGAGGGGGAGAAAGGTGATCCTGTCCTTTTCCCCTTCTATGACAAAGAAAATAAAAAAATCCTCTTAGAATTAAGTTTAGGGACATTGCTTGGGTAACTCTTGACTGCCAGGGAATGACCAAGACTGGCTCCCTCCTTTTGGAAGTTACAATGTGCTTAAATAGCCTGGCATTTCCAAGAGAGGCCAAAGATCTTTTCCTCTTTTATGACCCGTCGTATCCTTTTGAGGCCAAAAGGAACAAGAGGGTCATTGCCACTTCAGCTCGGTTCCTGTGTTCCTTCGTGGTGACCACGCAGATCCTGAAACCTAGCATTGGCTTAACATTTGGGCCTGGAACATCTGGAAAGTGGCCCGAGAGGCAGCGCAGGGGACCGAGAGAGGGAGAGCCTGTTGGGTTTTGTTACACCAGGTGCTAGGAGGAAGCCTCATTCGCCTTTTTGATATGGGAGGCAAATTCTGTGGGCCCTGGAGTTAGGCTTCAACAATTGAAGAGGTCAAAGGACAGCTGAGTGGGGTCAGTGAGACACCATGGGGTGTATTTTGTTACTGAGTAAAAGGAGCAGCCTCCTAAAACCTTCAAGGATTCTCTTGAAAATCTTGTGTTGTGAAAAGGTTTTATGAGTCTCATGGCAAAAACTCCTGATTTATCTAAGGAATGCTTGCTTTTGCCTAATGGAAGGATAATCCTTACCAAATGTTGGCAACGACTATAAGAGTCAATATAGGTCTGAAAGAACAGTTAGGGTTTGAAGTGTACTTTGCTTTCCAAAATGTTTATCATTTTAATGTTTGTCTCTCAGTGAAGAATTTTACACTGTTGAAATATCACCTTTTCCTTTCCTTGGAGCAGAAAGTGGCAGGAGTTGGGGGTGGGAAGAGGTGGGTAAGCAACTAGTTTACATTAATTTTAAAATCATTCTAACAAGCTTTTGACTGACCCCAAAGCAGAATAGTATAAACCTTTAAAAACACCAGAACTTAACTCTGGAAAGTTCTTTGAGTTTATTTTAACATAAAAGGAATAAACGGTTCATGAAGTATCATTTATTTTTGGATTACAGAATTTTTTTTTTATTTAGTTGTATTTCATAGAAATGGGTATCAGCCAACGAATAACCTTAAGCATGGAGTTTCTCCCTGACTGCTTCTGGTACATTTTGTAGTAGTAAGGAGAAAACCAATGTCAGAGTCAGGAAGAGAGAAGAAAAGCAAATAGAAATATAGAATTTTCTCTTTGGAAGGAAAAGGAGAAAGGGGGGGCAGTGTGGAAATCTGTATGTGGGAAGAACTTTCTTGCCATGACCTCAAGATACCACTTACATGATTGTGAAGACTTTCCAAAGGTATTGCCACCTGGCAGACAGGTAGTAAAAGAGGAATTTGGCAATATTTTGATGTCCCAGTTTATATATTCTATACATGTGCATAGACATAGAGTGTGTGTATTGCCATCTGTATTGTAAAGGGGAAAAGATAAAGTGATGGGTAGTACAGGATAGACTTTGTTAAGCATTTTCTTGCTCATTGATAACTTTACAAGAAGTTTGAGTTACTTGTGTGTATGATTTTTTAATGCTTTAAAGTAAGTTTTTGTTTTAAAGCCACATGCATATAAATGTAAGGCTTAATGAGGCAGCGTGCTCTGTGTCTATTTTCTCAAGGTTAAAGTGCCTTTCAACAACTAATTTAGAAACCTAAGTGTAGTGACTGATAATTGCCTGGAGAAAACCCTCAGCTGTTTAAGTAGCACTGAAATTGTGGCAAAACTGACAAATAGAATTAACAATGTTAATAAGATAAGAAGATGGAAAGATAGGGCAAATGACAGAGTGGAAAGATGAAGGGAGCAAGACTAACGCATCCATACAAGAACTGAACGTGCATTTCCAGTGCTTTTTCCTTTATGCTAAGCCCTTCTTTTACTAGTCTCTAAGTCACCAGCAGAATGAGTGTTTGCAAGTTAAACAATTCAGATATGTGTGCTCAGTCCCTAATTCACATCTGATTTTGAAAGAAGACATTGCAGTCACAGCTAAGAAAATCAATCAGATTTTGCTTTACTAAGGCACGGTTTTATTCGTGGTGCTTTTTAAAAGTGCATTTTAAATGTATTTCTCTCTGTCATTACATGAATGGGAATTTCTTTACCCCTCTTTGTACCCTTATGATTCTTATCAGTCAACTACATACATTACAAAGGAGACCAAAGCCCTGTTTTTGGATTTAGTGACCCAGTATTACCAAAACAAAACAAAAACCCTGCAGAAGTCTTTAATGTGTTCTTACTAATTATATTTATCGGGTTAATGTTCTCTGCCTGCTTTCCAGACAGAATGGGGACAAGTAAATTAAAAAAATTAGGTGAATGTTATAAGGAAATTATTGAATCATCTGTGTTCTTCTCACTCTACTGGTTAAAGCACCCTATGACATTTGGAAAATTATTGTAATATCTCTTGAAATTCTACTCTGCATTTGGGAAATTGGTTTTTGCCTCTGGTGCTTTATGCAGATTTTAATGACTGTTGTGATAAATCCCCAGAAGTTTGTTCTCAGAAACCACAGAGACTCTCTGAACCCTCTGAATGTGGCAGCCTTGATGGATGTGCTAAGCCACACTTTGGAAGCATTTCTGGTTATTTAATGTTTTCTGTTCTGGATTATTGACTCTTCTGCCTGTTGAAAAATTGGTCTCTGGCGACATGGTAGAGGTCACACGTTGCCTATTATTGTTTTGTTTCTTTGATCTGACACAGCAATTGCCTCTGGTAATTATACTAGTTCCAGAGGGTCTTGACGAGATGTGTTTATTTTACAGAAGAATTTCTGGTATTCCGAGGAAGAAAGTAAAAATTTCCAGTAGTAACATGTAACTCCCTGTCAGAAGGGAAAAGATAGCATTGTCCTTATCTTTTAATTATGACAGCTTTTATATAATCATTATGAAATTAGTTCATATATAACAATGAGCATTTCTATGGCAATTCAGGACATATTACATATCCCTAAGTATATTAGTTAAAAACAGTTAATCTTAGAAAATAAAGTAACTAGGGCTAGGTTTTTATTTCCGTACTTAAAATGCTTTTGGCTTCAGAAAGTACCCAAGGAGAGTCACCCAGGTTTAAATGTACAGAACTATTAAAGGAGGCTCAAAATTTTGTCTTTTGTTTGCATCTTCTAAAGATTTTCAGCAAGGAGAATGACTAAAAATGAAATAGAACACTTTTGTTTTGAATGCATCATAAATTTTGTGCCTTTTTTGGAATGTGCTTGACAAGACATAATATCTCTTCAAACCTGTTTACTGTATAATTGAGTAAGACACAAAAAAACTCAACGTATTCTTTTTTGTTTAAATTCAACTCCAGTTGTAAACACAATGTTTTGCCCCAAGTGGTTGCAGTTTAATGGGAAAGACAGATACTAGAGCAACAAATAACAGTTTAAAAGAATACATAAAATGAGAAAAGAGCATAAGAAAACTGTAACTATATGCTTGTTTTTAATTTTGAGTTACAGACTCTTTGAGAACTTGCAAGAACCATGTTTGATTTCTTGGTCCAATAATCACATAGTATCTCTCTCATCAGCAAATATATTTAACAGAGCAAGGGTATGTTAACAGGCATTAAACAGTAATGCCTTAAACAAGAGGCAGTAAACAAGGCATTAAATAGGAATGTCTTAAATAAGAATTTTTTATACGAAGCCAAAGAATCTGATAGCTGTAAGAGGCAGTAATGATGTGTATATATGATTGTAAAGTTTGGTAAGTGAATTGTATATATCACCAAAGACCAGTTTTTGGAACTTTTACATTGGTAGTCATTTATTGCTAGAACACTGCCTCCAAAATATACAAGGAGATACATCTCAACTTTTCTTAGTATCCTCAATGTAGCACCAAGCTTACAAAAAAAAAACACTACATAGTACTTCTAAAATTTTCTGCATATTTATTTTGTGCCAGGCACTATTCTAAAAACATAAAATCTTATGTATCCTCACAGAAACCTATGATACTGATTGTATTGCCCCATTTTACAGATGAGAGATTAAGTTAACTTGCCCAGTATCATACAGGGTAGTGGGTACAGGATTTGAATGAAGGCCATGTGACTCCAGACCCCGTGTGCTTAACTACTTCAATGGTAGGATTTTTATAAATGCTGTCTGGCTGGGTGGATGATTGTTAAACTTTGGAAAGTAGGTGACAACATCTATAGAACAGAATGTATCATTTTCACTCACATTTTTTTTCTACTTCAAATAGCCTGGTTTAGCAGGGGAAAAAAACAGACTTTTGAGCCTAAATTTGAATTCTAGTTCCATCACTTACAAACTAGATAACCTTGGCTCCTTTCAGAAACCGGACCTTGTCTCCTTGTCCCTCTTTCTGAATCTGCTTGTTTCCATGTGGTTTCATTTAACTTAGTCCTTCATCCCATAAATGGAAGTTAGCTCTAGAGTTTGCCTACATTCCTTACCCGCTTTGGCAGGAATAAGTCCTAGGTGGTTTGTGTATGCTTCATGCTGTTTCCCATGGGGAGGCCCACAGTGTCTCATTGCCTCACTTTTGATACTAAAAAAAGTGATGCTAAACTTGATTATTGGTTCAGAAGGGGCTCAGGCTTCTGTGGATACTAGTCTCCACCAGAGTCCTAGAACCAAACCCCTAAAGACACCGAGGGCAATTCTGTTATTCTTTGTGAAGTACTTTACTCACTGTTCATATGTATCTTTCATCAAACATTACAGTGAGGTCTGGGTTTTTTCATTGAGAGGAGAGGTGATGTTTTTATTTTATTTCAATTTTGTAAATCGTTGCTTGTCTTTGTGGCTGTTTGTCCGGTACCCAGTGTTAAAACTCGCATTTCAGCCTTGTTTTGCAGCCCCGAATATGTAGACGCACTATTTTTTAAAAAATCTACCCGCCAATGCAGAAGCCGTTAGAGACTCAGGTTCGATCCTTGGGTTCGGAAGATTCCCTGGAGGAGGAAATCGCACACAACTCCAGTATTGTTGCCGGAAGGATTTCTTGGGCAGAGGAGCCTGGTGGACTGTGGTCTACAAGGTTGCAAAGAGTCTGACATGAATGAGCATCTGAGCACATGGGTAGACAAGGAAAAATCAGCAAACAAAGCTCTTTTTCCTTGATTTTTATTTATTTATTTTGGCTTGGCTTCACAATTTAGTAGGTGTTTACATAATATGAATTTTTCCCAATTGGGTCATTATTGTAGGTGTTTTAACTACAGAATGGCATACGTGATTAGGTAGCCTAAGACATCTGCTACCGTAGACAAACTGATTAGATTCCACTCCTGTCTTGGTCATTTCCTCATAGTATGACCTTGGGCAAGTTCCCGAACTTCTCTAGACCTTGGTTCTCCTAAAAATGGAGGTGGTAATTGTATTTTCCTGGTGGTTACTAAGTTCCCCTTTGTTACTGTTGTTATCGTGGTTTGACAAAGAATGTTTCCTTTCAGATTTCTTGACAGTGAGAGTGATGACAATTACTGCTACTACCATCACCACCATGACCACACTGTGACCATTCCCCGTGATACAATAATGATGTGCATGCATGCTAGTTACTTCAGTCATGTCCAGCTCTGCGACCCCATGGACTGTAGCCCACCAGGCTCCTCTGTCCATGGGATTTCCCAGGCAAGAACACTGGCGTGGCTTGCCATTTCCTTCTCCAGGGGATCTTCCCAACCCAGGGATTGAACCTGTGTCTCTGGCTCAGCAGGGAGATTCTTTACCGATTTCGGACCTGGGAAGCCTCTGTCCTTCTGTAGAGAAGGGGTGAAGGAAGAGTAGAAAGACACCAAACCACACCGTCCTGGTGGTTTGCACTTGATCCCACTTGCATTTGCAGCAATTAATTATGGTGCTGAAAGAGCTTTATAGGGTACCATACCTTTTTTAGAGATTACCCCAAGAGTGCCTATTTGCATCTCAGAGGTCTGTGGTGCTATGCCAAGACAGTTAATATAGTTTTCCCCGTGTAATTTCACAACAATAAAAGGAAACACGGGAAAGCAATATAGTGCAGTCTCCCAGACAGTGACAGCCAGAGACATAAAATACGTGTCTTTGTATGGAAGTCACAGTCTGTTCTTGTTGTATTTCATTTAACAACTGATTTGAAAAAGTATTTCTCCATTTTCTGACCTGAAGTTAGATTTATTTACACTGACTTTCAATGGGATGTCGGACTTCCCTGATGTCTCAGACAGTAAAGAATCTGCCTGCAATGTGGGAGACCCAGGTTGGATTCCTGGGTTGGAAAGATCCCCTAGAGAAGGTAATGGCTACCCACTCCAGTATTCTTGCCTGGAGAATTCCATGGACAGAGCAGCCTGGTGGGCTACAGTCCATGGGGTTACAAAGAGTCAGACACGACTGAAGTGACTACAACTTCTTCACTTTCAGTGGGATGTTATGCCTGGGGCTTCTTTGAGATTCGGAGGAAGAGACTCAGTAGTCTAGGTGGATAAGGTCAATGATATCAGTGATCCTAAATATTATGTACAGCATATTATATTAAGAGTACTCATTTGCTCAGCCGTGTCTGAGTCTTTACAACCCCGTGAACTCTAGCCCACCAGGCTTCTCTGTCCATGGAATTTTCCAGACAAGAATACTGGAGTGGGTTGCCATTTTCTTCTCCAAGATATTAAGACTACATTGCACTAAAAATTCTCTTGTTTTGACCTCTGCCCTTCTTTGGGTAGCACTGAACTGTCAATGAAGAACTTGACACTCAGCACCGAAGAAGTTTGGGGTCAGTTTTGTCATTCTTCACCTTATTATCATTTTTAAAACTGCCTGGTTATGTTTTCACCTGGAATAGTCAGCGCCTTCTTTTTGCTCTCCCAAGGCTGTTCCATGGGAATTTACTGTTGTCTTCATCTGAGCATTCCCCAGGGCTATGCTCTTATATTCTGTGTATCTTCTATGATGGTGAAACTGGATCACCCCTGTTTATATTGATTTAATAGTTTAACCAGCACAATATTTATTTGCCATATCTATCATATTACTCCTTAAACTATGTATAAATTGAAGGGATTAAGATTATGTAATCTTCCATGTATATTTGAGTACTTCTTTATTCAACTAAAAAGGTCCCTTGGAGAATGTAGGTTTTCAATGATGAAAGGAAGATAACTTGTTGAGCAGGTAATAGATTAAGAAGAGGCAAGATTTTCAGGCATTTGGTGCTCTTGAGAAAGACTAAAGGTCCACCTTTGAAGTTATTCTATTGTTTTCCGCAGTAAGAAATCCCTTGAGTAACCATGCTAGTTCCTCATATTTTTCTCCCTTCAGTGAGGAAGAAAGGTCAAATGGCCATTGGATTTTGACTCAGACGCATGTACTAGTGACATGGTGTGTTTCTGTTTAGACGCGTGGACTAGTGACATGATGTGTTTCTCTTTAGACGCGTGGGCTAGTGACATGGTGTGTTTCTGTTTAGACGCGTGGACTAGTGACATGGTATGTTTCTCTTTAGACGCGTGGACTAGTGACATGGTGTGTTTCTCTTTAGACGCGTGGACTAGTGACATGGTGTGTTTCTCTTTAGACACATGTACTAGTGACATGGTGTGTTTCTCTATAGGCGCTTGGACTAGTGACATGGTGTGTTTCTCTTTCAACCTCCACTCTGTTTTGACTGTGTGTGGTTCTGTTGAAAAATAGATTGCTGTAGAAAAATTGAATGTTTATACTTGTTCTGGTAGGGTTTTACAAGTTTGAACAAAACCTTGGTTTTTCATTACCTACCTGTTTCATATATTTAGTACTTCCTGTTTGAATCCTATCTTCAAATTGTTTCAGAAGATAGAAAACATAAAATCAAAATTTCATGTTTTAATTGTAAAATTTGTAAACTAAATTCTTTAAGAATATCATAATACTACTCCTGAAACCTTAAAAAAAGAAACCTTGGTATTTTAGGAAAATTTCACTTGAGAGGCTTTGTTGATTTTCTCCAACTAACAACTTGTAATTGAGTATTATATGTATACTTTGGCACATGTACTTATAAGAAAAAACCAGTAATTTATTTTTTCCAGTTTTATTGAGATATAGTTGATATATAACATTGCATTAGTTTTAGGTATACAATATAATTTTTTGATATATATGTGTGTGCTTAGTCACTCAGTCATGTCCAGCTCTTTGTGACCCCATGGACTGTAACCCTAACCAGGCTCCTCTGTCCATGGGATTTCCCAGGCAAGAATACTGGAGTGCATTTCCATTTCCTCCTCTAGTGAATCTTTCCAACCCAGGGATCAAACCCACATATTTTGCATCTCCTACATTGGCAGATGGATTCTTTACCACAAGCATCACCTGGGAATTCCTACTTCAAAATGTGTGTGTGTGTTAGTTGCTTAGTCATGTCTGACTCTTGGCAACCCCATAGACTGTAGCCCACCAGGCCCCTCCATTCATGGGATTCTCCAGTCAAGAACACTGGAGTGGGTTGTCATTTCCTTCTCCAAAAGGAACTATAGAAAGAAAGAAAGTGAAGTCGCTCAGTTGTGTCTGACTCTTTGCGACCCCATGGACTGTAGCCTACCAGGCTCCTCCATCCATGGAATTTTCCAGGCAAGAGTACTGGAATGGGTTGCCATTTCCTTCAGAATACTGAGGAATAAATAAAATAATTTTTAGGAAGTGCCTGGTATACTCTCTAGCCCAACAATTCTCAGACTTTTCATCTCATTACCTCTTTATACTCTTAAAAACAATTGAGGTTTTTTTACATATGTTATACTTATTACAAATTAAAACTAAGAAAATTTCAAAATACTTATTAATTTAAAAAATTAACAATAAACCCATTATACATGGAAAATAAATGAAAAAGGCAAATAATATCCTAATAATAGTTTGAAAAGACTTTTGACTTCATGGAACCCAGAAAGGGTCTTGGGGACCTTGACCAATCATTAGCATAGCTAGCACCCAATAAATTTAGTTATTATTTCAATATATGGAAATTTTTGTAGCTATCGATGAGAAGTAAAGGCGATTGCATCAAAACTTCTTACTCTGTGCTTTCCTGAGGCCCCAAATAAGACTGTGATTCAAACTAAGCAAAAGAAACAGCATTGTTTTTCAAATAAATACTAATAATACATGAATGAGTTCTTTGAATTTTTAAAGGTTCAAATCTTGCTTTTAGAAATTCACCGATTAAATATATTATCACAAAGCCTTCATTTTTTTTTTTCTCCTTTTCCAGAGAAGAATCCTCTTAGGGTAATAAAATCTTAGTAGAGAGAGAAGTAATTTGATATTTCCTCTGAAACCACTGATAATGTTCCTTTGGGTTATGGTAGCCCACCACTCACCAGTTTAAGGGAGAAGCCCTTGTCACTGTGCTGGGCTTCACGATTGACAGGTTAATCTTGATTTACTAGTTGGAGAAACTTTGCTTAAAGCACTTATTATGGTTTGATCCTTAGATACAAGATCCCTTAAAGGGACTTTTTGAAAGCTCCTTTGGACTCTGAAGACAAGAAGCAAAAGTGATAGAATAGATAAATTGATAAATTATCTCAAGAAATGTATAGTTCATATAGTTTCTATTGTAACAGGATATGTGGGTATAGTTTATATCAGCTCTATGTGTACTTGCAGACATATAACCCTCTACTAATGTCAACTTTCTCCTTTTTCTTTTTCTTTGTGGGGGTGGTATAGACCATGGGGAATTCATATGCTGGGCAACTGAAATCTGCTCGATTTGAAGAAGCTCTCCACAACTCCATTGAAGCCTCTCTGAGATGTAGTAGTGTGGTACCACGACCAATTTTTTCCCAGCTGTACCTGGATCCTGACCAGCATCCTTTCTCCTCTGCAGGTAAGTTTCTCAATCCCACACATTTCTGCATGCCTTTTAAAAGAAGTGGGAATTCTAGATCTGGGGATCTCTGAAATATGTGGGTTAAATGTTAGCCAATGCCTCTCTCCCCATCCTCAGATATCTTTTCAGAACTATGAATTTTTCTTTTGGTTATCTCCCCATATGCATCTTTTTATTAAATTAGCTATGATTTATTTGCTTTCCCAGACGTAAAACCCAAGGTGGAGGATCTGGATAAAGACTTAGTACACCGATACACCCAAAATGGAAGCCTGGATTTTTCTAACAACCTCACAGTAAATGAAATGGAAGATGATGAAGATGATGAAGACATGTCAGATTCAAATAGCCCACCAATTCCCTATTCACAGAAACCTGCCCCTGAAGGGTCTTGCACTACAGACGGTGGGTTTCCTTTTTGATTTTTCAGCTCCTTTAATATTGTCTGGCTAGCTTCTAATCATTGATTGGGTGCTTAAGGCTGGAAACCAGTAATTATAGAAAGGAATGAGGAGTAATCATGCTTTCACTCACATTATTGCCTGTGACTTCATAGCAGGTGTCTATTAAGAAAGACAAGCATTATCACCCCATCTTATAGGTCAAGAGACTGAGAGACACAGCCACTGAATGACTCCTCTGAGATGGTATGTGGCAAAGACAAGCCTAGGCCTAGCTCAGGACTTTCTCAGTGCCTCACGGACTTCCTGCAAGAATGCTGCTCCAAAGTGATCTCTCTTTCTACTTCTTTCTGTTCCACTCTCAAAACAACAACAGAGATATCATGTGTTTTAATATTTACCTTTTTCATGTATTTTGAACATTTATCCAGTATATTGTTATCAATAGAAGATTAAAATGAACATGTTTTTATCACCCCATTTTATTTATCTTGTCAGCCTCCTCTTCTACAAAGGCTTTTAACCACACTTTTAAAAAAGAAAATCCTACTTAAACATTTTCAGTATTTCATTGTTTTGGTCACATAACAAATTATACTCTCTTCCCCCATTAATGGTATATGGTCCTGCTTCCTGGCTATCCCATTCTAATTAGTTCATAATCTGATTGTGGTAAAGAATCCACCTGCCAGTGCAGGAGATGCAGGAGACGTGGTTTTGACCCCTGGGTGGGGAAGATCCCCTGGAGAAGGAAATGGTAACTGACTCCAGTATTCTTGCCTGGAAAATTCCCTGGACAGAGGACCTGGTGGGCTACAGTCCATGGGGCTGTAGAGTTCGGACATGGCTGAGCACAAGCTCTTGATAGTCTTTAGTTTGTCCACAGCTCTTTCAGCGTGGTTCATTCTAAGGCAGTTCTAAGAGTCCTCTCACTCAAAGGCAGAACAGCCCTGACATTTTCGTAATGAAATTGACAGTGGAATAGGGCAATATAGTACCTGGGCTTGGGTCAGCAGACCAGCTTCTCTTCTTGGGAAATCTTCTATTTACCTAAGACTCTCAGGAAGGTAAAGCTATTTTTAGAGGCAATTTAGATAAGCAGATACTTAACACCTGATGGGCTTCTGGGGTTTGCCATTCAGATGTAAATTTTGGTTGCTAATTTCTTATGTAAATTATTGGTAGGTTTCTACCCCACTGGGAAGCAGTTGATTGTCTAAAGGGGTAAAGGGCCACCAAATTTTAAGCCTCCAAATACAGCTTTGATTACTTGAGTTTGTATTTACAGCTGTTTCAGTAAACTTTCCCCTCCCCCACTTAGATTACTCTGTAACCTTCAAGTTGGAGATAATTGGAGAATGCAAATCCTGGTTCTGTGAAGTGAAAACCTTGGCTGTTTTCTTAAGGAAAATGCTGATGAGGTTTACAAAGAAGTGCTCTGTACTAGGACTCCTTTAAAATTAAAATCATTTGCTACAAGAGTCTTGGTTTTAAGACAGCATGTCAGTATTACTTTCAAAAAATGAAACTATTTAGGGGCAAGTGTGTCCAAGAAATTGTTATATTTGTGCCCCATTCCCTATCTTTCTTTCCTTGTGTACAGTAATCAGACTTGCAACCATCCTTAGGGTACTTTCCCCCAGATCATCTAGTGGTTTCTAAAAGAAAAATCCTATCTTTCTTTCAGAATTAGTCCAGAAGAAATTTAAAATTACCCTAGAGGGGCGTATTAAGGTTTCTCCATTTTATTTGACGTTTTAATTAAGATTTATTGAGGATGAGATGGTTGGATGGCATCACCGACTCAATGGACATGAATTTGAGCAAACTCCAGGAGATGTCAAAGGACAGGGAAGCCTGGCGTGCTGCAGTTCATGGGGTCACAAAGAGTTGAACAAAACAACAATATTTATTATATTAACATTCTGACTTATTTCAAACAGTGAAGGAATAGAGCTATCTGCTACACCAGATATTTGGATCCTATAAGTCTTGAAATAGAATCACATTTCATAGATTCTTTAGCTACTTCTTTACAGATGCACAGAGCTTATTTTCAATCTTTTTTAAAAAAAGTTAAATTAAATATTGCTCTTTGCATAATATATATTTTTCTTAATTGGGGGTCCCTGATGATATACTTTGTATATAATTAGCTGATCTGAATCCCAAGAGTGAAGATTTGTAGGAAACAGTCCAGACTCTTGTGAGCGTCTTCTCAAAATAACTATGAAGTAAACTCAGGAACTTTTCTTTGATTTCGCAACCTTTTCTGGCTTTGGATTGATTTGTTTCTTCCTGACTCTTTCCCTGGACTCACCCTTGCCTTCTTTTCCTCACCTATTTCCTCTTAATTAAATGATCTCTAGTCTTGTGTTGGTGATTAACTGAAAGGCAAAAAGACAAAATTGGACATTTAAAAAATGAACTTAAAAAGAATTTAAGTATAGTTCATTTACAATATTGTGTTACTTTCTGCTGTAGAGCAAAGTGATTGAGTTATACATATATACACATTCTTTTTTGTATTCTTTCCCATTATGATGTATCACAGGATATTGAATATAGTTCCCTGTGCTTTACAGTAGGATGTTGTTTATCCATTCTTTATATGCCAGTTTGCACCTGCTAACCCCAACTCCCATTGTTACTCCTCCACTCCTTGGCAACCACAGATCTGTTCCTTATTAGACTTTATTTTTTTTTAAGGACAGTTTTAGATTTACAGAAAAATTGAGAAAACAGTACAGAGTTTCTGTATATCCCCACAGTTTGCCCTATTGTGAACATGTTACATTATTAGTAATTTTAGTGCTGACTAAAGTCCATCGTTTATTTGGGTTCTTTAGTTTCTACCTGATGTCCTCTTTCTATTCCAGAACCCATCTGAAAGTGGTCACTCAGTCATGTCTGACTCTTTGCAACCCCCTGGACCGTAGCCTGCAAGGTTCCTCCATCCATGGGATTCTTCAGGCAAAAATACTGGAGTGGGGAGTCATTTCTTTCTCCAGGGGATCTTCCTAACCCAGGGATTGAACCCTGGTCTCCTGTATTACAGGCAGACGCTTTACCGTTTCAGCCAGGGAATATCCAGAACCGGTCTTCAGTTCAGTTCAGTTCAGTTCAGTTCAGTCACTCAGTCATGTCCCACTCTTTGCGACCCCATGGACTGCAGCACACCAGGCTCCCTGTCCATCACCAACTCCCAGAGCTTACTCAAACCCATGTCCATTGAGTCAGTGATGCCATCCAACCATCTCATCCTCTGTCGTCCCCTTCTCCTCCCACCTTCAATCTTTCCAAGCAACAGGGTCTTTCAGATAAGTCAGTTCTCCACATCAGCTGGCCAAAGTATTGGAGTTTCAGCTTCAGCATCAGTCCTTCCAGTGAATGTTCAAGACTGATTTCATGTAGGATGGACTGGTTGGATCTCCTTGCAGTCCCAGGGACTCTCAAGAGTCTTCTCCGACACCACAGTTCAAAACAATCAATTCTTTGGCACTCAGCTTTCTTTATAGTCCAACTCTCACATCCATACATGACTACTGGAAAAACCATAGCCTTGACTAGATGGACCTTTGTTGGCAAAGTAATGTCTCTGCTTTTTTTTGTTTTTGTTTTTCTTTTTTTGTCTCTGCTTTTTAATATTCTGTCTAGCTTGATCAACAGAACCAGTCTGGGGTACTATTAATACATTAGATGTAGCTGTTGTGCCTCCTTAGGCTCCTCTTGGGTGTGACAGTTCCTCAGACTTCCTTTGTTTTTGAAGGTCCTGATAGTTTCAGAGATTATAGATCAGGTGTATTCTAGACCTTCTATTGGAATTTGATGTTTTTCTCCTGATGAGACTGGGGTTATATACGGGTTTGGTGGAGAAAGATCACAGAGATAAAGTGTCATTTTCATCTTACTGTATCAAGGGTACATACTTTCAGATGATTTATGGGTGGTGATGTTGACTTTGATCACCTGGCTGAGATAGTGTTATCTCCATTCCCCATAAGTATCCCATCCCTGCTGCACCCTCCCCCCATACTGCTGCAGAAAGTCCCTACACTCAGCCTACACTTTTTAAGGAATGGGGAGTTACACTCCACATCCTTGAGGGCAGAGTAGCTACAACAATTGTTGGAATTCTACTGCATGGAAGTTTGTCCCTTTTCCCTCGTTTATTAATTTACACAGTCATTTGTTTATATTCATTCATGAATATTTATTTTATTTGGGGGTCATAATCCAATATTATTTTATTTTCTTGTTTAACTTTTTCCAGTTTTAGCCCTTGGTAGCAATTTCAGTTGGTTCTTGTGCCCCTTTTATATGCTGCCATGATTATGAGTCTTTTTTTTTTTTAACACAAAATAGGAAATTTTGTCTTTTCACTATAACAAGCAGCTCTTTATTTTAAATTTTTATTTATTATTTTTAAATTTTTGTCATGCTGAGTCCTTGTTGCTTCATGTGGACTTTATCGTGGTGAGCAGGGGCTGCTCTGTAGTTGTGGTGCATGGCCTTCTCATCGCTGTGACTTCTCTTTTTGTGGATCACGGACTCTAGGGGCTGAGGGCTCAGGAGTTGTGGCTCACAGGCTTAGTTCCCCCTTAGCATGTGGGATCTTCCCTGACCAGGGATCGAACTGGTGTCCCCTGAAATGCCAAGTAGATTCCTAACCACTGGACCAACAAGGAAACCCACGGCACTTTTTGGAAAAAAAAAAAAATTTAAGAGGAAGAGGTTTGCTTCCTCCTTCTATGAGAAAAATTTTTCTCTTAGAATTCAGTCATTGTTTAATAATTATAACTTTTCACCTCTAGGTGTCCTCATGTCATAAATGGGAAAACCTTCAAAGGCTAAAGTGCTGAAAGCTATTAGTGCTTCTTACTTTGAGTGGACTGTGTAGTTTTCCTTATACCACAGACATCACATTGAAATCATCTTTCTTCCAGAGCAAGTCCTGATTTCTTCGGATATTTTGCACACGAACTGTGTCTTCTCTACTCTATTCCTGTTTAGCCCCAAACTAAAATTGTACTTTCCCCCCTTAATCTCCCTTTGGCTGCAATATATTGCTTTGAGAAAGCTCATTAGGAAGGGACACCTTTGGCTTGCAAAACTGAATTTTGAGGGTTTACCAAGGCTTCCCTGGTAGCTCAGACAGCAAAGAGACTGCCTGCAATGCGGGAGACCCCTGGATTGATCCCTGAGTGGGGAAGATTCCCTGGAAAGGGGAATGGCTACCCACTCCAGTATTCTTGCCTGGAGAATCCCGTGGACAGAAGAGCCTAGTGGGCAGCAGTCCGTGGTGTCCCAAAGAGTTGGATACGACTGAGCAATGAACACATTCACTTGCAGTAGGTGTGAGATAGGTGGATGCTGACAGAGCCCATGGCTGACAGGGGCTGCTCTGACAAGTGCTCCAAGGATTCAGCCTAGAAAGCTAGGTGATGAAACTTAGCAAAGATAGGCAACAGAGAAGTCATAGGAGACCAGGTCCTACGTCAGACCAGGGACAGTCTTGTGGTCAGAATAACCTTTATTCTGTGGTCAGAGTGATGTTAACTCTCTAACCTGGAGCCAAGAGACCTGGGTCCCAACTTGTTGGGTTTCTGGGTATTTGACCTTGGACTGTTTTCTTTACATTAATGGGTCCCAGTTTTCTCATCTAGAAATTAAAGGGATAGGGATAGATTAGTGTTACGCAATCTTTGACTCACAAATTCCTCTTATAGTAGTATATAATTTTTGGACCCCTTAGGAATTTAAAAACTAATTCTTTCACTGTATGTACTAATTCTTTATCACATGTGATAACGAATCAATTTTAAGTAGCAAATACTTATTTTAGATCAATATACTAATTACTCTTTGATATTATTCATACATGAGATAAAATAGTCTACATTTTATCTGTTAGTTGCTGTTTGGGGCTTTCCTGATGGCTTAGCAGGTAAAGAATCTGCCTGCAGTGCACAAAACACAGGAGATGTGTGTTCGACCCCTGGGTTGGGACAGTCCCCCTGGAGGAGAAAATGGTAACGTGCTCCAGTTAACGTGCCTGGAAAAGTCTATGGACAGAGGAACCTGGTGGGCTATATAGCCCATGGGTTTATAAATAGTTGGACATGACTGAGCACATAGCAATTACTGTTTAATTTACTTTAAATTGATTGTGTGAGGAAAAGCATATTTTGTTGACCAATTCAAAAATAAAATGTTAAAGCGTTTTTTGACAGGTAGGGGGAGTGGCAGAGGAGGGAAGCCAAGTGTATGTATATGTTTCCCAGCATCATAAAAAGACAAGATCCACTTTTGTTACCTAAACTTTGGAATTTTTACATTTTAGGATTAAAAGTGAAATTAACTCAGTCATGTCCAATTCTTTGGGACCCCATAGACTGTCGCCTGCCAGGCTTCTCTGTCCATTGGATTCTCCAGGCCAGAATACTGGCGTGGGTAGCCATTCCCTTCTCCAGGGGATCTTCCCAACTCAGGGATTGAACCCAGGTCTCCCACATTGTGGGCAGGTTCTTTACCATCTGAGCCACCAGGGAAGCCCAAGAATACTAGAGTGGGCTGTCAATCCCTTCTCCAGCGGATCTTCCTGACCCAGGAATTGAACCAGGGTCTCCTGCATTGCAGGCAGATTCTTTACCAGTTAAGCTACCAGGATGTACTAATTTATTTTTATAATTTTTGCTCCATGTGATGAAAAAGTTTCAGACTGCTCTTTGCAGAATTTGTCTGCAAATAATATGCTGCTGAAAGAAGTAGGCTTTTGTCTCTTACACAAAAAGCCACATTGGATTGTTGTTGTTGTTTAGTTACCAAGTCTTGTCAGACTATTTGCAACCCCAGGGACTGTAGCCTGCCAGGCTCCTCTGTCCATGGGATTTCCCAGGCAAGAATCCTGAAGTGGATTGCCATTTTCTTCTCCAGGGGATCTTCTCAACCAAGGGGTTAAACCCTCATCTCCTGCGTTGGCAGAGGGATTCTTTACCACTGAACCAGCGGGAAGCCCCAAATTGGATTATAATCGCTAAAATTTTACCTTAACATTGCTTTTTTTTTTTTGCTGCCCTAGAAGCATAGTGGTGCATTTTATATAATTTTATAATTTGATCAGTGAGGGTGAGGTTGACTCTAACTTTCATATCTAGCAAAGAGCACCTTAGGCGCGTTTGTAAAATGACTGTGTCCATCAAACACAATCTATGTTCCCTAAGCTTCCCATTATTAACCACTAGCCTATTATGGGTATAAGTTAAGCAACATATCAATATATGTGACTGATAATAAAAATCAATCTTAAAATGTGTGATAATCAAAGCCACACATTGATATGGGCTTCAATCAAGTGAGTGCTGAGTTCACTCAGCTGATTTCCACTATCCCTACATGTATAGCATAGAATGTCCTTAGAACATTTGCTTTAAAGGTAGGATGTTAGAATAATTATTAGTTTTTAGAAGTTGGTGATGTTATCTATTTTAGTTTCATGTATAGTTCTACAGTTGGGGAAGGAAATGGCAACCCACTCCAGTGTTCTTGCCTGGAGAACCCCAGAGACAGAGGAGCCTGGTGGGCTGCCCTCTATGGGGTCGCACAGAGTCGGACACAACTGAAGCAACTTAGCAGCAGCAGCAGCATAGTTCTCCAATATCATGGAGAACCTTTATGAATCTCCAGGACTTTGATAACTCCCCTTTGGAAAATCCTGTATCAGATGACCTTGAGATTCCAGATAGCTCTGATGTTCTAAAAGTCTTGTTGTTCAGTCACTAAGGCATGTCCGACTCTGACTGCAACACTCCAGGCTTCCCTGTCCTCCACTCTCTCCTGGAGTTTGATGCTATCTAATCAATTATCTCATCCTCTGCTACCCCTTTCTCCTTTTTCCTTCAACCTTTCCCAGCATCAGGGTCTTTTCCAATGAGTTGGCTCTTTGCATCAGGTGGACAAAGTTATTGGAGCTTTAGCTTTAGCATCAGTTCTTCCAAGAAATATTCAGGATTGATTTCCTTTAGGATTGACTGGTTTGATCTCCTTGCTGTCCAAGTGACTCTCAAAAGTCTTCTCCAGCACCAGTTTGAAAGCATCAGTTCTCTGGCACTCAGCCTTCTTTATAGTCCAATTCTCACATCCGTACATGACTACTGGAAAACCTTAGCTTTGAGTATATGGACCTTTGTCAGCAAAGTGATGTCTCTGCTTTTTAATAATTTGCAAACTGGTACAGATTGGTACTGACTTCTGTATTCTTTCTAATATGGAGTGACTGAAAGTTCAGAAAGTTTGTAGTACTACTTCTTAGTGATAGAGAAATCTCCTCAAGCAACCTGTTTCCATCAATCAGTAATCGTAAACCTCTCATCACTGAATTATCTACATCCTTTGGGAAGGTGTTTATGTTTTGCCCTTTGGAGAAAGTTGCAGTAATAGTGCTACCTACTAGGGATAGATTTGCTGTCTATACACGAATTAATAATTTCTTTGATTAAAAAAATTACTGCTCCTTTTAGGACTTTTTTTTTGGCTGCACAGCATGTGGGTTCCTAGATCCCCCACCAGGGACTGAACCAGTGTCTTCAGCAACGGAAGCGCAGTGTTCTAACTTAACCTGACCTCCAGGAAGTCTCTTTTTTTTTAGCCTCTTAAGGTTAGGATTTTAGAATTTGGTAAAGACGTTTGTGTGTTTTGGCTCTGGAGTAGAACTATTCTTAGTGCTTTTTCCCCCCCAAGTTGACTAATACATTTTATGCCTGTTTTTATGTAGCAAACTTTCCATGTCTCACATCATGGGACATTATGGGACTCATTCCTCCTCCAGGGGATCTTACCAACCCAGGGATCGAACGCACGTCTTCTGTGTCTCCCGCACTGGTAGGCAGGCTCTTTACCACTAGCACCACCTGGGAAGCCCTGATCTCACATAACAAACTCCATGTCTCACATCACTGGACATTATGGGACTCATTATGTAAGCTTGGACAAACACTCTCACCTTTCTGAGACTCAGTTTCTCCATGTATGAAAGGGATATAGTCATACCTAGCTAGAATTGTTGAGAGGATTAAATAATAACGTCTTTGCAGTGCTTCGCACTCCACCTGGCTTATGTTAAGTGCTCCATAAATTTTAACTGCCTTTCATATCGTATCATCAGCTCCCAACTTTCAAACCTGAGAGTTTTATCCCTTAATGGAGGTGGAGACAGCAGATTCTTTAAAGGGTTCTATGCATCTATAGGCTCCAAAATTTATTTGTAAACTGAATAAATAATATGACCCCATATATAAAAGTGAAAGTGAAGTTGCTCAGTCGTGTCCGACTCTTTGCGACCCCATGGACTGTAGCCCACCATGGAATTGCCTCCTCAATCCAGGCAAGAGTACTGGAGTGGGTTGCCATTTCCTTCTCCAGGGGATCTTCCCAACCTAGGGATCGAACCCGGGTCTCCCGCATTGCAGGCAGATGCTTTACCATCTGAGCCACCTTATTCAAATAAATACAAATGATATTGTGTATAATAAAACACAAATTCATTCAAATTGTTAAAGAATTCACAATAACATTTGATATTATTTTTCTCATATTGTGAACACTGGAAGTTACATTTGAGTTTTTAGTTTTAAAAGAGGATCTACAAGCTTGAAATGGTTGAACCCCATTGTTTTTATCATTTTAGCCTTTGATTTCCTGACTTTTTTCTAATTTTATCATATCTGCTTTTGAGGTCTAATGATCCAAACCATACAATAGATTCCTGTGCACCATAGCTTCATACCATATTTGGTTGTTGTTTTCATTTATTTCTCATATACTCACTGATGGCATTCAATTTCTGTTGGCATTTGGCTAATATCATAACATGCACTGATTCTGGGAGAGCCTAGCATGGTTCCGGCCCACTATATTTTGGGCGATGATGGCGCTCTCCCCAGGGCTGTGTGTGAGAATTAGCCATCCATCCTCCATTGTCCAGTCTTCTGTCAGGTGCCCAACTATGGCCAGAAAGATGGGATGTTCCAGGGGCCCAGCCTGGACCAGGTGCCAGCTCCAGCTCAGTCTGGAATACCACAGCTGTCCAGGGGAATCCCATAACTAGAGTGTTGGGAGGATCATTTCCCAGAAGACGTGGAGATTGGAGCTTTGTAGCAAAGCATAGCTGTCCTCTGTTACATTGTTTTGTAACTGCCAATTCCTTATACATCCTTGCAGTTGACTACAAGTGAGTTCTTAGACGATGACACATTCTGTTCAGCTCTATCCCCAGGCCAAGGACAGCACTTGTTGCAAATCATTTTATTTTAATTTTATTTCTTTATTTTTGTCTGTGCTGGGTCTATGTTGCTGTGTGCAGGCTTTCTCTAGGTGCGGTGAGAGCGGGCTGCTCTTCCCTATATTGGGCAGGCTTCTCATCGTGGTGGTGTCTCTTGTTGTGGAGAACAGACTCTAGTTGCATGCGCTTCAGTAGTTGTAGCTCATGGGCTCAGTAGTTGTGGTACACAGGCCTAGTTGCTCTGTGGCTTGTGGAACCTTCCCAGACCAGGGATTGAAACCACGTCCCCTGCATTGGCAGGCAGATTCCTAACCACTGGACCACCAGGGAAATCCACAGATTGTTTTTAATAAATGATGAGCTAATGAATTAAGGTAATCATTTATGGATACAAAGTTGTTATGTAAGGGTTTGTCATTTCTTATGATGTCTCATCTAGTGAAAATAATCTAAACAGTTCTGAGTTCTGGTTCTAACCCATTCATTTATGATTCACTAAACTCTGAGCTTCAGTCTCTTCCTCTGTGAAACAGAAAACATCAGTGTTCTATGATCAATCTGATTTAGAGAAGTGAATTTGCATTGAAACTGAGAATACTGTATTATGTGCACATAAAATTATGTATGTTTGTCAGTTTCCTGTGTATCTATCATTTCCTTGTGGATCAGAAAATATGAAGTCATCAGTGTTGGCTAAAACAGTTGGAAATATCTCCTTTTAGTACCTTTCTGGGCTTACCTAATGGCTCAGTGGGTAAAGAATCTGCCTGCAATGCAGGAGACATGGGTTCAATCCGTGGATGGGGAAGATCCCCTGGAGCAGGGAATGGCAACCCACTCCAGTAATCTTTCCTGGGAAATCCCATGGACAGAGGAACCTGGTGGGCCACAGACCATGGGGTTGAAAAGATTTGGACACGGAAGCGACTGAGCATGAGCATCTTTTTAGCTCTGCTCAGAGGAGCACATGTGGTAGATGTGTATCAGAGAGGTAGTCTATGAACTTTAAATTTAGTCCTTAATAGTGATTCCCACAGGCAAATCTAGTCTCCAGATGGGTGATGCAGAGTTATAACCTCTCTAAACATTCCACTGTGTCCTTTTTCTTTTTCTTTTTCTTTTTTTTTTTTTACTGGTTTCTAGGTTTTTGTCAAGCAGGAAAGGATTTGCGTTTGGTATCTCTGTGTATGGAACAGATTGACATCCCAGCAGGATTCCTCCTGGTGGGGGCCAAGTCTCCCAACCTGCCTGAACACATCCTCGTGTGTGCTGTAGACAAGCGATTCCTACCAGATGATCATGGGAAAAATGCACTTTTAGGTGAGTATTTCATACCTGCAAAGTTCCTTCTGAGATAAAGGAATTAAAATACGAGTTTATTTTATCACAGAATTTTTAAAAATCACAGAATTAGCTGGGGATTATATAGTTTAGTTTAAGTAAGAAACATTTTTTCATTAGTTGTTGTTCAGTCGCTCAGTCGTGTCCAACTCTGCAACCTCATGGCTTACAGCATGCTAAGCTTCCCTGTCCTTCACCACCTCCTGGAGTTTGCTCAAACTCTTGTCCACTGAGTCAGTGATGCCATCCAACCATCTCATCCTCTCTCATCCAAACATCTCATCCTCTTCTCCTCCTGCCTTGAATCTTTCCCAGCATCAGGGTCTTTTCTAATGAGTTGGCTCTTTGCATCAGATGGCCAAAGTATTGGAGCTTCAGCTTGAGCATCAGTCTTTCCAATGAATATTCAGCGCTGATTTCCATTCGGATTGACTGGTTGAATCTCCTTGCTGTCCAAGAGACTCTCAAGAGTCTTTTCCAGCACCACAGTTCAAAAGCATCAATTCTTCAGCGATCAGCCCTCTTTATGGTCCAACTTTCACATCCGTACTTGACTACTGGAAAAACCACAGCTTTGACTGTATGGACCTTTGTAGACAAAGTAACATCTCTGTATTTTAATAGGCTGTCATCTAGTAACTTCTCACAAGTTAGCTTTCACTTTTTTGCTTACTCTCAAAATATTCATCTTAATGAAGAGATTTTTAAAACCAGGCATTAAATAATGCCATGCAATTTATCAAAAATAATTATTTTGTGAAATAAAATAGGATTCACTCTCTATAGAGTCATTCGTCTGGACCTGATATAAAATCAACTCTCAATTATTCAACTGTGGATTATCCACTTTGTAAGTTACTGATAGCTATTCTATACCATCCATTATTTCTAATTATACTTTATTGATGTGGTTCTCATTTTATATTTAGCATTAGTTCAACCAAGATATATAGGAATATATCTATGATGTAAAATGTGTAACTTTTATCTCAGATTTTTTTTACTTTCTAGTGTTACTTTAAATTTGGCCCATTTTTCACAACATAGCTTCCCTACATCATGGAAAATGGCAAGAATGGATTTACTTTTTAATTATTATTTTTAAAGTTGAATTATAGTTCATTTTCATTATTATATTAGTTTTAAATGAATGGCTTGAATTATTGTTGATTCAAGTGATTCAGTATTTTTACAGACTGTACTCCATTGAAAATTATTACAGGATAATGGGTATAATTCCTTGTGCTGAAATATATATCCATGTTGCTTACCTATTTTATATTAGCAGTTTGTATCTGTTAATCCCTTACACCCATCGTGCCCCCTCCTTCCCTTTACCCACTGATAAGCACTAGTTTTCTATACCTGTGAGTCTGTTTGTTTTGCTATACCATTCATTTGTATTATTTTTGGATTCATAGTAAGTGACGTCATACAGTTTTCTTCTTTCTATCTGACCCATTTCACTAAGCATAATACCCTCTGAGGTCATCGATGTTGTTACAGATGGCAGAATTTCATTCTTTTTTATGACTGAGTAATCTTCCATTGTGTGTGCATGTGTCTGTGTGTATACATGTGTGTATGTATATGTATATATTAAGGCCACTACGTACGAACCTTCAAGTTGCAGGCTTTCAGAGACGTGAATGTGTATCTGCATGTCCAAACATGTAAGGTGTGAGTGAAATTGCCGCTTGCCCTCCATCTCCTATTGCTGACAGTCCTCCAGCTCCACCATCTCCCACCTCTTCTCCCTCCTCTAGTCAGTAACTCTTCTTGCCTGTTCACTGGATGCCAGGCCCTGTATGCCAGCAATACATACAGTATTATACATAACACAGTGCAATAGTACAGTATCAATACAGTACTATTGCACTTTTAAAAGATACTGTACTGTAGGATTAAAAATGCTTTATTTATTTTTTCTGTTTGTCTTTCATGTATTATTTGTGTGAAAAGTATTATAAACCTATTATGGTATAGTACCATATAGCCAACTGTGTTAGTTGGGTACCTAGGCTAACCCTGTTGGGCTTATGAATAAGTTGGACTTATGAACACACTCTTGGAATGGAACTTGTTTGTATATTATATATATATCACATATATATTTATATCCACAGGATATATATATGATGTATTATATATACATATATATACATACCACATATTCTTTATCCATTTGTTGATGGATACTTATGTTGCTTCCATATGTCAACTATTGTAAACAGCATTGCTATGAACTTTGAGGTGCATGTATCTTTTCAATTTAGTGTTTTCATTTTCTTTGGCTTTATACCCAGCACTGGAGTTACTGGATTATATAGCAGTTCTAGTTTTAGTTTTTTAAGGAACCCCTATTATTCTTTTCCATAATGACTGCTCCAATTTACATTTCCACCAAAAGAGTACAAAGGTTTGCTTCTCTTCACATGCTTTCCAGTATTGGTTGTTTGTAGACTTTCTGATGATAGCCATTCTAACAAGTGTGAAATGATATCATTGTTGTCTTGATTTGCATTTCTCTAATAATCATCAGTGTTGAGCATCTCTTCGTGTGCCTATTAGCCATCTGTATGTCTGTATGCAAAAATGTCTATTTGGGTTTTCTGCCCACTTTTTGATTGAGTGGTTTGTTTTTTCGATTCTGAGTTGTATGAGCTGTTTGTGTATTTTGTCATACTAACCCATTTGTGGTGATATCACTTGCAAATATTTTCTCCCATTCCATAGGTTGTGTTTTCATTTTGTGTATGGTTTCCTTTGCTGTGCGAAGTCTAGAAGTACATAGGTCAATATCTTGAGTCAGAAAGTGATCCTGCACATGCTTTGTGAAGTTTCCTTAAACTCCAGTTCAAAGCCCACTCTTGATTCATAGAAAAAGAAGTGATAATTTTCATTTTCATGGGCTTTAATTTTTTAAAATATCCATTTTCTTCTTTTAGTGGTATTGAGCAGATTTAATATAGACACCTAATGGTAAAGTTTGTACACTGGACTAAATTAGCAAAGAAGATCCAGGTATTCTTTTGTTCATTCATTCATTCAACAGTATTTGTTCCAAAAAATCACATTAGGCTATGATATGTGGGCACAAGAATGATAAGACACAGTCTTTTCCATCACAGAGCTAAGAACCTAGTTGGTTCTGGAAGAACACCTTTTTGTTGTTGGAAACTTTTTCAGCACTTTAAAAGCATCAAAGTTTTATCAAGTGGAGCAATGCATATGTGGTTCTGATTACAAACAGAAAAATCTCTTATAATGCCTTTTTGCTCAATGCCTTTCCTTCATGACTAGAGGAATCCTCTCAGAATGTCATGGAAAGGACACAGAAAAGACCATCAGAATAATAGATTTTATAATCCTTTGTGATCAGGAATATGAAACTAAAGACTTTGGAATTAACCACTGGGTTTAAATCCCAGATTTGCTACTTAGCACTTTAAGAACTTGAGCAAGCTACTTATATTTTTGAAGTCTCAGATTCCTCATTTATTGGCTTATAAAGAAACCAGTAATGCCTACCTTGCAGGATTATAATGATCAAAGGGGTGATGTTTATAAGGTACCCAATAGCACAGTGTGTGGCACATACTTGCTCTTTAAACGGTAATTATTCTGCCATTCTGTCATATTTATTAAATACCCTTATAGACATGGGACTTTGTTTAATAATTTTTTATTAACCACTACTCCAAGTAAAAGTGTAGTGCCACAAAATGGTAAAAGTTTTCTTTTAGACAGGCCCAATGAGATTTTTATATGTTCATTACTCTATTGTGGAAAAGTTAATATTCATCTAACATTTCTTACTTAAGATGAATGACTTTAGTAGCATTAAAATATAGTGGGGGGAATTCCCTGGCAGTCCAGTGGTTAGGGCTCTACACGCCCACTGCTGAGGGCCCAGGTTCAATCCCTGGTCAGGGAATTAGTACCCACAAGCCATGTGGCACAGCCAAAAAAAATTATAAAAATAAATAAAAATTTTTAAAAGACTTTGTGGGAAATTTTTTAAAACTTAAAATATTCTAGAATCCTTGTGGACTCCAATAGCAATTTGTCTAAATTTTTATATAGATTATGCAGATTCCAAAGACTATGGGGGAATTGATTTTAAAATAAATTGATCCACTTGGCGGTGCATATGCCCCACATCTCCCATGCAATTGAAAGATCTGATTGCTAGAAAAACTAGAAAGGTAATTTAGCTGTAAGAGATATAATTTTTTTGTGATAGTGACAGCATGAACTTTGATTCTCTCTTGAATCAAGTTAATACAGAAACCACACAGAATTTTAAAAATGGACTGTAGCAGTCTTACTCTTTTATATTGTTAATTCTCATCATTAGTATGAAGTTTCTCTTTGAAGATTATCCAGATTCCTTGCTTTTCTTCCTTCTTACTCTCTTTTGCTTTTCACCTCAGGAAACAGGTGGAGGAAAAGAGGTAAACTCTAGCCCCAATAATTTTTTAATTCTAATTCTCACTTTAATCTTTTATGAACCACTTGGCTTGGACCTTTGAGATAAGCCTCATATTTGACACTGTTTTTATTTCAGCTGAAGATTCTTATATTTATTGTGTTTTGAGTTTGTTGCATCTGCCTCATAGGTCAGTCAATTTTCCATCAAGGCATAATGATCAAATCAGAAAGTAAGGTCCACGGAGGCCATGGTTTTGTCTTCCTTCTTCAGTGCTAAAAACCTGATACCCAAAATCGTGCCAGCACATAGTAGAGTACAGATATTTGTTGGAAGGATGGATGGCCAGGTAGATACGTGCATGGATTAGTGGATTGATATATGGATACGTGGATGAATGAAAGGTTAGATGGATGGTTGACTTTAGGAATTTGGTGAATGTGGCAGTCATTGACATCTTTAATTTTTTGGTCTACAGCTCCAAGGTATTAGACAAATAGCTAAATGCTCTCTAGTGTAATCCATCTCTGAATATGTTTTTAATAATTTGTGAAATTATATTAATATTTTTATTTCTATAAGTAATGATATTTAACTAATTATATAGAATTACTAATTTCATGTAACTGACCAGAAGTTGTGATTGTCTTTTATTCACCACTGGTTTTCCAGTGTTTAGCACAATGCCTGGCATATAGGTAGGTGCTCAAATAATTGTTGAATAAATAATAATAAATTGGACTGCCCATTTCTAAATGTTCTGAATTGATTGTCAGTGTTCTGAGATTGGGACATTATAAAATAGTCTGTCTTGAATCCTGTGGTCTTTCTCTTCTCTTCTTATATACCTTTGTTAATTATAAAACAGGTTCATTTGGGGATTTAAAGAGTGTATTATTCCATCAGTGAATTTATTTCCAGTTATTTATTTATATAGAGAAACATTTTGTTTACCCAGTTTGGAACGCCCTTCTTTGACAATATGACCAAACCTATGTGATGTGCTCACAACCCACAAGCAGAAGAACTCACTCTCTAACTGTCCACTTTTCTTCTATGTAGTGAGGAGGTTGAAACATTGATTTCCAATCAAGCAAAGCATGGTTTCTCATCCTCCCAGCTTTCTCCATTTCTTCTTCTTTCCATGTCCTCTGTTCCAGGAACAATATTGAAAGTCTTGTTCTGTTTGATTAACCTGAGTGAGAGTTGTTTGGATGTTAAGTCTAAAGGGATAATGAGCTAGTTCGAATAAAGAAAGGTTGAATAGAGAGGAAATGGGAATCTCTGGAAACTTGTGCCAAAAAGTACAACTGGATCTCATAGAAACTAGGACATAAACAATGCCCTGAGTTTTTACATCTCTGTTCGTACTCTCCTATTTGGATATCAGCTTCCTCTTCACGATTCCAGTTTGCTCTCTCCCACACCTTAGCTGGCATAGCCCTGACTTGGGTTCAAATTTTATGAAACTTTATATATCCAGGGTCCAGTATCATCTGACTGATTTCTTTTTGTATTTATTTCAAAGCCCCAGGAGAGAGACTGACTGTCCAAGATGCGGTCAGATAATGGTCCACAGTCTAATCGACTGTAGCCGTGGAGTCAAGTCCACATGGTGGGTAGGATGGAGAACCAAGGCCAGTAGGTTAAGAAGGAAATATGGGGCTTCCCTGGTGGCTCAGTGGTAAAGAATCCACCTGCTCATGCAGGAGACGTGGGTTCCATCCCTGAGCCGGGAGGACCCCACATGCTGGGGAGCGGCTACGCCTGTGCTCTAGAGCCCAGGACCCGCGACTACTGAAGCCTGTGCGCCCAGAGCCCGTGCTCCACAAGAGAAACCACTGCAATGAGGAGCGTGCGCATCACAACTAGAGAGTAGCCCCCTGCTCGCCGCAACTGGAGAAAAGCCTGTGCAGCAGCAAAGACCCCGTGCAGCCAAAAACAAATAAAATTTTTAAAAAAGAAGGGAATTTGTAAGGAGGAAATAATAGGTATCTCTAGGTCCAATATTTTTCATATTTTTGTGTCAGCTATATAAATTCTATATATGATATTATCCATTCTATTCCCTTAATCATTATCCCTTTAGAGCATTTTAAAATTATTTCGTCTTTCACTGTTCAGTCAGTTCAGTCACTCAGTTGTGTCTGACTCTTTGCGACCCCATGAACTGCAGCACGCCACGCCTCCCTGTCCATCACCAACTCCCGGAGTCCACCCAGACCCACGTCCATTGAGTCGATGATGCCACCCAACCATCTCATCCTCTGTCATCCCCCTTTCCTCCTGCCCTCAATCTTTCCCAGCATCAGGGTCTTTTCAAAAGAATCAGCTTTTCCCATCAGGTGGCCAAAGTATTGGAGTTTCAGCTTCAACATCAGTCCTACCAATGAACATTCAGGACTGATCTTCTTTAGGATGGACTGGTTGGATCGTCTTGCAGTCCAAGGGACTCTCAAGAGTCTTCTCCAACTCCTCAGGAGTCTTTCACTGTTATAATTGCTAAATTTTTTGCACCTATTTTTTTTTCCTTTGAATTATTTCCTTGAAATTAGGAAGTTAACAGGCCAAAGAGTATTTCTGTCCTTTTGGTATATAAAATTTAAATATTATAACAACATGCAAAGCCACCAGTAACTATTTTTCTTCATTTCAGGGTTTTCTGGAAACTGTATCGGCTGTGGAGAAAGAGGATTTCGGTATTTCACGGAATTTTCCAACCACATAAACTTAAAGCTCACCACCCAGCCAAAGAAGCAGAAGCACTTAAAGTACTACCTAGTCAGGAGCTCCCAGGGTGTACTGTCGAAGGGACCTCTTATCTGCTGGAAAGGTAGCATCAATTTCCGGGGGTGGGAATGGAATGTGAGTGTTAGGATATTGACACGTGACCTGTGACCCATATAGGGTTCAGAATCCAGGTGTGGAGTAGATAAATACCCCAAGTTCAGAAGACTATGCCAAAATATAAAGCCCCTGGCAAGTTGTTTGACTTGCTTCGTTTTTGGCTTTTTTTTTTTTTTTGGCCACTTCACGTAGCCTGTGGGATCTTAGTTCCCTAAGATGTTTGCAACCCGACTCTGCAGCACGGCAGACTTTCCTGTCCTCCACTATCTCCCAGAGTTTGCTCAAATTCATGTCTATTGAGTCAGTGATGCTATCTAACCATCTCATCTTCTGGCACCCCCTTTTCCTTTTGCCTTCAATCTTTCCCAGCATCGGGGTTTTTTCCAGTGAGTCAACTCTTTGCATCAGGTGGCCAAAGTATTGGAGCTTCAGCTTCAGCATCAGTCCTTGCAATGAATATTCAGGGCTGATTTCTTTTAGAATTGATGAGCTTGATCTCCTTACTGTCCAAGAGACTCTCAAGAGTCTTCTCCAGCACCACAGTTCAACAGCATCAGTTCTTTGGACTCAGCTTTCTTTATAGTCCAACCCTCACATCCATACATGACCACTGGAAAAACCATAACTTTGACCATATGGACCTTTGTTGGCAAAGTGACGACACTTTGTGTTGACACCGAGTGATGACTATTTTATGGTTGCATAAAGTATCTTTAAGTTCTTATTTAGTGTTCAGTGACAATTCATCTTTCTAGTAAGGAACGTTTTTGAAATAGTTTGTGACACAATGATCCTGGGTGACTTCTGGAACCTCACATTTTTTTTTTTTTTTTGAACCTCACATTTATAGCCATTGCTATTTTGGAATTGTATTTATGTATATAATGTCAAATACATATTTGCATACAATATACCTAACATGGAGATATCCTTTTTGGCCAAAATATAGTAGCTCTTCGAGGAAGGTCATAGCGTAGAAGATTGAAGAAAACTGCATCTACCTTTTGCATGTCTCCAATAAACTTGGAAGCTCTTTAAAGGACTCACTATAATTAACTTTGTCATTTACAACTATTTATATTTCTTTTTCACCTGCTATCTTTAAATACTAATATGGTACAACATATAGTATAAATTGGTTGGAAGTTACAGCCACACAGGTTGCCACAATATCTGCTATCTACCTGAATCAGTACAAGGTATTATTAAAATACTACACCAAAGCCCAATTAATATTGGCTCATTTAAAATGAAGCTTAGTTGCATGATCAGTAATTACTTTGAATAGTATCTGCCAATTTCTTTTAATAAGAACTGAGAATAGTAAGAATTTGAGAATTTCTGATTTTTCTCCTCTGCTTATACATTTTTCTTTGCTTCTGTTTCTGAACGTAAATTAAGGTTGTAGGGAGCCTACCACATCTAGGTTACTATTCTGCACTGAAATCAGTCCTGGACAGGAGATTGACTGGTGCTTGAAAGCTTACTGAGTTTTTATAAATTATTGATATTTTAACCTCAGTCTTACCCATAAAACTAGCACGACTATATTGGTTATGAGTAATTTTTCTCCTGGGAACTAGTCTGTGCATAACAAAAGTCAAACTGTTCTAAGGAACAAAATCATCTTTTTGTTTTCCAAACATGGCCCTAGGAAGACAAATTATGTTCACCAGCTTGGACGTTCTGTTGGAATCAGGATTGGGGAAGAGGGGTCTCTTAAAGAAAGTGGCTTCCCCTTGAGGAGTAGGAGTTTATTTTAGAGATTTTGTGGATTGTGGCTCCATCACTTGTTTTAACAGAATATTGTTCTCTATGATTCTTACTCCCTTCTAGAATGTAGAAGCCGACAATCCTCTACCACTTGCCACTCCATTAAACCAAACTCTGCAGTGTCATCAACTGTGACCCCAGAAAACGGCACAACAAATGGATACAAATCAGGATTCATTCAGACAGGTACAGGTTATTTTCTTTTGCAGTTTCAAGCAGCAGATGTATATTTATTGAGGCATTTTAAACTTACTTTTTGCTGACTTGAACAGAGATTTTTTTTTTTTAAAATAGAGGTATTACTTGAGTTATTGTTAGAACTCAGCATTGAGATGGGTCAGTCTGTGGGTGACCAGGACCCCACATCCCAAACAGCACTGCCAATGCCAGGCAAGGCATGGAGACAGGAACTGACAGTTGGTAGAGAATTTAGCTCAAGCTTAGGACCTGTGTCTAGAGGAGTCTGACAGGAGGTAATGAGTAGAAATACAGCCATGAGAGAAGTTTGTGTCATAGCTATGCAGTGGCATTTATTGAGGGCATTCTCATGAAGACTTGGGTGCTAGGGTAGGGCTCTAACTAGGCTTGCTCAACATTATATTGAGTATTACAAACCAACCTGGATACAAACTAAAATCCCAAAGCAGGACTGAAGATCACAATGGAAGAATCTAGGATCTAGTTTCAGGTAGTGCAAGATTGCAACTTGGTTACAAATAACCAGATAAAATCTTAGTACCTGAAGCCATGTTCCAGTATCAGAGCAGGGTCAACAGAATGGCTCATCTGATAACTGATCAGATAAGCCACTAGTCTAAAACTTCTGAGAATTCCTCTAGTGTGGAGGCCTGCACTCAGGTCAGGATAACACTCCAGGGGGACTTAATGTTTCTAGGTGGCCGAAGGGCTGGAGGGCTGTAACTGAAGAGATCTCTGCAGGTAGTATTTGAGAAAATTTTTCAGAACCAGCCTAGGTTGTATCTTAGGCAAGAAAAAAAGTATTTCAAAAGTATGAGTGAATTTTTTTTTCAGTTCACTTGTATTTTGGTAAGTGTTATTTTACCCACAGACCTCATAGCATATGTGTTCTGCCAGGGTTCACTCAACCACAATAAGTTGGAAAAAAGGCTGTCTTCACTGCGCTACTTGGCATTTCTTTTCCAAATGTATGTGAAATTTTGATGAGCTGGTAAATGGTTTCCACTTATTTTCAAGATGGAAGTGATTATTAGAATATATTAGTAACAACTGCAGTGATGATGAAGATGACTTTATTTGGGGGCATTTCTTGCTATGTGTCTGGACTCAGCAAAAACCATTTCATCCTGGATTTTAAGTCTAACCTTTATACTATCCAGGAGATTTGTATAAAGGCTATCATTTAAGAGAGAAGAGAATATTTTAAATTAATAAATGAGAGAACATCATGTCACTAGGTATTCAAGTAAGAAAAAAGTTGGCATTTGGCTCTTGGCACTAAAATACTAGCTTTCATTGCAATGATGTCTCCTCCTACAATTTTAGTAATTTGATTCTGCAGTATATTTTCTGCTATTAGAACTTGGGTCTAATGAAATGCAATTTTAAAACTACAGCATTAGTAGTGAATACTTACTTCATTCCAACAGAAACTTACCGTGTGTTTATTATATTCCCAGACCCTTGTCAGATGCTATAAGGCAGGTTTCCAGTGCTTGATCGTTGACTCCAATGGTTTAAAAATCACTCAAATAAGGAATAAAAGCAATAAAACATGTTACCTTTCATAAGGGAGAGGTGAATATATATAAATAACTAGTCATACCTGAAAATAATGAGAAGATACTGAAATGTTAATAATAAATAGTGAAATGTTAATTAGCACTTTAATTATGCAGAAATATATTTTGAAAATGAAAATTGCTCCAAATAGAGGAATTCAAGAGTCTTTATTTAGCAAAGTCTCCTTCAGTTGTCACAACTGACTTACAGTGAACACAAATGATCAAGTGGTCTGTCAATATACTTATGTATCCCTTGTTGAGGGGAGAATGGTAATTTGACCATGAAATTAGCTATTAATTTTAGGTGTAATCCAGAGAATTTAATAGAAAATGGTGCCTTTAAGTGTGAAACTTTGTGTCTAAAATTTTCTTCTTGACACATAATATTTATGGAGTCTTCAACAATAATTTTTTGATGTATTTTGAAAGTAATAGACTGTAAGAATTTTATACCAGACTATATTATCATTTCAAACATTAAGAGTATACAACATCTCCTTAGCTGATAGAGATTTACCCTCCTAGGAGATTGCCTTCTTAATCTGCAATCAATGACTGCCTGTAATCAGCATTTCTTAGCCTGAAATGTAAGCACACATTTTAGCAAAGCGTTTGCTAAAGCACACAAATAAGGAAACTATTTGAAGATGGGATTAATTTACTATTTACACAGCTTTGTCTTTCATTCCAGCTGCCAAGCTCTGGACATTCTGTTCTGGCTGACTTGCTGCTTTATCTTTTGCGTATTTTCTTTCAACATATTTGTGTCATTGATAATTCAAATTTTAGCCAACAATTCTGGTAAAATATTTTATGGTTTTGACTGAAGGTGGCTACATAATTACTACCTACATTGTACACACTTGCTGCGCACACACACACACACACACACATATGTGTTTTGTGTTTATTAAGGACAGGAATTCAAGAATAAGATCCTGGAAGCTGTGTGGTGCAGCCAGAAATAAAGAGGGGGGAGATAAGAATAGATGAAAAAAAATCTTTGCCTAACGCAAAATTTTCAATATTTTTTTTCCTAAAAGTTTTATTGTTTTATCTCTTGCATTAGTCATTTTGAGTTAATTTTTGCGTGTCATGTGAGTTGAGCGTCTAAGTTCACCCGTTCACATGTGGATATCCAATTGCTCCAGCATCACCAGTTGAACAGATGTCTTTTTGTCAGTGAATTTCACTTGTCAATAATCAGTTTATTATAAATAAAAGGATTTATTTCTGGGCAAAGTGATAAAATGGACCTCCTTAAAATTCAAAAGACAATATTAAGGAAATGAAAAGACAAGTGATAGACTAGAAAAAGATACTTGCAAAACACATATTTAATAAAGGATTTGTATCCAGAATTTATGAAGAACTCTTCCAACTCAGTAACAAGATGACAATCCAATCAAAGCATGGGGAAAAGATTTGGAACAGACATTTCTTCAGAGAACATAAACAAATAGCTAATAATCACATGAAAAAATGCTCAATATCATTAGTCATTAGGGAAATACAAATCAAAACTGTAATGAGATATTAATATTAATATTGCCCCCATCTACCCAGGAGAAATAAAGACGTGTTCTTGCAAAAACTTGCACACAAATGTTCATATGGCAGCATTATTCATCCAGTCGAAAACTGGAAACAACTTAAATGTCAATCAACTCATGAATGAATAGACAAAATTGTGCATCTATAAAATAAAATATCATTCAGCAATAATGAAGAGCAAGCTACTGATACCTGCTATCATATATCATGAATGAACTTCAAAAACACTGTGCTAAGTGAAAGAAACTAGTCAAAAGAGACCATGTATTATATGGTTTCGTTTATATGAAATGTTCAGAAGAGGCAAATTACTAGAGATCAGAAATAAATTAGTGGTTGCCTGGGGCAAGGAGGGAATGAAAATTAACTGAAAGTGGGCATGAGGTTTCCTGTGGGGGATGGAAATGTTCTAAAACTGGTTTATGGCGATGGTGGCACCTCTTGGTCAAGTTACTAGAAATCACTGAACTGTCCACCTGAATTGAGTAAGCTTTATGATAGTTAAAATATACCTCAGAAAAGCTAGGGAGGGGAGATTAAAAAGCTGCTCTAAGACAAAGGTGAAGTCATTTGGAGTGGCAACATTTCTCCCTCGGTTGAATCCAGTCTAATTTACTGAGTGTCTTCTACAGAATGAGCACTGTTTCTGACCAAACAGTAAACTGCACAGGGCTTGGAGTCCGAGTCCTGATGTTCAAATACTGTCCCTGATGTTTATTGGCTGAGGCTTGGGAGATGCCACTCAGTTGTTGTGTCTGGATTTTCTCATTTGTAAAACTAAAAATAATACTTATTTTGCAACTAAGGACTAACTCAGCCTTGCTATTATACTTCTACTTGTGTGTCAAAACCACAATAACCACGATGGTGTGATCACTCACCTAGAGCCAGACATCCTAGTATGCGAAGTCAAGTAGGCCTTAAGAAGCATCACTACGAACAAAGCTAGTGGAGGCGATGGAATTCCAGTTGAGCTATTTCAAATCCTGAAAGATGATGCTGTGAAAGTGCTGCACTCAATGTCAGCAAATCTGGAAAACACAGCAGTGGCCACAGAACTGGAAAAGGGCAGTTTTCATTCCAATATCAAAGAAAGGCAATGCCAAAGAATGTTCAAACTACTGCACAATTGCATTCATCTCACATGCTAGCAAAGTAATGCCCAAATTCTCCAAGCCAGGCTTCCACATTACATGAACCGTGAACTTCCAGATGTTCAAGCTGGATTTAGAAAAGGCAGAGGAACCAGAGATCAAATTGCCAACACCTGCTGGATCCTTGAAAAAGCAAGAGAATTCCAGAAAAACATCTACTTTTGCTTTATTGACTACGCCAAAGCCTTTGACTGTGTGGATCACAACAACCTGTGGATAATTCTTCAAGAGATGGGAATACCAAACCACCTGACCTGCCTCCTGAGAAATCTGAAGAAGCAACAGTTAGAACTGGACATGAAACTACAGACTGGTTCCAAATCGGGAAAGGAGTACGTCAAGGCTGTATATTGTCACCCTGCTTATTTAACTTATATGCAGAGTACATCATGTGAAATGCTGGGCTGGATGAAGCACAAGCTAGAATCAAGATTTCCGGGAGAAATATTAATAACCTCAGATATGCAGATGACACCAACCTTATGGCAGAAAGTGAACTAAAGAGTCTCTTAATGAAAGTGAAAGAGGAGAGTGAAAAAGTTGGCTTAAAACTCAACATTCAGAAAAAGAAGATCATGACATCCAGTCCCATCACTTCATGGCAAATAGATAGGGAAACAATGGAAACAGTGACAGACTTTATTTTGGGGGGCTCCAAAACCACTGCAGATGGTGACTGCAGCCATGAAGTTAAAAGATGCTTGTTCCTTGAAAGAAAAACTATGAGCAACCTAGGCAGCATATTAAAAAGCAGAGACATTACCAACAAAGGTCTGTCTTGTCAAAGCTATGGTTTTTCTAGCAATCATGTATGGATGTGAGAGTTGGACTATAAAGAAAGCTGAGTGCCGAAGAATTGATGCTTTTGAACTGTGGTGTTGGAGAAGACTCTCAAGAGTACCTTGGACTGCAAGGAGTTCCAACCAGTCCATCCTAAAGGAGATCAGTCCTGAATATTTGCTGGAAGAACTGATTCTGAAGCTGAAACTCCATTATTTTGGCCACCTGTTGCAAAGAATCGATTCATTGGAAAAGACCCTGATACTGGGAAAGACTGAAGGTGGGAGGAGAAGGGGATGACAGAGGATGAGATGGTTGGGTGGCATCACTGATGTGATGGACATGAGTTTGAGTAGGCTCCGGGAGTTGGTGATGGACAGGGAAGCCTGGTGTGCTGCAGTCCATGGGGTCGCGGAGTTGGACACGACTGAACAACTGAACTGAACTGAACTGTGTGCCATCCTCCCAATTGTGATTTATTAACCATCTATATTCTTTTAAAAATAATTTTTATTTATTTATTTTTGGCTTATGCTGAGTCTTCGTTACTGTAAGAGGGCTTTCTCTAGTTGTGGTGTGTGGGCTTCTCATTGCGATGGCTTCTCTTGTTGTGGAGCACGGGCTCTAGGCCTGTGGGCTTAGTTGTTCTGTGGCATGTGGAGTCTTCCTGGACCAGAGAAAGAACCCACGTCCTCTGCATTGGAAGGTGGATCTTTACCCCTGGACCACCAGAGAAGTCCTCGTCTATATTTTTTATATGCTAGAAACTGTAGGCTCATTTTATTTATCCCTCTACACCCTAGTACCTGGCAAATGCCCATAAATAAATATTTTTGAATTCCATTTTTATTTAAATTTTAAATTAGCATTTGTGGGATTGTTAATTTGCTCATGTGTACTCTTTTTCCAACTGAAAATGGTATGCTTATCTACCATTAGAAGGAAAAATTTGCTTGTAAGGTGGGATAGAGATGGGCCACCTAAGCTCTGCCCCTGGGACTGATAATGTCATTTTTAAGAAAATGCTATTAGGTAGGACCTGATATGACTCTGTGACTGTCTTAGGCCCTGGATACATTTGCCTAAAGTATTTGAAGTTCTGTTTTATGGCTGCATTGGTATTAATATAAAGATGAATATGCATGCCTGCCATATGTGTGTCAAGTCACTTCAGTTATATCCGACTCTTTGTGACCCTGTGGACTGTAGCCTGCCAGGCTCCTCTGTCCATGGAATTCTTCAGGCGGGAAGTCTGGAGTGGGTTGCCTTGTCGTCCTCCAGGGGAATCTTCCCGACCAAGGGATTGAATTGCATCTCTTATGTCTCCTGCTTTGGCAGGTGGGTTCTTTACCACTAGCGCCACCTGGGAAGCCCCAAAGATGAATATATTAACATTAAATGTTAAGACACTTTCTTTGACCAAAAGTTCATCTTTTTCTTCTAATTTTAAAAGAAATTAAAACATTTCCATGAACGCCTAAAAGTGTTAATGTACCTGAGGCACTGTGCCTTCTCTGCCTAGTGGAGAGGTTAGCCCTGTTATTGGAGATGGATGTACAGTCCATGAAACGGAGTTTTCCTCTAGATGAGCAACTGATGGCTCAACGTAATGTAAACCCCTTACTGCCTTATGCTTGTGTATTAAACTGATAAGGACAGATACTACACTTAATCTTAGCCAAAAGGCTGAAAAGTGATTATGTTTCTGTATTAAAGAAGGCAGAACAATAACAAATGAAAGGACTGGCCCTATCATATACCAGCCTCATGAAGCTTTCCTAATAAAGACAGCATGGAGTTGGTGCAGGGATAGACAGAGAGCAGCAAAACAGATTAGAAAGTCCCCAAACAGATTCCTAGGACATGTGGATGTTTCCTACTTAACAGAGTGACTTGCAGATCAGCAGAACCTTTCCCTTCAACAAATGATGCTCAGAAGTTGGATATCCCATGTGGAAAAAAAATGATACTGGACCCCTATTGTCCTCTATCCACAAAAATCAATTCCAGGTCTCTGAAGAATCTAAATGCAACAGGCAGAACTGTCAAGCTTTAAGGAGATATTGTAGATATCTTAAATGTAGATACCAAAAGTGCTATATTATTTAAGCGTACCTTTCCTCTTATGATTTGTCCGTTAGCCACTAAACTTCCTTAAGGTCAGACTAAGCAAAGATCCTCTAGCAGGTTTTTCTAAGCTTGGTTCCTCATGAATATTCAAATTATCCCTTTACCAGAACACAGTGTCCTTTTTCCACATGTGGTGGCACCCTTGGGTTGGTGGATCTGCCCACTCCCAGAGAGATCCCGGGAACACGTAGGCGTTTCCTTTACATTGTAGATTCCATGGGCAGGGACTGTATCTTTGCCTTCTTTTCCTAGTCTATCCCCAGAGCCTGGCATCATGTCTGGCCTGCTGAAGTGGCTCAATAAATATCTGAAGAGGGAATGCTTCTCATAAACATCCAAATAGTGAATGGGAGGGAGAGGGAAGAAAATCAACAATCAAACTCCTCTGAGACAGGGCCATAGTGCTTTTGAGACTCCTGCTCACAAAAGAGAAAAGGCAACTCTTTAGCAAGTATAAGGAGGAGTGGTGCAGTTTGTAGAAATAAAGAAACTGCGAGTCATGACAATGAAAAGTCATTCATCAGTTATATTAGCCACAGTATCCCATCTTAAGTGATAATGTACAGTGCTGGCAAGCATATAATAAGACTGACAGTCTCAGACAGGCTGATGGAGGTAGACAGAGATATGACTTCTTTTTTTATGCATAGTTTTTTGGGGACTATGCTCCATCTTCGTTGCTGAGAGGGCTTTTCTCTTGGTTCAGAGAATGGGGATGACTGTCGCGCTTCTCTTGTTTCGTAGCACCGGCTCTGGGGCTCACCGGCTTTCAGCAGCTGCAGCTCCCAGGCTCTGGAGCACAGGCTCCATAGTTGTGTCGCATGGGCTTAGCTCTGAGGCAAATGGGGTCTTCCCGACCCAGGGATCAAACCTGTGTCTCCTCCATTGGCGGGCGGATTCTTTACGACTGAGCCACCAGGGAAGCCTCAATATGACCTTTTAAGAAAGCAATTTGGCAATATATAACAAGACCATTAAAAATATTTATATCCTCTACTTTAGTAATCTCACTTCAGAGGCCTTAGCCAAGAAAATAACCTAAAAGGACACTCAAGATATTCACTGCAGTTATTCTTTAGATGAACAGAAAAGAAGCACCCTTTTAATATAGAAACTAAGAAATCGTAGCATATTCACAGGACAAAGATGTCAAAAAAAAAAAATTAGGACGCTGTCCAACCACATTGGAAATAACCCTATTAAGTTAAAAAAAATAATAATAGGGCTTCCATGGTGGCTGTGTTAAAAAATCCGCCTGGCAATGTATGAGACATGATTTTGATCTCTGGTCCAGGAAGATCCCACATGCCACGGAGCAACTAATCCCAGGCACTACAACTGTTGAGATTGTGCTCTTGAGCCTGGAGCCCTACCTTCTGAGCCCACGTGCAGCAACTACTGAAGCCTGTGCGCCCTGGAGCCCACGCTCTGCAACAAGAGAAGCCACGGCAATGAGAAGCCCGCTCACCACAACTAGAGAGTAGCCCCTGCAGTCACGAAGACCCAGCACAGCCAAAAATAAATAAATAAATAAAATTATTAAAAATAGTATTAAACTCTATAGGAATTTTTGTTGTATCATGGAAAAAATACTGGGGTATAGCCAATTAATTGACAAAAAATGTTATGATAGTTTCAGATGCACAGTGAAAGGACTCAGCCACACATATACATGTATCCATACTCCCCCAAACCCTGCTCCCATCCAGGCTGACACATAACATTGAATAGAGTTCCATGTGCTATACAATAGGTCCTTGTCGGTTATCCATTTTAAATATAGCAGTGTGTCTATGACCTTCCCAAACTCCCTAACTGTCCCTTCTCGCTGGTAACCATAAGTTCATTTTCTAAGTTTGTGAGTCTCTTTCTGTTTTGTAAGTTCATTTGTATCATTTCCTTTTAGATTCCACATATAAGGGATGTCGTATGGTATTTCAAGAAGTGGTATTTTAACATGTTTGTTTCTATTTCTGAGTTTTCCTTTATGTTATATTTTTCATAATTAAGCACTAAAAATTCTCAGGATGAAGTCGAATATACAGGTCAGTAGAAAGATCTGGTTTTCACTGATCTTTCTTCAGCATTCTGTGTAGGAATAAGGACCAGTACCTAACACAGAGGCATCTAAGTTACAGTTAGGTAGAAGGTAACAAAACCAAAATTTGAACTTTCTCTGCTCACTATTGACAATTTTATTAGGCAATTGCTGAGTTATACAGAGATGATATTACCTCGAATTCTGTATAATGTTCATAAATTACCTCAGATTTTAAGAACAGAGTAAAAGGCAAGAGGAATGGGAAGATAAAAGGGGAGGAGGAAGGTTGAAAAATCCATGAAGAAAAGAAACAAAATTGGGTAATTTGTAGTGATGTGGATGAACCTAGGGTCTACCATGCACAGTGAAGTAAGTCAGAAAGAGAAAAACAAGTATCATATACTGATGCATATATATGGTATCTAGGAAAATGGTATTGATGAGCCTATTTTCAGGTCAGGAATAGAGATGCAGATGTAGAGAACAGACTTGTGGACACAGACAGGGAAGGAGAGGCTGGGATGAATTGAGAGAGTAGCATTGACATATATACTCTACCGCATGTAAAATAGATAGCTAGTGGAAACCTGCCATATAGCACAGGGCCACAGCTTGGTGCTCTGTGATGATCTGGAGGGATGGGGTGGGAGGAGGGAGGGAGGCTCAAGAAGGAGGGGATATGTGTATATTATAGCTAATTCACTTTGTCATACTGCAGAATCTACACGTTGTAAAGCGATTATACTCCAATTAAAAAAAGCATTCCCCCCTCCCCCCAAAAAATCCATAAAGATCAATTCTATATCCACTTCTGGCCAAAATGCATAAAAAGGAGCTAAGTTTATCATACCACCTGAAACAACCAGGAAAAAAGAGACAAAACTACATGAAAAATAGTTGTTAGGACACTGTCCTTCAGGCAACAAATGACATTGATTCCTGAGCAATAGGAAGCAAATAATGTGAGTCTTAGCATTGCCCCAGCTTACCTGCCAGTTTCCAGTCCATGATCCAGAGGGGGGAACTGTGGTGGAGCCCAGTAGGTCCCCTAAATTGAGTGGAAGGATCTGAGAGTAAAAGAAGACCAAAGCAGGTAAAGTTCATTGGGCCAAGTACCAGAAGGTAGAGAGCCGCACAGAGAGATCCCCAGCATTGTGCAAAAACTTCCCTGAAATGTTCAGTGTAGGGTCAGTTGATGCATGCATATTTGGAAACTACTTAAGGCTGTATAGTCAAAGCTATGGTTTCTCCAGTAGTCATGTGTGAATGTAAGAGTTGGACCATAAAGCGAAGAATTGATGCTTTTGAACAGTGGCGCTGGAGAAGACTCTTGAGAATCCCTTGGACTGCAAGGAGATCGAACCAGTCCATCCTAAAGGAAATTAGTCCTGAATATTCATTGGACAGACTGACGCTCAAGCTGAAGCTCCAATACTTTGGCTCCCTGATGCAAAGAGCTGACTCATTGGAAAAGACCCTGATGCTTGGAAAGATTGAAGGCAGGAGGAGAAGGGGATGACAGAAGATGAGATGGTTGCATAGCATCACTGACTCAATGGACATGAGTTTGAACAAACTATGGGAGGTGGTGAAGAACAGGAAAGCCCGGTGTGCTGCAATCCGTGAGGTTGCTAAGAGTCGGGCATGACTGGGTGACTGAACGACGGCAGTAGGAGATCTATCCAGTTCTTTGAGAAGTGGGTTAAAAATTTTAAAGCAAATTCTTCTTTTATCCCCACTCATTATTTATTTAAATATTTTGGTGCTACAAATGTACCCTTTGGAATTCGCCCATTAGGGTTTAAGTTCCATGTGTATCTGTTGCTGTGTGGCAGACCCTGAGAACACTTAATCTTTCTAAGTCTAGTTCTTCATCTGCAGAACAAAAGTGTGAACTACAGCCACTCCACAGTGTTGTTAGGATTACTTTAGAAAATCCTCAGTTGAGTGGTTAGCATGTAGTGAGTGTACATGACTGCACATACTCATGGATATTGTGTAAGTTCAGACGTGACTGAACAACACCACCACGGCAGGTAAAAAGTTCCATCCAGAAGAGTGGGAGGGAACATTCACACAGGGCCAGGGACGAGGGCTGTTCCCACCAGCTAGGTGGGAATACCTCAGAATTTATCAGGCACTGGATGGAGTACTTGGGAAAGTCTTGTCTCGGTCATGAGGAATACTTAACCCTAGACTGAGCACTACTTCAGAACAGCCTGAAAATATCGAAAAACAAAATCCAAAAGGATCAAATTGTTTCCAAGCAATTTAACTCTCTGGAGGAGGGCATGGCAACCCACTCTGGTATTCTTTAGTTTTTTTAATTAAAAAAAATAAGAAAAGTAGAATTTATTAGAGTGGGGGTCACGCCAAGAACAGTGGGCTGCCTTCCTGATAGTCATGGAGAGCTGATGACAAGTGTAGGTCATTTGCCTGTTTTTATAGATGGGGAACAAAGGAACAAAGTAGGAATATGTATCTAACCCAATCACTCTAGTATTCTTGCCTGGAGAATCCCGTGGACAAAAGGAGTCTGGTGGGCTACAGTCCATAGTGTTGCAGAGTTGGACATGACTGAAGTGACTTAGCATGCACACATGCAATTTAACTGTATTTCAGAATAAAGCTCAAGAATATTTATAGACAAACTTCCAATTATAAGATAAATAAGTACTAGGGATATAATGTACAATATGATAAACATAATTAACAGTGCTGTATAATGTATATGAAAGTTGTCAAGACAGTAAATCCTAAGAGTTCTCATCACAAGGAAAAATTTTTTCTTTTTCTTTTGTTTTGTATCTATATGAGATGATGACTGTTCATTAAACTTCTTGTGATAATCATTTCATGATGTATGTAAGTCAAATATTTGCTGTACACGTTGAACTTATAAAATCCCCATGAGTGTGTGCAGACGCAGACGTGTCCAACCCTTTGTGACCCTATGGACTGTAACCTGCCAGGCTCCTCTGTCCATGGGATTCTTCAGGCAAGAATACTGCAGTGGGCTGCCATTTTCTCCTCCGGAGAATCTTCCCAACCTAGGGATGAAACCAGAACCTCCTGCATTGGCAGGTGAAATTCTTTACCTCTGAGCTGCCTGGGAAGCCCATTGAAAGAAGCAGAGAAACATGATTAATATTGAGGAGATTCATTAATCAATCAAAACCAACCCAGAACTGACAGAGGTGTCAGAATTAGCAGAAAAGGACATCAAAACAGTTATTAAACATATCTCATATGTTCAAGAAGCTAAGTAGATACTGACGATATTAAAAAGCCCCAAAATGGAATGCTTCGCAAATGTGTGTGTCATCCTTGAGAGGGGCCATTCTAATCTACTCTGTATCATTCCAGCTTTAGTATATGTGCTGCTGACATGAGCAAAGGATTGTGTTTTAATTAAATGCTCATCCCGTTAAGTCAGAAGTAAAATATGACTGACGTAAATAAGTGATGCAGCCTCAGCGTGCATTAGTGGAAATATTGTGTCTTATTAGAAGATTATTACTCTAATTGCTAGTGTGAATGTGAAAATAGGTTCAGAGTACTGTACTCAGGAAAGAAGCATATTATGTAGTCTATGTTTAAATATTTATTTAAGCATTATTTAAACTTGGCTGCACCAAGTCTTAGTTGCAGTGACATTTGGGATCTAGTTCCCTGATCAAGGATCAAACCTGGGCCCCCTGCATTGGGACTTCAGAGTCTTAGCCACTGGACCACCAGGGAAGTCTGTACGGTCTGTTTAATACAGGTACCAAGGGTGAAAAGAGGGCTTGTAAAGATTTAAAGTCTCAAGCATCTGGAAGCCCCTTAATACGATTGAGCAAGACAAGTATTTGTTGAATGTCTGCTGTGTTCTAGGCACTTGCTAAACATGTTAATTGCTACAGTTAGGCAGGTTTTAGGATCATTTTGCCAATCACAAAACAGAATCTCAGAAAAGGTTAATATTTGGAAAAAAAAAAAAAAAAGAGTAGTTGACAAAATCAGAATCCAGTCTTTCTACTTGCTACTTAAATGACTCCCTTTTAAAAAAAAAATTTTCCCCCCAGTGATCTTGGGCTAACAGATTGAACTATTGCATGAAGAGGATAAGGAAGTTGTTGTGGCTTTTTTTCCCACTCTATTTCTTTAGCCATGATGTGGTAGACCTTGTGCCAGAAGCTGGGAATGCCGTCAAGGAGCTCATGACCTGAAGGGAGAAACAGGAAATTACAAAATCCTACAACATAGAGAGCAGAGCTGTGACTTGTTCAAGGAATTTTCCAAGTTTTCAAATGCTCCCATGTTCACAAGTTCACTGGTAAAGATAATCGGTCTTGGTGACAATCGGGCCAGGTGATCAGCTGTTTACTCAATGTCTAAGCACCAGTTTCTGCACAGCAGCCTACAGCTCAGCTTCACCTCTGAGCAAGATCACAAAGGCTGTTGCATTTTGGACATTGGGGCTGCTCCCAGTTGATCAAAACCACTGTTAAACACTGAATATGCCAATACCTGATAAGTTCAAGAATACAAGCATGGGCAAAATGGTAGAGAGTAGGGAATAACATAAAAGGATTCATGTTCACTCTGACCTTGTCTAATGCCTAGCTGTACTTTCTGACTCTATGCCTACAACACGTGGCCTTTTGTGACTGGCCTCTTTCACTTGACATCATGTTTTCAAGATGCATCCACATTGTAGCGTATATCAGTATTTCATTCCTTTTTGCTGCTGAATAACATCCCATTTTTTGGATATACCACATTTTGTTTATCCATTTATGAGTTGATGGATGTTTAGGTTGTTTCTACCTTGGGGCTGTTGTAAATAATGCTACTATGAACATTTGTGTACAGAGTTTTGCACGGGCATATGTTTTTACTTCGCTCTCATTTTATACCTAGGAGTGGAGTTGCTGGGTCATAGCTCTGTGTATACCCATTTGAGCAACTATTTTCTTTTTTTTAATTTATGTATTTTTATTTATTTGTCTGCATTGTGTCTTAGTTGTGGCATACAGGATCTTTAGTTGCAGTGTGTGAATTCTTAGTTGCAGCACATGGGATCTAACTCCCTAACCACGGATCGAACACACATCCCCTGCCCTTGGGAGCATGGAGGCTTAGCCACTGGACCTCCAGGGAAGTCCCTGAGGAACTGTTTTCCAAAGTGGCTGCACCATATTGCATTCCTACCAGCAATGTGTGAAGGTTCCAGTTTCTCCATATCCTTGTCAATACTTAATATAGTTTTGCTGTGTTGTGTTTTACTTTGTTTTAGCCATCCAAATGTATGTTTGTAGTATGGTTTTGACTTGTGTTTCTCCAAGGACTAATCATATTGAGTTTTTTTCAATGTGCTAATTGGCTACCTGTGTATCTTCTTTTGGAGAAATGTCTATTCCAAACAACTTGCCCATTTTTTAATTATTTGTCTCTCTATTACTGAATTTTAAGAGTTCTTTATACATTCTAGATACAAGTCCTTTACCATATATATGAGTTGCAAATATTTCCCCTGAGTTGTCTCTTCGTTCTCTAGTGATGTCTCTCAATGGTCTCTCCATGGTGTCTCTTGAAGTGCGACATTATTGTATCTTGGTGAAGTCCAATTCATCTATTTTTTCTTTTGTTGCTTGTACTTTTGGTGTCACATCTAAAAATGACTCCCTAAGCCAAGACCATGAATATTTACTCCTGTGTTTTCTTCTAAGAGTGTTATAGTTTTAGCTCTTATCTTACATTTAGATCTATAATCCATTTCTGGTTAATTTCTGTATATGGTGTAAGGAAGAGCTTTTATTAGTCAGTTTCTTTATTTTTGTGCATATTTCTGTACATTCATTTTGTACCTGTTGGTCTGTGCTTATCTGAATTCACTGACTTGAAAAAATTACCACCACTTAAAATTTATTAACCAGATTTCACCTGTATGCTTACCTGGACTGTTAGAAATAAGTATACACTGCTATAGTAAGCAACCCGTCTTGCACCAAACAGTATATCTGTGGCCTGGAACATGATGACCAACCTGTGTAGTGACATGGATAGTTACCTGGGACTCCTGTCCTGAATGGTTCTCTGTTAATACCTGAAAAACTTGGGCTGTCTTTAGTTTCCTGAGACTCTATAATGTTGTGTGTGCAGCTGCTGGCTTCTATTCTTCCTGTAGACATTAAAATCACTCTCCAGAGTAAGTTAGACCTGCAGAGAGGAATATGAACTCTCCTGAACCAGTAGGGGACCATTTTGGTCTTTTGAGTTCTTATGAGCAGCACTGGTTAGATGTATCGGGAATCACATTGTGGTATGAGCATTAATTTTTTAGAAAATTTCTAATATAGCATCATCAGAATCCTGCTCTTCAGAACACGTTGTTTTTTAAACTCTCAGAGTTTTAGTAGTTCCTTTGACACATTCCTGTGTTACCTGATTACACGGTTCTGTTGGTGTAGTCAGGGACTTCACACTCCCACTTAGTTGCTCAATTGTGTCCAGTTCTTTGAAACCCTATAGGCTATAGTCCACCAGGCTCCTCTGTCCATGGGATTTTCCAGGCAAGAATACCAGAGTGAGTTGACATTTCCTCCTTCAGGAGATCTTCCCGACCCAGGGATCAAACCTGTGTCTCTTGTGTCTACTGCACTGCAGGTCCCTCATGACTCAGATGGTAAAGAATCTGCCTGCCAAGCAAAAGACTTGGGTTTGATCTCTGGGTCAGGAAGATCTCTTGGAGAAGGGAATGGCAACCCACTCCAGAAGGGAATGGCAACCCACTTCCATGGACAGAGGAGCTTGGAAAGGCTTCAGTGCATAGGGTCACAAAGAGTTGGACATGACTGAGTGAATACATGACTGAGCGAATAACACTTTCACTTTTTTTTCCCTTTATACGTTGAGCTACTGGGGAAGCCCATAGAGATAGGGACTTGGGGTCTGTTATATTCATTTCAGAAAACTCTAGTTGGCTGGAGTCTTTATCTCTCACATAACCTGCCTCTGAAATGGCATTTGATTTTTCTGTGCTGAATTATTTTGTGAATCCAAATAGGGATTATTTTTGGATGTCCCTGATATTACATAGATAGAAATTCTAGTTTATTTCCAAATATTAACACAACTTTTCTTCAAAGGCAAGTTGTTTTTCCAACATTACAATGACTTAGCTTGCATAATACTTTTTAAATGAAAAACTTATCTGGATAGAGATAAATATATCTCATAAAAGTATGACTTTGAGAAAAACTGTAGAGACAGTTTTAGTATGGCACGTGATCATATCTTCAATGCCACGTCATGTGATGTTGGCCAAATTAAATGGCTACCACTATCTAAAGTAATAGTAACAGCCGCATTGAGTTCATATAGGTATTAGGTGAATTGATATATTTAAAGTGCTTAGACTATCACCCAGCACACTGTACCTGTTAGTGACTGTTTGTTAAATACATAAAAAGAAAATAAAACTGATGTACAGTGAAATGAGCTTTCTTAAAATAGATCAAGGGGGAAACTGTAATTCTAGTCTACTCTCTCTCAACTCACTCGTGTTGAATTAACTTCCTTCCTGCGTATATAACTAGTTTCTAATTTGAACAACCTCTTTCATTTTAAAGATTCACCGGTTCTCAGTCCAGCTAATTCTGCAATCAATTTAAGTGGAGCTCAGGACCTGACCCGGAATGTTGTGAAGCCACTGGCTTTGTCTTTGCAGGTTGTAGGGAAGACTTTTGCTGCAGGTGATGTTTTCCTCACTTATATTTCTTTGGTGAATGCATAGTCTACAAAAGACATGTGAGAAGTTTAATTAGCAGTTTGGTAGAAGAAAAGAGAAGCTCCTTCTTTGCCAGCTGCAGGCAAAAATGGGGCTATCTACAATAATGCATTATGCAAAGCTTTGCATTTTCTCTGTTAGATCCGAAAGAGTCAGTGGACATTTGGCACACAGGGGAGACAAAACAGATTGATTCCGTTCAATATACATTTCTTGGGTACTGCTATGATGAGGAACTGGGAATACTAAGATAAATAATGCTCAATCCCTGGCCTCTAATGTGCTTGTAACCTTGCAGAGGAGATTGACCTGTGAGATGTTTTCAGTATACTGCAGTAAATACAGGGCTTCCCGGGTGGTGCTTGTGGTAAAGAACCCACCTGTAATGCAGGAGACATAATGAGACATGGATTCGATCCCTGGTTGGGAAGATCCCCTGAAGAAGAGCCTGGCAACCTACTCCAGTATTCTTGCTTGGAGAATCCCATGGCCAGAGGAGCCTGGCGGGCTACAGTCCATAGGGTTACAGTAAATACATAATATTCTAAGGGGAGCACCTCCTAGAGGACGGGTGTTTAGCCCAGCCTTTTAGGGAGAAATTAAGAATGAGTTCTTAGAGGAGTGCAGTCTTGAGCTATGAGGAGATGTTCACTGCATCGAGGAGTAGGGGAAAGACAGATCATATTCAGGGGAAAGCAGGAGCAAAGCTTGAAAGGAAAAGGAGAGAAGCAGTATGACATGACAGTGCAGGAACTTCTGGCAGGTGGGACTTGTTAAAAACATACAATATAAAACTCAGGGAGTAGCAGAAAGTAAGCACGATGCAGACAAGGGACGTTTCCCTTGTGGCTCAGACGGTAGAGTCTGCCTGCAATGTGGGAGACCCAGGTTCGATCCCTGGGTTGGGAAGATCCCCTGAAGAAGGAAATGGCAACTCACTCCAGTATTCTTGCATGGAAAATCCCATGGATGGAGGAGCCTGGCAGGCTACAGTCCACGGGGTCACAAAGAGTTGGACGTGACTGAGCAACTTCACTTTCAGACAAGGGAAAGGTCATAGGAGCTCAGACTCAGAAGCATGGATTTTGCTCTGTAACTTATGGCACAGGGGAGTGACATAGTCTTCTTTCAACTTAGCTAGATCATTTGGGCCACAAAAAGAGATGAAAATACAAGTTGCAGGTCTTTCAGTAGTCTGGGTGAGAAATGCTGAGGTCTTTGACCAGGATGAAAATAGGTAGCGGAGGAGGAGATAGATTGGAGAACAACTCAGGATGTGAAATGAGCAGATTCAACTGATTAATGGGAGCGTGAAGTGGAAGAAGGGGGTCTCGGTTGACGTCCATCTTTCTCAGCTAATGGTTGGTTATATTACTTGACATTGGGAATACAAGAGGGGTAAGCAGCTCCCCAGGAGATGACGAGTTCAATTTAGGACATATTGAGTTTGGAATAACGATGAGGCATCCAAATGGAACCACTCAACAGTAATTTAATTTGTCATAGAGAGAAAGCAGGACTAATGGTATAAAGCTGACCCACCAGCATGCCACGGTAAATGATATCAATCAAGGAGAAATGTAGAGTAAGGCAAGCTGTGAACTAAAGGTAGAAGCCTAGAAAATGGCAGTGTTTAACAAAAAGAAATGGTCAGAGAGGTAGAAGAAAAATGAGGAGAAAGAGAACCCATTATTGTTGGCAACTTTCCAACAATAAGGCATCATAATTTATCCAGACCACTTTTATTCTTACTTTGGTCCAACAATTCTTACAGAATCTGTCTTCTGGTTAGATTATAGACTGGAACAAAATTGAATCCAAGTTTTTACAGCTAAAGGAAATATTAATGAAATTATGGATCTTGGTGGTAATCATCATGGTTGCTAAAACTATCACATGAAAGGCTGATATACAACTTATAACTTGAGGATTAGGCTAACAACTCTTAAACCCATTGATGAATCTTAGAGTCACAAGAAGTGAACAAACCGGCTGTTATGTGCCTCTCTTAACCGAAGTATACAAGATTTAGGAGGTATTCTTGGCAGAAAAAAAAGAAAAATCAAGTGAATCTGAGCAAGCATCTATATCTGATGATTCATTTAGGAATTAGAGGAGACATCAAATTACACCATGGATATCCAGTCAGCAAAATACAGAAAATGAGGAATTCTGCTATGTTTTCAGCAAACTAATTGCAAGAAAGGAAAAAAAAGGGAGTGGGCGGAATTGCGAGGTTGGGACTGACATATATGCACTATTGATACTATGTACAAAATAGATGACTAATGAAAACCCACTGTATAGCATAGGGAACTCTTCTCAGTGCTCTGTGTAGACCCAAATGGGAAGGCAATCCAAAACAGAGAGGATGTATGTATACATGTTTATCGCCTGAACAGTAGGAACTAGCATATGTAACATTTTAGAGCAATTATACTCTAATAAAAATTAATGTGAAAAAGTCTTGAAGGAAAAGCAAAAAAAAGAAAAGAAAAAGGAGACTCTTATAGATTAAAAGAGGTTTAAGGGACAGAACAACTAAACTCAATGTGTGGATATTTTTAGAACCCCAGTTTGAATAAGAAGTGTAAAAAGCCATTTCTGAGATCACTGGGGGAAATTTGAATACTGATGGGATATTTAATATTAAGAAATTATTGATTGTTGTGAATTTTAAGTATAAAGCAATATCAGAGTTGTGTTTTTTTAAGAGTCCTTTTAGAAACACATACAAAAGTATTTATAGATGAACTGATATGATAAATGAGTTTGCTTCAGAATAATCCAGAGCCCATATGTACATATGTGGGGTAGGGGGGAGAGAGAGGGAGCATAAATAAAACAGGCTTGGGCATACCTTGATAAATGTTGAAGCTGGGTGGTGGGTACCTAGTTCATATACTATTTTCTCTATATATGTTTGAAAATTTCCATGATAAAAGTCTTTTTAAAAGTTTTCTTTCCACCCACCGTCTCCAAAGACGTCACTGAAAATGATTCTAAGAGATCTCTTGGGGGGACTTCTCTGGCAGTTCAGTGGTTAAGACTCGGCGCTTCTACTGCAAGGGGACATGGGTTCCATCCCTGGTTGGGGAACTAAGATCCCGCATGCCCCAAAGCCAAAAAAATAAACTAAAAAGATCGTTTAGGGTTCTGGAAAGTTATTTGGGGTGATATTTCCCGTTACTGAAGGTATTACTCTGATGGTTGTAGTTGGCTCTGCGCAGCTGAGCTGTCCTGTCAGTGGGAAATCTTTGAATCCTAGGCTGTGTGGCTTGTTGTACGGTTGCAGCGTCACAGAAGCAGTGTCCTGCCCAGACTCTGTTCTGAGTGGCTCCTCTTTTCTACCACAGATGCTGCTAATGGAAACAGTAGCCATGGAGGAAAGAGCAGTGCGTCCAGCTCCACGCCCGCCCGCCCAGGGAATTACTCGTTGTCACCAAGACCTAGCTTTGCCTCTGGAGACCAAGGTACAATACCCATCTTAGAGTTTTGACATAATGCAACCCAGTTATGGAAGAAGTGCTCCAAAGAGTTTGGAATGATGATGAACTCTCTGGCAGGGCGCTCCCAGGTTTTCCTTAGCTTCTCATGCAATATTTTGAAAGTTTATGATTAGTATGAACAATTACAGTTGCGTGTCTTGGTAATTCTACCTAGGAAATAACATTGAAGCAAATATATAAGGTGTATCTTTAAAAGTCATGGGCTTTGATGACCAAATTACAGGGTTCAAAGTTCATCTCTGCTATGTGACCCCGGGTAAATGTGAGCCTTTCACTCACTGAAATGGGTATAACAGTGTAGTTATCCTACGACTTCATGGAGTTGTTGATAGAATCAGATGAAATAATTTGGCTAAAACGATACATCATAAAACAGCCTGCAGTTGTTAGATGGTGTTGTAAGTGTGTGACTTTTTCTAATTTTATCTTTACCTCTAGAAAAGTGACTTCGACTTTCTGAGTATAATCAGTGAAGGTCCTGTGTTACTTTGACTTCTTTTCTTTCTTCCATCACTAAGGACAAGCCTCATCTTTCTCTTTGTGTTCAGCTACCATGTTCATTTCTGGGCCACCAAAGAAGCGACACCGAGGATGGTATCCTGGGTCACCCATCCCCCAACCTGGTTTAGTTGTACCTATTCCTACAGTTCGCCCTCTTTCAAGAACTGGTAAGATTTCAACAGAAGATGGGTTTTAAGTTTCCTTAAATTAGCAGAGGTATCTCCTAATCTTGTTCTTTCCATGAACCCTGGAAGATAAATTTCCTTTACCAACTATTGCGTCCAGCATTCTAGCAGCTGATAATTTGTTCCCATGATATCTGCCATCCAAACAAGCACATGTGCCATCATGAAAGACCTTGAGTGACCATCTGGCTTTGTTATATCCCATAGTATCCATAAACCATTCTTTACAGAGGGCGTGATGCTACCAGTCCGCCGTCACAGAGCATGACTGAACTTGCACTGCCAGCAGTGGTGTTAGATGTCTTCTCCTGTGATCTGTTCCTCACATGACCTATACTGACTATTTCTGAATTGAATGGTTCAGTCTGTGACTAGAATCCTGAAATCCAACTGATTCTCCCTTATAATACCCAACTGTGGCCATTTGATGCCTCCCGTTAAATGTTCAAATGCCCATCTACCTTGCTGTATAAATCACAGACAAATGTAAACATACCAATTCTAGGACATAGGGTTATTTAAAAATTTGTTTGTTTAAAAAGTAATTCTAAAGACTATGTAGAAATGATACATATAAAAAGAATTATGCCAACATGGTACTGTGATTGCCTGTAGGTATACTGACTAATGATGAATTTATCCCTATTCTCATTTTTCTATACTTTTCACATTTTCTGTAATGACTAGATATGCCTTGATAATCTAGGGCAGGAAGAGATAAAATACGAAATAGAATCCAAAATACTATATATGGGAAAACAACTAAAAGGAAAAACTGCCAAAATGTTAAACAGTAGCTATCTCCAGATGATCTGATATTGGTTGATATATTTGTTTATTCCTCTCACTTCTTATTTATACAGTAAGCATGAATATTTTTAATAAAACAGCCATTAGGCCTATAAAACATGCATATTAAAGGTAGTCACACTGTGTTGATTTCATCTGTATTTCATTTAGGCTTCCTATCTAATCCTTCTTGTCAAACAACTTTTTTTTCCAGAGTCCCTTTTATCTACCCCAGTTCCACAGACCCCATTAACTGGAATTTTACAACCTCGACCCATTCCTGCAGGGGAAACTGTAATTGTTCCTGAAAATCTGCTGAGTAACTCAGGAGTTAGACCAGTTATCCTGATAGGTAAGGAAAGGAATTCCAAGTTGCCTGTGTCCCCTGGAATCTGGAAGCACGCCTTCATTTCGATGTGTCTTTATTCATGTATTCATGACTGTGTTCATTGATGCCTCTATTAAATGTTTCAGCTTTTATTGATCAGCTCTTTCAAGCTATACTAAACAAGGGACTAAAAGTTAGGAAGAAGGCAGTCTTTCTGCCCACAAAGAGCACTGTTTAGTGGGAGGAGTCTAGAGTTCACAGCCAAGAACTCCCAAGAGCTCAGAGGAGAGGGAGCTTAACTCTGCTTGGAGGGGTCTGAGCAGACTTCTCAGAGGTCACCTTTCAGCTGGGGAAGTGAAGGGTGGGTGAGAACGGACAAAGCTGAGGAGGGCTCATTTCAGGCAAAGGGAGCCAGGCTGCAGAAAAAGGAGCAAGCTGAGCTGGCAAAGAGGCCCCTCTCAGGAGGCCCCAGAGGCCCCAGAGCCGCAGAGCTCAGCCATGGGAGTTGTAGGAGTGAGAGCCTTTCTAAGCTCTCGATAAGTGGAGGTGCCTTTCATACCCACATCAAGAGTCCCCTCGTTGCCCGGGGCGGGGCCGGCGGGGGGGGGGTGGTGGCTAGCCGAGGCCAGAAGAAGACTGCTGACTTTACCCCTGGGACTAAACAGATAGGGTGTTTAAGCCCAGTGGGCCTTTATGGTATGTCTATGTGAGGTGTTATCTGTTTCTTGCAGTTGGCTTGAGCCTACTGACATGGATGGTTTTGCTTTGAGCCCTGTTCTTTATCAGGCTGGCCCCTGGACCTACAGGCACTGGGGGAAATCCAGTTGTTCACATTCCATCTAGTTAGGAAGTGCTTACTGCGCATTCGAGTTACATGCACGGTGCAGCTAAGCCTTGGAAGGATAAGTAAAACTAGGACCCTTTGGCATCTGCCTTTTCGAAAGACTCATGGAGGGAATATTCTCTCCACCATACCATCAACACAGTGTGTGTTTTCAACACATTTTGTCCTATCTACTTCTAAGATGATTTGAGACTTTTATTGACATTCAGGAAGAGAATATAACAAAAATAGCTAAGACAGCAAAGAGTAAGACCCTCCAAGTATTAATACTTGTGACTGGCAGAATATTGCTGTTGATCTATGAGTTTAGCTTAAACTTTTTAAAAGAAAACCTCAAGAAGTGAAGTAAGCATGTTATGGTAGTCTGTCTGTTCTCTGGACTTCTTATCTGATCAGGAATTTTATCTGAAAATATTTTATTCCCGCAGGTTTACAAAGGATACAGAGATGTTTTTGCAAACTTTCATCAATCCTGTATGGCAGAGATATTAATTAGCATGTCCCTATATAATATAATTTGAGTATTTTGTTTCCTGTTCATCTAATTTAATAAAAGGGTAGAATTTAGAGCATTTGAGTGAATTCTCTAGGATTGATATATTTGAGTAATTTGTTTGGTAGCCATTCAGAGGGTAGGGAACTTTGGTAGGCATCATTGATCCTAGTTGAACAAATATACCTGGTTGGACCTCAGGAGGAAATGTTAAACTTTATTGACCTGCTTCTGTTGGGGCAGGCTATGGCACTTTACCCTATTTCTATGGAAATGTTGGTGACATTGTTGTCAGTCCTCTGCTGGTGAACTGCTACAAAATTCCACAGTTGGAAAACAAGGATTTGGAACAATTAGGGTTGACTGGCAGCCATCTCCTGAGCGTGGAAAACATGATTCTTCTGACAATACAGTATCTCGTACGGCTGGGTAAGCTATTTTCAATAATCGTTTGATGGTGATGATTTTTATTCTGTTTTGTAACATAGTTTTTTTCCTTTCTTACCTACTTTCTCGCATTTATCCACTTCTTCCTTCTCCTTTTTCGCTTCTAACATTCTTTTTCTTCAACCCCACTCACTATGACTTTTCCTCGTCCTTTCCTCCATTTCTTTCCTATTCATTTCCTTCTCTTCCCTACTTTTTTTCTCCTCATTTCTCAGACCTAGCCTTCCTTGCTTCTCGCTTTACTGCTTCGGGTTCTAGAAGAGATAAATTGCTCCACCTAGTGTCCAGTCCCATGTTGATCTAAGGTCTCCAAAGCAGCTGATGGCAGACAGTCCATGGCACAGGTACCTCCCTTGGGGACTCAGGCCAAGTCACCTTTCTGAAAGTGCAGCGCCCATCTGGAATGCAAATGTAGCCATTTCCTTAGACAGTTATTTTCTGATTTTTCACCTTTTTATCTTGTTCATCCACTGTCCCTACACCCATTTCTTTTTTTTCTTCCCCCTTTGATGTGGTCCCAGACCGCTTCCCTTCCTTGAGGTAGTATCTTGGGACTCCCTGGAAGGTCTTCTGGGCTTTAGGGTAAAGGGATACGTAGGTCATGAACCCTTCACTTCCTCTGTTTGGTATCTCCTCCTGAGCCCCATAGTGGGTGTATGCATGCGCCCTGACAATACCGCAGTGGCTCCACAGCATTTACATTGCAATGTCCTTTATTTTGCAAACTGCAGTGGCCCATCTAATATGCAGCCTAATTATACACTCTTTCCATGACTTCAAACCACTGATTTACTTAGGGAAAATGTTTGAGGTGTAAAATTACAGATTAAAAATGTTATCTGTACTCTTGTGAATTTTTTTTAATGTTTTGAAGTACTTTGGGTGTTAAATGATAAAAAGACATGTTAAACAATGTTACACAATGTTAAACATGTTAAACAATGCTAAACAATGTAACACACTCACACACACATACACACACACTCACACACAAACTTCACCTTCAGCCTTTGGAGCATCAGCTTGTAGTCTTGGCTATACCTCTTAGTACCCCAAGAGCCTTGACATAGGATCTGCCCTGACATGGGCTTTTGAAATTTGGTAAGGCATCAGGTATTTCATGAGCCACTTTCATGATAAATCTGGGACTTGCTGATCATTTTTATTAGCAGGTAGCAAAATTATAAAAAATCCCCTGGGTCTGACATTTGACGTCATAATTTTAATTGATACATACTGACTTTCAACCATATTTCAGGATGAAAAAGCAGCTTCAAGATGCTTCCAGGATCATTAAGACAAGGCCACATGAATTAATGCTATTATGGTAAACCAAACATATCAGTATAGCATTTTTTTCAATCTCAGTAACAATTTAAGTAGTCAAAGTCCAAGTTAATTAAATGAACTACATGGTCAAAAAAAAAAACATCTTCCCTTAAATTACTAAAAGCTCTTTTCTTTAAAAATAGAACACTCTTTATTAGACAAAACTCTTCTTTGCCCTTCAGGATCAATTCTCTCCAGAGTTTTACTTGCCACCAATTATTTATGTTTCTCAATGTCCTAAATAAATAGCTGTTTCTTTTTCTTAATGTAGATTTTAAACATTGAGATGTCACTTCTCAACTAACTCTTCTGGAGTCCTTAATTTTTTTTTTTTTTTTTTTTTTTTGGCCTTCAGAAGTTCAAAGAAGGCAGCAAGAATATTTTTACATACTGTATGGATTATACATAGACATCCAAAAAAATAAATCCAGACTCCTAAGAGGACAGGGCTAATACTCAGATGGCTCAGTTACCTGAAGTTAACAGAGAAGAAGAAAAGCAAGATTTTTCAGAAGGAATGGATCCTTCTACTACAGTCACTTTTTAAAAAATAAGTCTCAGTTATTTCACAATTTGAAAGTCTTTTGAAGTAGATGATGAAATCAGCAAATCCAGAGTCTTGGAGGACCCTGAGTTGGTTGGAACCTTGTTCTGTCCTATTATGGCAGCTCTAACTGAAAAGTCTTTAGCCCTGTTGTCTGGGCTGAGTAACTGGAGATCAGTACTTGAAGGGGGAAAAAATGACCATAATCAAGTGGAAAAAAGGCTCCTGCAATTTAGCCATAAAGGCTGAGGATGAAGAAATGATGGGAGGTGATTGGAAACAAGGCAATTTACTCTAAAAAAAAGTCTCTTACTTCATTTAAACTTGAATACTTTTTCCTCCATTTCTCAGTTCCATCAGCAGTAATTCCATCAAAACTCTATAGAAGTGAATTTTAAGGCAACCAAGAATGCCATGAATGTGTTTGAGATTTTATTTTCCCAGAATGCCTTTGTGTTTGGGATTAATGATGCTGCCTGATAGAACATGTTAACTCCATTGTGGTTTGGAGTGGGTCCTACGACATACCTGTTCACCAGCCTCCTCAGATGGCCTATGAGAAACAGGAGGCACCTGGAGGCAGGCAGAGCCACATGCTTTTTGAGCTGTGGTTTGTTCTGATGGGAGAAATCTTTAAACAGACGACCACCTTCCCTTCTCCTCATACACTCAATACAGTTGTATGCACTTTGAGCTCACTACTAAGTGTGTGCTTAATGGCCACGAACCATGGTGCTAGTTCAGTAAAGTTAAATGAAGACCAGAAACTTTGGTGGTTCCCAGGTGATAAGAAAGGTCTCCCCTAAAGAATTGGGGAAGACGCAGAAACACAAAGCCAGTGTAAGCACTTCCAGTTCTTCACCCTCTTTCTATATACAGAAGGGAAAAATCTGTGAGGACATCACTCTTTTACTTCCCTCTGGCTCCAGCCAATCCTGGAAAAAACTGGGTTTTTTTCCCAAATTAAAATTGTTTTTTGTTAGCTTTTATTTTGTATTGGGGTATAGCCAACTAACAATGCTGTGACAGTTTCACAACATAATCACATGATGGACAGCAAAGGAACTCGGCCATACATAATACATGCGTCCAAACTCGCCTCCCATCCAGGCTGTCGTATGACATTGAGCAGAGTTCCCTGTGCTAGACAACAGGTGTACTTGTGGTTATCCAAAATTGTTTATTTTTAAAAGCATATTTAAAAAGAAAAAACCTATAACATTTTATTTAATTTTGCTTGTCCTAAACATTACTAAACTTTCAACTTTCTTACTTCCCCAGAGATGACGGGCAGGGTCAGGGAAGCCACTTAAATCCCTGTTAAAGGAAGGAGAGATTTCTGATTCATTCAGGTGCCTCCTTCCCATACAGAAGTCAGGTCCCTTGTCCCTGTTTTCTTCTGCAAGGGGCTTTTGACTCTGGATTCCAAGGCAATTGCTCGATCTCAGATTACAGACACTGAGGGGTTCTAGATTCGTTTTAGAAGCCTGAGTTTCAAAGCTCCGTTCTGCACAGCCAAAGAAGGGGTTTTTGCGTAGCAGCAGTGAACACAGTCCTACAGTTTCAACTTAAGTGTAATAATTCATTTGTGTCACTTGGATGCCAGACATTGACTTGCTTATTTTGTCCTAAAGCCTGGTTGAGTTTCTAAAGAGAAACAAAATACCCCTAATTCCAGGGTGGATGGATCAACTGTGAAAGCTTATCCATAACCACAGTCAGAGAGGAGGGCCAAAGGCCATCTTTACCCCAGAACTCTAGGACGTAACTCACTGATGAGAGCATTCTCTATCTGGGGAAAGTGTGAAACTGCCTAAATATAAACTGGGAGTGAAAAATAACTTAATTTTCCTTGTGGACAGTATTCTCAAAATTTGGTACAGAAGCTATACATGAAAATGCTTTTCTAAAGTATTTATGAATAAAATGAGAACTGCGTGAAGCCTGAAGCTGATTATACACCCTAGTGGGTTAGCTTCTTGCTTCATTAGTTATTAACTATTTCCATAATGCCAAGTTTAATATGTTAACAAAAACACTACCTTCAGTGTCCTGCAATCTATGGGGTTGCAAAGAGTCGAATGCAACATAGCAACTCAACAACAACAACAACATTATATAATAATATTTCTGATATTATTTTAAAAATTACCACCCTCAGTGACCATCTCCCAAGGCATACAGTGGAACTGATACTCTCTGAGCACATCTTTTTTTTTTTTTTAAGATAACAGGAACGGAAGTCTGCATTGTAAAAATATATAATGAGGCAGACAGAGAAGAGAAGGTAGTTTCACAAAAATGATTAGTAGATGTACTATACTTAAGGCCACTACAGGAAAAAGAGCTTACTTGCCAGCCAGAATACACAGCATACTGGTGTATTTGTGTGTGTGTGTGCATGTCTCTCTTTTCTAGCTGTGATTAAAAAAAAAAAAATTCTAGCTGTAATTCTCTTCAATTTAGGTCCTGATCAGATACCTCTCAGGGAAGAATTTGAACAAATTATGCTGAAAGCTATGCAGGAATTTACTCTGAGAGAGCGAGCCCTGCAGATGGGTGCTCAGTGCACTCCAGTGTCAGCAGGACAACTCCCCTGGCTGGCTAGATTAATTGCCAGCGTGTCTCAAGACCTGGTTCATGTGATTGTGACCCAGAACTCTCTGGCAGAGGGCATTTCAGAGACTTTGAGGACGCTCAGTGAAATGAGGCACTATCAAAAACTACCGGATTATGTGGTAACCATTTGTGCTTCGAAAATCAGAGGAAATGAGTTTTGCGTGGTCGTATTAGGTGAGTAATTTTTAAAATCTATTCATTCAATCATCTGTACATCTGAAAACTAGTTACTGAGTGTTTCAGGAATCCATGCCATTAATCTCTGATCAAGGGCCTCAGCTTGGGTTCTTCCTCCTAATGTTAACTTTTCCTTTGCTCCTCAGATCAGACTTTTTGTAGCCTGTAGTTTGGCTAGCATCCCTGTCAGCTGGTGGTGGGAGCATTATTTCAAAGCACATCCTGGTAACAGATACCCTTGTCTCATGTCACTTCTGTCCTTAAAAGGTGTTGGAAATGTTACCACTCTAGCATGTGATAAAGCCACTGCCACAGGTGGCCTAAGCCAGTTCATCATTGTCTGCCAGGAATTTAACTCATAGATTCACCTCTTTGCCGGAGAGGGTATTTAATGCTGTAACACTGACCGTAAAGAAAAGCTTCAGAAAGTTGGTACATTACAAAATGCGTTTTTGATTCTGGTGCTGATTTTCTATCAGATGCCATCCTGAGTTGCCATTTGGACTAAATTTTGCTTTTCCCCTCTCTGTGAATGGCTCTCACATCTTCCTAACAAAGGGGCCAAGCCTCCTTGCTTTGACGAAACCCACCTGCCTGTCTCTCTGTGACGTATGTATCTTTCAACAAGCTTCATCAGAAAGTGTAACACATTCATTTTTTCTAATTTTCATTTGTTAAAAAGACAACATAAGCTTACATTTTTTTAAGGCTGATATTCATAATAGCCATGCAGACAATGTTTTAAAGCGTTTTCACATCCCTCCCTTCATCTTTAAACACATCCATGGCATGTTTTCCCAGTTACAAACATGCGTGCCTGTGTGCCAGGCTCCTCTCTTCATGGGATTCTCCAGGCAAGAATACTGGAGTGGGTTGCTATGCACATAAGGGATGTTATTTTTTTTCCCTTAATCACCTAGCTTTGTATTTGAAACTTCATTTCAAATAAAGTTTTGGAATCATCCTTTCAAATGCTGGGTAATCACCAGCATTACCTTTGGATGCACCAGACTTTCCTTATCCACGTCCCTCTAGGCACAGACTCTGGTTGCATTTTCAGTTCTGGCTGTTTTATTATAAATCACGTCCCAGTGAGCATTTGTCCACTGGCACGTCGTCTCTCCCTCTGTTCTGCAGGTCAGCACCAGTCCAGGGCTCTGGCAGAGAGCATGCTCACCACAAGTGAGTTTTTGAAAGAAATTAGTTATGAACTCATCACGGGAAAGGTCAGTTTCCTGGCATCGCATTTCAAAACCACATCGTTAGGTGAGTGGCTGTCGAATTCAGCAACGCTGCTGGGTCCCCAGCTGTGTGATTTTCTGGTTCTAAATCTTAGTCTGTCCAAGAGCTGAGAGTGGAACTTAAGCTCAACGACTTATGTTCCCTCATGTGGAATGGTTTCTGCTAAGCATTTTGTTCCTGACACAGCAGAGGGGTGCGGGCCCTAGGATGGGAGGCCCCAGTTCAGCCAGTGTTTTGTCGTGTGACCTCGGGCAACACCGGGCCTCCCCGGACCTCAGTTTTCTAATATGTCAAATGGAGACGCGGTGATCCCATCCTGCCTGCTCTGGGTGTGACAGGGGCCGAGAGAGAATTAGCAATAGTATGTGAGAGCCTGCACCCTGAAAGCATGATACAAACAAGGGTAGCTGTGGCTCCGGGGATCCTGGTACGGGGGTGGCTGAGTGTGAATTCTGATGTGAGAAGCAGGATGGCCGGCAGATCTCTACAGAAACCCAGCCTAGCTGCCCAACGTCTGATACAAACACATCCTTCCTGGTGACTTTCTCATCTCCGCTCCGTTTTGCAACAGGTGATGACCTAGACAAGCTGCTAGACAAAATGCAACAGAGACGAGGAGATAGTGTGGTGACCCCTTTCAACGGAGACCTGAACGAATACGTGTCGCCTCAGGAGGCCGCTGCTATGATCCCCACGCAGAACCTGGGTAATGTCACCGCAGGCCAAAAGGAGGGAACCCCCCCTCAGGACGGACATAGAAGCTGACTCATTCTGAGGGTTCTGAGGGCTTGTCTTTCAGTCACGGACTGTGACAGGCCTTTCCTCATTATCTCCTTGAGGCGTCTGGCTCAAGTTAAAAACGCCTCACCCTGTGTGTGCATGCATGCTCAGTCATGTCCGACTCTTTGTGACCCCTGGACTGCAGCCCACCAGGCTCCTCTGTCCATTGGTTCCCCAGGCAAGAATAGTGGAGTGGGTTGTCATTTCCTTCTCCCTTACCCTGTGGCCTGGGTCTGATGCCTTTGTTCTTAGTAAATGTCACCTAGAATTAGGCCAAAGATTTTATTTTAAACAGTACTGCTCTCTCTTTTTTTCTCCCTCACAAGATTCTGGGGTCCTTGGTGTACCTTCCTTAGCTCCACAGCTGGGCCCACCAGCTCTTGGTGCTCACATAGGGCTTTAGAGAACTGCCTGAAAGAATCTGGACAAAAGTCTGGCCTGGGCCTCTGGCTCTCCACTGCCTGCACTTACCTTCCAATATGTAAAACACACATCATCTCAGGGCTTCCCTGCTGGTGCTAGTGGTAAAGAACTTGCCTGCCAATGCAGGAGACATAAGAAGTGCAGGTTTGATCCCTGGGTTGGGAAGATTCCCTGGAGGAAGACATGGCAACCCACTCCAGTATTCTTCCCTGGAGAATCCAAGGACAAAGGAGCCTGGCGGGCTACGGTCCATAGAGTCACAAAGAGTCGGACACGACTGAAGCGACTTAGCAAGCACACAATCTCAGGGTTAGTGAGGCCTTCCTGGAAGCTGGAGCAGAAACACTGGCACATCGTGTGTCCTACAGCGGACTTGCAGGATGCCAAGGGGGACGGTGGGACCAGGGTGAGGAGTTGGATCTCTAGGTTGGATTCCGTTAGGTTCAGATTCCTTCCCTAAGTCCCTATTTGATAGGGACAGTGTCAAAAAGGACAGAACAAAGAACAGAAGGATGGATATGAAACAGATCCATATGAGCAGCTGCTGACAGCTTTTTGGCTTCTATTAATACTTGGTGGGAATGCATCCTTCAGGCATTAGGATGACCACAATAGGAAAAGGAGCGTGGCTTGGCATCACCCCAGGCATAAAAATGAATTTGAAGGCAATAAAGATTTTTGACTCCTGGACATTATATGGTGGTAAAGTAATCATCCACATAATCTAAAATGTATTATGTGAACCAAATTAGAATTTTAAAATTCTCAGAATACTTACAGATTCCCACGTTCACACCCTTGATTCCCCGTTTAAGAAACATTGCCTAAAATACAGAATAAATAAATAAGAGATTTTAATGATGAAAAAAGAAACACTGCTTAAACATATTTTTAGCTTTCCTCCAACTTCAGAATTTGCTAAGTTCAATTCTACAAAGTTATGCCTCGTCTTTTAGTCCCCAGCTGTCTAACCTGTGAAATGAAAAATATAACAGCCTAACTATCCAAAGATAGTTTTATCTTGATAGTTTTATTTTGATTGATTATCTTTGTGGGTCAAAAACTACGTGGGCTGTTCTTAAAAGTTGCGGTTTGGGGTTTTTCTAGTGGGTTGTCTCAGCCAGTAGGGAGACCCACTCACTGTCAGGGTTCCATGGTGGCTGGTGGTCACGTGACCACTGTCTTTGCCTGGGCTGTATTGCAGCTTGGTTTTAAAAAATATTTATTAGCACAGGTTAATTGGGCCCTTGTGTGTGCCGCTCAGACTTCCACATGTGTTCCTAATAAAAAGCAGTCCTTTCAAGAAGCACTTAATGTTTCCTGCTCAGGTGTTTAGCCGACTAACCCTATTTCTCGTGTGTGTGTGAACGCACGCACGTATAAGAGATTGATCACTTGGTCGTAACTTGTAATAAAAAGTTACTGGCATGTTTAAAGTATCTGGGCAATGTTTTTCTAGTATGTCACCTGTTGAGCAGCCAGCTGGATGTGTCATGAATCAGGTCTCTTCAGATAGTACAGGCGTCAGCACCAGAGTTGACCACGGGCACCCAGACCTGCCAGGTCACACACACTGGCAAAGTGGAGTTAAGTGGAAAGAAAGGTGAAGTTAGTGTCATGGGGAGGAGAATTTCAAACCATGTTGCAACTGACTTACTGGAGAGACAGTGTTTACTGCAGTGCCATCCAGAAAATCTCAAAGGAACTCAGCAAGATTATGGTTATGGCATTGCCTCTGTTCTGGGTCTGGGCTCAGACACCTGACCTGTGCTGACAGTCCTAAAGAAACCAGGAAGCTTGTCCCCTTTCCAGAGATGAGTCCTGGCTCCAGCTGAGAGGATGTGGTCTGTCGGCCTTGTTTCTGGGCAAGAGAGGGGTGCTGAGCTTGTACTTTGTGAGATGATCGATTTTACAATAATACATTTGTGAAATTGACACATTCACTTTGAGCACATCCTTTCAGCTGAGTTGTCAGGGAAAGTGGGCAATCTGTTAAAAGTCAATAGAGTGAGAGGGCAGGGAAGTGAAGCTTCTTGGTGACAGAGCATCACTTTACACTGTGTGTATTACTTGTCCCTGTATGGATTCATAGAGGCCATCACAGAAGTGAATTAATCATGTTTTTATGACTTTTTCACACTTTTAGATTTAGGGAATGAAACCTTCCAGATTTATCAGCCGCAGCTCACAGTTGCCAGAAAACTCTTGTCCCAGGTGTGTGCTATTGCGGACAGCGGCAGCCAGAGCCTGGACCTTGGCCACTTCAGCAAAGTGGACTTCATCATCGTTGTCCCAAGGTCAGAAGTCCTGGTGCAGCAAACTCTTCAACGGATTCGACAATCAGGTAAGATGGAGCTTTCAAGGAGGGCCCTACCTAGATCCAGTCTTAGATTCACTCTGCTTTTTCCTTTGGCTTAATCCAAACATTTTTAGGGCACTTCCATCTTTTTGTTTACAGTAATAAATGTCACAGGAGTACTTTAAATATTACTTGAAATTCATGTGTAAGTATGTCCTCAAAGTACTCTGAATTTGTCTCTCCTAGGTCAAGGGTAAATTGATATGCATGTTTGCCCGATTCTGTTAAAGCTGTGATATCATCAGTGGCCTGGAAGCTGGACATTCATTTATGAAGAGAAATTCCCTCAGGGCAGAGATAACCCTGCTTGGGGTGGTGGGGTCTGAGCTACCTGAACTCTTTCTATCGCTGAGGACTTTTATTATACATTTAGCACACTACCAGCATGTTTTCAACCTAGAAACCAGAACACCACCCCGCCCTGTGTCAGCAATGAGAAACCTCATTTTAAAAATTCAGAGTTAGAATTTCTCCTGATGACCTTAGGAGAGAGTCATCTCCTAAGAGAATAAGCTGAGAAGGAAAAAAAAAAAATTTCCAGAAAATGTAAAAAGGAGCAAATATTTTAGTAGTCCGTGGTAAATAACATCCCTCTCAAACATCACATTTGGTTAGAATTACAAGAAGCAATAAGGAATTTAGAAAATTGAGATTGCTGGAAAATGCCTGCTTTTGTTAACTAGGTTTGAAAAGGAAATTATAAATGTCAAGTTGCTTCTGAGTACCTTAGCTGAGGGCAAACACACACAAACACACTCACAGAGATTTTTAAGTGGAGGATAAATCTTTTTGCAACAGTATAAAAAAAATTTATTTTCTATATATTTGAAAACAGGTGGGAAGCAGGAAAATTCAGAAGAGCTTGAAATACTGTTTATAGATGTTCTGCACCTGTCATTTACTACACCTTAAACTTTACATGCAGAGCACCTGGGGGCCTTGTTATTAATAAAACACACAATCCTGGGACTTCCCTGGTGGTCCAGTGATTAGGAGTTTACCCTCCAATGCAAGGGGTGTGGGTTCTATCCCTGGTTTGACGGGAGCTAAGATCCTACATGCCTTGTGGCCAAAAACCCAACACATAAAACAGAAGCAATATTGTAACAAATTCAATGAAGACTTTAAAAAATGGTCCTCATTAAAAAAAAAATCATTAAAAAGAAAAGCACATTCCCTTCAGCAGGACTGGGTTGGCTTCCAGCAAGCTCCCAGGGGAGACCAGACGGCTTGTCAGAGGAGCACCCTTTGATGAGCACGGCTCTCCATGAATTCTCTCATTGCTAGTTCCATGGGCTAGATGAGCCAGCTAACCATAGCCTTTTCCCTCTTTAACATCTCTTAGTGGCTGTGCCTGAGACATGGGAGGTCTGTCCATGCCTTCTGGAGACCCAAGCAGCCGATTAATAGTGCAATCTTCGCTTTAGGCTCTAAAATTTTGATTGACAAGTTAAACCACAGTCAGTTGGAAATACTGACTTGTAAGTGAATTAGCCAGAGATGATCAGATGCCTTCTCTCTTGGCTCTTCCAGAAGCAGGAGTGAGTTCTAGGCATCCTCCACTACTGGCCATTCTGCATTTTTCTCTCTGCCCACTTCCACTGAGGGAAGCAGAGGGGCTTTCATTGCACCAAGCATTAACCAGATTTTGGTTACTTCTTGTTTGGTTACTTTCTTACCGTGGAGGGAGCACCTTCTCTTATAGGTGTTTTCCTTGTGCCAAGTGGCATTTGTGGCCTTGCCGAGTTTGTTATCCAATAGCTCAGTCATACGCCGGCCAGGGTATCTGACCACCTGTTTCAGGAGGTGAAGTCATGTCTGGCCAGCGGTCAGACTCGGCCACCTCGAGCCTTTTCCTTAAATAACCTCTTGATGACCTGTGCTTTCACCTTTCTTAATCAGTGAGTGAAAGTCGCTCAGTCATGTCCGACTCTTTAAGATCCCATGGACTATACAGTCCATGGAGTTCTCCAGGCCAGATTACTGAAGTGGGTAGCCTTTCCCTTCTTCAGGGATCTTCCCAACCCAGGGATCAAACCCAGGTCTCCTGCATTGCAGGAGGATTCTTTACCAGCTGAGCCATAAGGGAAGCCCTAGAATACTTAGTTGGTAGCCTGTCCCTTCTCTAGCGGATCTTCCTGACCCAGGAATCGAACCAGGGTCTCCTGCCTTGCAGGCGGATTCTTTACCAACTGAGCTTATCAGCGTAAGACCTTAAATAAAACCTTGCACATTTGACAGCTAGAGAAATTTCATTGACCCTTCCTTTCCCCTTCTCAATGCCCTTGGATTCTTCCAAAGTGAGTATTTTGAGACTATCATTCCTCTGAAAGGTACTGGAATTTGACTAGTTACAGTAGCTTAGAATTAAAGAAAATCAGTGCTATAGACAGATTCAGAAAATTCAAGGCAAAGCATATTTTTAAAAGTATTCACATCTGGCCTTGGCATGTATACTGCAAATATTTGCTGCAGAAACAATCACTTCTAGATACTTTTAAGTAATAGTATTCATTTTTATTATAGAAAAAAGTTATTTAACTTTGAAAAATAAAAGTAGGAAGTTTTAAATACTTATTATCCTGCCACTCAAGGATAATCACTTTCAATGACTTAATACCTAATGTTCTAGGCTGTCTTCTCTGCCTGTGTCAGGTATTATAGTTGGCCCATTTTTCCATATCATTAAGCTTTTGTAAGTATCATTCTTATTTTGTTTTTTGTTTTTTAAAATATTTATTTAGTATGACAAAACCCACTGAAATGTTGTGAAGTAATTAGCCTCCAACTAATAAAATAAAATTAAAAAAATAAATAAATAAAATAAAATATTTATTTATTTTGGCTGCATTAGGTCTTAGTTGCAGCACTGGGGATCTTTCCTGGCAGAGCACAGACTTTTACCTGAAGATAGTGTGAGGGCTCCTGGGATCCTAGTTTCCTGATCAGTGATCAAACCTGCATCCCCCGCATTGCATGGTGGATTCTTAACCATTGGACCACTGGGAAAGTCCCCTGTAAGCATCATTTTTACTGAATGTATATGATATTCTGTATCATAACGACACCACAATTTATTCACTTTTTTATTTGAATACCTTCATATTCTTGGAATACATAACAGTTGATAGAATGCAAAGGACCTGAAGCATGTTAGGGTGTAAAGAGATTGTCCAGAGCAGAGATTCTCCACTAGAACAATTCTTGAAAGTCACTGCTATGAAAATAGAAAGGATTCTCAAGAAGTCATCTGATTCAGTTTCCTCATATTTTGCCCTGTGAATCAAGGAGAGCATCCTTTGTGTAAGGTCTGGGGGCAGTGCTTTGGGGACAAGGACTGTTTTCTCATCTCTGTGTGACTGTTGCCCCCTTTCTGCCTCTCCTGGGCCTGGCACCAGGAGGGGCCCAGCTACTGTTTGAAGGGCCGGGTGGTGCTGGGGGGAGGAAGGGGCGAGATGGGCAGAGGGAGCGCCAGTGTCCAAGTGCTTCGCTCTCTGGTTCCATTTGCCTTTCCCTAAAGGAAGTGTTTCTGGGGCCCACCTGCCAGGAAAAGCACTGGACAGGGAGAAGCAGCCAGGACTTGCAGAAAGGCCACTTCCTTGGCAGCCCTTGTGTGGCTGAAAGAAAAAGGTGGAAATAGAAACCGTCACGCTGCTGCCGACTCAGCACTGAGGTGACCCAGGGATACCTCAGGTCACTTTCTAATTAAGGAAGGGAGGCAGGGAGGGAAAGAAAACATTAAGAAAAGAATTGGAAGGTGAAAAAAAGATGGAATGGGTTAATCGTTTTTGTGTGTGCTGTGCTAAGCTGCTTCAGTCATGTCCAACTCTTTGTGACCCTGTGGGCTGTAGCCCACCAGGCTCCTCTGTCCATGGGAACCCTCCAGGCAAGAATTCTGGAATGGGTTGCCATGTCCTCCTCAGGGGGATTATGTTTGCCCTAAAAGGACTTGTAAGTGCTGCAGCAATCCATGGAGAAGCAGCCTAAGGGATTTCTAGACTATAGGAGGTACTTCTGTTTTAGTGTCATTTTTTAAATAGGCTGTTACTGTAGTGTGATTCTCCTAATTCAAAAAGTTCCAAATTCTGTCAATTAGAATTAGGTTATCAAACTGTAAGCCACTTTCAACTCAACGTGGATAGGATGAAAACAAGAAGGGTTGGTGACTGTCCATACTTTCCTTCTCCCTGCTTTTTTTTTTTTTAAATAGTCCTTGGCATATTTACTTATTCATTTATTTTGGCTGTACTGGGTCTTTGCTGCTTTGAACTCAGGCTTTCTCTAGTTGCAAAGAGTGGGGGGCTACTCTCTTGTTGCAGAGCAAGGGCTTCAGTGGTTGCGGCACATGGGCTTTGTTGCTCCTTGGCCTGTGGAGTCTTCTCAGGCTAGGGATGGAACCTGTGTCCCCTGCCTTAGCAGCTGGAGCCTAACCACTGCGCCAACAGGGAAGTGTTCTTCCCTGCTTTTAGAATGTTATTGGTGGGAGCCCCCAGCAACCGAGATCAGGTCTGGCAGCCTGCAGTCAAGGAAATTTCATCATGTGCAGGGGAATGACATGAATTTGACAGCTCAGTACATGCCTGATCAGAAAACAACCAGAGAGACAGTGTCATCTGCTGATATGTAGAAAGGTCATTCCAACCAAAAGAATTTAAGGAAGCTTTAAGATAGTGGTAGAGATTAGGAGAGGGGTAGAGAGAGAGAGAAGGCATTTTCACTTTCTAAAAGGTACTTTTTTGATATCATCGACCTTAAATCTCCTTGTCATTACCTGAAACATAAGCCAGAAAAAAAGGCAGTGACAAAGGCAGCAGGGAGTGAGATCCAGGGAAAAAATAGAAGGAAACCACTCTGTCCTGAGATGAAGTGGAGAAATACCAAGACTCCTTCATACAAGTATAACTGAACAAGTACCCAAAGTCAGCATCTGTGCACTCAGTTTCCAACTGAGCAGTAGCCGCCCAGCGCCCGCCTCTAGTGTATAGCCGATGCTGGCGCCTGGCTCACAGTCTGCCTCATCAGCTCCTAGTTTCTCTTCTTACGCTCTCATCCAAACCACCTTCACCTTTACACCTGCTTGGTCACCTGCTCCTAGTCACATCCCAGGCCCTACGGACCCTGGAACTGTAAATTCCAAGGTCTCCAACATCAGACCACAGCTGCCTCTGCAACATACCGTGTGGGGCTAGAAATCAACCTGTCTGATTGATGTCTCATAAATTCTTTCTGGTTCCTTAGCTGGCTCTTGCTCCTGCCCTCCGCAGTGACTGGCTGTCGCAGACTCCGTTTCATTCACACCCCTGACCTCCTCCTTCTCTTAGCAAATGGCCATGCTGCTTGCTTCTCCCCTCCCTCACCACTTTAGATTAAAAATTTCCATCTAAATCTGGCAACCTAACTGCATACACACCCGTCTCTCCCCTCCCTTCCCGATCAGTGAAGAGCTGCCCTCCTCTGTTGAAGTCTGATGCTCCCACCTGGCTCTGGATGCTGCCTTCCCCTCACTATTGATTCTTTTCTCTCATTGCTACCTTCCATTTCCTTCCCTCCTGGAGCTCATCCCCATCAGTTTTAAACTGCCCCACTATCTCAGAGACAGAATAAGCCTCTGTTAACCCTATCTAAACCTCCAGTTCTGGCTATCCAGGTGGCGCTAGTGGTAAAGAACACGCCTGCCAATGCAGGAGACATAAGAGATGTGGGTTCGATCCCTGGGTCAGGAAGATCCCCTGGAGGAGGGCGTGACAACCCATTCCAGTATTCTTGCCTGGAGAATCCCACGGACAGAGGAGCCTGGTGAGCTACAGTCCATAGGATTGCATGGAGTCCATGCAATCAAACTTTGCATCTCCCGTTATGGGACAGATTGACATTATGAACAAAGGGAAGTACATGACATCACCCATGAAGTATAATTGCCAAACGTGTTTAACTGAATCTAATCATCTAAGAACACTCTCAGGAAAATACAGAGTGTGTGACATTCTACAAAACACCTAACCTGCGTTTTTTAAAAGAGCAAAGAAAAAAAACAAAACAAAACAGGGAGCTCTTTTAATTATACAGAATAAATAGACTGGACAACCAAGTACAATGCTTAATTCTTGATTGGATTGTAGACCTAAAAATAAAAAAAAAAAAAAAAACACAGCTCTGGGACAATTAATGAAACTCATATACACTACTATATCCAAAATAGATAACTTATACGAACCTATTATATAGCACAGGGAACTCTATTCAATACTCTATGATGACCTATATGGAAATAGAATCTTAAAAAGAGTGGATATATGTGTATGTGTAACTGATTCACTCTGCTGTATGCCTACACTAGCACAACATTGTAAATCAGTTCAGTTCAGTTCAATTGATCAGTCGTGTCCGACTCTTTGTGACCCCATGGACTGCAGCACACCAGGCCTCCTTGTCCGTCACCAACTCCCAGAGTTTACCCAAACTCATCTCCATTGAGTCAGTGATGCCATCCAACCATCGCATCCTCTGTCATCCCCTTCTCCTCCCGCCTTCAATCTCTCCCAGCATCAGGGTCTTTTCAAATGAGTCAGCCCTTCCCAGCAGGTGGCCAAAGTATTGAAGTTTCAGCTTCAACATCAGTCCTTCCAGTGAATATTCGGAATGATCTCCTTTAGGATGGACTGGTTGGATCTCCTTGCAGTCCCAGGGACTCTCAAGAGTCTTCTCCAACACCATAGTTCAAAAGCATCAATTCTTTGGCACTCAGCTTTCTTTGTAGTCCACCTCTCACATCCATACATGACTACTGGAAAAACCATGGCATGACTAGACAGACCTTTGTTGGCAAAGTAATGTCTCTGCTTTTTAATATGCTGTCTAGGTTGGTCATAACTTTCCTTCCAAGGAGTAAGCATCTTTTAATTTCATGGCTGCAGTCACCATCTGCAGTGATTTTGGAGCCCCCAAAAATAAAGTCTGCCACTATTTCCCCATCTATTTGCCATGAAGTGATGGGACTGGATACCATGACTATACTATAATTAAAATTCATTAAAAAAAATACAAATCTAAGCTGTGTGTACTAGAGAGTATTATATCAATGTTAGTTCAGTTCTTTGGACATGATAATGTTATTTCAGTTATGTAGGAGAATGCCATTGCTCTTCAGAAGTACACATTGAGGTATATAGGGTTGAATATTACAGATTACTTAACATCCAAATTTTTCAGCAAGAATAACAACAATAGATAAAAATGAAGAGAAAAAGCAAATATAGCAAAATATTAACAATTGGTGGAACTCATTGAAGGGTATATAGGTATTTCTTGCACTAGTCTTTCAACTTTTCTATAGTAGTCAAAGTAGAAAGTGATGGGGAAATAGTTACCGTACTTTGATCATATAGCCATCAAATAGATTTTGTATGGCTATTAATGTCTTTTAAAAATTTCTAAAACAGAGGTATATATTTATTTCCCCCTTTTAAGAAGTTTTAAATATTGAACATATCAAATTTATAAATTTTGTAAGAGATACTAAAAATCACAATATAGGGAACACACCATGTTCCCATCAAAATGTGTTACTCTTGTTCCCTTCTCCATGCTAACATTCATCTTCTTTGAAATGTAACCATTATGCTGAGTTTTGTCTTTATTATTCCCTTGTTTCATTTATAGTTTTGTACTATACACTGTACAAAACTCCTAAATAGTATATTGTTTAATTTTGTATAATTTAAATCTTTCCCTAAGTGCATTTGTCTGTAATTTCCTTTTTATACTCAACATATGTTCCTGAGATTAATCCTGTTGTTGTGTGTAGCTGTAATTTACTAATTTTACTGCTTTTTAGTATTCCATTATATGAATATAATACACCTTTAAAAAAATTCATTTCTACTACTGATGGACATTTAAGTTGTTTCTATTTTTATTTCAAGCAGTGCTGGTACACAAGTACAACAGTTTCTTGGAGTAGAATTGTTGGGGCATAGATTGTGTACACTTATCAACCTTACTAAAATAATGCTACATTTTTTCCCAAGGTGGTTGGTTATATTTTACATTCCCACCAGCAGTGTGTCTCAGTTGCAAATATTTTATATGGTTGTGCTTCTTTTTTAAGTTTTTTTTAAATTTTAAAATACTATAAAAAAAGCCACAGAAACATCACAAGAAATCCAAAACTGACATTTAAAAAGAATTCCATTTATTATAGCATCAAAAAGAATAAAACACTTAGGAGTATATTTGATGAAAGAGGTATGAAACTTATACTCTGAAAACTAGAAAATGTTGTTGAAAGAAATTTTAAAAGACCTAAATAAGTGGGAAGACATTGCATGTTCGTGAATTGGAAGACGTTAATATTTTCTTACTTGTTTGTTTATTTTTGGTTGCACGGGGTCTTTGTTGCCATGAGGGCTTTCTCTAGTTACGGTGAGCAAGGGCTCATCTTCGCGTGGTACATGGGCTTCTCATTGCAGTGGCTTCTCTTGTTTCACAGCACAGGCTCTAGGCCCGCTGGCTTAGTAGTTGTGGCACATGGGTTTTAGATGCTCTGCGGCATGTGGAATGGAATTTCCAGACCACCAGGTATTGAACCCGTATCTCCCACACTGGCCAATGATTCCTGTCCACGATGTCACCAGGGAAGTCTCATTAATATTTTTAAGAATGACGTTATTCCCCAAATTGACCTACAGATTCAGTGAATTCCCTGAATTTGTGGGGGAGAAAGTGGTCTCCCCGTCCTATTCCTGTGCCATCTTAGCTCTTCCCTCCTCAATGCATTCCCTATCAAAATGCCAGCTGACTTTTTTGCATAAATTAACCAGCTGATTCTAAATTTCATGTGGAAATTCAAAGGACCCAGAATACCCAAAACAATATTTAAAAAGAAGAACAAAGTTGGAAGACTGACTGCCGCATGTTAAAACTTAATCCAAAGCTATAGTGTTTAGACATTGTGGTACTGGCATAAAGATAGACATATAAGTCAATGGGTAGAGTGGAGAGAGCTCAAAAAGAAATCTTCCTATTTATGGTCAACTGAATCTTTACCAGGTGGCCAAGACCATTCAATGGGGAAAGTGATCTTTTTGACAAATAGTGCTGGGGCAACTGGATATCCATATGCAAAAGAATGAAGTTGGACCTTTACCTCACAAACAAAAAGCAATAAAACAGATCAAAGACCTAAATATAAGACCTAAAACAATAAAATTCTTAGAAGAACACGTGGGTGTAAATCTTCATCACTTTGGATCAAACAGTGATTTCTCAGATAAGATTCCAAGAGTACCATCACCACCGCCACAACCAACAACAACAAACAGATAGACTGGACATGGTTAGATCCCTGGGTTGCGAAGATCCCTTGGAGAACAGAATGGCTACCCACTCCAGTATTCTGGCCTGGAGAATTCCATGGACTGTATAGTCCATGGACTTGCAAACAGTCGGACATGACTGAGCAACTGTCACTTTCACCATCAAAATTAAAAACATTTGGGGACCTCTCTGGTGGTCCGGTGGCTAAGATTCTGCATTCCCAGTGCAGCGGCCTGGGTTCGATCCCTGGTCAGGGAACTAGATCCTTCATGCCACAATTAAGTTCTCATGTTGCAACTAAAGATCCCACAGGGTGCAACAACTACAACAAAAGAAAAGATCCCATATGCAGCAACCAAGACAGAAAATTCCAAGTACTGCAACTAAGACCTGGTACAGCCTAAATAAGTACATAATTAAAAAAAAAATTTAACCGTATTTGTGCTTCAAAGGATACCATCAAGAAAATGAAAAGAGAACCCACAAAATGGGAGAAATTATTTGCAAATCATATTTGTGATAGGGACTTATACTCTTTAAAGACCTATTATAACTCAGTAATGAAAAGACAAATAGCCTAATTAAGATTTGGGTAAAGGATCTGAATGGGCAGATATCCAAAGAAGATAACCACATGACCAATGAGCACATGGAAAGATGCTCAACACCGTTAGGCAGTTGGAGAAATGAACATCAAAACCACAAAGAATACTGCTTCACACCCACTAAGAGTGCTGTAAGCAAAAACAGAGAGGATTACAAGTAAAATGAAGAGAAACTGAAACTGTATTTATTGTTACTGGTGTGAAATTGCTCAGCACACAGAGGCAGAAAATATATATGTGTGTATATTAACCTAGGCATATATATAGCCCCCAGGCTTCTGTGTCTGTGAAATTTTCTAGGCTAGAATACTGGAGTGGGGTGCCATTTCCTTCTCCAAAGGATCTTCCCCACCCAGAGAGCAAACCCTTACCTCTTGGGTCTTCTGCATTGGCAGGCAGATTCTTTACCACTAGTGCCACCTGGAAGCCCTATGTATAGACTCAGATACCTCTTTATTTCTCTATCTATATACTGATCGTGCCAATTCCATATGAACACTGCAAGATGCTTTTTATATTTTTACTGGAGTATAATTGCTTTACAATGTTGTGTTAGTTTCAGCTGTACAAAGAAGTGAATCAGATATATATATATATATCCTCTCCCTCTTGGATCTCCCTCCCATATACAATGGAATATTACACAGTCATAAAGAGGCACAAAATTGGCTCATTTGTAGAGGTGTGGATGGACCTGGGGTCTGTCAGACAGAGTGAAGCAAGGTTCCTTTTAGTCCTTCTTGTGTCTTTATTTGTGACTTCTTTCTCTGACAGGGGAACCTAGTTCTTGTTATCTACAATGTACATATTCACTTCTTTGATTTTTTTTTCTAGAAGTTATGCAATTGCCAACCCACACTGATTTGTTTTACTTAGGCTTGCTCTTTTCATGCTCACCTTTTCAGGATGGTGATGATCGGTTTCATTTGTTGCCATTTGGATTCCATGTTGCCTGCCTCTCCTCCTTTCTGACTCCCTTCTCCCATCCCCCACTCCATTCTTGATGAACTTTGTTCTGTGGTTCTAAGAGCCAAAGCTATACAAGGTGGTACATTCAGAGACGCGTCCTTTCCCTCCTCATACTCACCGGTTCTCATTCTCACTTCTTTTTTTTTTTTAAATATTATTTTATTAGTTGGAGGCCAATCACTTTACAACATTTCAGTGGGTTTTGTCATACATTGACATGAATCAGCCATATAGTTACATGTATTCCCCATCCCGATCCCCCCTCCCACCTCCCTCCCCACCCGACTCCTCAGGGTCCTCCCAGTGCACCAGGCCCGAGCACCTGACTCATGTATCCCACCTGGGCTGGTGGTCCGTTTCACCATAGATAATATACATGCTGTTCTTTCAAAACATCCCACCCTCACGTTCTCCCCCAGAGTTCAAAAGTCTGTTCTGTATTTCTGTGTCTCTTTTTCTGTTTTGCATATAGGGTTATCGCCACCATCTATCTAAATTCCGTATATATGTGTTAGTATACTGTAATGTTCTTTATCTTTCTGACTTACTTCACTCTGTATAATGGGCTCCAGTTTCATCCATCTCATTAGAACTGATTCAAATGAATTCTTTTTAACGGCTGAGTAATATTCCATGGTGTATATGTACCACAGCTTCTCATTCTCACTTCTTTACACCACTTTCCCACCCACTCTCCTGCTGGTAACCAATCTCTTTACTTTCTGGTTTATCCTTCTTGAATTTGTTTTGCAGAAATGCTAACATACATAAGTCTGTCTTTCATCTACTTCTTCCTTACAATTATCTTGTTTTTTAAAAAAAATTGTATTAATTTGATAAGCTTCCATTTTATATGCTTTTTATTTGTATTTCCCTTTTTATTAATGACATTGAACATCTTTTCAGATGTTTTTTGGCCATTTGGATTTCTTCTCAAGTTCTTTTGCCCTTCTTGGATTTATAGGAGCAATTTCTGTTTTCTAAATACTAATCCTTTTTAGTAATACTAGTTACAGATTTGGAAGGCTTGTATTTTTGTTTATAACATCTTTGATGAATAAGTTTAAATGAATTTTAAGTTTATCTATCCTTTGGCCTTTTGTGTTTAAGAAATCCTCTATGAGGTCACACAGTTATTCTTCATTGTCTCATAAAAGTTTTAGAGTTTTGTCTTTCACATTTAATCCACCTGAATTTCTTTTCTTTTTATATCAGGTAAGGTAAGAGCCAATATTCTTTTTTCTTCAATGCTGGTTATTAAAGAGCCCATTCTTTACCACTGATGTACATTGCAAGCTTTATCATAAATCAGGCTTTTACATGCATGGGGGTTTGTTTTCAGGGTTTGCCCCATGCCAAAACCACTGTCTTGTTAATACAGCTGATAATTCTTGGTCTCTGGGTAGATAAATCTCTCTCACCTTTCCTGCTTCAGAGCTGTCTTGACTACCCTTGGTTCTTTGCTCTGCCATATACATTTAAAAAATAATTTTAACTATATTTTATGATATAGTTCTATTTAAGTTTTATTTAATGTCATTAATAGTTTCATTTTCTCCACAAAGTTCTTATATATCTTTTATAAGATTTATTCCTAGACAGTGTTTTTTTTACATCATTGAAAATGGTTTTTTTTTAAACACATTTCCTGTTTGTTTTGGTATATAGAAATCCAACTAATTTTTATAAATTGATATTGAATCCATCAACTTAACTAAATTCATATTAATTGATTTATCTGTGGATGATTTTGTGTTTTCTACCAAGATATATTATTAGTAAAGAATGAGTCTTGTTTCTTTCTCTTTTGTTTTTGAAGTAATTGATTGTTCCATTTATTTCTAAATATAGTAGATGCACAAGAAATTTTTATTGAGTTGAAATAAAATGCTTGTAATGGTGCCATTAATACTTCGTGAAAGAGACCCTCTGAAGGAAGAGACCATACCCATTTTTTCTTTACATTTACTAAGGAGAAGCTATGAAGGGAGAAAGGAATTAAACTAGAATATTAAATTATATTGTTTACATTTTAATATATACGGTGTAAGACCACCAGGTTCTATGAAAGGATAAATACTATATCATTAGACTGGTTGTGAATGGTTTTATTTCTCACTTTGCAGTTATAGGTGAAAAAGGTCAGGATATACAATTACAAAACATGAGCTAGATAGAAGAATATCCATTAAAAAAAAAACAGGAAGGAATGCACAAAAATGTTTGCAGTTCTTATTTTGAGTTAAAGAATCATGGATGATTTTTTTCTTCTTTTTTAATATATCTCTACACTTTCCAGTTTTCCCAAGATAAGTATCTATCACTTTCATAACCAGGAAAGAAACAAAACTTAAAACTAAAAGCAAGTCTAAAACAAAATTTAAAGGTAAGGATGATCTACTAAAAATGTCCAGTTAGAGCTAAAACAATCAAGTACATCTGATGTGCCTCCTTCCACCCAGACACACCCCTGCAGAGCCCGCTGGCTACCGTAGACTAACACACCATATTATATCTAAGAGAACGACCTCGGAGATTCGTGCAACTTTACCTTTCCGTTAAGGGCGTGTATGGACCTGATGTGAAAAAGTCCATACACAATTGGTCTTCATTTCATTTGTTTTAAAATGTGATCAACTCAGTTATCCACAAAAATATATTTTTTGTGTGAATTATTTATCACATTTTCATATTTAGAGATTTTTAACTTGCACTGCTTGTTTCCTAAGGATAAACTTAGGAAATACAGGCTAATTTTCGACTGGCTCTACTCTCCCCGTTTTTACAAAAAGGAAACAGAAGCCCCCAGAGATTAAGTAGGTCCTTTCTCTGTGCCTCTGCTCAGCTTCTCCCTTCAAAGAACTTTGTCTCTCATCATGACACTTGTCCAAAATATCCGTCTTCTCCATCATAAGATCCATGAGATTAAGATCTTTGTCCTGCCCTCCTGTGTATGCCCAAGCCTAGTACAGTACTTGACATAGTACCTGATACATAATAGATGTTGAATAAACCTCTACTGAATGTTAGATACACTTTATAAGCAGTTCACTTTCCAAGAAATCGGGCTACCTGCCAAATTAAATATCTGATTGATGACTTTTGGAAATATTCACAACAGTTTGACTACATTTGGGTGGAAACTGAAAACAATCTCTGAGTAAAGAAAAAAGTTAGAAAAAAGTTTCAAGATCTTTGACTAATGAAAAAAGTTTGAAAGCAAAATTACCTTTCTGTTCTTTTCCAGTATAGTGAGTGTTTTATATTGTAAAACATTTTTCTTACTTTCCTGTATACCATTTAGAGCTCTTAGTATCAATGGCATCTAGATGCTAAGTATGTGTAGTTTTTAACTGAGCTGGTTTTATATGAAAAAAATTGATGAAACTAAGTCAACATAATTTGTTAATGTCTCTTCATTTCACTTGTTTATCTTTCTTAATTTAAAATTTTTTTCCACTTAGTTGGGACTGATGGATGTGGCTGATATTGAATGTTAAATGAATATCCTTGGAAGATCATATCTAACCCGCAAATGTGACATATCTAACCCCAAATCAGTCTTCTGGTTCCTCCTCAGAGGGTCATAGGCTTGAGTCACAAGATCCTCCTGTCAGAGGTGGGGTGGGCAATGGAGTGCTCTGCACTCTTGTTTGGGGCAGTGTTTTTCCCAGCTGTACTGAGCCGTAATGAACATATTGTGTAAGTTTAAGGTATACAATGTGATGTTTTAATGCATGTATATATTGTGAAATGTTCACCATGGTAACGTTAGTAAACACGTCCTTCACCTCTCATAATTACCACTTTGTCTATTCATTTTAAAGGAGGATTTGGTGTTTTAATTACAACAGCTTCATGCGCCTAGACCTATTTTAGATGTTTGTATATAGAAATAATTTTACTATAGACAGAGATAATGATACAGTATTAAAGTTGTACAGTTTCTAACATTTTGAGAATATAGTTTTCTGGAGTAATTCAGTTCATTCTTTTGATCTGGTACATAATCCCACATTCATTGAGGTTTTCCCATACTTTGTATACTGTGCAACATTTTCACTGTATAAAAATGTATTTACCCTTCCTTTGTAAACCTCAAGGGATTTGGGCTGGTGGGTTTGGACACGTACACATGGGGTATAAAAGATTTTCACAAATGCTGGTTGGGGTCCTTGGCTAAGAGGAGACTGCCTTGGGCCCGCCGGTGTAATAAACTGCACTCCACTATCAAAAAAAAAAGAATGAGTAAAATATCACCTTAAAGAATCTCATGATCTGCCTGTGGTATCTTTGGACATTACATTTTCTTTTCCTTTTCTCTTGTATGTGTTATGTTGTTAAATTTGGGGTAAGGAAAACTTGCACTGTTATATTAATTTTTCCAAGAGCTGTAGCCCAAAGCTTGATTTTTTCCCCCAGTGGCCTTTAGTAGCCTTTAACAGAGCACTTCACATATAAATAGAATTTGATTGGACAGAGGTCTCATTATTCAAGCATCTACTTAATGTATTGGATTGGTCCCTGGTGTCATTTGTATTTGGTATGGGAGGTCAACTGTGATATTCTAAACAAAAGGAAAGCTGATATTTCCTCCTCAAAATGGTGGTGGGCAATATGGAAAAGGAAAGCTATCTACTCTGTAAATCTCTCTATATATGGTTCAGTTCAGTTCAGTTCAGTTCAGTTCAGTTGCTCAGTCGTGTCCAACTCCTTGTGACCCCATGAATCGTAGCACGCCAGGCCTCCCTGTCCATCACCAACTCCCGGAGTTTACTCAAACTCATGCCCATTGAGTCGGCGATGCCATCCAGCCATCTCATCCTCTGTCGTCCCCTTCTCCTCCTGCCCCCAATCCCTCCCAGCATCAGGGTCTTTTCCAATGAGTCAACTCTTTGCATGAGGTGGCCAAATTACTGAAGTTTCAGCTTCAGCATCAGTCCTTCCAATGAACACCCAGGACTGATCTCCTTTAGGGTGGACTGGTTGGATCTCCTTGCAGTCCAAGGGACTCTCAAGAGTCTTCTCCAACACCACAGTTCAAAAGCATCAATTTTTCGGCGCTCAACTTTCTTCACAGTCCAGCTCTCACATCCATACATGACCACTGGAAAAACCATAGCCTTGACCAGACGGACCTTTGTTGGCAAAGTAATGTCTCTGCTTTTTAATATACTATCTAGGTTGGTCATAACTTTCCTTCCAAGGAGTAAGCGTCTTTTAATTTCATGGTTGCAGTCACCATCTGCAGTGATTTTGGAGCCCCCAAAAATAAAGTTTGACACTGTTTCCACTGTTTCCCCATCTATTTCCCATGAAGTGATAGGACCAGATGCCATGATCTTAGTTTTCTGAATGTTGAGCTTTAAGCCAACTTTTTCACTCTCCTCTTTCACTTTCATCAAGAGGCTTTTTAGTTCCTCTTCACTTTCTGCGATAAGGGTGGTATACCTGAGGTTATTGATATTTCTCCTGGCAATCTTGATTCCAGCATGTGCTTCTTCCAGCCCAGCGTTTCTCATGATGTACTCTGCATATAAGTTAAATAAGCAGGGTGACAATATACAGCCTTGACATACTCCTTTTCCTATTTTAGGTTAGTACTCAGTAAATCCATTGACACTAAACTTAAAGTTTATCTCATAGATATGTACGTAAAAAAGATAATCTCTGTTTTCTTCTTGGCAGGTGTCCTTGTAGACTTGGGTCTGGAGGAAAATGGGACAGCCTATCAGAGAGCAGAGAAATATGTTGTTCGTCTAGACAATGAGATACAAACCAAGTTTGAAGTTTTTATGAGAAGGGTGAAACAGAACCCGTACACGCTGTTTGTGCTAGTTCATGACAACTCCCATGTGGAACTAACGAGGTGATTGCTTCAGAGTGAGCAAATACAATATTTCTCCTCCAACAGTAATGGTTATGTAATAAGTGATTGCCAAGGTGGTAATTTGAAAGCCCGGAGACCGCACCGTTCGGCCTCGTCTCACGGGTGACTCATTCCCGCCCTTCGCCTGCTCTCCCAATGTTGCTTACTGCTTTAATGTTGATGTTAACTATACCGTGGGTGGATTTTCAAATTCAAAATTTCAAGTTCCTGTTAAAATTCCATCTTAAGAGCATCTTGGGACTTGGCTGCTCCCGGGAAAGCGTGACAGCAAGGAGGAGGTGGGGAGCGACCTCCCAGAAGGTCCACGTGCTTTCCTGTCACCACCTTCCTCCTTGGTTCTTCTCCTTCCCTCCTTTTCTGGGTCCTCTTTTCCTCCCTTCCCTGCTATTTCTCCTCCTCCTTACCTTTCTCTCTTTCCTCTTCCCTTTAACAGCAGTAGAGATGCCACTTCAATGATCTGAGAGCATTTTCAGAATCTTCCACAATTTGCCAGTTTAAACAAAAGAACATTCTCTTTATGGGCTTTTTAAATGAAAGAGTAGCAGGTGTGGTGTGATGGAGTCAGATCAAATCACGGTACTTATCTGGTAGGGGGTATCTTTGTTGCTATGGATTCAAAAAAGTAAAAAGTTTTTTTTTTAAGGGAAAATAGCTGTCACATATTACATATCATGGTTTGTCCGAACCAGGTCGGGAGAGGGAAATTTTAGCATCCTCAAGCGCTCACAGACTTTATTTCCTTAGGACACACTGCGGTTAGGCATCTGGATTTTGTTTTTTGATCTGTGATGGAGATGTCAGAATCACAAAAGCACTTGTTCAGAAGCTAGAATGTGCTTGGTATTCCATAATCTCGTCTAGAGCCCTATGCAGGTGTAAGATCTTGCGTAACTTGTTAGATTTGCAAAGAAGGAAAGAGGGGTGAGAAGGGGGTAGGAAAGGTAAAGAAAAGAAATTTTGCCCACATCCTGTTCAGTTACTGCTTGTGTTCTAAGCTGTCTGAAAGGGGTAAGAGGGTTATTTTTGCTCTTCCACATCAAATGCTGGTTGTTTCCACTGCTGCTCTCAGTTAATAAGAACTTAAAAAAATAAGAGCTAAGACATGGCCTCTGTTTTGCTCTCTGATTGTGCATCTAGTCACTTAGATGAGGAGGTGTTAATGTGGCTTTCAATGTCTCTACAGCGTCATGTCGGGCTCTTTGTCACATGGTGAGCCCAGCCATGGATTGGCTGACAGGGTCATTAACGGCAGAGAGGTTCTGGAAGCTTTCAACCTCCTGGTGCTCCAGGTCGCCTCCTGTCCATACACTCTGCAGACCCAACAGTCCCGAATCAGCACCAGCAACGAGGTGCACTGGATACAGCTGGACAGCACAGTGAGTCTCCTCCCCACCTTCTGACAGGCATGTTCTCAGTTCCCTCGGGAGCAGAGCAGCGTCTAAAATATGACCAAAAGTCTAACGTGTGCTTGAGCTTCTAAAAGTTCCATATGCTTACAATCAGTATTCACTAGAAGCTAATGAATGGGCTTCCCAGGTGACTCAGTGGTAAAGAATCCACCTGCCAATGCAGGAGACTCAGTTTTAATCCCTGGGTTGGAAAAATCCCCTGGAGAAGGGAATGGCAACCCACTCCAGTATTGTTGCCTGGAGAATCCCGTGCACAGAGGAGCCTGGTGGGCTATAGTCCATGAGGTCGTAAAGAGTCAGACATGACTTGGTAACTAAACAATAACAACAACAAAAGCCAGTGAATAGTGTTCTCTATAAATTTGATTCGGTGGTTTCTACTTTAGGTTACCATGCAGATACAAAATTATCCACCTGTGTAGTTTGTCCCCCTAAAATGTAATGTGATCTGACATAGCCATCAATATCCTGGATTAGTTCTGTGCTTTTGAATAATTCATTCTGAGATTTCCCTGGTGGTTCAGTTGTTAAGACTGCCTTCCAATGCAGGGCATGTGAAGATCCCACATGCCTTGTGGCTAAAAAACCAAAACATAAAACAGAAGCAATACTGTAACAAGTTCAATAAAGACTTTAAAAAAGGTCCACATCAAAAAAAAGAGAGAGAGAGAGAGAGACATAGAGAAAACAGATTGGTGGTTGCCAATTGGTGGGGGCTGGAGGGTGGACAAAATGGGTGAAGGTGGTCAAAAGGTACCAATATCCAGTTATAAAATGAAAAAGTTCTGGGGAAATAATGTACAGCAAGGTGACAGTAGTTCATAACACTGTTCAGTACATTTGAAAGTTGCTCGGAGAGTAGATCTTAAAAGTTCTCACCACAAGAAAAAAAGAATTAAAACCATGTGTGGTGATGGGTGGATGTTAACTAAACTTCTTGTGGTGATAATTTCACAACACATGCAAATAGCAGATTATTATGTTGTACACCTGAAACTAAGGTAATGTTCATGTCAATTATATTTCAGTAGTTTTAAAAAAGAAAAGATCAAGTTATACACCCTGTGTGTTAGTCACTCAGTCGTGTCCGACTCTTTTATGACGCCATGGACTGTAGCCCACTAGGCTCCTCTGTCCATGGGATTCTCCAGACAATACTGCAGTGGGTTCCCATTTCCTTCTCCAATATATACACCTTAAATAAATACAATTTTTATTTGTAAAAACAAAATGACAAACATAAAAAAAAAGAAAATAAAAACAAAGTAGAATAAGACAATTGCAAAAAACCAAAGTGCTCTGTGGGTTGAAGGAGGGAAAGTCCCACCCACTGGAGAGCATCAGGAATGGACGTGGAGGACAGAGCGCATGGGGTGGGCTCTGGAGGAGAGGAGGGACGGGAGCAGACGCTGATGACTGCAGACAGCAGGGCAGGGCCATAGAGGAGGAAGCATCAGGCATTGTTCAGAGAAAACTTAGTGGGATTGAATGAAACCTGAAAACATACATGTGGAATCCTTGAGACCAGGCTGGGAAAGCTTACACTTGTTACATGACTGTGAACAATTTTTTAGCAAGGGCACAGTATTATTAGAAATAGCAGAACCTACTCTTTTTTCTTTTTTGGCTGTGCATGCAGTTTGCAGGATCTTAGTTCCCCAATCAAGTATTGAACCCGGGCCATGGCAGTGAAAGTGCTGATTCCTAACCACTAGACCGCCAGGGAACTCCCAGAATATGCATAATTCTTATATTTTTTAGGTTCACAATTATTCATAATTCACAATTATTCAATGTTAATATACAGCTCTATGAATTGTCACGAACTGAACATACCCATGGAAACAGCCCTTAGATGAAAAACTAGAACATGAGCTTCACTCCAGAGGCCAGGCACTCCGTCGCCAGAGGGAGGCACTATTCTGGCTTGGTTTGCCTCATTTTGAATGTTATATAAATGGAATGGTGCAATAGGCATGGGCTTTCCAGGTGGCACTAGTGGTAAAGAACCTGCCTGCCAATGCAGGAGACGAAAGAGATTCAGGATTGATCCCTAGGTTGGGAAGATCCCCTGGAAGAAGAAATGGCACCCACTCCAGTATTCTTACCTGGAGAATCCCATAGGCAGAGAAGCCTAGTGGGCTGCATGCAGTCCATGGGGTCACGAAGAGTTGGACACGACTGAGGTCATGCACACATGCAGTAGGCGCTCTGTTATAATAACTTCTTTTGCTCAAAATTGTTTGTGAGATTTTTTTATATTTTACATGAGTCGTGAAACACTCTGCTTTTGGTTGTATATAGGTTACGCTGGGTGACTCACCACAGTTGATTTATTCATCCTATTCACTGATTTCAGATGCTGCTTTGAGCATGCTAGCTCATGCCTTTTAGTAGATATCTGTATACATTTTTGTTGGGTATGTATCTGGGAGTGAAATTGCTGAGTGCAGAGTTCAGCTTTAGTGGATACTAAGAGGCTGCATTTTAAGGCAATTTATTAACTATAAGAGGTCAAGTCAAAGTGATTAGAAAGGTGGGGGTGATTCATCTGGCTTTTCTGATAATTCAGGTTCAAATGAACAAGTACCTCAATCAAAATAGAGGTGCTGGCAATAAAAAGGATGGAAGAAATGGTAACTTTTCTAGGATTTGTTTTTTGAGGAAGAGGGAAAAGGCAGAGATATTTTTAAGGTGATGCCTTTAGTGGGAAAAGAGAAGACAGAAGTGCAGTAGACCTGCGTGTGGAAGGCAGACAAGACAGATTCGAACTGAGTTGAGGCCAGGCAAGTGCACCATGGCAAACACAGAGTGGGAGTAGGAACTGGGACTTTAGGATGAGGATTTGGAATATTTTTTCAGGAACGCTGATCACTGACCAGAGCAGCTGGTGTAGATGAAATCATGGAAGAAAATAATGAAGAGAATGGCTGAGCAGGCAGCAAGGCCAAGGACTGAGGTTTGGCCTCAGGAGTCCTTGGTGATCTTCCAGGGAACAGCGTCTACAGAGCGGAGGGTTGGGCTGGAGGAAAAGCAGAGATGGCAGAGCAAAGACGGGTGGTGAGCTCAGGGTCACTGAGAGGGCAGGACTCTGGGAGCGGAGATTTTTTTAAGCAGAGGAACATTTTCCCCAAAGATACAAGAATTCAGTAAATCATGTCACTTATGATTTGTGATACTGGAGGAGCCCAGGAGCTCTAGTTCTTCAATCCCTTCTAGCTCCAGATGATTCTAAGCCATCTATTTAACAAGCTGCCCCTATCATTTTGCTAAGAAAAAAGAAAGAGAAGTTTAAAATGAAATTTAAAAAATGAAAGCATTTTTTTCAGATCTTCTCACTTTTTAATTGGATTGGGGAGATTGCTGTTGAGTTATATGAGCTCTTTATAGATTTTGGGTATTAACCCCTCATCAGGTAAATGATTTGCAAGTATTTTCTCCTATTCAGTAGGTTGCCTTTTCATTTTGTTTCCTTTGCTGTGCAGAATCTTTTTAGTTTGATATAGTCCCACTTCCTTATTCACAGTTTTTTCTAATTTTCAGGCAATAACCTGTTACAGGTCCCTTCTCCCCTAACCCTGAAAATAAGACACCTTGTGTCCTACCCTCACTGGGTTTTGCTCTGTGTTTTGAACCAGGAGGACATGAGCTGCGAGGAGAAGCTGTACTTCGGCCTGAATGACTACAGTAAATCTCTGCAATGGGGAATCACGAGCCCCCTTCTGAGATGTGACGAGACATTTGAAAAAATGGTGAACACACTCTTGGAGAGGTAAATAAGGACCTTCAACCTCGTCTTTAGCTGTTCTTGTTTGTCTGAACATGCCAAACGTCTTTTTGGTCAGAGTCACAGGGAGTTTTGGTGGAGCCCAGGCTATGCAAATGACACTCAAGAGCAGAATAAAAATAGCCTTTCCTGAGATGACCTTTCACTCAGCTGGGTTTTCTATCATCATCCAGGACCAGCAAAGGAATCCGGTGACCCCAAGCGGGAAGGAGAACCACCTTCCGTGCTCTGAATCATCTCCCAGGCAGGTTCATTCACAGCTGTACCCAGAGATGATGCGGGCAGAGAGGGATTGGCTTATTAGAAGCCATTCCTCTGGGGTATGGCCTCCCCCTCCCCACCGTGCACTCCACACTTTTCTCCTCTGTCTACCACAGGCCAGCACCCTCAGTAAAGAAATGAAACTTTACTTTGAGAGACTTGAAGTGTAAACTGGAGAACACTAAAAAATAATCAGATCGTTTGAGCTCAGTTCCAAGTGGCCCTCCTCCAGTCCCTGACTTTGGGGTAAAGGATTATGACTCTGTCTAATTTTTCTTCCTCGATTTCAGGTCAAATGCTGGAACAGCAAAGGGATTTTCTGTTTTGTTTGTTCATTTTTCCCCCCGTCTCTGATCTTGAACTATAGACTCAAAAAAAGAGGCATAAGAATTTAACCTAATAGGGAATTTCACAGCAGTCCAGTGGTTAGGACCGCGATTCAGTCTGTGGTTGGGGAACTGAGATCCCTCAAGCCGGGCATGGCCAAAAAACAAAAGAAAATAATTTAACCTAATAGAAGTTCCTCCCTGTCCTCCACTACAATATTCTGTCTGATCATCCAGTGATGGGGCAGTCGGGCTCTTTGTGATGAGACACGTTCTCATTTTTAGTAGCTCTAGTTCTTAACACTGTCTCTCATCGATCACAAACCATCTATTTAAAAGCTGCCCTATATGGCTGCTAAGAAAGAGAAATAAAGATGATCGGGGAGAAACGTCCAACCCAGCAAGTTATTGGGCGGTGTCAAGAAAAGGAACAGGCTTACAGTGGGATTTTGTGCTTTTGCAGCTGTTGGGTTTGAGAAGACTTAACAGACACTGTGATGTCAATCCCTTCATGGCACCTGTGATCTGAGATTTCTAAAACCACCCCATGAGGGTAAAACCTCCCCTCTAAGTGTTCCCCAGCCTCCCCCTGTTCTATCCGCCAGCTTGGAACCTATCTTTTCTTCCAATAACATCTTGGAGTTTTATAACTCGTCTTTTAATGGACAGTCCCATCAGCTCCTATACAACTTTTGTAATCCTTACAAAAACTATGATTACAATTGAATACAAGCAAAAAAAATTGGGAAAACTATTCACTTCTGAGTTCATAGCTCTTTCAGTTTAAAATTTAAATGCCTGCATGTCAGATGGTAAAGAATCTGCCTGCAATGCGGGCGACCTGAGTTCATTTCCTGGGTTGGGAAAATCCCCTGGAAAGGGGATTGGCAACCCACTCCAGTATTCCTGCTTGGAGAATTCCATGGACAGAGGAACCTGGTGGGCTACAGTCCATGGGGTCACAAAGAGTCAGACACAACTGAAGAACTAACACTTTCACTTTTCACGTCAAAGTTACCTTTGATCTAACTATGGTTTTCTTACATGCCCCAGCAAAAAAAAAAGCAAAAAAAACAAACAGTAAGCCTTAAACTTGGATCATCTGTGCTCACTTCCTCCAGCCCAGGTCCCCCAGGCTCATAATAGCTGTGATTTATTGAACACTTGAATGGATTGGTTCAGGAGGACCGATGGAACTAAAGGATTTCTTTACCTTCCCCCAGTCTACTAAATCTTTACCACTTGAGAAGACATTGTCAAAGAACTGAATAAAATCCACACTCTTGTCTCTGACTGATTGGATAATCTTAGGCAAGTAGCTGAATTTCTCCCAGCCCTTAAATCAGCATCTTTCCATGAGAAGGTGAATCTGAACCCAGGGAATCAATTCATAGTCTTTTCCAGCTCTAGGTACTTCAAAACCACAGTAGTCATTTGCTGACCCGAACTGGTATTTGACCCTGGGCTTTCCTGTGCGAGGTTGGGATGACTGTTTCACTTTAAATAGAATTATAAAGTGGAGCAAAGGTGAAATTCCCCTCTGGTCTCCCCAGCTGCTGGGCGGCTGCCTGGAAGTCGGCATCCAGGAAGAAAGTTCATAGCCCCGCCATCCTTCTCCAGTCTCCACGGGAGGCCCAGCCAAGCTCTGGTCCAGGCCTTGCTTTCCACAGGCCTGCTTTCTTGACCAGCACCTCTTCATGTCTGCAAGTGGGTCCTCTTTACCCATGTGTATTCCTTATGTCTTCTGGCCGGGTCTTATGAGGAATAGCTTGTAAATGAGAGGTTTATTTTCTGCCTGCTCGGTAATTATAAAAACAAAAAACAAAACAAAACAAAAAACAGCCGAGGTGGAGAGCGGGGAATGTTGGGGTGAGTCAAGGGCACCCCTGCTATTTCCGCAGGCTCCTTTCACCCAGGTGGATGGGAAACCACACCACTAGGGGATGCTATTTCTCCAGCCGGCTCCAAGCTTCCTCCATTTTTATGAGAAGATACTGTTATTGCCCTGACTCAGTGGACATGAGCTTGAGCAAACTCCAGGAGATGGTGAAGGACAGGAAAGCCTGATGTGCTGCAGTCCCCGGGGTCGGAAAGAGTCTGACACGACTTAGTGGCTGAGCAATAACAATTGTTATTGCTACAGGGGAGCTGACCTCAAATTAGCCATAATAATTACTGTTTTTACAACTTCTACTTCACAGACATTACATTAATGTATCGGTTTCCCAACTATAGTTTTAAGTATCAGAGAAATAAACTACCAAGCATTCTAACCCCAGGCCAGCAGCAAGAGCTTAGAATCTAGGGATGATCCTTTACAACTCTGTGGACAGTCTGAGCAGACCAGTGCTTCTCAAGATACAATTGGTACAAATCACCTGGGGACCTTGTCCAGGCTGTTTGGGATTCCGTACACATTGGGTAGGAGGGTTTGGCATATCTAACAAGCTCCCAGGTGGTGATGCTGCTGGTTCAGAGACCACTCTGGGAGAAGCTAGGATCCTTAGACTGTCCCTAAGCCTCTTGAACTTGAAGTACCTATCCCAGCAGGTGTTGTGCGCTTAGCTTTTCCTTCTAGTTATGTGGGCTCCAAGGTCATTCTTTTTTTTCTTTTTCTTTTTTTAATTTTGTATTGGGGTATAGCCAATTAACAATGTTGCAATAGTTTCAGGTGAACAAGGAAGGGAGTCAGCCATACATATGCACGTATCCATTCTCCCCCAAACTCGCCTCCCATCCAGGCTGCCACATAACATTGAGCAGAGTTCCCTGTGTTCTACAGGAGGTCTCCAAGTTCATTCATTTTTGACAAACTTATTTGTTTTTAATTGAAGGATAGTTGCTTTACAATATTGCTTTGGTTTCTGCCATACATCAACATGAATCAGCCATAGGTACACATATGTCCCCTCCCTCTTGAATCCCCCTCCTACCTCCCATCCCAGTCCTACCCCTCTGGGTTGTTACAGAACCTCAGTTTGAGTTCCCTGAGTCAGAAAGCAAATTTCCTCTGGCTGTTTTACAAACGGTAGTGTATATGCTTCCATGCTACTCTCTCCAGTCGTCCCACCTTCTCTTTCCTCCCCCCGACCCGTGTTCATAGTCTGTTCTCTGCATCTCCACTGCTGCCCTGAGAATAGGTTCAGCAGTACCATCTTTCTAGGTTCCATATATGTGTGTTAATATCCGATATTTGTCTTTCTTTTTCTGACTTCACTCTGTATAATAGGCTCTAGGTTCATCCACCTTGTAAGAACTGACTCAAATCCAGGTCATTCTTGAGCTCAAGCCCACCACCCAGCACTCTCCCCTTCCCACCCTGCTGGTCTCCATTTCTACTGCACAGCCCTTGCGACCCCAGGGCCCCCCGCCCCCCATGCTAGCGCCCCCTGTGTTCTGTTGAAGGTACCCCAGGCTGCATAGCATGGTGGTCCGCTGCTACCTCCTCATCCAGCAGTACTCGGAGGCGCTGATGGCCCTGACCACCGTGGCGTCCCTGCGCGACCACAGCACGCCGGAGACCCTCAACATCATGGATGACCTCCTCAGCTGCCCGGGGAAGAACCGCAGCGGGCGCGGACACATGCTCATCCTCAGGGTGCCCTCCGTGCAGCTGGCGATGCTGGCCAAGGAGCGGCTGCAGGAGGTGCGCGACAAGCTGGGGCTCCAGTACCGCTTCGAGGTGGTCCTGGGGAACCCCGCCTCTGAGCTCAGCGTGGCAGCCCACTTTGTGGCGCGACTAAAGGTTAGCAATGGACAGACCTTCGCTCCGTTTTCTAGGACCACCCCCCACCACCCCGTGCAGGCGGCTCAGAGGCCTGCAGTTTGCTAGAGTTTCGCACAAGTGTCACGCGATCTTCGTGACAACGTAAAGGCTAAGCTAAGGGACGTGTCCGCCTTCCTAGTTTATTAACATTCGGTCTGGGTCCCCGGTGCTAGTGCATGCATGCAGTTGGTCTTCCATGCTCTCCGACTGCAGGTGCAAAAAAAAATGCGATGACCCAATTTCACCCCCTGTTTATTGACCTTGTTCAAGATTCATCTAGCCCACGGCCATCTGTTTTCTCAGAAAACAAAAAAAAGGTAAGTTGTTCTCTTGGACCTCCGTGGGGGCACGCCTTTCAATATCATCCATTCACTGAATCTTTTCTGTCCACTCAGAGTCGGTAAAGTATCTTGTTTTCTCTTCAGGGCTCACAGAGGACGATTGCCCAGCCTCTTGCATGTGGATTCCCCAACAGTTTGCTGTTTCTTTGTACTTGCTTTGGCCCCAAGCGTGGGCTGGACTGAGACTCTTCCAAGCCTGTGCATGGCTAAGTCCCCCACCGCTCTGCACGGGGAAGGCATTGCTTTTTCTGAACCCCTCCTGTCAGGTGTGGTGGGCGGGGGAGGCTTCTTTGATCAACTAACCTAAGTCCCTACCTCATGCCCCGCTCAGATTTTTCCGGGGACTTTTCTAATCCAATGTGTCCCCAGCTCTTTGACAGCATTTAATGAAATTCTGCACGCAGATAGGTGTGGTACTGAGCAAGGCGCTCTATGTCAGGGTTAGATCAACGTGGTTTCTGAACCTTGCGGAAACTAAATACTGAGCTAACCTGGATGAAGAAAAGCCTAGTTTGACACGAATTCTATAAAAAGAAAGCCTACAGTCTTAGAGGATTTCCATCTGGGCTGCAGTTTACCAACTGCAAAATGAGCCTTAGACTGCATGGTCTCTAAGGGCTGTAATTTGAGGGTTATTATTTCATATTCATAGAGCATTTTGCAAATGTAAACCTTTGTATTGTGTTCTACTACCTAACTCAAATAATCCAAAATGCAAACAAAATGTCTCGTATTAGCTTGATACACAACTGCAACAAATAAATCTGTCTAAACGTAGAAGCTCCTGTATTTAGTGGACGTTGTAACATTTACATTTCACATATGGGTATATAGATACAATGTTCACAGTTTTGAATTAAAGACATAGACTACAATATAGCAATATTCCTGGGATAAGTAAGAAATGGGAATCCTGAAACTCTTCTCACAATATAACTTGTTAGTTATGAGACAATTTGACTGATGCTAATGATGAGGAATCTGGACCGGCAGGTAATCAGCCCTGCTCTGCAAGGTCTCACACACCTGCTGCAGGGAGATGCTCTAAAAGGCTGTGAGACTGCAAGGTCTTCTCTGGGTCTCCACTGGGATTGACTGGGTGTAGCTGCTTAAAGCGTCTTAGGTCATTTGTTCAGACACTTACTAAGTCAGTGTAAATCAGCAGTCTTCAATAATTTGCCCCCGTGGGCCATAGTTTGAAAACCAGTCAATAATTGAGGTTCCTACCTGACTGCAAGCACATCAGAATCACCTGCAGGGCTTCCAGGGGCTGCTGTGGGTGTGCCATGAAGAGATCTCAAGTAATTACCTCTCAAGCAGTTACACCTCAATTCACATGAGAAGTGGCCAAGTACCAGCTACATGGAAGAGATTTCCAGAGACTTCCCTGGTGGTCCAGTGGTTAAGACTCTGCCCTGTAATGCAGGGGTGCATGTTTGATCCTCTTGGAACTAAGATCCCATATGCTGTAGGGGGTGGCTTAAAAAAGAGAGAGAGAGATTTCCATATGTTCAAAATCCCTCAATCACATCGATCCATCCTTTTTATATTCCACCTTTTTTATTTTTAAAAAAATATTTATTTTTATTTATTTATTTGTCTGTACCGGGTCTTTGTTTCAGCACACAGGATCTTTAGTTGGCAGCATGTGGAATCTAGTTCCCTGGCCAGGGATCAAACCCGGGCCCCCTGCATTGCAAGGTAGTCTTAACCACTGGACCACCATGGAAGTCCCTATTTTCCACTGGTGTGGGAGTGAAACTTTGAAATGTTTGCATCCTTAGTAAGACTGACACTTGCCAGGTGGTCTCTATTTCACCTACTGATTTCTAAATTATTAATACCAACTTCATTTACCACTGACGAAAAGCACCAATGTGCCTTTTGCCTCTAGCCTTGGGTAATATCCAGTGCCTCTTTTTCCATTAGGGGGCCTTATTTTTGTGCTTACCTCTAATTATCCTTTAGGTATTATGGTTAACTTCTAAGTGATAATAAGTACTTGGGAAGGATATAAGTTGATATCTGAATAAGTTAGTCTGTCCAGGAGGCCTGTGAAGCTTTCCTTAGATTTCCTTGACCTTGAAGCCCAGATGAGCCCCTAAGTCAATGCTGTCTCAGTCTTTTGTGTTGTCTTAACTGCTTCTGTAGGAAAAGCACCCTGAGGACATGATAGACCCATAGAGGAATGGCAGCCATCCATCATCGGAAGTAACAATGTGGCAGAAAAACTTTATATAGTGGGTTTGCCTTACTCTGATTGGTCAAGAGTAAAAGTGGAATCTGTTTAATCATTTTTTGAAAATAATTCTCCTTATAAAACACGACATCTATTCTCCCATCATTATAACTCAACCTCATTCTGGCTAGAACCATGAAATATATTTGGGGAGACCCTGGAGTCGGATCTCATAAGTCCAACGAGAAGGTTTTTGAGTAAAATGATTCTTATTTGCGGAATTATTTGCTTTGATTTAGGTAATGTTCTAGTTCCCTTTAACATGAAAATATATGGAAAACTGAATTGGGGGTGGGGAGAAACTTTCTGCTAATGTCTTAATGTTTGTGACAGATTGATTTTCTAAGACATAGAAAGTCTCTAAAACTTATAAATAGTTATGTAGATCCACTGAGTTCTCCTTGGCATAAAAATATATGACAAAAGATTGAGGTTTGGGGGCTCTTCCAGTTTTACAAACTCTATGCATTTTACTTGAAGTAATTGTGAGTATATTTATTTCCAAGACTGGCTTTTATAGACATCAACAAACCAGTAACCAAACTCTGTTATATTATATCATATCATATCCTGCCTGATATATTTCTTTTTATCCCATTTTGGTTTTAGCAAAGGAAATACCTGTCTATTTTAAAATAACATTATAATGCATCTCTTAATACCTCACTTCTTAGTCTTTGTTCCCTAAAACATTATCAGAACTGTCAGTTCATTTCTTAAAACTCCTGCTAGAAAGCTGATATAAAGCACAATTAGATGCTACACACTTCATAAAAAGTAGTAGAAATCACCTTATCCACTTAAGAGATGGTTTATTTTCTTTCTGCTCTAAAATAGAAAAAAAATCTGTAAGCTCTTTTCACTTTCGAGCATCCTTCAAGTTGAGACTTACTTCCTCTTGATAAATTCCTGTATTTGAGATTGTTCCATTTATTAAAGATATACACATATGTGTATATGTATATTTCAGTTAATGTATACAGATGATTATATATAAATTTTGCTGTGATTATTTTATTAGTCATTTACAACCAAAATGGTCTTTTTCAATCAATCAGTCCCAAGAGTCTTTCCATTATACAAAGAAAGTGTTGTACTTAAAAGCACTGAGTCACGTAGTTTAAGTAGGGTTTCTGTAAGGTTTGCACCATTGGTGGGATATTTCACATTGTATATTTCTTTGATGTGCATGGCCTAATACATGATATATTCATTAAGACCTCCTGTTTTACCTTATTGAGATAAAGTGGAAGGCCACATTCTTCTAGAGTACTTGGTGTATTCTTTTCAGTAGCAATTAAAATATATGTACACACACAAACACACTTATTGGAAATCATTTGGAAGCACAGATGTGTGTAAAATCTGATTGTAGAAACAAAAAAGGTGGAAACTCAATGAGGGGTTTTAATTTTATTGTATGGGTCCCCTTCTACAGACCTGGAGAGGAAATGAAGCGGAAGAGTGGGTCCCTCGAACGTACCAGGATCTAGAAGGTCTGCCTTGTATTGTGATATTAACTGGCAAAGATCCTCTTGGAGAAACCTTTCCCAGGTATGATGCAAATCACTAATTCTCATTTTCCATTGGTTGCTTGGCTGAGCTGACGGTTAAAACTTGGCTGATGCTCACCCACTTCTTTTACTTGGCAAGTGAGAAGGCAATTGTTTTACTCGGGGATATAAGAAATTTAGCCTTCTTGGATTCTTTCAACTTTCCAGAGATTGCCTAGCAATTTGGGGAATGAGAGAGAAACCCTGGAGGAGAAGTGTTTATGCCTGAAAGCTAGGCAGCCAGAGAGGCAGGGAGGAGAAGCATTGCCCCCAAATAAGGAGCTTTTTGGATGAAATGTCTCTGTTAGGCTGCTGTTCCCTCAAGGATCTGAGGCCTGTGGGTTGGAAGGCGATAGCAAGAATAGTCATTGTTGTTGTTTAGTTGCTCAGTTGTGTCTAGCTCTTTGGGGCCCTGATGGACTGTAGCCCGCCAGGCTCCTCTGTTCATTGGATTCTCCAGGCAAGAATACAGGAGTGGTTTGCCATTTCCTTCTCCAGGGGATTTTTCCAACCCAGGGATTAAACCCGAGTCTCCTGCATTGGCAGGCAGATTCTTTGCCACTGAGCCACCTGGGAAGCCCAAGAATAGTCACAGCACTCACTGAGTGCTTGCTGTGAGTTAAGTGAAGTGAACGTTTCTCAGTCATATCTGACTCTCCGTGATCCCATGGACTGTAGCCCACCAGGTTCCTCTGTCCATGGGATTTTCCAGGCAAGAATACTTAAGTGGGTAGCCATTCCCTTCTCCAGGGAATCTTTCCGATCCAGCGATCAAACCCAGGTCTCCTGTATTGCAGGCAGGTTCTTTACCGTCTGAGACACCAGGGAAGCCCATTGGGTATTGCTCTAAACACCTTACCTGTGCCACGTCATTCATTCCTTGCAGTAACTGTCAGCTGGGCACTGTTACTCTATTCTATGTGTGGAGAAAGTGATGTGACTATCCCAAGGTCCTAAGAGCTAGGAGGTGGCAGCGCTGAGGTTTACATCAAGGATTACCTGGCACTGAAGCTCACCATTTTGACCGCTGTCAGCCACTCGTAAACGCTGCGTGCCTCACCAAAGACACCATTACTCTGTTCAGGTCTCTGAAATACTGTGACCTCCGGTTAATTGATTCGAGCTACTTAACCCGCACGGCCTTGGAGCAGGAGATGGGGCTGGCCTGCTGCTATGTGTCCAAGGAGGTGATCCGGGGGCCCACTGCCGCCCTGGACCTCAGCGGCAAGGAGCAGGAGCGAGCCGCGGCCAGCGAGAATGACACGGAGGAGCTGCTGATCGACCTGGAGAGACCCCAGAGTAACAGCAGTGCCGTCACGGGAACTTCAGGTCAGTGCTTTCTCTCTCCAGGGGTTGGGGCAGGAGAGAGGAAGGGGTAGAAGTAGGGAAGGCAGAGGCACCTGCTGACTCCCATCCGGCTTTCAGAGCAGCGGTGACTGACCTGGGCATCCCCTCCAGACCTCAGTCCTGGGGAGACATAGTTGACAAACGTGAGTCTTGAGCAGCCACAAGACATTTGCCTGGGAAGCACTTAATGAAGAGCTTGCTAAGAGGTTAAATGCATGCGTGCACGCTGCATGCTAAGTCACTTCAGTCATGTCCAACTCTTTGCGACCCTATGGACTGTAGCCTGCCATGTTCCTCTGTCCAAGGGATTCTCCAGGCAAGAATACTAGAGTGGGTGGCCATTTCCTGCTCCAGGGGATCTTCCTGACAAGTAGGCTAAATACAATAAGTAAATTTCATTAACCCTCACTAACACCACGTCTCCTAGTCTCTGTACCATCTCATCGATATTACGCATCTGATATTTGCACAAAGGCCTTCTTTTCCTTCCAGACCCTGAAGGGGTTTGTGCTAATTGGCCTAGTACCTGGCACTGAGTGTGTGTTTGAATGAATGAGTGACTTTTCCCCCAAGTACCTAAATGGCAAGTGTTTATACACTGAAGGCTACTCTGAGACCACTGGTTGATTGGGATGACCCAGCCTACAGCCTACCAACCGCCCTCTTATTATGTTACTGTATGGCTGATGGCAGTGCCTGGCATGAATTTTCTTCTGCTAAATAGTATTAAGCAAATGCAGCATTATTTCCAGGGCTTCCCAGGTGGCGCTAGTGGTAAAGAACCCGCTGCCCATGCAGGAGACATAAGAGACGTCAGTTGGATCCCTGGGTAGGGGCGATCCCCTAGAGGAGGGCATGACAATCCACTCCAGTATTCTTGCCTGGAGAATCTCATGGACAGAGGAGGCTGGTGGGCTATGGTCCATGGGGTTGCAAAGAGTTGGACAGGACTGAAGCAACTTACCCTGCACACACAGCATTATTTCCATTTTTTTTTTTTCTGATTGTGCAAGTTATAATAGAGTTTAATATAGAAAACTTGGAGAATGTAATGAAGTATAGAGAAGAAATGAAAAATGAAAACCCCACAACAGAGGGACCCACCATTCACGTTCCTTCTGCCCCATGTTTCCCTTCTCTTACCTCATGACACTAACACACACGCACGCACACACACACTTCCCTTCTGAATGGAAGAGGCAGGTATCTGCCTGGAAGAGCACAAGGACTGTCCTACCAGGATATGCTTCAGTCATGGGTCGGGGCTGTACCCCCCATCCCCTAAGATAGGCTCCCTGGGTCTGACTGGCAGACCAGTTCAGAATAAAAGAGGGAGTTTGGGAGGATGGTAAAGGGTAACAGAAGGGAAGGGAAGAGCACACCTAGAAGCTTTTCCACACCAGCCAGCATCAGTGAGGGAAGAGGAGGAAGGCAGGGTGGGGTGGGGTGATGAGAGGCCTCTTCTTTCCTGGGCAATCAGCCCCCTCCCTTTCCTACACGTGGAGAGCTGCCCCACAGATTCCAGATTCTGGCCTTGCTCTCATGAACCCTGCTGTATGGAGTTCCCCCTCCCCAATCTTGGAGGACCCAGGTGCTGCCCTCCTACACACACCACCCTACCCACCACCCCACCAGCCTCTGGCTGACTTTCAGGGTCCTCGGGGTGCTCATCGCCCAAGGCATGCAGGCCAGAGGACTCAAGGGCTTTCAAGACAGAAGGAAACCCTCAAGTAGAAGTCAGCTGAGCAGCGGTGATGGGGTCATGAGCCTCTGGTTACTGGTCCTTCACCTAGGAGCTTCCAAGGTTGGGATTTGCCCACATGCCTGGGAGGCACCAGTCTGAGCAGAAAAGGTCTTGTGATGCGATTCTGATTTGTGTTCAAACCACTTGGTCGCTCAGTCCTGTCTGACTCTGTGACCCCATGGACTGTAGCCCTCCAGGCTCCTCTGTCCATGGAATTCTCCAGGCAAGAATACTGGAGTGTATTGCCACGCCCTTCTCCAGGGGATCTTTTCAATCCAGGGATGGAACCCAGATCTCCTGCATTGCAGGCGGATTCTTAACCGTCTGAGCCACCAGGGGAGGGTGGGGGTGGGGGATATTTGCGATGAGTTGGCTGCAGGTGAGCAGATCTCAGCCCTGGCGGGTAGGGAGAGAGGAGGTTACGCCCCGCCTTCCCACGCCGGTCTGGTCCAGGCATCTATGGAAGCGGCTGCACCCTGGGGAGCCTGTCCACAGCCTGGAGGGTGGGGCCTGGGACCCCAGAAGGAGCGAGTGCCACTGGACAGGACTTGGGTGTAGAGCGTGTGTTGGTCAGGGTTCTGGAGTGATTCGGATGGTTGGTTTAGCGACGTAACGAGAGGAGAGTTTAATAACCCGCGATGTACAAAGACGCGGGCAGGATAGAGAGGAGGAGCAGGAGGCGGCGGGGTGGTCCGTTCCAGGGCCCCGGGGTTATCTGCGGGCTGAAGACGCGGGGAGGGTCGGGCCTGGATCGAGGTTTCTCCTGGCCGCCCGGAGGAAACCGGGAATAAATACCCATTTCCGAGCCCACCCGGCAGTCAGGGCGGGCGTTGAGGGGGCGCCAGGGGACGGCGGGGGAGAAGGGGCGCGAGGGGGGCGGCAGGGCGCCAGGGGCGGAGGGGCGGCCCGAAGCCCGAGCGCCGCCTGGATGGACCCCGGGCCTTCCCTCGGGGCAGGGACGGCGGTGACAGCGCGGCGTGTGGGTCTTCTTTCAGGCTCCATCATGGAGAACGGGGTCAGCTCGTCCAGCACCGCCGACAAGTCCCAGAAGCCGCCCCCGACGCCCAGCTTCCGGAACCCGGCCCCCAGCGCGGGGCTGGACGAGGGGCTCTCGGCCGGCCCGGCGGGGCCCGGGGAGCCCCTAAAGCAGGAGTGCGACTCGCTGGGGCCCCCGCTGGCCAGCAGCACCACCGCCAAGCCGTCGCCGTCGTCATCGGGGCCCGGGGCGCTGCCGTGGCCCGGGCCGCAGGGCCGGGGCGGCCGGCCCCCACAGGCGGCGCTGCCCCCGGTGGTCATCCTGTCCAAGGCGGCCTACAGCCTTCTGGGCGCGCGGCGGGGCGGCAAGCTGCCGGCGGCCGCGGCCCTGCTGCCACACCCCGACGTGGCCTGGGCCAGCCCGCTGCGCCCGCCGCCGCCCGCGCACGCCGGCCCCGAGGAGCAGTCGCTCTACTACCGCCGCTGGACGGCCGCGCGGCCGCACCACGCCGACCACGGCAACCCGCCCGACCCCGCCTCTGGCGCACGGGCCTGCCACCCGCGCCGGCTCCTGCTGAGTGGGCCCCCCCAGGTAGGGGCAGGGGGTCGGGGGAGTCGGAGGTAGGGCGCGGGGGCAGGGGTTCTGGGCTGGAGGGGTCGGGGGTAGGGCGTGGGGGCACGGGGTCTGGGGGTGGGGGTGTCTCAGGTCGGGGGGCGTCGAGGCCCCACTCAGAGATGGAAGGAGTCGTTGGAGAGCCCAGGTGTGACGTTTCTCTTCTCTTTTCCTCCCCCTCCCCCCCTACACTCAACCCCCGCCCCAGGTGGGGAAGACGGGCTCCTACCTGCAGTTCCTGAGGCTCCTCTTCCGCATGCTCATCCGGCTCCTGGAAGTGGACGTGTACGACGAGGCGGAGATCAACACCGGTGAGCGCCGGGCGTGGCGGTGCGACCTATTACCGCCACATCCCGGGGTTGTCCGCAGCCTCCAGGGAGGTCTACACCCGTTCCTGTGCAGGGTTATTGAGAAGTTAGAGGCCAGGAGCTAGCAAAGAATTGTAAGATGCAGTGGCCCGTTTAGGTCAGGGTGTGACTTCCCCTCCTCTGAACCCCGATCTCCACTGTGTCCCCCAAGTCGCTGGGCACAGAGGCATCTTATAAAGCCCTCAGGTGGGTCCGCTGCTCAGATGGTGACACTGCTCAGGTTTAAAATTCGTAGACTGCGGTGTTCTACGGCTTAAGGGGCCAGAGCACGTTTTATACTCCATCAGGGTAACCTTATGTTTTACCTGCTAGCTGCAAGTGAAGGTATGTGGATTACTACCCAAAGGAAAACTTCCATGAGCAGGACAGAACCTGGCGCCTTCAACAGCCCCTTGGCACTGGCAGAAGGATGGAGAGGCTGGTGCTTGACAGGTCATCCCCAGCCTGCACCTCTGCCTCCCTTCTTGGCCCTGCCACCCTGCTATCACTTGTAAGGGAGGCGGTTCCCCTCTGCAGCCTGTCCAGTAGGGTGGGAGCGTGGGCATGAGCAGGGGTCAGCCAGTATTAGCCCTGCGGCCAGGGGAGGGTGGCTTCGCATCTCAGATGGACTGCGTGCTGATGGAAACGGGTGCGGGGGGTGGGGTGGGGGTGGCAGGAGCAGTCATGGATAGACGTTCTTCCCAAGCCCCTGAAAGATAAAGCCAGAGAAGAAAAAGGCCTTGTATCATCCATCACATTAGCCCTTGGAGACCTCCACTCACTTGCTTTTCCTAAACAGCTGGACCTGTCCTGTGACCAGCCCAAGGGATAGATTAGTTTAGAGCCAGACTAGGTAAAATCAACCATGTTTAATCATCTTCCTATGACTTTTGATTCAACTTCCATCCTCCACAGTTTACATGCATGATTCCAGATAAACACACACAGCCCCATCTTCCCATCCACACCTCCTTGTCTGTGTTCCCGGCTGAGCTGTCGCAGACCCCAGGCCACCACAGAGGAGGCTGAAAGACCCCGGGGGCTGCCCAGAGCAGACGGGGCTACAGTGCAAAGGCAGAGCCAAGCTGACCAGGAGTGAGGGGCCATCATCCCATTGACCCCCACCTCCAAGGCTCCTCGGAAGAACGATGCCTTTAATTTTCATCTCAGATTCCACTACAGGGTCTACAGCTGAGAGTCAAACCTGGCCTTTGTGATAAGCAGCACTATTAGTTTGGCTTTATTCCTTCACCCTCATTTTAGTGCCGGTGAATGCAGTGGAGCACAGCAGAGGCATGGGGATGTGTTTTTATTAAACAAGAATAAGTTCTAACTTTTAAATAAAATGCATATTTTTAAATGAAACTTAAACTTTAAAATGTTCCAGGATGTAAAAATAAACAGTGTTGTGCTTAAAAGGTAATAGCTGTACTTCTAGCTTTTAGGCTTTTGTCAGGAGGGAGTTTTTTCTGTTTCTCCTTTTGAAGGCTTCCCCGGTGGCTCAGACGGTGAAGAATCTGCCATAATGAGGTTTAAAAAATCTAGACATAATGAGACATGGGTTTGATCCCTGGGTTGGGAAGATCCCCTGGCAAAGGGAATAGCAACTCACTCCAGTATTCTTGCCTGGAGAATTCCACGGACAGAGGAGCCTGGCAGGCTACAGTCCATGGGGTTGGAAAGAGTCGAACACAGCTGAGCAACTAACACACACATACTCCCTTTACACTGTCTTAAGCTGATCTTATGGTTTTTATTATTAATAACAAATATCACCTATTGGACACACACCATGTGCCTGCCATGGTGTTAGCACTTTCAATATGCCATCTGGACTTCTTAAATCAGGAAACCCGAAGAAATGAAGGTGCCGGCAGGTGTGAAGTCACAAGGTTGGCAGGGGCCGTGGCCTGGACTCAAACCGAAGGCCGCAGGCTCTTAACCTGGTCTGCATGTCGGGACCACTGAAGGAGCTTTAAATACAAGTGCCTAAGTAAGGAAGGTGGTTCTGGGCCATGTGGCCTGAGCACAGGGGTTTTACAAGCTCCAGTGGATATTCTAATAAGCAACAGATACTGTGAATCTTGCTCAATGAGCCCCTGAAATCCTTTCAGCTGTCAGCATCTTAAAACCCCATGACTAAAACTCTTGTGATAGGATTCAGTTCATCCAAAGTTAAATAAGATTTTAAGGACCCTTGGGGGTCAGGCATGGGAGACTAGTAGATCTCTTAGACTTGGGAGTTTTGGGGCTGGGTGTAGAAGCTAATGGGGACCAGTGAGGGCCAGCATCTCTCCTAGCAGGTCTGAAGGACAGTCTGCACCCCTCTCCCCTGGACTCGGGAGCTCATTTCTCAGAAAGGTCTTTGTCCACCCACCTGGGCTGTATGTTTCCCTGACACTTGGGTGAGAGGGAGGGAGCGTGGCTAGTCAGTCTGATCGGGCTGCTCTGTGCACTTTCCTTCTTGGCCTAGATCACAGCGAAAGCAGTGAAGTGAGCCAGTCAGAGGGCGAACCCTGGCCTGACATCGAGAGCTTCAGTAAAATGCCCTTTGATGTCAGCGTGCACGACCCCAAGTACAGTTCGATGAGCCTGGTATATACGGAGAAGCTGGCAGGGGTCAAACAAGGTCAGTGCACGTGGAGCCCGAAGGTCGAGGGTTGACCTAAATGAGGGCAGGAAACCTGGGGCAGTTTACTCCTTGAGAGCAGCTTAAATCATATTCCTCTGCATGTCTCGTTTTATTCACATGAATGTCACCTTTTGGGTTTCCCGGGTGGCTCAGTGGCAAAGAATTCACCTGCCAATGTAGAAGACTTGGGTTTGATCCCTGGGTCAGCAAGATCCCCCTGGAGGAGGACATGGCAACCCACTCTAGTACTCCTGCCTGGAGAATCCCATGGACAATGGGTTTGCAAAAGTTGTACGTGACTTAGCAACTAAACAACAGCAAGGTCACCTTGTAATTTTCAGATCTGCCCCTCAGGGCATAAACTGCAGAATCCTAGGAAAAGCCCTTCTGGGGCTGGGGGACTTTTTGCCCAGGCATAGGGTCTTCACACACAGCATGGGAAGGTGTTTTGTCTCTTTTTACACAGAAGCGATAAAGGAACCCAAAGCTGAGGCGCCCCGGAAACGAGAAACTATGTCCATGATGCTGACCAAGTACGCGGCCTACAACACCTTCCACCACTGTGAGCAGTGCCACCAGTACATGGACTTCACCTCTGCCTCCCAGGTGCCGCCCCTGTGCTCCTGCCTGTTACCTGGCGTGGGTTGTGTGTGTGAGAGGGGGAAAGCCCCAGCTTCAAGCCCTAGACAAAGGATGGCTTGTTTGGTTTTTTAAAAAATATTTATTTAGTTGCGTCTGGTCTTAGTTGCCACATGCAGGATCTTTTCATTGCTGCGAACAGATTCTGAAGTTGCAGTGCATGGTCTCCAGAGAGCGCAGGCTTCAGTAGTTGCAGCCCATGGGCTCTATAGCTGCTCTGAGGGATGTAGGATCTTAGTTCCCCAACCAGGAATCGAACCCCCGTCCCCTGCATGGCAAGGCGGATTCTTAACCACTGGGTCACCAGGGGACTTCCAAGGATAGCCTATTTATGAGATGGAGCCACTGCATGAATGCATGAAGCAGTTGATAAAATGACTTTGGGTTTATTGGGATTATAGACAGGGGAGTTGGGCAGGGGAGAGAAATAAATGGAATTTGTGTCTGAAGTCACTTCATCAAATGGTTCCATGTGTTTAGATTAGAAAGTAACTGGTATGTCTGTGATTCTGAAAAAGCTGGATATTACAGTAATGTTTGGCCAAAGGGTCTCTTCCCCTCCTTCGGGTTGTTGATGAAGATGGTGTTATTATCTGCAAGTCCGTAGGGTGTGCCCTGTGAGCTGTGATTTGCACAGACCCAGTCTCACTCTTACTCCAGCGTGGGGTGGCTTTGACCACTAGGCATACAGAGGAGTCAGTGTGCGCCTTTTTATTTGGAGAGCACTGAGAGGTGGAACACGAAGGTGAGCACATGCCCCGTCCCACTGAGCTGCTCGTTGGCCAGAGCATCTTTAAGCACAGACAGTGAGAAGGGCAGGCAGTGATGGTTGTATCCAGTGCCTGTGTGGGGGCTGGGCTCTATGTTGCTTCCCCGCTTTATCTTCTTGACCTTTAGTGCTTGGCCCTGAACATCTGTAACAACTCTTCCTTTCTATAGGATGTGCTGGGTGGACGCCCCACTTCCTCTCTAGACTTGCTTCTACTCTTGAGGATCAGGTCTTCTCCATTTTCCCCCAGGGGACTCAGAAGGATGTACTGGTCTTTCTGTTCTTCTGATAGAAGTTACCTTTCATACCCCAAATGTTTTCCTGTGTCATTGAAAACTTTCAGTGGACTGTCTGAAATCAGCTGACAATGCTTTATGGAATATAGATGATACAAGCCCCTGATCTATAAATCATTAGAAAATTCATTTTTTAGACAATATATTAAAAACCTTCTACTTAGTTTCTGTATGATTACAGTACTGCCTGATACTTGTGAAGCAGAATGAAGGAGATCTTAAGGGGAGTATTACAATATTATTTTTCTATGAAATGTAATGCTTAGGTTGAACCTCTTGGGAATGCTACATGGATTCTTCTCGAGCCTGCTGACTAGTGACACTCTCTTTTCATTATGTCAAATATCATCTGCATTGTAAAGACCTTTATATAATTATTCACTGAGGTGGGTTATGAGAGTGTGCGAACTTTCCAGCAACTTAAAAAAGAGATTAGATTTGTATGTGGTTTGGATGAGTCAAAGGTCTCTTCTGGAAGCCAGAGTTCTAGGGTAAGTGACCATTCAGACATCTTCTGCTTCCAGTGTAGCCAGGAAAGATGAGCCCACAGGGGTGTTTTAATGATGTCAGTTTTAATAGTTTATTTAGGAAAAATATCATCTGACCTGACCCACTCAGAAGAGGATCCCTAGGTCAGAAAGATCCCCTGGAGGAGGGCATGGTGACCCACTCCAGTATTCTTGCCTGGAGAATCCTATGGGCTGAGGAGCTTGGTGGGCTACAGTCCAAAGGGTCGCAGACCTGGAGACGACTGAAGCAACTTAAGCACACACACATGCACAGAGAAGCGTTTTCCCCCGTAACTGGGCACTTTTGGGAGTGTTTGCATAGCAAGACCTCCCAGAGGTATACTGGACCTCTGCAGGGCTGACCAGTAGTGGTTCTAAGAAGGTGAGAAAGCGTAGTTTTCAGCAGCAGTCACTGCTCCACCCTCAGAGAGGCTGTTTGGGGTGAGATGCTTGGATCTCGTGTCAGCCACTAAAAGATGAAGCGTTTGCCTTTTCTGACTCTGCCTGCACAGCCAGGTCTGGTGGGAGGTAGAAGTCCAGGATAGCTGGCCTCTATCAATAACCATCTTGAGATGCGCAGCCTGGAAGCTTGCCAACTGTGAACTTACATGCCCTCACATTGTTCTCTGCAAATGCAGATGTCCGATTCCACCCTCCATGCCTTCACGTTCTCGTCCTCCATGCTGGGAGAAGAGGTGCAGCTCTACTTCATCATCCCCAAATCCAAAGAGAGTCACTTTGTCTTCAGCAAGCAGGGCAAGCACCTGGAGAGCATGCGGCTGCCCCTGGTCTCAGACAAGGTGGGTGACGGCACCTGGAGGCAGGCCGGCCGGCCTCAGGTCCTACAGCCAGTTTTAGAAGCGGCTAGTATCTAAGGGTTCTAATTTCTCTTTTTGGCCTTTGGTCCTCTTTTTTTTCCCTTTCAGCAGAATTTGAATGTGGTCAAGAGCCCTATCTTCACCCCCTCCAGCGGTCGCCATGAGCACGGACTTCTGAACCTCTTTCACGCCATGGAGGGCATCAGCCACTTGCACCTGCTGGTGGTCAAAGAGTATGAGATGCCGCTGTACCGCAAATACTGGCCCAACCACATCATGCTGGTGCTTCCTGGCATGTTCAATAATGCAGGCGTGGGTAAGGGGGCGCGCGGGACGCCGGGCAAGGGCTGGGAAGAGAAATACCAAGCTCCATTCCTCAGGCTTCCAGAGGGTCCCGTGACCCTGGGAAGTGTCTTGTTCTGTGGACCAAAGAACTTTTGACTCTATTTTTTTTTTTTTTTTAAGAACTTTTGACTCTTTAAAAAAAATTATTTATTTTTGGCCGGGCTGGCTCTTGGTTTGTGCAGACTTTTCTCTAGTTGTGGTGAGCCGTGGCTACTCTCTTGTTGCGGAGCATGGGCTCTAGGGCATGTAGACCTCAGTGGTTGTGGCACGTGGGCTCAGTAGTTGGGGCTCCCAGCCTCTAGAGCACAGGCTCAGTAGTTTCGGCACATGGCTTAGTTGCTCCTCAGCATGTGGGATCTTCCCCGATCAGGGATCAAACCCGTGTCTCCTGCGTCGGCAGGTAGACTCACCACTGAGCCACTAGGGAAGCCCTTGACTCCTCTTTAAATGAGTTTTCATTTCTCTTTATCTGCAGTCTTGCAGAATTTTTTAACTTCTGAAGACTAGCATCCGAAGAAGTCACTGATACACTGAGCACCCTGGGAGGGCTTGGGACTCTGGGCAGCACAGGTTGCAGGTGTTGCTCGCTCCCAGCTGGCAGCAGGGACCTCACAGAGAGGAGGACAGTCAGAGGAGGGGAGTTAGTAGTTCAGATCCAGGTCTGGAGGGAATCTCTGGGGGTCACCGCTGATCTTAAAGGCACACAGCAAGTTCTCAGGGGTTCTGTACAGCTGGGGACTGGAGGCGTCATCATTGCCGATGGCAGTCATCTTAAAAGTTCCTGGAAGTCTTTCCTGCTTTTCCCCTCGGGGTTTAGGGTCAGTGGGCTGATTTCTTGAGGGGACACCTGGCTGTTGAGTGTACTGACAGAGCGGGAGGAGGAACTAGAGAGAGAGGTTCAGAGCTCCTTTGTTTGCCCCTGAAGTCAGGAGACCTCCAACTGGATCCAGTGTCCTTCAGCTCTGCTGTCTGCCCACTCCCTGCATCTCACTCACTTCCCATCAGCTTCAGTGGGAATTTCGAGGCAGAGCTTCAGGAGGGAGGAGGATCAAGAACTTTAGAGCCCACTGCTGGAGTGAAGGCAGAAAAGACCCGAGTAGTGCCCTGGATCCACATGGACCTCTCTCCAGGTCTCTCTCCCCTTTCCTTCTTAAGACTCTTCCTTTCTTGTTTTCCATTTCATTCCTTTTCATTTGTTTAAGTTTTAGCCTTAATATCGATTAAAATATTTTCCAAACAGGTTTATATTTTTAATGTAATTTTATTTCCCATCACTTAACATCAAATGACTTAAGACTTTCACATATTTCTGGTCCTTTAATCCTTCCCCAAAACACATATCCCCAAACTTAACTAAAATCTTTCTCTATATTTACATGACCCTCACACCTTTCCATGCCCAACTGACCTTTAGAAGAAAATATTTCCTTATCCCAGATTTGAGTGAATTTGTTTAGTATCAGTTTTTGTAATCATCTGGGAAGAGAAACCAATATATGCAAATGAAGCTGCATTTTAAAAAAATTTATAAACAGCACAAAATTTAGCCATTGTTAAGTGTACGGTTCAGCATTCATCAGTACATTCACACTGTTGTGCAACCAGTCTCCAGAACGCTTGTCCATCTTGCAAAACCGACTCAGTAACATCAAAGCTTAACTCCCCATTTTTATTATCATTCATCCACTAATGGACCGTTGGTCTGCTCCTCACCTTCCGACTATTGAGTAATGCTGCTGTGGACATGAACACAAATCTCAAAACCCTGCTTTCCGTTCTTGTGGGTATATACCCCAAAGTAGAATTGCTTAATCACGTAGTAATTCCACTTTTAATTTTTTTTAGGAATTGACATACTGTTCTTCATAATGGCGTGTACATTCTTACCAACAATGTAAAATGGTTTGTTTTAACGTATCTTCACTAACACTTGTATTTTCTGGGAAGTTTTGCTGTTGTTGGTAGCCAACCTAATGGGTATGTGATGGTATCTTGTGATTTACATTTTCCTAATGATTAGTGATGTTGATCATATTTTCATTTGCTAACTGGCCATTTGTGTATCTTCTTTGGAGAATCTATTTTTTAGTGAGGTTTTTGTTGTTGACTTGTAGGAGTTTTTGTATATTCTAGATTTTCGCCCCTTATCAGATAAGGCTTGTAAATATTTTCTCCTATTCTATAGGAGAATGTGTTCTTTGCACAGTTTTAAATTTTTATGTAGTCCAATTTATTTTTTCTCTTGTTGCCTATGCTTTTAGTGTCCTAGCCAACAAATCAACAAACTATTGCCAAAACCAGTATCATTAAGCTTTCCCCCATGTTTTCTTCTAAGAGTTTTATAAAAGCTCTTTGGTCCATTTTGATCTCTTTATACAGCATAAGGTTAGAGTCCAGCTTCATTGTTTTGCATTTGAATGGTCTCAGCACCTCTGTCAAAAATAATTTGATTATATATGCAAGTGTGTGTCTGAGCTCTGTATTCTTGTTCCATTGGTCTATATCTATCTCTCTGCCACTGCTACACTGTTTTGATTACTCTTACTTTTGTAATCAATCAAGTGTGAGACCTCCAGCTTTGCTGTTCTTTTTCAAAGATTGTTTTGGTGATTCAGAGTCCTTTGAAGTTCCATGTGAATTTAAAAATGAATTTTTTTATTTTTAACAAAACTCTGATATTTTGATAGGGATTGTATTAAATTTGTGGATTGCTTTGTGGGATGTGTTAACACTATTGCACCTTCCAGTCCATGAACATGTCTTTCCACTTATTTGGAAACACTTTCAGCAGTGTTTTGTACTTTTTAGTGTATTGGTCTTTAGCCTCCTTGGTTGAACATGTATTCCAAGTATTCTTTTTTGATGAAAATGAAGCACTTCTTAATTCCCCTTTTAGATTGTTTATTGTTATTACATAGAAACACAGCTAATTTGCGTTGTTTTTTGTCTGCAACTCTGCTGAATTTATTCTAACATGTGTATAATATTTAAGGTTTTCTACACATAAGGTCATGTCTACAGGTAATTTTACTTCTTGCCAACTCGGGTGACTTTTATGTGTGTGTGTGATTTCTCTGGCTCTGATTTTCAATACTACGTTAAAGTGGTAAAGTTGAGCATCCTCGTCTTATTATTCTTGATCTTAAAGGAAAAGCTTTCAGTTTTTCACCACTGAGTATGTTAGCTGGGGTTTTTTTTCATATATGGCCCTTATAATGCAAAGTATTACACACAATGCTCTTGAAAGGTACCAATAGATTTTCCTAAACCCTAACATTACCCTCCATCTACTCAAACTGTTTTCCTGGTTCCTCCATAGACTTAATTGGGTTTTTTTTTTTAGCTTATTTCTATGTTTTGTTTTATTTTAGGGCTGTGTTAGTTGCTCAGTTGTGTCTGACTCTTTGTGACCCCAATGGACTGTAGCCCACCAGGCTACTCCATCCACAGGATTCTCCAAGAATAATGGAGTGGAAAAAAAAAAATACTGGAGTGGGTTTCCATTCCCTTCTCCAGGGGATCTTCCTGACCCAGGAATTGAACCTGGGTCTCTGGCATTGCAGGAAAATACTTTACCATCTGAGCCACTAGGGAAGCCTCAATTTAGGGTGGCCCACTCATAAAACCTGGCTAATTCCTGATGGTCATCATCTTAATTGCTAACACTGAGTACTCACTCACCATGTGCAGCACTGTCCTGAGCACCATCAACAGTCCTATGAAGTAGACATTATCATCGCCTTCTTACAGGAGGGGAAGTCTAGGCACAGGGGAGTTACCTGTTCACCATCTCACAGCTATAAAATAGTAGAATTGGAATTCAAACGTAAGAGCTTGGCTCTAGTCTTCTCAGTTATTCACTTATATCACATGCCTCTTACAAAGCAGGGAAAGGATACCAGTTTCCAGAGTTTTCTTAAAAGACACTGCTGCCAATTTCCGAAATGGACCTACAACAGGGGACATTTTAGCCTAAGTGACATACCCATAGTGCAGCCCTGGCTGCTGCTGAGACCGGGGCAGCCTCTTATCCTGGCTCTGAAGAACAAGCGGTATTTCCTCTATGTGGTAGCCTTTGTCCTGGCAGGAAAACTGGATTCTAGCAACACTCCTCCAAGTGCAGTTCATCATCACCTGTGAAAAGGTCTCTGGCCCCTCATCAGACACCACTAGTGTGAACCTCTGGTGGTGGGTTCCAGGAATCTGCATTTTAAACAATTTCCTGGATGATTCTTGCCTGCACTGATGTGTGGGAATCACTGCCCTGGGTGTCTGGTCAACCCCATGTGTACAGTCACCAGGCGAATACACATATGTGTGGAGAGAATGCGACGTGTCTGTGGGGCCTCCGCCAAGCCCGAGAGGGGAACGTCCGAGCCTTTTTGGTGTTGTCTTCCAGGTGCTGCCAGGTTCCTCATTAAGGAGCTGTCGTATCACAACCTGGAGCTGGAGAGAAACCGCCTGGAAGAGCTGGGAGTTAAACGCCAGTGTGTCTGGCCTTTCATCGTCGTGATGGATGACTCGTGTGTCCTGTGGAACATTCACAGCGTTCAGGAGCAGACCAGGTAGGAGCGGTTCTGTGCAGTTCTAGGGTGTGACACGTGCCACTGAGCAGGTCCTCTCCTTGGCCATCACGGCACAGCTTCCCAGAGCAAAGCCACCACCCGAGACCACTTACTCTCAGCAGCACGGTTTGTGGTGACGTAGGAATTTTTTAATCTAGACACTTGGTATGCCATTCAATTCCTGGACTGTGTTACCGCAGCTTTGGTCTGCTGTAAGAGTCTGTTGAAAGACACTGTGGTTTATTCAGAAAGACCACTGGCTTCTAAATCGGACCAGTTTTTAGCCCCAGCTCTGCTTCCTGTCTGGATGAAAAGGGAAAGTTATTCCATCTCTGTCACAATTCCATTCCCTATAAAATTATGACTGGGCCAAAACCCATGGTTCTCCTTCTGGGGCACTGGTGAGGAGATCCATGAGGACCATGAAATGCTAAAGCTGGAGACGTCCTATGCAGTAAATGAGCTCAGATGTTCAAAGCCCCAGTGAAACACTGTGCCACATGATCTCAAGGCCCTTTCAGCTCAGATGTTGTGGTCTTGTGCCCTCATTTCCCTGGTGGATTTGAAGCCAGGGACATTGAGAAATATTCCTTTATTATACTATAATCACCAGGACTGGGAAGAGTACCTGTGTGCTTCTAACCTCTAGCTACCTCTCTTTGGTAACTCCCTGTTCATTACTCACCTTGAAAATGGGCCAGGTTTCCTTCTCTGCCTTTAAGGGGTCAGCTGCACCCCAAGGGGTTGCCCCAGTGGTTCCATGGTAAAGAGCCTGCCTGACAGTGCAGGAGGTGCAGGTTTGATCCCGGGGTCGTGAAGAGCCCCTGGAGGAGAAAATGGCAACCCACTCCAGTATTCTCGCCTGGAAAATTACAGGACAGAGGAGCCTGGCAGGCTCCAGTCCATGGGGTAGCAGTCAGACACACACCACTGGAAGGCAGCTTCTCTAGATCAGCTGTGACAGGTAGCATTTGTGAAAACCAGGCTTGACATCCTTGTCCACTCCAGACGAAGAGAAAGTCAACCAGCGAGTTGTGTCCTTTACAGATATTAATACTGTACAGTAGTGTCAGCTCTTCGCAAGTGACCATGTCTTCAGTGATACTGAGTGATCTCTTATGTAAATGAACTCTGCATTTCATAGCCAGCCCTTGGAAACAGGAGTTTCCAGTAAGAATGTGTCCTTGAAGAGTGTCTTGCAGCACATGGAGGCGACACCGAAAATCGTGCACTACGCGATCCTGGGCATCCAGAAGTGGAGCAGCAGGCTGACTTCTCGGAGCCTCAAGGTCCCGTTCTCTAGGTGCCACGTGCACGACTTCATCCTCCTCAACATAGACCTGACTCAGAACGTGCAGTATGACTTCAACAGGTAAGGTGGGCTCCTGGACGCGCATCATCCTGCCGGTTACTGACTCTTTCTGCCCAGCTCCAGCCTCTGTAACGTGTTTATTCCTGTCTCTGAGAAACCAAGACTTTGTTTATATGGACAGAGAATGGGGGATCACAAGCCCCCAAGTGCCCCTTCATCACTGTTCAAACTGACCAGACTCAGTCACGAGTGCTGCAATGTGAAATGCTTAGGAAACATATTTCGGCCATCTTCTTATTCCACAAGAACTGAAACAGGGACCGAATTGTTTCATCAATGGAAATCAAGTGTGTGGACCCATAAACCTATTCACGATTAACCTTTCACTCGCCCTCAGAACTCAAGAGGTAGTCACTTCCTGAGATGTCAGCAACACCCTGAGATCTGGATCCTGTAGGGAAAAGCCAGTTAGCCTTGGCCTTGCCTCCTGAATGAACTATGCACATGTCCCAGAAAATCTGAAATGGCCAAGGAAGAATGTCAGAGACTGTCAAGTCCCTTTTATGTCAACCCCAAGCTGCAGCTCTTAGAATATCCTGTAGCAATTTCACTTCTGTTTTAAATTTGGCAGATGTTTCATCCTGTTTGCAGCCAGGATGTTAACACCAGGAGCAGCTCTGCATTCCTGTCCCACGAAAAGTATACAGAGTGTGTGGTCCTGTTTCAGTTCAGGGGTACCTAAGTAAGGTGCTGTGCCATGCCCGGGACCAGTCACACCTTCCTTAAGTCCTTCCTTAATGACTGCAGTGCCCCCATCAGGGTATTACAACATAAGCCAGTGTTTACAGAGCCAGCTCCATGTGGGGGAAAGGCCGGCTCTGTTTGAGGTGGCCACCTAACATCTGCCACAGATGCTGTCTCTGTAAGTAGCACAGCTGAGAGGTGACAGTCAGTCAAGGGAACCTACCGTTGTGGTTCTAATTTAGGTACTTCTGTGAAGATGTTGACTTTAACCTGAGAACGAACAGCAGTGGACTGCTCATCTGCCGCTTTAACAACTTCAGCCTCATGAAGAAACATGTGCAAGTTGGCGGGCAGAGGGACTTTATCATTAAACCAAAGATCATGGTAAGTTGGCAAGCTTGAGTCTCCTGCTGAAAATCAGATGGTCTCTCAATATCTGTTGTCTGGTACTGGCATTAAGTATGTGCCACTTGACTGGAGAGTGAGGTAACACAAGGGAGGCCACTCTTTTTTTTTTTTTCCATTTTTATTAGTTGGAGGCTGATTAGTTTACGATATTGTAGTGGTTTTTCTGGAACAGGGAGGCCACTCTTAATGTCAAATCTGGAGCCTGGTTTCCCTCACTGAGGACTCATCTAGAGCCAAATGTAAGTCTTGAAAATTCAACAGAACTACCTTTCTTTAGATTTAAGGTTTAACTCCATCAAAGCTTTAGTTTCAGATGTGTTCTATAAACTGGCAAAGTTAACATTTTTTACATTCTTTACCTAACAGGTGAGAGAAATGTAAATCAAATTGCTTGCTTGCATGGTCCTTTGCCAGTTTTATTTTTAAAGTAAGGCAGATCAAAACCTGTTAAGGGTTAATTCTATGGGCCTACCCTTTTCCGTTTAAAAGACTTGCTGGTAGCTAATCATGTATAGGGCTTCCCAGGTGGCACAGCAGTAAAGAATCTGCCTGCAATGCAGGAAAACACAGGTTTGATCCCTTGGTTGGGAAAATGCCTTGAAGAAGGAAATGGCAACCCACTCCAATATTCTTGCCTGGGAAATCCCATAGACAGAGAAGCCTGGCAGGATACAGTCCATGGAGTTGGAAAAGATGGACACAACTGGGCATGCACAATCATTTATAGCATGTGGACTATCCAGTGGAGCTTAAAGACCTCCTTGGTTTTTTTTCTGGTGCTGACGGGATGGGATTTAACCCACCCACATCCTGTAGTGCTGTAAAAAGGTTTCTGTTGGTCCTTACAACTGCTCCTGCTGCTGCTAAGTCGCTTCAGTCATGTCAAACTCTGTGCGACCCCACAGACAGCAGCCCACCAAGCTCCACCGTCTCTGGGATTCTCCAGGCAAGAACACTGTAGTGGGCTGCCATTTCCTTCTCCAATGCATGAAAGTGAAAAGTGAAAGTGAAGTCGCTCAGTCGTGTCCAACTTTGCAACCCCATGGACTGCAGCCCACCAGGCTCCTCTGCCCATGGGATTTTCCAGGCAAGAGTACTGGAGTGGGGTGCCATTGCCTTCTCTGGTCCTTACAAAGTACATGCTAAATGTGCAAGCTTTCAAAGAAGCCTCCTTTAACATTTGCTCAGGCCCTTGCCATGTATAAAGTATGTTAAATCCAAAGGAGGAATCTCAGAACCCAAGGATGACGGTGCCGCTGCCTTTCCTGCGGGGTGTTAGGATGCAGGCGTGCTCTCCTCGCGGGGGTCACACAATGCTAGCGGAAACATTTCCCATCACTCCCTTGGCTCTGATTCCAGGTGTCAGAGGGCGTGGCGCCCATCCTGCCCCTACAGTACGTCTGTGCTCCCGACAGTGAGCATACCCTTCTGGCAGCCCCTGCCCAGTTCCTCCTGGAGAAGTTCCTGCAGCATGCCTCCTACAAACTCTTCCCCAAAGCTATCCGTAACTTTCGGAGCCCCGTGCTGGCCATCGACTGCTACCTTAACATTGGACCAGAGGTAAAGGGGGAGGGGCCAGGGCTCTCAGGTAGAGGGGCTTGTTCTGCATCTGGCAGTTTCTCTCATAACTGCCCTTTATTATGAGAAATAAGAGCAGCTTTAGGTAGGTTAAAACTTGACACACACAGTACAAAGCTCAGATAAGCAGCCCCTTTAAGTTCCAGTAAGACATGTCTCCGTTACCTGACCCCGAGATGGACAGCTAGAACAGAAGGCACGGATCATTCAGCTGACGATGCGGAGGTTTTGCTTGCTTTTGAAATGCTAGTGTGTGTGCTCTGTGCTTGATGGTTGCAGGTGGCTGTATGCTACATCAGCTCCAGACCCCACTCCAGCAACGTCAACTGTGAAGGGGTGTGCTTCGGTGGACTCCTCTTGTACCTCTGTGACTCTTTTGTAGGTGCTGATCTTCTCAAGAAATTTAAGTTTCTCAAAGGTAAATCGAATTCAGTATCTTGCTTGTGAGTGCTATTAGTTCCCACTGGACAAAATGCAGAGGTGAAAAATTATAAAAGAGCACTTTAACAATCATTTTGCCAATAAACTGAATACCTTCCTTTGAAACTGGGGCACTGACTTTTTCAAACAAGGGAGTTAGGCTAAATGCGGATAAATATAGCCAGGTTTAAAGATGTTGTCACCACTATTAATTTTACCTAGGAATGATGCAATGCAAATGCTTCTCATATAAATCTAATTTCAACAAAAATTAGTGAGTTACGATTCTGGAATAGAAGCCAAAGTTGCTTCAACAGGTATGGAGCATACAGAGGTTTGCTTAAAAATAAAGTGCAGATTAAGCATCACAAATAATCTTGATAAGGTGACTCCTGAGGTTGGTGAAAAAAGGTTCAGTATGTTGTGTACAGCATGCCATTTTTATGGGAACAGGAGAAACTATTTACTTATATGTGTGTGTATAAAACACACCTGGAGCTGTGTGCATGTGTGTGTGTGTGGGGAAACAGGAGGAAGCATCCTGGGGCATTTGGCAATATCTGGAGACATTTCATGTTGTCACAGGATGGGGTGTTGCTGGCACAGAGTGGGAAGAAGCTAGGGGCACTGCTAAATATGCTACAAGAACAAAATAGCCCCCACAATAGTTATGTGGCCCCCAGTGCCGAGGTTGAGAACCCCTGCTCTTAGTGGGACCCACAGAACCTTATAAGGTGGGTTTTAATGCTGGTTACCACAGCAGAAGGGCTTCCCCAGTGGCTCAGCGGTAAAGAATCCGCCTGCAATGCAGGAGACCTGGGTTCAATCCCTAGATCAGGAAGATCCCCTGGAGAAGCGAATTGCATTCCACGCCAGTATTCTTGCCTGGAGAATTCCATGGGCAGAGGAGCCTGGTGGGCTAAAGTCCATGGGGTTGCAGAGTTGGACACGACTGAGCAACCAACCCACACACACACCACAGCAGAAGGGGTGGGTGCAGTTGGGAGGACTTTCACTTTACACTTTTTCAAACTTTGGCATTTGTAATAGCTTCTTTATTCAAAGTAAATAATCAAATGAACAGTCCTGACGGGTTACTTTTATACGTTGGTTCTCAAAAGTGTTCGCTTAGGGGATATAATCAGAGGGAGGTAAGAAAAGCTCTGTAAGTCCTTTCACCCCTCAGTCTAAGACACACCCCTGCTTTCCCGTGAAGGTGCTACCCTGTGTGTCGTCTGCCAAGACAGAAGCTCCTTGCGCCAGACAATTGTCCGCCTGGAGCTGGAGGACGAGTGGCAGTTCCGCCTCCGGGACGAGTTCCAGACCGCCAACAGCAGCGATGACAAGCCGCTCTACTTTCTCACCGGACGTCACGTATGACCTTTTGAAGAGACCAAAACTAGCAGAGGGATGCCTAGATGGGGTGGGGCAGAAATAATTATTGAGGATTTTATTTTTTCCTTTAAAGTACAATCACTGTGGAGCAAAGTGCAACATGTATTTGTCTGTTCTCCAAAGAAACCCCCCACCCCCAAATCTGACCCAGATCTCTGGGGGGCATCACTTTCCTTCACTTCCAGTTTCAGGACCTTAAAATTCAGGTTAACTTCACCCTAGGTAGTTATGCAATTAACTCAAGATGTGGTCTGCCCACGGGAGCCTGAGGAGGAAATACTTTGGAGAAACCGCATGGACGCTGCGTTGTTTTTTTCTACTATGCTCTGTCAGGGGGAAAACTGACTCTTGGCGTTAGCTAGCCTGAATGTGTTACGTGAAGACTCACGCCATTGGTGTGGAATTAACTGAAGATTAATGTTTGAGGCCTGAGCCCTCAGTTTCTCTTCAGATCTGTACTTTGGTACAGTATTACTCAGGGGTCTGAAATGATAGAATGTAGAAGATATTTGTATTTAAAAAAAAAGTAGCCTTGTCTTTCTCTGTGCAGTGTTAGTTTATGATTTATAATCTTGTATGTATTGAAACTTTTGGCAAAATTTCCACAGGAGTTGAAAGTTTACTATTTAAACTGAACAAACACATTAGTAAATGCAGAGCAGGCGTTGTGTGTATTTATGCAGCTTCTCCTGGCTTAAGTTCTTTTGCTTTATCCATTCTTTAAAAATGTTTCCAGTCTCTTAAGCACATCATGCCTGTGAGAATATGAACAATGATTAATCTTGTACAAGGAAAACCTAATTCAAAAGTTGAGCCAATTAAGAAGGTTTCAGCAGTCACCTCACACCCACTCCATTGGGTTGGAATTAAGCAGTTGGCACCAGCAAAGCTAAATGTCAGGCAGGCTAAGCTTCTATGTGGAGTGGAACTAGTTAGAGTTTCCTTTCAAAGATACACTGAATGAGCTGCCTTATACTGACAATACCACAGAAACTGCTGAAATGGGAAACAGAGCCATAGAGAGAGAGAGAGGCTGTTTTACTTAATTCTACCAGTGAGTGGGTGAGTGAGCGTGTGTGTGTGAGTGTGTGTGTGTGTGTGTGTGTGTGTGTGTGCGTGTGTGTGTGTGCGTGCGCGCGCAGTAAAGAAGAATTCCATTTAAGTCTTTTTGACTCAAAAATCAGCAGGGGATCTTTGTTCAGTATCAACAGTAGGAGGCATAAATTTATACAGACTTTTTTACCACATATTTTAATCAAAAACGGATTTCTAGAAAATGTTCTAGAACATACTAAGTTTATTGGAAGTTAATTCTTCCAAATTACTTCAGTTCTCATTGATGGCTTGACATTTTTCTTATTAGCCCATATATCACTTTCACTTTATCTCCACTTTACACAGCCATTTTTACTTGAATAGATGTCTTGTTTATGGCCTGAAACTACTGAGAGGGGCCTGCTAAGTCTGCATTCACTCAGAACAAATAGTGTTACCTGACCAGCTTTACTAGTTTGTGATACAGAGTTTACAGAGAGTGAAAAGATGGAATGTACTAATCTGAAAATGATTTCAGATCGCTTGGTTTTAATAGCTATTTTTGTTTTATATGTATCTTAAAATGAACAATTCCTTTTAAAAATTACATTTTTAATTGATCTTTAAAGAGGACCTGCCTTATATATGCTTTAAAAATACTTGCTAATTTTAGTACAGAACTTCTGGCAAAGAGGTACGTTCCGAAGCAGGCCGATTTAGATATGAATGTATTTCACTTGTTTTATTGATGGGCCTACTGCAGATGATATCAAGAAACCCACTGTTTGTGCAATATTCCAATATTTACTATATAGGGCAAATAAAATACTTGAAATAATCCTAAAACAGCTGTTCCTGGGGCAGATGGCCTCTCAGGGTTTCTTCTGGCTTTATGGCTTCAGTCTAAGGAAAAAATTTTTAAGTCCTTATTTGAGCTGTGGAGACTCCATATTTATTAGGATTATACTCTGAAAAAATCAGATGATTATGATCTCTTAAATGCTGTTTAACTCTGTGGAAGAGAAATGCCAGAATAAAGCCAAAAGATCATCACCCTGATGATGGAGATTTTAAACTGACCTGCCTATTCTTTTCAGTGTCTGTCTTACTAAGGCTTGGATCTTTTAAAATCACCTTGTCAGTATAATTCTTTAGAGAATGTTAGGTCATTCTCCTTTAAGGATAAAATTGCACAAGCACAGAACACCATGATTTGGTTAATACAACCCCTGGTGTGTTCCACTTTGAGCCTCGCCAGCCCTTAGAATATCGTGGTGTGAATGTGTTCACTTGGCCTGCAGAATAACTGACCTATAGACCTGTTAAACCCTGCGATATGTGAGGGTTCACACAGGTTAATACTGAATGTAAACTTACAATGAGAATTGCTGTATTCAATTTTTTGGGCTGTAATTTATGCAATTGCTTCTTGTGATTTTTAGAAAAGGAGGCACCTGTGTTACTTTATTAATGTAAAGTTTCTTAACCAAAATTTGGTTAATTTCACTAGTCAGTCTACCTCACATTTTGTTTATGATTCTAAATTGTCTTAAGTTGCGTCGACAGTACGTTCTTGTCCTTTCATTTAATTTGGTGAATGTATTAAATTCTCCCCCACCCCCTAAAAAGAAAGTGTGTTTTCTTTACATTTTCTGGTATGTTCAAAAATGGAATGAGCTGGCTCTTGACAATGTCCAAGAAAGGCCACAAGTCCACATGTAATAGGTTGGATGACTTTTAAGAGTCTACTATTCTGGCTTAACAGTACAAGAAAGTGCTGAGTAAGTATTTGTGGACTGAAAATCTATAGTTTATCCAAAGAAGATACACACATATAAAGTATCTACACACCATGCCCACTTGCAGAGTGCCACATAATTATGAATAACAGATCTAGAAATGATTAAAGAAATGTCAGAAATATCCATGGTACATCCCCAATCTTTTATTTTATAGATGGCAACTATATTCATTTCCATGTCCCAACCAGCAGACTTTGGGACGGTAGAATTATGTAGTATAACCTATGGTTACTCTCCATTTTATTTCTAAATTCTAATTTCACCAACTTTGGAGAATTAACTTATTATTCCAGGGGGGGAAAAATGCCTTTCAGTTCTATTATATTGACAGTGCTAAAATAACAGTCTTTGATATAGAACCGTAAAAACATTCTTTAGGGTCAGAGGTCCCTGGCTGTTACCTCAGGAGGGGCAGTAACTATTTTAAGTATGCTGACAGATTCAGGAGCAAGTAGCAAACTGCCAGTGTCCCACTACGTACTCCAATGGAGCTGCCTTGGAAAGACTGACAGCTGTGAAACTGACTGCGGTACCTCTGTCTTCAACTATGTAGAGCTGAACAATATCCAGAGAACAAACACTCCTCAGGTCTGTCTGCAGTCATGGCAACTGGTTCATAAGCTCCCTCCGGGTCTAAGAGAATATTGATAAAACAATGAAACCCTGGCTTCCCTGAAAAAACAAAAACAAAAAATCATCACTAAAGATGCAGGAAGGACCTCTGGGGCCAAGAAAACACTGTAAATTCCTTATGTTTTAGCTGTCAAGTATTAAGCTGAGGAAGGCGTCTACAATTGACCCTTCAACAATACAGGTTTGAACTTCACAGGTGTACTTATACACAATTAAAAAAAAAAGTGCTACAGTACTACACAATTCATAGTTGGCTGAATCTACAGATACAAAGCGTTAATATAAAGGGCTGACTGTAAAGTTATACCTGATCCGGGACTACGTGTGGGGTTAGCACCCCAACCCCCACATTGTTCAAGTGTCAACTGTACTTCAGTGATTATAACAGCAAATGGAATAGGAATAGTTAGAGAGAAAAAGCAACAATTAGGTTTTCTTACCAATTCTTTGCTGTTCGAAGACAGAATCTTCCCTTGGTCTGCTAGAAAGCCCAAGAGCCATAACAACAGGTAGAAGGCATATGTGTGTCTGCAGTCACTACCCCAGAAATCAATTTAACCACCTTAACTGCCAGTGAACTACAGTCAGGAAGGAATGTGGCTGTGTTTCTACCAAGATGCCCTAGCTGGGCAGCCATGCAAAGTATGTGACAATTAAAATATCACTGTATGTCTACTGTATTTACTGTTGTTGTGATAGTTATGGTTTTAGTAGATATATCAAGTTCACTCGAACATTATAAACTGATAAAATGCTGATTTTTATAACACTGACAAAATGAAATAAAACCATTGTATGTCCATGTAAACATGAGCATAACACATAAGATCGCAGGGTGTCTGTCTACACTGGTGATTCCTATAATGTCAATATACTAGACACTCTTATAATAGACCAACTATTCAAGGGTAGCTGAGAAAACATTTATAGGCACCTTTATATAATTAGCAATTACAAAATCAATCTGTTTTGATGTTTGTGACCATTAGCGTTTACTCACTGTATCCACTGGTACCTCCACAACTCCACAGAGACCATGATTCTGTTTCTGTTGTCGCTCTTCAGTCTTCAGCTGTGGTGTGACAATATCGACGGTTCTTTTGAGTCTTGGTTTCTACCACTTTCTTCTGGTTCTTCCCTTCCATGTACATTTTCACAAGTTCTTCAACAGTCTCTTCTCCCCCCTAATTTTATAAACCCCAGGGTGGAGATCTCCTCTAAATCTTCAAATAACTAAATAAATTGGTTTAGTTCAAACTTTTCCTAAACTGTAGGTTTACATGTTTAGTTATATACACCAAATAGATATCTCCACTTGGAGATTCAGCAACCACCTTCAAACTGTGAGCAGAACCAAATTCATCCTTCCCCATCCAATCTTCCCACCTAATTTCTCCAGTATGCCCTTCTCAGACAAAAATCCACCTACTCCATTACCTAAACCAAAATTACCCAGATTCTCCTGTCATGATCTTTCTCCAGTCAGTTATCAACTCCATCAATTCTTCAATTTTAACTTCTCAAATTTCATCTGTCTAGTCTTCACCCACACATCATCGCTTTAGTTCAATTTGCAATATCTTTCACAAACACTGCAGCTGCTACTATAAGCTCGTCTAAATTCTGTCTTCCTCATCTGCAAACTCTACCTATGTGGCTGTCATGATAATTAAATAAGGCATCACTAGGGCTTCCCTGGTAGCTCAGCTGGTACAGGATCTGCCTGCAGCGCAGGAGACCCAGGTTTGATCCCTGGGTTGGGAAGATCCCCTGGAGAAGGGATAGGCTACTCACTCCAGTATTCTTGGGCTTCCCTGGTGGCTCAGACGGTAAAGAATCTGCCTGCAATGTGGGAGACTTGGGTTCAATCCCGGGGCTGGAAGATCCCCTGGAGGAGGGCATGGAAACCCAGTCCAGTATTCTTGCCTGGAGAATCCCATGGACAGAGGAGCCTGGTGGGCTACAGTCCATGGGGTTGCAAAGAGTCAGACACGACTGAGAGATTTTAAGCACAGCACAAACACAAGGTATGACACATGGCAAACACTCAAATGTTAAATATTATTAATAATCCTATTCTTGGAGAAATAGCTAGATTGTAAAATTTATTAGAGGGGCTGTATCTTTAATATAAACACAAAAAGAAACAATCTTCCTAGTAATGGCAATATTTAAACCAACCAATAAATACAGCCTGTCTATTTCCAAGTCCCTTTGAAACCGACCAAGTATAGCTCCCCAAAGAATCCTATTGCTTATATGAGAACTGGGCCTGTATTATGAGTTTAACAGTTACTAGGACATCTATGCTACACCTGAAGTTTTCATCCTGTTTTTAAAAAATCACTGGTTCCCTGTCAGGCAAACATTGAGACCATGGATGACTAGAAGAGTCTCAAGACCAAAAAGAAAAGCAGTGTCAAGAGCTGGATCATCATGATGAATGAGAAGAAATAGTCACACTGCCTTACCATTCCACCCTACTGACAGGTACAGAGCCTTAAACCACTCAATTAATTTTAAAAGCACACATCTATGGGTGATAATGTGTGTGTACACACACACACACACACACCCCTGTAATCTTAATTTATAAAAGTCTTAATTTTTAGCTGGTTTTAATGTCAGCTCATAACATTCACCTGTATTAAATCATAGTGGTGTTTCATATTTGGGTGATGGCTCTTTATTTGTTCAAAAGATCAGAAAAATCCCATGTTAGGATCTTGTCTTTTGGAGATGTTACTGACATACAGATTCTGCAGCAGACTGGTGAAAACTACCTTTTCAAAAGCCACTGTTTTAATCTTATTTCAAGGTATCAAACCTAACAGACTTCCTGAAAAAGCACAATAACAACATACCATTATCACATTTATCACTTAGAAAAGGCTATCAAGTATTTTATTATTTTATTCTACATTATATACAAGTCATAAAAGGCCACAGCAGTTTTTCAACATATAAACCCTTTAAAAGTAGAGGGCACTATGAAGGATAGACAAGTATCAAAATGAAGTCCAATAATGAGGGCATATATCCAGTGTAGTATTTCTGAGGAGTAACAAAGCAGATACCAAGTCATACATATTTAGCTTGCAACTATTCCACAGGTTTTTATAAACCTCTTTGGGATTGTTAATAGCCAAAGTGTGCCAAGTTGACATTTATTTTAAAAAGTGAAACCAGAATGAAAAAATAAATAAAGGGCACCATTCTAACTCGAGTCATTCATAGTTCTCCAAGAAGGAAAGCTTCAATTCTTTTCCACCTTCTGCTTCTTGATTGGCAGCAAGAAGCAGAAAAAGAGAAATAGAAGAAAAAACTCAGTATTTAAAATTCTCTCTTGCTAATGGAGCTTTGCTTTTTTTGTGATGATTCCTTTAAAGTAGGTATCAGACCCTTTAAGAATTAGTTTTGATTCCTAAACATATAACATCACACCCTTCTTGAATAATAATGTAAAAACACTGGTTTCCACTCTGATAATACAATCTTTAAAACTATAACTGGTATCAGCAGATCAGTATAAAAAAAATACAGTACCAAGCTACACTGGTATATTGCCACAATTAAGAACTTCAAAATATACTTATCACTGAGACCATAGTCCTTGCATTAGTTTTCAGTCCACTATGAACAATTATCTGCTGCATGTAAACATGTCTAAATAACTATAGATAAAATACATCAATCATAAATTTCTGTAAAAGATAATAAAATATCTTCTTTAAAAAAACAAAACAACAATAAGCAATTACTTCATTTTTCCCCCCAATTTTATGAAAATGGAACAACCTTATGGTTGTTGCCAGTCCTGAGTTCATTGTAATAAAAATGGCCCTAGTTCCTGGTTTAAGTCAACAACCAATCCATTCTCATCAGTAGATGTCTTCTGATACTGTAGGCATGAGTTTATTTTAGGTACTATTTTGTCCATTAATAAAATTATATACCAGAAACTGACCAGTGCCACAGTACTGTGTTGCAAACAGTTTTCCATCAGGAGTAGGGTCTGAGAAAGCAATTTCCTCTTTACTCAAGTATGAGCCATATATAAAGTTACTCCTGTTTAAAAAAAAGGGGGGGGGTGTGGAAGGTAAAAAAAGGAAAATTAATTTATTTTTAATCATTAAAAGTGGAAAAACCTGTCAAATAATGTTGTATATTCTAGAAACTTAAAAATAACTGTTTTGTAAAAGCAACAATGGTTATAAAAACATTTACCCAACACCTTTTCATGATAAAAATACTCTGAATAGAAGGAACTTCCTCAACCCTGATAAAGAGCATCAAAAGACATCAAAGTTAATAGTTACAAAGAAAAAAAAAGACTGAAAACTTCCTCAGAGATCAGGAACAGGGTAAGGCCACATCTGCTCATACCTCTTCTATTATCAAGGACAATTAGACAAGCAAAAGAAATGAAAAGCAACCAAGTTGGAAAGGAAGAAGTTAAAATTATCTTTTCACAGATGACATGATCTTTTATATACAAAAATTCTAAGGAATTCACAAAATAATAGGCCTAATATAACATGAGTTAAAAAAAAAAAACGAGTTCAGCAAATTTGCAAATTATAAAATATTAAAAAATTAATTTTACTTCTATGACCAATTCAAAACGAAATTTAGAAAACAACACTGAAATACATAGTAAATACTCAGTAACCTAAGTAAATACTTAGGATTAAATCTAACAAAGACATGCAAGACCTAAAAAATGAGAACTATAGAGCATTGTTGAAAGAAATTAAAGGAGACTTTAGTAAACAGAAAGACATCCCATGATTATGAATCAGATGACTTAATATTGCTAAAATGGCATTATTCCTCAAATTGATCTATAGTGAGTTTTTCTGCAAAACTTAACAAGCTGGTCCTAAAATTCATATGCAAATGCAAGAGGCAAAAAAAAAAATGTAATTTTCAGAATCTTTTCTATCCCTTTGATTAAAAATCAAGCAATATATGTAACCTTGTTTTGTATTTTCCAAACCTCCTATAAATGTGTTATCATAATTTCATACTTTAAAAAAAAGAAAAAAGAGGAATAAAATCAAGAAAAACTACTGAGAGACTTATTTACAAATACTACTCTTAAATTAAGACAAATTTTTCCTAAAAGTTAAACTCCCAAGAAATTTCCCATACTTCTTATGTACTGACAATCTTAAGCAAATTTTAAATTAATATAAATAAAGGTTATACATTTACAATGAACTAAATGTCAATCTTTATATAAAACTCTGCTTAAATGCTAAACTACTGATAATGACTTGAAGGATTACATCCAAGTTACCTTAGGCATTCAATCATGCGAGAAGCGATTTTCTTCCGACGCATCATGCTGAACACCCATATGCGGCTGATCCCACAGATTGCAGGCTCTGGCAATGTTGAGCAGCACCAGGCTTTTTGCCGTTCAAATCTGACCTTTTCTTCTTCTGACCTGATAACTGGAAGTTTTTCTTCTATGACTCTGTAGCCCTATATGCAGTAAAATTAAGGGGAAATTCATAGGTGATTTTTTTAAATTGAAGCATAGCTGATTTACAATGTTGTGCTACGCTCTACTATACAGCAAAGTGAGTCCGTTATACACATAGAGACATTCTTGGGGGGCAGGCGGGACAGGGTGTTTATAAAGTGAGATGATTATTAAGCTATTGTCTCATGCTGACCTTTCATGAGGTCATCACTACGTCCATCTGGCTTCTTAACAAACTGTAGGAACCACTTAGGCTTTTGCTCTCATTTCTGGCAATAAACAAACCTGGATCTATATTCTGTTCTAACTCACTTATTAGTTATGTGACCATGAGATGAAGTTACTTAATTTAGCTTTGGGTTCCTTATCTATAAACTGGAACTCTCTGCCATCTCTTTCAGAGACTTGCTGAGAGATTAAATAAGAAAATACAAAGCACCTGGCCATCACGGCTGGCACATAATAGGAAGTGAATGTTAATTTTCTCCACCTCTCATGTTATGCTGCTACTGCTGCTAAGTCGCTTCAGTCGTGTCCAACTCTGTGCGACCCCATAGACGGCAGCGCACCAGGCTCCCCCGTCCCTGGGATTCTCCAGGCAAGAACACTGGAGTGGGTTGTCATTTCCTTCTCCAATGTGTGAAAGTGAAAAGTGAAAGTGAAGTCGCTCTGTCATGTCCAACTTGTAGCGACCTGATGGACTGCAGCCTACCAGGCTTCTCCGTCCATGGGATTTTCCAAGCAAGAGTACTGGAGTGGGGTGCCATTGCCTTCTCCTCCCATGTTCTAGGACCAGCGAAAGTATATGTGGAGAACTCAGCAGTCACAACTGTTTCTGTGATAGCAATCATCATTATAGGGCTCCCAGCTGTGCAGAACTGGGACTCAGGATGGCAGAGGAATCAAAAGTTTAGGAAAGTCCTTTCCCTACACTCCTATCTCTTAAAAAAAAAAAAAAAAGTACTTTGAAAAACATATATCTCTTCTGCCAGTCTAGTGGCCAAAAAAGGGACACCACCAGCCTTTCGACAGAATGAGGTACAAAAGTTAAAACAATTAGACAACACAACTGAGAGTTAACAAAGAATAAACAAGCAAGTATCGCATGGCTATGTTCTAATCTAAACACTGCAACAAGTCATTTTTGGAACTAGGTAGAATAGAAATTAAAAAAAAACACAAGGGTGCAGAGGTCCCTGGTAGTCTAGTGGTTAGGGCTCAGTGCTTTCACTCCCATGGCCCAGATTCAATCCCTGGTCAAAGAACTGCGATCCCAGAAGCCACTCGGCACGGCCAAAAAACCCCGCAACACACGAGTTTACCAAAGAACATTCACTATAAACAATCAAACAAACAAACAAAAAACACTGCAAGAAACAGTCAAAAAACAAGATAGATGTCTGCAATTTTTTTCTGAATGCTTAGTCATTTGCCAAGCAAATTTAAGAATACTCTATATAAAATTTGCAAATATCCTTGTCACTCTGTGAAAATCTGACTTCAAGTATCTTTTTCCCCTCATCTAATTAACTTCATTTGTTTCAGTGATCAATTCTGTCTGAAGTTATGTCCCACATAAAAAGTGATATTTCCTTCAAGTGGGTACCTTACTATTAACCCTCCTCAGGAGTCATAAATCATGCTAGCTGGATTGGAATTAAGGGGGATGAGTTGCTAAGGACAATCCTAAAAAGACATAACACAGTTATTCGATACACACAGAAAGCACTTTGACATATTGGTAAAAAAATCAAGCACAACACTGCTGATATCTCTTAAAAGTGGGACAAACAATGTATGACAAAATCCACTGAAATGTTGTAAAGTGATTGGCCTCCAACTAATAAAATAATATTAAAAAAAATTAAAAAAAAATTTAAATATATTAATATCTGTAAAAAAAAAAAAAAAAGTGGGACAATCAAGACTCAGAGACCTATAAAAGTGGACAAATGATAAAGAATAAATCTGGGGCAATGAAAAAATGAAGTCACAAGATGTGCACTATGCAAAATTAACTCAGTTACAGGATGGCAAGCTTCTATGAGTTAGTCCTTTTATATCAAATTTATATCTCCAAACTACCTTGTCAGCTATTTATTTAAATCAAATCTATGATTACAAATAGCAAAATTCATAAACTTACACGATTTCAGGTTGAATTTTTTTTTCAGATTGAATTTTTTATGTAGCTTAACATACAGACATTAATCACACATATTTGTTTCAACTTTGCACCTTATTAGGAAACTTTATGATGAAGCATATATACTTGCAGGCAACTATTAATATACTAAAAGACATCAACTAAACAAAAAGTCAAATCCAATGCACACTGAATTCATGAGCAAGAACTCAGCTGAAAAGAAGACAGAATTCACAGGAGGTCTACCTCACTCAAGGTGAGCATGATTATTAGGAAGTTCAAAATCGTCTGTTTTCTTAAATTGGTCTAACTTGGGACCATCTTACAATATGAACATACCACTTCTACTATAATTCTATTATTTGTTTACATTTGGCTCTTAAATACAAGCCAAGTCCTCATTAGAGTTCACCCAAAGAAGTGGTAACCTGATGCAGGGGTGGGCAATTTTTCATGAAGGGCCAGGAAATAAGTATTTCAGGCTGTGTAGCAGAGCTGGCCTCTTGCAACATTTAAGCAAATGGACATAGCAATGTTACAATAAAATGTTGTAAAAAAACAGGCTAGAATTTGCCTTCTGGACTATAATCTGGCAACCCTTGATTTACTTCAGTGCTGAAGACAGACATTTCATTAGTAACCAACAAGGAAACTTCCTAAACAAAATTTAATAGTACTTTTGATTTGTAGTATTTTTATCTTATATTTACTGACTTAAATGAATTCCCATGCAAGACAACTTCACTGTAGTAAAAAAAAAAAATTATGCACAGGAGTTCTCGCATTCATACTCTTCCTTACACAGAATGCTGAAAAATTTACCAGGATGATGCTATTGCTGTAACTCTTTAAACACCAAACTACATATGACCATTCTTTAAAAATCACTTACCCACTGGATATGTTCTGCAATTAGACAACCAACTACCTTTTTGTCATTAGAAATAAAGAGAAGTGTTTTTGTTCTGGAATAGCACATGAGTGGAGCCTGCTGGAAACCTAAATCATTATCAACCATCTCTCTAATCTCGTCAACCTGCCAAATAAAGAAAAATTATTATTTTTTAAACAAAAGCATTTTATATATGTAAAAATATGCTATTTCAGGTCAATAAATTGAGCATATTATTCCAAGCAGAACATCCTCTGAAGAGTGCTTCTGAATGACTATCCTGATCACTAAATGTTTTTCAAGCTCTGTGGACCAATCTACAAAAGGAAGAAAGAATGGAGAGTAATATCAAGCCCAGCAGTCTCCTCTGATAGGTAATAAGGACACTAAGGCTTCCGAGTGTAAGTAAGCATCAGGGAATGAAGCACTGGAGACAACTTCACTGGAACCTTAGCCAGGCAGGCCACATTGTTCTTCGCAAGCCTTAATTAGTACTCTCATCAGTGGACTGGAAGTGAGCACAGAGAAAAGGCGTTAATGTTTACTCCTTATCAAAAGTTTATAGGGTCAGATATTATGCAAAGCACTTTATGAATACTATCTAATTTAAATCCAACACCTCTTACAGGCTGATAGCTTCTCACTTTGCATATGGAATAAAATTCAGAGGTTAAATAACTTTCCCAAGTCAGATACGGACACTGGGAACCAAAGAGCTGGGTTTTCTGGGATTTGACCCATAATGCTAACATAGCATCAAAGTGCTTCTACCACTTTATCTCCTAGTCAAGGTCACATACGATAAGCTCAAACTTTTGTAGGTATTCAAAGTCAAGATTTTTATAGGCACTCAAACATCAGTTCCTTTGACAGTTAAAAAAAAAAAGTCTGCAAATATTCAGTCCAATAAACATTCATCTGTGACACTAACTTTAAAATGTAAATGACACCTAAGGGGGTTAAATATTCACACTTCTGAATTGCAGAATACCATGTAACACATTCCTTATTCAGTGATGAAAACCCAAGTCCCCTTAATCCTAGAAAAATATCCCATGATACAACACCTGACTCAGTTCCTAAAGGCAAATGACTCACAATTCTTTGGATTTTAATTTTTAACCTATTATGGGTTACTAACCAGTAACATACTGAACTGTAAGTTACTAAGAACAAGGATATTAGAAATTTACTCTCAGAATAAAATCACATCTATTAGTTTCAATTTTATAAATTATGATTCAGATTTGTATTTTAATTTTGATTCTTGAAATCACTTATGTGGCATTTACTATGCCTTCTATATCATCACTCAAATTACTGATAATATGAGACAGTAATCATTCCACTAAAAATTCATTTCACATATGCTAGACAGTAGTCATGTGAGGGTGTGAGAATTGGGCCATAAAGAACGCCAAAGAATTGATGCTTTCGAACTGTGGTGTTGGTGGTGAAGAAACTTGAAGACTCCCTTGGACAGCAAGGAAATCAAACCAGTCAATCCTAAAGGAAATAAGCCCAGAATATTCATTGGAAGGACTGATGCTGAAGCTCCAGTACCTTGGCCATCTGATACGAAGGGTCAACTCATTGGAAAAGACCCTGATACTGGGAAGGATTGAGAGCAGGCGAAGACAGGGACGGAGGATGAAATGGTTGAATGGCATCACTCACTCAATGGAGACTGAGTCTGAGCAAACTCCAAGAGATAGTGAAGTACCAGGAAGTGTAGTTTGCTGCAGTCCATAGGGTCGCAAGGAGTCAGACACAACTTAGAAAATGAACAACAAATGACGCACTACAAAGTTAAAGCATTGACTTTTCAGGCGGGTTGTGACTAAGTGCTTATTTCTTGTTCTCAGAATGGGGTGTTTAAATGTGCTGCCAGTAATACATTATACTCTTAAAATCAGCTGCAAAATTATTCATTCTGTGTGAAATTTCACTGGAAATTTACCTTTTTCAGGGCATATTTTGGATCTTCAGGAAGAACCATTATTATCCTGCCATCAGGATATTCAGCTAGAATTCTTTCTTTTTTCCAACCCTAGATACATATAAAAAAAAAAGAAATTTATTTACCATATTTCATACATCATATTCATGTACAATAAGAAAAATACATCAATGTGTCTAAAAATTACAAACATGAAAAAGTATATATGCTCGTTAATGTTTAAAAAGACATGATAAATCAGCTATTTGTTAAGCACACACAGGTACAATGTAAGCTAATTTCTCTCTACTATTCATTCAGTGATCTAAGACCACAAAAGCATGTCTAATTTATCATTTTCCATTTTAAATTAATTTTGAAAATCACACAGCAAAAGCAAGCCCCTTAAAGTCAGTGACTCCCAGAACCTAAAGTAAAACTCTCCCAGTTTCTTGATAAGAGAATTAAAAGTCTTAAATCTCTCTGGAACATGGTTACCTCCACAAACAAACACTCGTGGTTTTATGTCTGGCATGCCAAAGACCTCCAGGAGGTTGTAAATGAACTGATTTGCATGCAGGAGCCCAATATGTAAGGAATAGTTTTTATTCTTATTGATCACAACTATCAAAAGTCACAAGAAGGATACTATAAAAATATAACTACCTTCTAAGAATCTAATAGGGAAGGAGAGGCTACGTTGTGTGTATCTGAAGTTAAACATACTCAAAAAAAGAGGTAATAAACTCTTCTTCAGATCCACACTCGTGGTGATTAATGAGCAGAACCTGCATGAAAAAAAAACAAAACAAAAGCCACTTAAATCTAGTAAGATGGGACTGAACCAGAGGTTAAAACTAGGAGCTTTGAGGTTAAAAATAAGTACAGAAGGAATGAGCTTAACTGGTTGTTCCATTTGTCTTACCCAACCAACTTTAAATAAAAAGGTTTTTCAAGAAGCAATGTATTTATCTTAAAGAAAACCAGCATCTTTCTGAGATTTGTTTCAGAGTATTAAAGCTCAATGAAACCAAGAAAAAGGCAACTATATTTTTAAAAAACACTACAGCAGGTCTGAAAGGAGATTGATTTTCTTAAATGATCCAGAATGGTCTTTTGGGAAAGGGTGGTTTCTTAGTTGTGGACAAAAAGTCTAGTAACAAACTTGGTATAAACAACTGTTTGAAGTATTTAAAACCAGAATTTGTTTAAAAAATAGAGCACCCCAAAGTAAAGCAAATTCAGATGATCATTAATTAGGATGGTCATGTGTTCCCAAAATTTGAAAAGAAAAAAGGAGCAGAAACAATAGTCACAGAAGTCATTTTTTTCAAATCAGAAACAAAATTTGAATCATATCCAGACCTGAATATAGGTAAATGTTTTTAAAAGGCATGAGAGATATCATCCTCTCTAGAAAACAAATTTACATTAATGTTATTTTGGGGAAAGCTTTTAAAATAAACCTATTTTGCATAAAATGAAAATGGAGACTTTTCATTTTAAAAACTAAGCTACAATTTCAATGAAGAGCTAGAATTGAACTAACTCCAACTTATAACAAAGTCATAGTTTCCTGAGTTGAATTATCTAAAAATAATTTGACAAGTTACTCTCCTGTTGTCTTTAAAAATAACTACTGGCCAACATTATACTGCACCATCAGCACTAGATAAATTATTTTGCTTTATATATTCGGCACTATATAAATTATTTTGCTTTATTGACTTTTTTGTGTATAATTTTCTCTTGAAACAAGTTGAGACTTGCATGTTCAGGCAGAAAATGTTTCCCAATTGGATTTGATACAATTTTTTAAAATGTTTTAAATGTGATAGCTTTTTCATGTAAGTGTATAAGCAGGAGGAACTGCAAAGGGCAGAATTATTACTGCTTAAGTTTCTAATACCCATGAAGACAGCATATTTAAAAGAAAACTTCAAGAGTTCTGGATTAAAAGTTCAGGGTTTAAATCCCATTTCTTGGTAGTTATTAGCAATATAATCTTGGGCAAATCACTGCAATCCATTCTGTTTCCTGACCTAGGCTATGGATAAAATAGCTGTCATCACCCACCTCACTTAGTAGTTTAGAGAAATGCTTTAAGATGATTCCTCTTACAGAAGGGCTACTCAGGAACTCTTAGTAACTTCCACTCTACCTTCCTAGTGGTGTCAAACTACAGTCAATGTACTACTTTAAGAAAACACAATTAAGAAAGCCCCCAAAGTTACATGCAAAAATAAGTTCAAACCTTGGACAAGGCAAAGATGAAAGACCCAATGTGGCTAAAAACTGTCAAATAAGATACTAAAGACATTTATACACCTCAATTGCAGTTAACTCTTTCCTGGAGTCAATAACCACATGATCCTCCTATCTTTAGAGAATTTAGATGAGATGAAGTCTGCTGCTTGAAACTGAGGCAGATGCTGTTTGCTGAAGGGTAAATGTGATTTAGAGGAATAACCAAATAGCCACAGCTTTCTCCAAAGATATAAATTTCAATGCAGTGCCGTTACACCTTTCACCTTTAGCTCTAAGATGTTACACACAGCCCGCTAGCAAGTAGTATTTTCCAAATCCCATTCTTAATTCACCTATCTGGTTGCTAAAAAGCAGAAAGCTTTACACTGCTAACAACAATCAATGATCTTTTTTTTTTGTCCCTTGCTGTTCTAGTTATTCTAGACTTTAGAGTTTCTCAAGAATGGAAGGGGTTTTCCTCTTTTTCTATTTGAACAAGATTACAATTGAAAACAAAATACACTGGGTGGTAGATACATTGATGTATACACAATTGTCAAAATTCATCAATCAAACATTTAAGATCTGTGTGTTAAAATTATATCCAACTGTAAAAGTTCCTACTAATCACTTCCATTAAAGGTTGAATGGAAATATTCATGAAAGAATACTCTGAGAAATAAAATCAAAAACTAGCTTTTTAAAAAGACTATCAACAAATATGGCAAGGGAAAAAAACCTAGAGGGAGAATCTTTAGATTAAAAGAGATTTAAGAGACATATCAACCAGTGCAATATATGGACCTTAATTCAAACAGTATAGAAAATTATGAGATATTTGGGGAGATTCTGACCCCTGAGGAAATAGCTGATATTAAGGAATTAAAATTTAAAGGTGTGATTATACACTTAAAATCTTCTTTATTGCTACACTGAAGCTGAGTGAAAAATACATGGGGATTCGCTATTTGGTGGTAGTGGGGGGAATGGGGATTGAACTCTATTTTGGAAAATTCAAATCACCCAACTGTCAAAACTGTGCCAAAGGTCCAAGGCTTACGCAAATACCATTTACTCAGAAGTGAAAAATGAATGTAAAATGAATCCAGTTGGCAGTGATTAGACCTGAGGGTGAGACAAGCATTGACTGCAGTGGGCCCAAAGCGGCTTCTGAGATACTAGTGGTGTTTGTCATGTGGGTGTTCACTTTGCAAAAACACACCATTAAGCTGTGCCCTTGTTCATTATTTGTGTACTTCTCTTTACAAGTTGTATTTCAATTAAAATTTTATTTAAATTACTAAAGCAATTTGAAAAACAGACATTTTAGTTCAACAGCAAGACTAACAGTTGTTATTTGTTTAAATAAACATACTGTAAATACCAATTTTAAAAAATTTTAAATCTTTAGAAACAAAAGTAAATTAAAATCAGCTCATTCAAAATTCAGTCACATGCTCTTTTTGACAGTACCCATGGCACACAGCATAAAAAACTGCAGAAAAACTGCATAAGAGAAACAAATTACAGATTCTTTAAATACTTAAAAATATTTCTGTTGAAATGATTTTTAAAAGCAAACATGTACTTATGAATATTTTAAGTCAGAAAGACTGTATGCCAAATTATAAATTGAGGTTATTTATGTGATTTAATTTTTTCCTTTCAGCTTATCTGTATTTCCTGTTTTTTTCTACTTTAATAAAATGGTATAATAAAAGTATTAATATACCTTAACTACCCCCAAGCAGAAGGTTTTAATTTCACATTTGGTTACTTTGCAAAAATAATTTTGTATTAACAACAATACTGTTAAAGATGTGTTTCCATGCTCTCTCCAGGCATACCACCTTTCCAAATCTCTGTGTGTTCACCAACCCAAAAGCTCTCTGAACCCTGTCCTGGCTTTTTGAAGGTTTCACTAGAGGTGGGACTGATTAAATCATTGGCAACTGGTAACAGAATTCAATCTCCAGTGCCTATTCCCACTTAGGATCACTATGTGAGAACTGAAAGTTCCAACCCTCAGTAGTTGGCTCCCATTCTTAGGCTAGTTCCAAAGGTCATCTCATTAACATAACAAAACACATTGTATCCCATCTCTTAGGAAATTTCAAAGGTTTTGGGAGCTGTGTGAGTCAGGAACTAAATAAATATCTTTCTCGTAAATCACAGTATCATAAGCACTGAAGCTGATTATCTGAGACAACTTTAGTTTGAAAGTGACTGAAGTCAATTTATTTCTGAACTAAATTTAATTGTACACACAACTGCTGAAATTAAAATAAAATAATTAAATCTTATATATGTTAATTTGTGGTAAAGAATCCACCTACAATGTGGGAGACGTGGGTTCTATCCCTGGGTTGGGAAGATCCCCTGGAGAAGGGAAAGGCTACCCACTACAGTATTCTGGCCTGGAGAATTCCAAGTGACTCTATAGTCAATGGGGTCACAAAGAAGACTGAGTGACTTTCACTTATGTTCAGCTAACAAGACATGAATGATATAGTTGGTCTATTAAAACATAATTAAGCACAACACTTTCTGAAGCTAACCTTCATATCTGTTAGCTATATTTATTATCACTAGAGTATTTCAAGATTCATGGTTTCCCATTTTGAATGACTTAACCACTAAAAGCAAGCAAACCTGTTTAAGTTAATCTTTCATAGTTTGAAAGAAGGTATTCAGAAAAACAAAAGTCCTGTGACATAGTGGTTTTTTCACTCATTGAGTAAGTCAGGAATAAAAGAATATACACAAGAATTTAAGTTTTACTTTATAAAAATTGGATTCAATTCTAAAGATGCTTTAAAGACTTTTCATTTTGTAGGTGTGCTATGAAGGCAGGATCTCCTCCAGGGTACTTCTCTCATTCTCTGCAGTATTTGAACTGAACAGAGGCTAGAACCCTTACTCTTCTACTAAAGCTATTTGTTTTGATAAATCTACTTGTAGCAGCACTAACTGAACTCCTTATGACAATTCAAATATTCTACCTCCACAGTGACACATAGCACCTAGCAACATGTGACGAGAGAGCACTGGCTGGTGTGAACGAGGACCTGCATTTCTCCTGGTCGGAGGTCTGGTGTCACCAAACTGGATAATGCAGCTATACAGCCAACTAGGGATTGGTCCAACCTTTCTTCAAAGTGTCTCTGGGCACCAAGACAGGAAAAACAACCCATTTTCTGATCACAGCTCTACCAAAGTAATTATCATTTCTAAACTGAAAAGTTAATTTATAGTTTAAATAGTTAATATTGACTTATTGCTTTAATAGCCATTTAAATCTTTTATTGTTAACTTTTCACTTCTTTCAGGCTTTGTTCCTAAATTTGCAGGCCAAGGGCATATCCAGTACCCGGAATGTAAGGTCCTCCACAACACATTCAGTCAGATAATCAGTTCAAAGGAGGGTAAGGGAAAGACAGAGGCAAAGAAGGATTAAGTAAGGAGTTTTTCTGCAAAGAACCCAAACATTATTCCTCTTCTGCATTACTGAAAGTTTACAATACAGCTGAATTCTGGATAGTTCCTTGCTTGGCAACAAGGCTGAATGCTCTTGGGGGAGTTTTTCCTGTTTTCTCCTCACACCTTTAGGAAAACACTTCATGAAGGGAAACTGAAGGGAAGCTAGGTCTAAACCAGAATCCAGAATCCCTAGGAAGCTTTAAGAGGCTCCTTCCTAAATAGTTTCGAGTAGGCCACGTAAAATACATTTCCTCAAATGGGGTCAATGAGGCAGATGGAGTACAATGATAGAATATACAAAGAGAGCACCGTCATTCTTCTCCCCTACCCCAAGTCAAAGAGAATACGTAAAGGATAAAGTATTTTAGTCAACCAAAAGTAGGTTCTGTGGCATCAATTTCTACTATGACTACATAACTTATGTATTATTTTAATCTTCTGAAAAGAAGACTTCAGACATTTTTACCTGTCATAGATTATCATAATGAAATAATTATAAGAAAAAATTTCTACTGTGAAGAAAAAATGCTCTGGGATGACCCAGAGGGATGGGATGGGGAGGGAGTTGGGAGGGGGTTTCGTGATGAGGAACACATGTACACCCATGGCGGATTCAAGCCAATGTATGGCAAAACCAATACAATGTTGTAAAGTAAAATAAATAATTAATTTAAATTAAAAAAGAAAAGCTGCTTATGTTGTAGGCAGTGTTTGATTAAAATAAAAAGTAAAATTATTCTAACTTATTCTATTTTAAGCAGTACAGAATTAATTCTCTATTAAGCAGTACAGAACTTTATTCCCAATCCCTGAACACTGCCCATCTAGAATTAAAAATATAAACAAAAGCCACAGCACAAAATGACTTCTTAGTTCTATGTGCTTCTCTCCAAGAAACAGACACGACAGATAAACTGGCATTTAAAAAATTTAGTGTTTCATCAAACACTTACGAGTACTTAATGCAAAAGCACAACACTCGGTGCCCAATGGAAGATTCACTAAGTGATGACCCAGAATCCAAAGCTGTGATCACAGCAGAGCATCTTTAATGTGGGTGTGCTTTTTATCCTCTCCACACACTAGAAAAGAATGCTACAAAGTTCTGGAGTAGTTTCTACCTTACAGTCTATGTATATCTATGTTTGAAAAAACAAAAAGTAAGAACGTTAACTTTGATGTTAGCAAAGGATGGCCAACTGCTAAACTCAATTCCTTCTCTTGAGTTTATTTCAAAAGTAAATAAAATAACCTGTAGCTCTGTCCCATCAAGAAGAGGGCTGGGGGAGAGGTCTGGGGCAGGAATCAGTCTTCCTTAAGTTGTTCTGCTGCTTTATGGACTTGCAAGAGCCAGGATTTGTTAAGAAGTGATGCCTCCACCTTGTTCCATAATTTCCTTTGGTGTTGTGTAAGAGCAGAGTACATTATCTCCTGGTTGATTTCCTTACAGTTGGTCTCAGAAATTAAGAACTTCTCTTAAAATAAAGAATTAAGTCTTTTAAACCAAATTTCTTTATAATTTTTGGAAACTGGCTGCAAGAATCAAACAATGTAACTTGAGCAGAATATAATTCTACCAGATTGATGGCTGTAAAATAAATATTTCTGCCCCAGAAGTATTCCATAATTTAGCTACTTGATAGGCCTATTTTTCTTTTCAAGTTGTAAGGATATTAACAGAGTCAAACTGGAAAAGGACAAATTTCAAATGTCAAATAAATATCTAGCTACAGATATTCTATATCCACATACCTTATATTTTATTTAGTTAAGTGGGAAAAGGGTGTGTGGGGGGAAAAGCAGATGAAATAGGGAATACAAAGGATTACCACAGCAGGAAACTAAAAAAGGAAAACCCCACCTATCTTGGGAAGAAGTAATTGAATAAATAAAACCACAAATATGAATTCTGCAACCAAAGATAAGGATACAAATTTAACTGAAGCCAATAAAAATCTTTAAAATCTAGTGCCTATATGAAATGAATTGGTGATCTCAGTTCAGATATCCTGGAGGTCTTATTAATGTGAGTGTACAGTAGAAGGTAACATGTATAAAATAAATTCCATTTCAGATATGGGTAAACAGCAATTACATTAAATTACTATTTTCACAAGATATCTGAAATGGTTCAAAATTATTTAAAATTTTGCTACTTCCAAAAACAAATATAAATAATACCCATTATGCCTCAACTGCACATACATTAAAATATATATACTAAAACATATTTACTTTGTGGGATTTTTTTTTTTTTAAGTATACTACAAAGTCTGAGGTTTTAACCATCAGGAATTGTTCTTTAACTTTAATAAGAAAAACTATTATGTTAGCAAAGAGAAGGTAAAGGAAATCCCCACACAATCTATTTGGTATAATATATACCACCATCAATTCCACCAAAAAAGCTGTGTCAAGCTATTCTGAACACTAAAAAGACTTATCAATAGTTAACAATTAAAATCAAAGGAAATTTAAAAAAATACTCAAGTTGAAGAGCATCACTTGTTAGAAGAGGTACAATAACACTTTAAAAATATAACAATTTGAAAATTAAGTTAAATTTAAAATTTTAAAAATCCCACATCATACACCAGCCAGAACGAATTTGCTGGGTTTTATGTTTGGTTTTGTTTTAAAATAAGCCTGTATATATACTACAGGGGCTGTGTATATGGTGCTATTTTCTAAAGACCAAATTTTTTCAATGACTTGAATCTGACAATTCATCTCTAATGATCTGATTCTGCATTTTAGAAGTCATGAATTCTACTTACCACGTATTTTACAGCACTTATAAATTGATTGTGGAAGAGCAGATGCTGTGTTTCATCCTCTGGATTTGAAGCTGTGTAAAGCATGCCACAAACATTACAGGAAACTGCTCCAAATCTTTTTTGTCCTGCATCCTATTTATAAAAAACAAACAGAAGGGTTTTTTTCCCCCCACAAAAGAATAATTCGAGAATATCAGTCTCTAAAGTTATAAGGTGAACATAGAATGAGAAGTGTTTAAAACAACATTCCATGTTGATGACAGAAATGAAGATGCTAACTTTCGAAATCTGTGTGTAATTTTATTAAGAATTGTTTGCCATTTTAGTAATCATTCACTCCACACCATTTAATAACAACTGAAAAGAACTGAGAAAGTATCTTTAACACTACACTCTTAGTTCTAAAGCCTCAAATGGCAAATACTTATAAATGAGAACTAGTATGTATTTTGTATCTGTGATAATTACACCACTGAAGTTTAGAAGAAATGCTTCATAGACTTTTTTTATAATGTCTTCTTTTCTCTTTAATAGTTTTATTCTAGTTATATTAAAAAGAGTATTTTGATGTCACCAGAAACTCTTGAGCAAAGGTAAAATTAAACATTCTCTATTTTCTTTATATCAAGTAAGTATGAAAGATCACCTATACTCCAGTAATTCATACTTGCGCTGTAGCATAGTAACTGGTTACAAAAGGTTTTCTATACTTATCCTCATTTAAAAAGACAAATTACAGCAATATGATCTAACTTTAACATTAATCTTAAAAGCACAATTCCTTTATTCTTGCTGCTCTGAAACTGGGAAATTTCAACTAATTACTGGAAAAAAAAAAAAACAGACTCTAAGATAACTATATCCTAGTGCCTTATAGCTAGGGCCACAGACCAAAATGAAATCAAATGGTAAATGAAAGATTTCATATAAAACTAAAGGGAAGCTCATTCTAAAAGACTGAAACTATTGACAAAATATTACCTGAAAATTCAGGGAGTTAAAAAAAATTGCTTGAATTATGGTTAAGATAGAAAACATTGTATTTACCATGTTAACCATTTTTTTTTTCATGTTAACCATTTTTAAGTGTACATTTCAGTAGTATTAAGTACACTCACACTGTCGTGCAACCAATCCACAGAATTACTTTTATTTTGCAAAACTGAAACTCTAGGGACTTCCCTGGTGGTCCACTGGTTAAGACTCCATACCTCCACCTCTAGGGTCACAGGTTTGATCCCTGGTCAGGGAACTAAGATCCCGCATGCCGTGAGTAGTGAAAAAAACAAAACAAAACAAAAACCCCTTAAACTCTATATCCACTAAACAGTTCCCCAATCCTCCTTCTTCCCCAGCTCCTGGAAACCATCATTCTGCTTTCTATCTCTATGAATTTGATTCTTTTAGGCACCTTTCATAAGTAGAATCATGTAGTATTAGTCATTTTGTGACTGACATTTCACTTAGATAATGTCCTCAAGGTTCAATCATATTATAGTATGTGTCAAAATTCCCTTCCTTTTTAAGACTGAATAATATTCCACCATCTACATACACACCACACCGTGTTCAGCCATCCATCCACTGGTGGACTCTCTAGTTGCTTCCACCTTTTGGCTATCGTGAGTAATAAACACAGATGTACAAACAACCTCTTCAAGCAGGCAGTTTTCTTAGTAATGACTAAGTGTCTACCTCGGTTTCTTTTACTCACTGGTAAATGGAAAATAATAGTCGTACCTATCTCATACTTTTTTCTAAGGCTTAACTTAGTTACTATAAGTGGAGGAAATGGAACAATGCATTGAAAAATATTAGCTGCTATCGTGATCATTAACATCATCATTACCATCAACTCTTGACAAGCACTATCCAACAGAAATGTGATCCACAAAGGTAATTTTAAATTTACTATTAGCCACATTAAAGAGTGCAGAAGCAAACCAATAAAATTAATAATATATTTTATTTAACAAGACATATACCAAATGTTATAATTTCAACATACATTAAATATTTGTAAAACTTAGTGAGATACTTTACATGCTTTCTTGTACTCATCTTTGAAACACAGCATGTGTGTTTACACTTGGAGCATACCTCAGTTCTGGTGAGTGACATTTCAGGTGCTCAAGTCATATGTGGCTACAACACTAGATGGTGCAGCTTTAGATTCTACTTGTCTAATCTTGTTTCATTATCATACCGATTTGACTACAGAAACAGTATTAAATGTGATGAAACAACTTTTTCCCTCACTAATCTTTCTCAAAAAGATTTCTAGACAATTCTTACAAAATGATTTCCTAATATTAAAGCTATGCTACTGGAGATCAGCAGAGAAATAACTCCAGAAAGAATGAAGGGATGGAGCCAAAGCAAAAACAACACCCAGTTGTGGATGTGACTGGTGATAGAAGCAAGGTCCGATGCTGTAAAGAGCAATATTGCATAGGAACCTGGAATGTTAGATCCATGAATCAAGGCAAATTGGAAGTGGTCAAACAAGAGATGGCAAGAGTAAATGTCAACATGCTAGGAATCAGGGAACTAAAATGGACTGGAATGGGTGAATTTTAACTCAGATGACCATTATATCTACTACTGTGGGCAGGAATCCCTTAGAAGAAATGGAGGAGCCATCATGGCCAACAAGAGAGTCCGAAATGCAGTACTTGGATGCAGTCTCAAAAATGAAAGAATGATGTTTGTTTCCAAGGCAAACCATTCAATATCACGGTAATCCAAGCCTATGCGCCAACCAGTAATGCTGAAAAGGCTGAAGTTGAATGGTTCTATGAAGACCTACAAGACCTTTTAGAACTAACACCCAGAAACAATGTCCTTTTCATTATAGGGGACTGGGATGCAAAAGTAGGAAGTCAAGAAACACCTGGAATAACAGGCAAATTTGGCCTTGGGAGTACAGAATGAAGCAGGGCAAAGGCTAATAGAGTTCTGCCAAGAGAACACACTGGTCATAGCAAACACCCTCTTCCCACAACACAAGAGAAGACTCTACACATGGACATCACCAGATGGTCAACACCGAAATCAGACTGATTATATTCTTTGCAGTCAGCAAAAACAAGACCGGGAGCTGACTGTGGCTCAGATCATGAACTCCTTATTGCCAAAATCAGACTTAAACTGAGGAAACTAGGGAAGACCACTAGACCATTCAGGTATGACCTAAATCAAATCCCTTATGACTATACAGTGGAAATGAGAAATAGATTTCAGGGACTAGATCTGATAGACAGAGGGCCTGATGAACTATGGATGTGACGTTGTACAGGAGACAGGGATCAAGACCATCCCCAGGGAAAAGAAATGCAAAAAGGCAAAATGGTTGTCTGAGGAGGCCTTACAAATAGCTGTGAAAAGAAGAGAAGCGAAAAGCAAAGAAGAAAAGGAAAGATATTTCCATTTGAATGCAGAGTGCCAAAGAATAGCAAGGAGAGACAAGAAAGCCTTCCTCAGTGATCAATGCAAAGAAATAGAGGAAAACAACAGAATGGGAAAGACTAGAGATCTCTTCAAGAAAATGAGAGATACCAAGGGAACATTTCATGCAAAGATGGGTTCGATAAAGTACAGAAATGATATGGATCTAACAGAAGCAGAAGATATTAAGAGATGGCAAGAATACACAGAAGAACTGTACAAAAAAGATCTTCATGACCCAGAAAATCGCAATGGTGTGATCACTCACCTAGAGCCAGACATTCTGGAATGTGAAGTCAAGTGGGCCTTAGAAAGCATCACTACAAACAAAGCTAGTGGAGGTGATGGAATTCCAGTTGAGTTATTTCAAATCCTGAAAGATGCTGCTGTGAAAGTGCTGCACTCAATACACCAGCACATTTGGAAAACTCAGCAGTGGCCACAGGACTGGAAAAGGTCAGTTTTCATTCCAATCCCAAAGAAAGGCAATGCTAAAGAATGTTGAAACTACCACACAATTGCACTCATTTCACAGGCTACTCAAGTAATACTCAAAATTCTCTAAGCCAGGCTTCAGCAATATGTGAACTTCCAGATGTTCAAGCTGGTTTTAGAAAAAGCAGAGGAACCAGAGATCAAACTGCCAACATCCCCTGGATCATCAAAAAAGCAAGAGAGTTCCAGAAAAACATCTATTTCTGCTTTATTGACTACGCCAAAGCCTTTCACTGTGGATCACAATAAACTGTGGATAATTCTGAAATAGATAGGAATACCAGACCACCTGACTTGCCTCTTGAGAAACCTATATGCAGGTCAGGAAGCAACAGTTAGAACTGGACATGGAACAACAGACTGGTTCCAAATAGGAAAAGGAGTACGTCAAGGCTGTATATTGTCACCCTGCTTATTTAATTTATATGCAGAGTACATTACGAGAAACGCTGGGCTGGAAGAAGCACAAGCTGGAATTAAGATTGCCGGGAGAAATATCAATAACCTCAGATATGCAGATGATACCACCCTTATGGCAGAAAGTGAAGAGGAACTAAAAAGCCCTCTTGTCGAAAGTGAAAGAGAGTGAAAAAGTTGGCTTAAAGCTCAACATTCAGGAAACTAAGGTCATGGCATCTGGTCCCATCACTTCATGGGAAATAGATGGGGAAACAGTGGAAACAGTGTCAGACTTTATTTTGGGGGGGCTCCAAAATCACTGCAGATGGTGATTGCAGCCATGAAATTAAAAGACGATTACTCCTTGGAAGGAAAGTTATGACCAACCTAGATAGCATATTAAAAAGCAGAGACATTACTTTGCCAACAAAGGTCCGTCTAGTCAAGGCTATGGTTTTTCCAGTAGTCATGTATGGATGTGAGAGCTGGACTGTGAAGAAAGCTGAGCACCGAAAAATTGATGCTTTTGAACTGTGGTGTTGGAGAAGACTCTTGAGAGTCCCTTGGACTGCAAGGAGATCCAACCAGTCCATCCTAAAGGAGATCATTCCTGGGTGTTCATGTGTCACGCGAGTGTATGCTCCTCGGTTCTTTGTCTCGTCACAACAAAAACTTGGAATGACGGACATTGAAGCTCCCTCAGCGGGTCACAGCTCTTGGAGGACAGACCGTGTTATAGCTCTTAAATAAATCAGTGTTACAGCTCAGTGTTAAAGCTCTATTTATTTAGATAATAGCAGGAAAATCCATCTTCGAGGCATGAGGGCACATCGATCCAAAGACGCGAAGAGAAGATCACCCCATCGCGCGGGATAGAGAGTGATCGAAGAGGGTTTTGGCTCCTCTTTTTATAAGTTTCTCTGTCCCTGGGCCTGTCTTATGTAAATTGGGCCAGCCAGGAGTGTTGTTTTACCCGAGGTTCTCACTCTGGTCCTCGGACCTTCCTTTGCTCTATTTTCGCGGGCTCTTCCCTTCCAGGTCTTTTAGCCACCGCCATTTTGGACTCCTTTTCCCTATTCTAACTACCTAACATTTGGAAGGACTGATGCTGAAGCTGAAACTCCAATACTTTGGCCACCTCATGCAAAGAGATGACTCATTGGAAAAGACCCTGATGCTGGGAGGGATTGGGGGCAGGAGCAGAAGGGGACAACAGACGATGAGATGACTGGGTGGCATCATTGACTCGATGGACATTGAGTTTGAGTAAACTCCGGGAGTTTGTGATGGACAGGGAGGCCTTGCGTACTGCGATTCATGGGGTCGCAAAGAGTCTGACAGGGCTGAGCGGCTGAACTGAACTGAACTGATTAAAGCTAGAACCAATTATCCAGTACCAAAAAAATCTGATTACTTGTGTCAACTTGAACTACATTAAATGTTCCTATTATTTTGAGTTTCTTCATTTTTTTATATTGTGCTCACTCATTCAAATTCAATTTTTCATCAAACAATCTCCCTCTGTTTTCTACCTTGCCACCAAATTGCACTTATTTTCTATTTCAAATTAACTACTGGTTTATCTTCCTGTAAAATGTAGTTTTACAATTACAACATATACTAAAATACACATATTTAAAATCATCTGTATATATTAAGCTCCATGTTATTTTAAAATTTAAACCAACTACTAAAAGAAGGCAGTGATCAAATGACACATTTAAGAAAATATGTGAAATAAAGTATCAATCTGTTGTAAATAAAACTAGAAGGAAACTTGAATTTTTATTGTTACAGGATGGAATCACTGAGAGAGTGGCTGTCATAATACCAAGAATATTTCCATAATGAAGAATTACAGTGACAAAAAGGCTCTGTAGGGGAAAAAAATGAATTTATTCCTTGACAATGTGTATAAATAAGATGGTGTAGCAACATTTTAGCTAAAAGATCAAGTTGTATACTTACTATGATCAACTGTTTTTCATCAGTTTTCTCTGCTTCTTTTAGTTTCAAGTCTTTTGGAATTGTTATCTCCAAATGGGAATTACACTTGGGCCAAGAATGATTTGGTGGTATCTCCCTTTTAAAAAACAACCAACCAACCAGACAACTATTAAATGTTATAGATCCATATCATTTCAAATCATAGGCAGAAAAATACTTGGGCTTTTCTATACAACACTATGACAAATAAAATTCCAAGGGGTGCGGGGGCAGGGAAATAACCTTTTAAAAACCAAAAGGAAACCCAAAGAAACAACTCATTTGCAACATAAGAACAAAAAAATGTAGTACCTACTATAGTATGAATAAGTTTTAAGTTTCATAGTTTCAGCAATTTGAGTCACTACAGTTTGTCCTAAATATTGTTTTCAGTAATCAGTAAAGCAAATAGTCATACTAATTTATTTTGAAAGTAAAGACAGAACAAAAAAGCTTTTAATCTACTGAAATACCTTTACATGTTGCCAATAAACATCATGAGGCTTTTTGGGCAAAAGGAGCATCGTCATATATTGTTGCTGGGAGTATAAGACGCAACCACTTTGCAAGGAAAATTTGGCAAGGCAGGTTAAATCCTATAACTATGAATTTATCCTAGATAGAGCCGCGTACTTAAGTGGACAAAGGTAAGTGTTTATTGCAGGACTTTTTTTCTGATAGAAATAAACTAGAAACAATCAAGGTTTCAATAGAGAACTGTTAATAAACAATGGAAAATGTGCACAATGAAATCTAATACAGAATTTAAAAGAATGAGGAAGGAAGGTAGAAAACATCTTTTCTATCTTCTATAACACATTGAGAAAAAACTAAAAGCTGCAAAACACTATGTGTAGACACAGGAAAAAAAAGTACACTAAAAACAGAATTTCTATCACATCTGTGTGAAAAACTCATGATTACTAATGTAACCTTTCAAGGGAAAAAATTCCCCAAACTCAAAACGTACAAGTATAAAATCCTGAAGTTCTCATATTTATACTTGAATTAAACTAATACCTTACCTGTTATCACTTGTCTTAGATGTCTGATTACAGAATATACTGTGCTGTTGGGGAATTGAACCTGTGATTTAATAAAAAGATGGGTTATGTACTAAGCTTTGTACTAGCCTTCCACCTAACAGTTAAAAATTATCATAAAGAAAAACAACCCCAGTGCACTAAATGGTCTATATTTAATAAATACCATTTGATAAAATTAGAGTCACCTTTCTAGGAATTTCTCTTCAGAGAAGAGGCAAAAAAGCTCTACAGAGCTGCAGAGAGATCTAATGGTAGATTAACAGTGTGTCTCTAGTTTCAGCAATAATTACTAGCACTGAACAATAAAGGAAATTGTTTAAATGCTTTCATAATTATTCATAATAATGCTTTCATAATTAATTACTCAGTCTCTAAACAGAAATAAAGGAAAACATTAGCTTAAAAAAACCTGTAGTCTCTGGAGTTTTAATCACATTGGTGGTGGTTCAAGTGCTAAATAGTGTCTGACTCTTTTGTCTCCATGGATTGTTGCCCACCAGGCCCCTTTGTCACAGGATTTCCCAGGCAAGACTACTGGAGTGGGTTGCTATTTCCTTCTCCAGGGATCAAATCCAAGTCTCCTGCACTGCAGGCAGATTCTTTACCTCTGAGCCACCAGGGAAGTCCTTTAATCATATTACTAATCAAATAACGCAATAACAATTTTCTAACGAATAAATGCATTTCTGGTATTCATATTATACTTCCCCTTTCCCCACTCCTTTCCCCTGGTGGGTCAGGGAAATTCCATGGACAAGGAGCCTGGTGGGTTACAGTCCATGGGGTCACAGGAGTCAAACACAGTTTAGCAACTAAGCATTCCTAAGTGAATCAATTATATGAACTCAATATTTAGTAATTGTTCTTCTGTATCTCCTGGTGCTTCATCTGATATAGGTGAACAAATCCCTATTCAAGAGTTCAAAGAACATATCACCCAATTTTTTTGGCCTCGCCATTCAGCTTGTGGGATCTTAATTCCCCAATGAGGGATGGAACTCGTGCCGCTGCAGAAAAAGCGCTGAGTCCTAACCACTAGACTGCCAGGGAATTACCCTCAAAATATTCATTCGGTTACAAAAATAAAGTTTTTTATGGTAAAAGTGAACAGAATGTAAGAACTGATTTAATTCAAAGATACAATTACTAAGATGGAAAACTGAGTAATTAAGGGTTAAAGATAAGAACTTGGTAAACTAGTCATTTATACTTGAGAAATAAACTGCAATCATTAATTTAAGCAATTCATTAAATAACACTTCTCCAGAAAGTAAGTTCACAAACAAAATAAAAGATTTAAAAGCAAAGTAGTTTTGGTAGGGAGTCAGACAATCACTTTAAGTATTGTACACAACCCAATCAACAGACGCAATTCTCCCCCTTCAAAGAATAGTTATCATCAAACATTTGAAAAACATAAGCAATGGTTAAAAGAAGGATTTAACAGGTTTATTTGATAGTGGATATAGTCTTCTGTTATACTGACAAAAAAAATCTCTGACCACTGTGAAATCTAAACAATACTTTCAAAGTATTACCTGGAAATTTATTCTCTCCTGTATCGATTTTTGCTTGACTGAGCAGAGTTGAGACAGTAGTGGCATTTTCCACTGGATTGTTTTCAAGCTTAGATTCCAAACATAGGCTGCAATTCTAAGCACATATAATTCAAAATGTTAATATTCACTTTTGTATCAACTTTTGGGTCTTACTACAATATTTTCAGTGAATTTTAGCGCTATACTAAGAAAATTTAAGAGCGTATATGGAGTAATTCACACAAGATATGCCTTAAAAACGTCTCTTTATGATCTCCCTACAAGCTACCCTCCATCTCAGCATCAACTCATATTATTCCCCTTCATGCTAGACTGAAAACTTTACCTCTCCCACAGATACACTCCATATCTGCCGGCTCTATGCTTTTTCTGGGTTTCATCTACCTACGTCTCACTGTCCATTACAATAGCCACTGCCACAGCTCACTGTTGGGCACTTAAAATGTGATATGACTGACCTGCGATTTACTGCAGATGTAAATCACCTACCAGATTTTGAGGTATTAGTACCAAAAAAAAAAAAAAAAGTAAAACACCTCAATTTTTAAAACTCATGACACATTGAACCATTATTTCTACATGACAAGTAAAATATATTAACTTTACCAATTTTTTAAAATGTGGCTAGCAGAAATTTTTGAACAACTTATGTGGCCTACACTGTATCTCTACTGAACAGTGCTAATCTACAACACCCTACCCCTGTATAAACTCAAGTCATTAAATATTAACCCCTTCCATGAAATCTCCAAGTTTTCCATTCTTTTTCCCCAAATTTCCCATTCCCCTTCCCCAAATTTCCCAATTACCTCATCCATTTTTCATGCTCTTATCACTTTCTATTTTGAATTATTTATTTTTTTAATTAATCTCCTATATACTCTTAAGTATACATGCATATGTATATATGTAGGTATATTTCTGTATATATATACTTAAGTATATAGTTTCAAATATATATTTTTTAATCTCCTAATACTCAAGAGCAAAAACTTATTATATTTATCCTTGTATTTCTAAGAACTCCTCAATCAAAACTCTGTCAAAGTAGATACTCAGTAACTAACAAAGGAAAATAGTGCAAACTCAAACATTAGCTATCTCAGAGGAATGGAAATGTGGTGGTGAACAGATAACTTTTGTGTGTGTGTTTGTATCTATCTGTATTGTAACTGTTACAAAGAACACATAACATTATTCTTGAACATTACATTTTTGAAATATGAACATTTTTGTCATTAAAAGGCAGAAAAATTAAAAACAATAAAAATAATGACGTTAGTAATCAATCTCCATTAGGAAGCTAGAAATACTAGTTTAAAAAAAATCATAAAATAATTGAGCTTTAAAATTCATAAAATCCAAATACTTTAAATTCGGCCTGAAGAATTCAGAAGGCCTATCAGACAGATGCTTAGCCTTACCAACCATCATAATTTTTCAGCACTTTTGAGACTGACACCATGTAATAAAACGAAGAAAAATTACAGACAGCTACAGAAAAAGTTTTCAAATAGAGTAAGGTTTGCTTTTTTACACTCTTCTACTTCCCCAAGTATAAATCCAGCTAGATTCTGAAGCCAGTCAATCTCAGTTTAAAGCCTGGCTCCATCACTTACATGTTACACAGATCTCTAAGCTTCACTTAAATTTCTAAGCCTCACTCTCCTCACCTGTAATACGTGGATAGTAATAGAACTCATGCTGTAGAATGTGGTGACAATTATATGAAGCTCTCCTTTGCCGAATAAAGAAGCAGTGTTCATTAAACAAAAGCTATTATGATGGCTTCACGAAACAGTATTTATCGGAAGAAGAGAAATCTCTAAGTGACTAGTACAATGTAAGTTCATTAAAGGCAGGACAGAGACCATCTTATATAGCCTTATTAGCACGGTGTCTCGAATGCAGCAGGCACTCAGTATGTCTTGAAATGATACGTTCACCACCACATCTAACGACTCTTATGATAGTAATCACATTGTTGGTATCAGTGAAAAAGTTGGAAACGTAAAAGGACTTTCACAGAGGAAACCATAAATAAAGTGTGGTATATATATATTTTTACAACTATTAAAATACCCATGTATCAATGAGAATAAACAACAATCTATTTGGGGGGCTTCTGACACAAACCCTGACTCCTCACTCACTCAAATTTGCTTCTAGACATAAATGTCTCAAAAGAGAACTTTAAATCACTTGTAAAACTTTAAAGTGACTGTTTTTCCTCTATTCATGATTTTTTTTCTCAAATGATCTTCTTATACCCAGGGTATGTCACTGTAGAAAGAATTAAGGACTGAAAATCGGGACACCTGAATTCAAATCTATTTGTATCACCAAACACATGGCCTAACCCCCATTCTTCTACTGCTCTCAGTTTTCTCACTATAAAATTAAATAACTGAAACAAAATTGGCGGAGTTTTAAAAATCAGTATTATAGAGTGCTGAAGTTCTGCCTATTGATTTTATATATTGATATTTTAACTACATCTTAATTTGGAAAGAAATGGTTCAGCTGCTTTTATAAAGTTTCAAAACTACTTCTTAGGTAATCAAGTTTCTTCCAGCTATTTATATTTTGTCCTATCTCCTTTCAAAGACAATGGGCTGCTTTTCTGGGGGCCTGATGACCTCAGCTAGCGATCAGAAGTTGTTTTGTGAAGTTTGCTCTGCGTTCAGTTATTCTTTTGATGAATTTTTAGGAGAGAAAGTGGTCTCCCCGTCCTACTCCTCCGCCATCTTGGCTCCTCCCTCCTCTTCCAGCTATTTAGATTCTGTTTTTCAATTTACTTTCCCATTTACAAAATTTTTGCCCACTACAATTTTATTCTTGGCCTGAGAACTGAATTATTTTTATATCCCTCAGGCATTTTATTTGCTAACTGTTCAAAATGGCTGCACAAGTCAAAGCAAAAGGCATCTCTGCTAGAAACATTCAAGTTTTATCAGGTGGTGAAAAGTTGACTTGTGCCAGATGAAGTTATTTTAACAACTTGATCAGAACTGAGCCCGATTTCAAGCTCCACATTTTAGTCACTCACTAAAATTTCTTCAGTTATAATTAATAGAAAAAAGAAACAAACCAGTGTGTTAAATGAAAATGAAAAGCTAGAGTTGGACAGGTTTGTGCTTCACATAAAATAAAAATGAAGGGTGAAAATAAGGAAACAACGACAAGCATTCATGTAAATATGAGCCATCTAAAGGAGTCAGTAAGTTCTATCACTCACTACAAGACTGGGTTAATGAAACTCTCGCTAATTCCTTACCAAATGACTCTTCCAACTTTCACAACTTAATTCTTAAGCTAAAGTATGTTATAAACACTTAATTCTTATCAGAAAATACTCAGACACCTCCAGGTACATAATGAAAATAGATTACCTTATCCGGTGTTGATTCAAAAGAATCTCTCTTCTGCTTATCCAATGGTTGGTCAGAAGGTGGTTTTATCTGATTACCCAAATGACAATTTTCAGGAGTCTTTTTGGGGATTTTATTCATTTCAACTGCAATATCATTAGGTTTAACATCTTCAGAATTAACTTCTTTCATTTCTTCCTGCTGGCAAGCTTTATTTTTATCACCATATGGTTTTGACCCTAAAAATGTACTTTGAGTCACTTGCTGATGTGTTTCTAACGCGGGTAGTGAAAAACTGGTTCGTAATAAGCCCAATTTAGGGGAAAATTGAGAGTCTAATTTGTTTTGCTGCACAGAGTTAAATTTTGAGAGTTTAATTTTAGTCCAGTTGGAGTTCTTTTTAGTTGAGTTGTTTATTCCATTTAGTATACATCTCACAGGCTTTGTTTTTCTACTGGGGAAGAAACGATTACACTGAACGTCCTGATTCGCTTCCTTCTGATGAACTGTTTGTCTTTCAGTCTCTGTCTCTTCCGGTTTTATTTCTGTAGGCTTCTCCTCCTTTATGTTTTCTATTTGTGAAGACTCCTTTTTTACCTCTACAGTATCTGACTCAATTTCACCAGCAATCTCTTCACAGAGCTGGAGAATGCTCCCCCGTTTGCTTGTTCCTGCGTGCTCCAGCCCATTGTCTACAGTTTGTTCAGGCACTGATGGCTGTGGACTTTTTTGGGATTTTGCACTAGTATTCACTTGTGTGGGAACTGACTTCTTCATCTCCTTCTTTTTAGAGACCACTGAAGTAGCCACTTTGGATCTTTTTATCTCAGAAGAAGACTTTGTTTCTTCTTTCCTGGTATTCTGCAGACACTTTTCAGACCCTTTTGTGCACTGCGAACCAGAAGTGTAAGCCGTCTGATGCTCCACTTTGCGCTTTTTTCCTTTGGGGGAATTGATCACTTCATTAGTAACAGAATTTTCTTCCTCTTTAGAATCAGACTTTATTTCCAATACTTTTCTTTTCACATGTTTCTGATTTGTTTTAGCTTTATTAGATTTACTCTGAGTATTGCTACAGTGCTCTTTTTTTGTTGGTGGCAAACTCTGTTTAACTGCTTGAGTCTGACTCTGAATTTCTCTACTACGCAGAGATCTTGTTGAAACCTCTGTTAACTGTTGTAGTCTTTGTGATCTCCGGTTCAGCTGTTCATTTGATTTAGGGGTTTCGTGGACTGATTTTTTCTGAGATATTTTCTTCTGTTTTGTAGATTCTTGTTGTGAATTTCCCTTTACGGTCACCATAGTTTTATTAATAGATTTACTAGCTTTTTGATCACTGGATGCTGACCTTGTGCTCATGCATGTTCCTAATTCAGGCTGATTTACTTTACTTTCATTGGAAGATTTAACCAGTGATTTTATAGCTTCCTTTGGATCTGATTTTTTTGCTAGATTCTTTTGAGAACCTTGAACTTGTGTTTCTAAATTCTTATCTTCATTCTTTTTAATAACACTGGAGGAATTTTCTTTTGATTTCTCCTGAATGGACATCATTCCTGAGTAAGGTTCTCCTTTTCTGAGTATTTTCAAAATTTTTGTGTCCTAGTAAATAATAAATGCTGAATGTCTAGTATTATTACTGAGCAGGTCTAAAAAAATCAACTGATACTGACACACATTTTCAACAAAAGTACTAGTCTGCTAAGATTTCTGTCATCCTTATGGCATGAAGGCTGAATGATATTTGCTTTACTTTGGACAAGGCAATAGATATTTGAGGAATACTTAAATCTAAGCTGATATTTTCAGAACTTTTTATGACAAAAATTTTAATTCAAGTTTGATCTGTTTTGTTAATGTTTCAATTAAATTCGTTTTCAGGCCTAGCCCTATGACTGGAGAAGTTATTTATCACTGACCTGTCTGTTTTGACAAAGTTTTTGAAAATTTTTTTCTTCTGAAGTCTACAGTTATTGGACTTTGATTCATTAGAAACATGTCTTACAGCTAACACGTTTCTTTCCTTGTTTGCAGAGTCTGTTGATTTAAAGTTCTTATTTAACCACTTCCGTTTAATAAAATACTCTATTAATACAGACTTCCTTTTGTGCTGCCATTTCTGGAAAAATAAAAAAACAAACATTAAATTTTGTACAACCCAAGAAATTTGGCAATGCTAACACTACAAAGAAATGACCACAACTTACAAAAAATGTTACTTCTCTCTTTTAATTACTTAGTGTGAATACTTAGAATACACTTTAAAACTGTATAAGCAATTGTTCTTGATTACACATCTGTAAGCTGCCGTGGGTTAGGTGATTGATGTTAAGGTGACTTGGGTTCGGCTTTGCTGTGGGTGTGGGTAGCACAGTGCCTCATTAGGGGTCTGGCTCCATTTTACTGTTTGTGTTTCTTCTGGGGCCAAGCTGAAGGGGCAGCATACTTAAGGTTAACAGAAAAAAAGTATCCTAAGTATAGTCTTATAAATCAAAAACCTGTCTTAAATAAACAGAGAATAGCTGAAAATCAATCTACTCCTTGAGGTTACTTACATTTCCTTTCCCACAAGAAACATTTGATCTTTCAGCCACCATAACTCATAAGAATTTGACAAAATCATTCCTTATAATTTCCTTTTAACACATTATACAGCACCTAAAAGTAAAATATTGAAAAATGTTTATAAAGTACAAAGATGGAATTATTTACATCTCATCTATTAATTGATATATTAATCTATACTCCATAATTTTACCCTGTCCTAACATTAGTTTTCAGAGCTCCACTTACACATAACACTTAAGTATAGTATGTCTAATCTGAAGTAAACTATGGCACATGCATCCAATGAAGTTAGCTTTTCTATTTCAATTTTACACTTTAGAAAAACTTCGTAATACAAAAAAAAATCATAATACAGACATATATATAGTGGTTAAGCTAGTAAAGCAAAATCCTACTCTGAGGAAAAATAGTGCATGTAAATAATTATATTCATAGAAAAATAGTGACACACAGCTAAAAAGACAGATTTAAATACACAACATTTATGTCTATTCTCATGTAATACTTAAAAAAAAAGCAATAGATTAAAATGAAGCAAGACAAAACCATAAATCCAAAGAATAAAGAACAAAAGTGTAGATGATAAAAATTAAAAGTACAGAAGCTACAAAGAAGGACAAATAACCTCCAAACTCAAAGAAACCTGATCCTAAACTGGAAATTGAGGCAAGTCAAGTGAGAAGCAACTCTACTTAAACCAGAGAATCCCTCAAGAAGCAGAAATGGGCAGTACCACGAGATGGGGAGAAAATGGGACTCACAAAAGGGGAAAGATCCCCACACAGCCATCCCAATTATTACCCGGGTGAATGGGGATAAATATGGTGGTTCAATACAACAGAACACTCAGCAATCAAAAGGAACAAACTGCTTGGAACCACATGAATGAACTTCACAATCATGATGTTGAATGAAAAGGGCTAGACACAAAGAGTACATAAAGTATTTTACTTTTATGAAATTCTAGAAAAGGCAAACTTATCTACACCAACAGAAAATAGATGAGTCACAGCCTGGGGTAGGAGTAGAGGGAGAGATAAGACTTTTGGAGGTAACGGAAATGATCTCTATCACGATTTTGATGGTAGTTCCAAGAATGTACAAATCTGTCCAAAATCCACCAAACTGTACACTTTAAAAGGCTGCCGTTTATTATACATACATTATGCTTTAATAAGTCTGCCCAAAAAATAGAACTGTAAGTAACTGATATGGACCTACAACCGAGAAACACTGTTAACCCAAATAAAGCAAGGTGCATAACAGGGCAGACTTCCCATTGTCAGAAAAAGAAAAAAGGAAGACAGTGGGAAGAAGGAAAGGTATAGAAACGTCTGCTTGCCTGTGCACACAATAGGCTGGAAGGAAGTCCAAGAAACTAGTAACAGTGAAGACTTCTAGGAAAGAGAACTGTGGGACCAAGTGCAAGAAGTGTGGGGAAGAAACAGCGTACTTTTCACTATATACTCCATTTTATTATGTGAACATATAATCTTGTCCAAAAAAGTTACATTTCTTTGAATGTATTTAAGTGTATTTGGCATACTGACCAATTATCTTTGAAGGCACTAAATTATAACAATATAAGCTACTTACCTTATTGAAATGAAAATTACATATAATTTTTTTCTTCAAGTTGATAGATGATGCTTCTAATGAATGATGCTTCTAATAACTTCCATGTGTTTGGCTGTTAATCTTAAAAAAAAAGAATTCTATATAGCTAAAGTTAAACAATCCATTAAAAAACATGAGAATACAAAAACAGTATCATCTATTAACTGTCTGTTAACTATTAGAACAACTTGGACTAAGCTAGACTAACAATGGCTTAGTGATAATTTTTCACTTGATGTAAAAAAATCTTGCAATTCAATATGATCACATCTCGTTTTCTTATACCATATAATAAATCTGGTTTTTCTCTTAAAATAATCACTACCTTCCAACCCAAATCCCACCTCCATGGAAGGAGTATATTATTTTCCTTCCCATCAGAGGCTCAGCTTGACCATATGTCTTACTGTGGCCTCAGAGTGGACAGAGCATACTTCCCTGCCCCTACAGCTTTGTCATCTGATGACTTAGCCAACGGGATGTTAGCAGAAAAGATACAAGAGATCTAAAATGTCTTTGTGCAATTGGTCTTGCCCTCTTGCTAACTCTGCCATTACCAGGAGAAGAGTTTCAGCAGGTAGATGCTGCCTCTTCAGCTTAGGCTCCAGAAGAAACACAAACAGTAAACCAGAGCCAAACCCCTAATGAGGCACCACGCCCACCCACACCCACAGCAAAGAGGAACTCAAGACACTTCAATGGGAATCACCTAACCCACCGCAGCTTATAGATGTGTAATCAACAACTGCTTACACGTTTTAAACCCCTGAGTTGTGGGGGAGTTTCTCATACAATAATGACTTACTAATACATATTATAGTTAAATTTTCTGGGAGGCCCCAGATTTACCCAAGATTAAGCCTCAGAGGTTTATCTTCCCAGGTGGCACAGTGCTAAAGAATCTGCCTGCCAATACAAGAAACGCAGAGAGACACAGGTTTGATCCTTGGGTCAGGATGCCCTCGAGGAGGAAATGGCAACCCACTCCAGTATTCTTGCCTGAAAAATACCATGGACAGAGGAGCCTGGCAGGCTACAGTCCATGGGGTGGCAAAGAGCTGGACATGATTGAGCAACTCTGCACGCACACACACGGACACAAACCTCTGAGGTACAATAACTTGAAAAAACTCATTTAATGTCCTCTATTACTTAAGCAACAAAAATTTTAATTTTAAAAATTATGAGTTACACCTTTTCCTCCCAATTTCTAAATATTTTAACATCTGGGAGTTGGGCCCTAAGAGAACCAAGAGGTTAATGGATACACAAATCTACAGTATTTGTCACTCACCTGTTCAAGGTATGCTAAGGATTAGTTCACTTTAGTTTGCCCTATATGTTAAATCATTATTAACCTAGCATTATATATCTTAATAACATCCCTTTCTATTAAATAAAATCTTGTAAAAGTGCATTCTCTCACCTGTTAACAAATTGGCAAGATCCCTCCACAAGCCAAAGCTAGTTTATTAATAGAATTCTAATAAAATCAACATTGGGGCCAAAAAACAATCATCAAACTTAACATAAAATGATCACTTCAGAAAATCCACAACACTTATATAGACAGATAATTTACAAGACACATGTCAGAAAGTACCTGAGAATTTAAGAGAACATCCGATTTCTGAATTGTACATTATAATAAAATATATTCAAATTTTAATCATTAAAACATTTAGATATCACCCAATATATTTTAAGTTTAAAGTGATATTTTAAAAATCATTTTACAATTGGGAATTCTCTGCCAGTCCAGTAATTAAGACTCCAAGCTCTCACTGCCAAGGGCCCAGGTTCAATCCCTGGTCAGGGAACTAAGATCCCATAAGCAGTGTGATCAGGAATTAAAAAAAATTTTTTAACTGTTATATAATTTGAGATGAACTACAAAATTCACCTAATTATACAATTTCGTGGATTTTAGTATGTTCAAAGTTGTACAATAATTGTCACTAAGTCCAGAATCTTTTCACCACCCCAACCCCATTCCAGTCCCTGACAGTTACAAATCCACTTTCCATGGATATAGATTTCACTATTCTGGTTGTTTTATAGAAATGAAACCATCAATACACGTGGCCTTTTGTGGATGGCTTCTCTCACTTAACATTAACGTTTTCAGGGTTCAAGTAGAGTTGTTTAGTTGCTAAGCCTTGTCAGACTCTTTTATGACCCCATGGACTGTAGCCCATCAGGCTCCTCTGTCCACGGGATTTCCCAGGCAAGAACACTGGAGTGGGTTGCCATTTCCTTCTCCATTCAGTAGGGTTGCAGCATGTATCTATAATACCTTGTTCTTTATGGGCAGATACTATTTCACTGTATAAATATATCACATTTTATTTACCTATCCATCAGGAGATAAGTTGTTTAATGGGATGTTTCTACCTTTTGGCTATCATGAGCAATGCTATGAGTAATTCTGAATGAGTTATCATGTGAACATGTGTTTTCAAGTTTCTTGGGTATATACCTAAGAATGTAACTGCTGGGCGATGTGGAAACTCTATGTTTAAGACTAGTGGCTTGTCAAGTTCATAACCTCCTCTGAAAATTCACCATGTCTGCAAGTACCTGCTTTAAAAAACAAAGGTGGGGCATTTAGGGAGTTCATAAATAGTTATATTCTGAACCTCCTGTCCCTATGCTCCCCAGCAGATTCCTGACCCCAAAGCAGCCGATACAGTCACTATGATGCAAGGTTTCCAATCTTGCCACTAATATTTTGGAGCAAATAAAAATCTTTGACAGGGAGTATGCGGGTGTGGGCATGGAGGATATTTTAGCAGCAGCATCCCTGGTCTATACCTACTAGATACCAGTGGCACTTTGCCCTCAGTTCTTACAATCAAATATATTCATATTCTCAGACAATACTGAATGTCCCCTGGAAGGCAAAAATCACCCCTGGATGAACATTTGGCTTACCTTGTAAGTAAGTCAAATGCCAGAGCTGCACCTTTTCTCAGCAACCTTCTGAGTCCTGAACTAACTTCTGATTTCTGTAAGGCGTAGTGTTGGTGATTCCTGTTTTCTCCTTCCACAAGATCTGCTCTACAAATACACTCTTTTCTTCCTTATTTCCCTGTATATCCTGCCAATCCATTCATTATCCCCTATTTAGGGTAATCCAAGTGTTTCTCATGTTCTAAAATGCCCAATAAATACTTAGAAATTAAAAAAGCATGTTTCCTTAACATAAAATTAAATGAATTACCACTAGCCAAAACATAAAATGTTACAACCGAAGCAACAATAAGCCATTAACAGAGAATGCAACAGAAACGTACTGTCCCTAATAAATTTTTCCAAACATTCAAAGACAAAAATCCCTTTATTACACTAGATTTATAATAGATATTCAGTAAAACAACGTTATTCTCACATCATTAGTTAAAATTCTTCAGACAGACATGGACAATTTAATTTTTTAAATTCTCTTCTTCCACCAGTCTCTTACAAATTAGTATTCCCCAAGGTCTGGTCTCTTACCACAAAAGACACATATTAACTAATCTCATTTATACTCATACTTTTGATTACCACCTGTAGACCACTAACATACAAATGAATAGGCCCAACACAATTTCCATCCCTAGTGCTACTCAGATATCCAACAACATACTGAACATATACATCCTGATGTCTTAAAGGTAGCTTAAATTCAGCTGTCAGTCAAGTCATTCCACTATTGCCATTCTCCACAATCTATTATACTACCATCTACCCACATCAAGAATACAAAGCCAAAAAAAAAAATTAATATGACAGCAACAATGACAACAGTAACATTTCATTTCCTAATACCAAGTCCTTAGAAAGTTCCTAGAACTGTAAGCAGTTATTAAGCATTAGTTATAATAATAATTAGCTGTAATAATTAATATACTGATGTAACATTTTTTATGAAAAGAAAGCATGAAAAAGAAAATGTCTATCTTAATTATGCCTCATTTCACTTAACTACTTGTCAACTCTTTCCATATTACCATTATCCCTTTCAGCTTCAGTAATTACATTAATTCTAAACTATTAAATTATTTACCTTAAAGCAGTAGTTCTCAAAGTGTGGTACAGGGATTCTGCAGATTCCAGAGACCCTTTCAAGGGCTCATGAGATTACAATCATATACCAGTAAAAGATCAATTCAAACTGCAAACAGACTGATGAAATTAAAGGAACAGTGTATGAAAAGGATATAGGTATAGTTTCAGACTCCACACCACAACTAACTGTTAAGAAATTACCACTTGTTGAGTTTTATTGTAAAGTCAAAGAAGAGCATCACAATTAATTCAAAATGTTATTCAATTACTCCTCCCATCACATCCCTGTGCAGCTGAATATACGCTTCAAACAAAACAACATAAAGACTGAATGCAGAAGCTGATAGGAGAATCCAGCTGTCTTCTATTAGGTCAAACAATAAGGAGATTTACAAAAATGTAAAACAGTTGCCATTCTTTCCCTAATTTTTTTTTGGGGGGGAGGGTATGGGGAATAGTAGTTTTGCATTTTAAAAGTTATTTATGGGAGGTAGTTTGGGAGAGAATGATACCTGTATATGTATGGCTGAGTCCCTTAACTGTTAACCTGAAACTACCACAACACTGTTAATTGGCTGTACCCCAAAACAAAACAAAAAGTTTAAAGTTTGAAAAAAAAGATACTATGCTTAAGGTTCTCATATACAACATGTATGGGAGAATAAAATAATAAATTTCTAAAAAGTTATTTGTATTAACCTGTAATTATTTATTAGCTATTTATTATAGACTATATATATTAAATGTATTTAATTTCAAATATAGTAACTGCCAATAGATATAACAGACACAACAAAAGCTATTTGAAGTTCTGTATAATTTTAAGAATGTAAAGGGATCCTGATCAAAAAGCTCGAGACCATTATAATTAAAGTAACACTTAAGAGAATTCCTTGGCAGTCCAGAAGTTAGGATTCCACCTTTTCAAAGCCAGGACCAGAGTTCAATCCCTGGTCAGGATGTGGCCGATAAAATAAAAATTTAAAAAGTAACATCTTAAACCCCATTTTAATTTATATACTGAGCTTTATCTCTTGTGAATTTCACATACACAGCATAAATCTTTAGAGTAAGCTGAAGAGAGCAGATGACATAAATCTTGATTTCTTCGGGTGTACTATAATGCACCTAAGCATAAGATGTAGCTTTCTCAAAAAAGAAGACAGGGCGGTCAGGTCAACAGAATGATGTTATTTGTCAAAAGTAACCACAGTAGTTGATATACAGAACTTAGGTGGGAAGCAAGCCAAAGAACTTTTACTGTGCCAAGAAAAAAGGATGCACAGAAAAACATTAAAGTCTGGGCTTGGGGAGAGGGGTGTAAAAGAGTCCTTAAGCACATGATGTATACTTAAAATCTCACTGGTGTTAGTTTCTAACCACGTCTCAACTTCTGATCACCTTCGGTTGAGGCTATTCAAATTACTCAAAGTGTAATATAAACCAGGTAACAAAACTCATGAGAAACATTTAACTATTAAAAAAATCCATTGTGCAATGCCAGTCTCCTTCATTATTAGAATAATTACAGTCAGCTTTGTGCTGTAATGAATGACCAAGCTAAAAAGGGTCACCCAGCAAAAGGGGTTAATGACATTCATTAATTAGGGCCTTTTCCCAGTTCTTCTGGAAGCATAATATATTGATTTAAAGGGCTAACACAAAATCTTGCTTGGAGCTGATGTTAAAACAATTACTTTTTCACTACAAAATCATAATACTAATCAACGAATTTTCTTTACCCAAGAAATAGTAAGATGGGCAGATGTGCATAAAGTAGGGCAAGTTTTCTTCTAAGACGGGTACTTTCAAAGTCACACATCTGACCTAGGGGCATATACTGCATTCTGCCTAAAAAGGGGAAGTATCTGTGTTACAGCTTTCTCACTTCCGTACATGCTCTAGGCCTGAATTTGCAGCTTCCAAATTAAGCACTTTTCATCCTACTCTCAGATCTAATTCCACGGTTAGATTTTTTAGTGGTGTTAGTCGCTCAGTCGTGTCCAACTCTTTGCAACGCCATGGACACAGCCCGCCAGGCTCCTCTGTCCATGGGTTTTTTGTTTTTCAAATTAAAAACAGTTCCACTGCCGCTGGTGCCGGGCGTACAGCAGATACTAAAGACCTGATCAGAAGTCGCTGAATATAGCGTAATTCACAGCATTCAAAATGTTTTAAACTGAACTCGTGCTTTACCCAGCTTTTAAAAAAATGTTGAGAAGGTAAGAAAGCAAAGCACACCCACACCCTACTGTTCTGCTAAGTAGCATTCTTTTGTTGGTTTCTGCAAAGGCTATTTACTGAAACGGCGTTTGACAACACTATCTAAATACTCTGTGCTGCAATTACTTTCTGCTGAAAGAATCCCTTTTCAGTCATCCAAAGGCTACCGGAAAACAAGGTTCACAGTACTTGTCAAACCTCAAAGCTTACTCCTTCCTCCTCCCCCGCCCCGTCTCCTGGAAAACACAGTGCGTGTGTTCCTCACTCAGTCGTGTCCGACCCTGCGACCCCATGGGCTCTACCCCGCCAGGTTCCTCTGTCCATGGGATTCTTCAGGCAAGAATACTGGAGTGGGTTGCCATGCCCTTCTCCGGGGGATCTTCCCAACCCGGGTATCGAACCTGGGTCTCCTGCACTGCAGGCAGATTCTTTAGCATCTGAGCCACCAGAGAAGCCCTACAGTATGAGGTGGGTTTTCAATAACAAAACATTTGGGGATGGGGGAGGGGAAGCTTGAGGGTGTGGGAGAGGGAGTCTTCTCCAGTTTTTGGCCTTGCTCTCTCTCCCATGCTGCCCGAGGAAAACAAACCTTCGTTGTAAAATAATCTCATGAACAGGGATCAAAATCGAGGACTCAACTCCCTTCTGCTCGCATCTATCTCTACAAACTTCGCGATGGCCCTCAACAAACCCAATTTCTACTCCAGAGCAGCCCGGCCTGCGCCCAGATCCTCGGGTCCAACCAGAAACCCTCTCTGACCTTGGACCCGGGCCACCGCTCCCCTCCCAGGCTAAGGATCGTGAAGCCGGGATCCCCACAGCCCAGCCGCAGACTGCAGAGGCCTCGGGGTTCACGCCGGGTCAGCGGGTGGGCGGCGGGCCGCAGAGCGAGCCGCAGGACCGCAGCTCCGCCGGGGCTGGAGCAGCGGCTTCGGGGGAGAAGACGGGAACGAGGCCCGGCTACCTGCGGGCCGACACCGCCCCGGCCGCCGCAATGGCTGCACGCCGGCACGGGGCTCCAGAAGCCCCGGCGAGACCCTGGCCACGGCCCCTCAATACCTCCGACCGCCCAGCGGGCCGCGGCAGGTGATGCGGCGGCCGGGCAGCCGAGCAGCGCAGGTTGGTTGCCTGCCTCAGGCGACCGCGTACCGGAACCGCCCACTCCCTCCCGGGGGCGCCCGGAGCCGGGACCCGAGGAGGAGGAAAGGCGTGCGAGGCGACGCGACCAGAGGGTGGGACGGGAAAGGGGAGAGGCGTTCGGCTCTCTGGAGGGGCTGGCAGCAGGGAGACGAGGACGACAGAGGCGGCGGGGCGGGCGGGACGCTCGCCTACCTTCCTCGCTCCCGGCCGAGGGTCCGACGCGAGCCAGCAGACAGTCTCACATCCGGGTATCGGCAGACACTCAGCTGCTTCTGCCGCTGCCGCTGCCGCCTCCTCTCCCGCGGCACAGAAACGCCAAACTTCCGGCGACGACGGCGACGCCTCGCCCGTCAGATGGGAGTTACCTGGGACCGTCTCGGGCGCGCTTGCGCACCGCTCTTCTGCCCGAACCCGCTCCGTTGACGTGCCCAGAGGCTGAAGATGGCCGCCACGCTCGCTGCGTGTCACGCCGTTTTTCACCCCGGCCGGGACGGCGGGGCGTCTGGAGAGGCGAGCCCGCGTCCGGTCGCAGCGCAGGCGCGGTGGGACGCCTCGCGTGCGCGCCTCCACGGGTGGGCGCCTTGTCACGGAGCGGCGGCCGCTTCCCTTCTTTTCCCCCTGTCGTCTCGGAATAAAGCCACCCACGCCCCCAGCGGTGGAGGTTTGTCTTGAAGATCCGTCGCCAGCGGTTCTTCTGTTGGTTGCAGGTACTGCTCTCGGCGACTTCCAGTTCAGATACCTCTCATCTTCCACACGGGCCAATGTACAGAAAAGGGGAGGCGATTGATCCGTTCTCCCTCCTTCCCGGCATTGCACTCCAGCATCTCCCCAAAATGCAGGGCTTCAGCGTCTCCTTGCACACTTTCCTCCTTGGGCATCAGAGCACAAGAGTCGAAAAGAAATTGGAAGTTTCACCAAATTTAGTCACGGCGTGTGTTGAGATAAAGCTTTGGCTCTTAGAAGCCTCCAAAGATTGAATCCCGGATCCTAGGATTCTTGATTCTACACTGCTTTTGAACACGCCCTCTGTGCTTCTCTTTGCTTATTTGTAGGACTGTGAGCATGGGTAAATGAGTCCTCTTGCCTTTGAGAATCTAAAGAGGTGATCATAAGTGCATTCTCCCTATGTTTCTTACTGCCCTCCTCTTTTGAAGCCAAGTTCATCCCAAAATACCCTCTTAAGTTGGTGAAGCCTGATTTTTTTTCATCATCTTCCATAAAACTTTATAGAGCTGCCTGTCAGTTTAGTCTGGAGAGGTGCTATGGTTTAAAAACCAAAACGAGAGGTCTTGGTGGGTGAGGCCATTGGCCACATCACCATATCTTGTGATAATTGGCAAAAACCTGTCTGCCACCCCTCACCCCCACATCCTTAATCCTTGAGACATTCATTTGTCCCTTGATCAACACAAGTTTAAACACACCCATTTATATGGGATTTTTTTTTTTCAGTAGTAAATACTAAACAGTCATCATCAATTGATTGTTGGGAGGTTGTAGGATCCAGGATATCTATGGGCAACTGTAAATTAGGCATGGATTTTCCACTTAGCAGAGGGTCTGTGCCCCTAATCCAGGGAGTAGACTGCCAACCTGATTAAAGCTGGTTATCTACTACTGATAAAATATCTGACTTATTAATACATTTACCTTCACCTTTATAGATTGTCAAGACAATTGGTGGAATTTTGTGTGTAAACCATTTTATTTGTAATAACTCAAATTCTGACATACACACCTACATAAACCATATTTATGTTTCCATTCCCCCAAAAGAGGCCTTTGTTTTTTAAAAAAGATATTTATTTGGCCACACTGGGTCTTAGTTGCAGCATGTGAGATCTTTTTGCTGCTGCCTGGGAGGTCTAGTTCTCTGAGCCTTGCATTAGGAGCATGGAGCTCCTTAACCACTGAACCATCAGGGAATTTCCAGAGCCTCTGCTTCTGAGTTCTCTATTCACTGTATTTGTATTGACCACAGTCAGGAACATGGGAATCTTTACAAAGGTTATACCGTATACAATCATGTGTGTTTATTTTTGATACATAAGGAATTCATTGTTATTTAGTTGCTAAATTGTGACCACCTCTTTTGCAACCCCATGGACTGTAGCCTGCTAGTCTAATTTTACCCCTATCACATTGTCCATAAAAAGACTCGTGACAGTTAGTGCTGGTGAAGATTTGCATAAGTGAATTTGGTGGGGGTTTGCATGCTGCTAATTGATGCTTTTGAACCGTGGTGTTGGAGAAGACTCTTGAGAGTCCCTTGGACTGCAAGGAGATCCAACCAGTCCATTTTAAAGGAGATCAGTCCTGGGTGTTCATTGGAAGGACTGATGCTGAAGCTGAAACTCCAATACTTTGGCCACCTCATGCGAAGAGTTGACTCACCGGAAAAGACCCTGATGCTGGGAGGGATTGGGGGCAGGAGGAGAAGGGGACGACAGAGGATGAGATGACTGGATGACATCACCGACTTGATGGACATGAGTTTGAGTAAACTCCGGGAGTTGGTGATGGACAGGGAGGCCTGGCATGCTGGGATTCATGGGGTCGCAAAGAGTCGGACATGACTGAGTGACTGAACTGACTGACTGAACTGAATGTTTAGTTGCCAAGTCATGTCTGACTCTTGCATCCAAAAGACTGTAGCCTGCCAAGCTCTTCTGTTCATGGGGTTTCCCAGGCAAGAATATTGGAGTGGGTTGCCATTTCCTTCTCCAGGGTATCTTCCCGACCCAGGGATAGAACCAGAGCCTCCTGCACTGGCAGATGAATTCTTTACCACTGAGCCACCAGGGAAGCCCTTATCATTAAGACATCTGCCTCTAAAAATTGACAATGGAACAGCTGGATTGCCCTGCTGGTTGCATTCTCATTTCCTTATTCTTTTCTTTCCCATGGCTAATCTAAATACTTGTAATATACAAAACCTCAGCTAACTCCAAGAAGACAGAGGAGTCTCATTTTCAGACTGACCCTCCAGCTAGCAGCAAATAAAAGCTTTTTCTTTGCTGCTCCATTCTTGCTGACTTTATTTCAGGACTCTTGATGGTTTTATACTATGAGAGAGTAAAAATTCTTTAAAAATTTCAAGCTAGAAAATAAAAATGATGGCCATTTGGTCCACATTGGATCGCCAGGAGATTATTAGGAGCTGTTGGGAAGACAGGGGGATAGATGTTGAGAAGGTAGCACGCATAAGTCCATTACAGTCTTGCTACTCAAATTGAGATCCATGGACTAGGGGCATCTTCATCAACTGAAGGCTTGTTAGAAGTGCAGGATTTCAGACCCCATGCTGACAGAATCAGAATTTCATTCTAATATTTCCTCCAAACGACATTGATGTTTGATGAGCAATACCTCACAATATTCAAGAATTCTGATGACCAGGGATAAAGTCCAAGTTGGCGATACAAATTAAAGCCCTAGTTTTGGAGATCACCTGGACTAAAGGAGAAAGTATCCATTAGAGAAGCATAACACGATCTCTAGATCTCTGGGCACCTTTTGAGGTTTGTGACCATAATTTAAAGTAAAAATAATCAGTTAAATTGTGTGATTTTCTTCAGGCACACAATGTTGAGGTTCCTGCTGTTGGAGCAGAATTAGCATAATCCTCTGGATTTCTCCCAGAACTAACTTTCATTAACGAGTACATCTGGTGCTGCATACTACACGGAGCCCTGCCCTGCCGATTAAGGGGATGTAATCTCCTCAAATCTTCACACAGAAAGTCTCTTCCTAAACCCGCCCTAAACACCCTCAGCAGTTGCTAGGCACACCCCCAACCGCCAGGGGCCGCAGTGGCGCTTCCCGCAGCCGGAAGGGAGAGTAGCCCAAGCGCGGCCGCGGCGTTTCCGCCGTGCGTCCCTGCGCTCGGCGCGGTCTCTACGTCGGAGCCCCGAGAGTAAGTGTTTCCGGCCATTCATACGCCCGACCACGGCTGTCGGTGGTCGGATTTTGTGTACTATCGGGTCGAAAGGGTGACGGCGCCGCTAGGATGAAGCTCGTGAGGTGAGGAGGTGACCGAGCTGAGTGGGGGCTGGGAGGGGCCCATTTGGGCCCGGAGCGGGAGGCCGGGCTGCTCCCGATGCAGGAGGCGCGAAAGCCGCGTGCGTGCGCGGCCTGCCAACGGCCTCCGGCACCCGCCGCTCCCGCCGGGTCTGGCCCGCGCCGCTGCAGGCGCTCGGGCCTGGGCTTCAGACTGCCTCGTGGCGGGGTCCTGCCTGTCTTCCTAGAGGTGGAAATAAAGGCCGTACCGGGTGTTCCCACCTAGAGTCATAGAGGCCTTAGAGATGCAGCGCCAGGCTCCCAAGCTCTTAACTCTCGGTGAAAGTCGGTAGACTTTGATTGGCGTCGAACTTGTGCTCTCGTCTGGGTTACTTTTCTGCCTTGTCTCAGCATGCAGAGCCGGCAAAAGAGTACTTAGAAGCTGCAGAGGTTTATCAAGAAGTAATAAAACCCAATTCCGAAATGTTTCAAGTCAGGGATGGACTGTTTTGATTTCGTAAGTTTTCTTGATGTGTTCCCCCCCCCCCCCCCGGTGTGTTTTTTCCCCTCTTGTTACTCCCTAGATTTTACGTTATACAGTCTGCATTTATTTCCCTGTGGAATAAGCTTTTGATTTAGGAAGAATCTCCCAACATGGGACAGAATCTCTTTGCTGTATTTTTTGACTAATTACACAGATACTGGAGATTTCTTCTGGTTTGTATCAGTGTTTAAATTTGGCCGGTTAGTTTTGCATACTGAAGACGTGCTTGTTGATTGAAGTAGTTCATTCTGTACTCCCTGCAAATAGATTGGGTTTGGTGGTTTTGCTTGAGACTGAGAGGTGGAACATAGAAACAGAGGTTTCTGATAACTAAGTTTATGTCTTAGCAGGCAGTTATGAACTAAATTAACTAGTTTCCTGTCTGTCCAGTCAAGGATTGTCAGCGTCGACTAGTTTTTGGCCACCTGTTACACTGTACGTTCATAATGGATTATTTTCTTTTTATTTTTTTTTTTCAAGGCAGAGTCCCTACCTTGTTGAAGTTTTATGTTTTGTGGTGAAGGCAGACAAGTAGATAGTTTCTAGTACATTTGAAATAACATATAAAATGCTCATTGTTATATTCAGGGTGGCATTTTAGAGAGAGCTTTTAAGGTCTACTTTTTGTATATTGTTTTCCTTCCAGTTATATTGAGATATAACTGGTGTGTGGTCAATAGCTGCCAACCTGAATCTACAGTTAAGTTTTATGTAATACTTTTTGAAATCAATTTGTCTCATTTAAAGATAGTCCGTGTTGTGACAGAATATTCCTATAAATTTTAATGGATGTACTGAATCCTATTCCATGTCTTAGACTATAGAAACAAAATTTCTAATACCTGAAGAATGTATTTTGCCCCAGGAAAAATGGTTGGTTGTCTTGAGTGGTTTGCAGATTTGGTTGACTTCTTTCAGTATCTCAGTTGGTGACACTATTATTATTTTACTGTCACCCTGGTCACAAACCTGGGAGTCATCCATGACTTATTCCTCTTCATGATCCTAATTATCTGACAAAATTGCCAGGTTTTGGCAGATTTAAGTACCTAATAAGTATCTTTCACTATTCTGTTCTCTTTGATTTTTTTAAATTTAATAGTGTGTGTTTGGATGCCATTTCATTGGTATACTGAAGGATCCCATTCTACCTGAATATTTAAGTATTATCTGAGTATCTGAATTTCAGTAAGCAGAAGGAATTCAGATAGTGAAGGATTTATCAAAAAATTTTAATTTGTTTGGTTCCTGGCTTGAATGGTAGTGTTTATTTCTCCTGCCCTCCTTAAACCCCCCCTGCCACGCCTGTCACACCACTAAGCTGTTCAGACTTCCTTTTTTCCCACCCACTTTTTTTTAACCTCACTTCTTGAAAGATAAATGTCTCATACAATGAAATTTAGCATGCATTTCCCAATTTTGAAAAACGTATACACCTGTGAAATCCACACCCCTGTCTGGCTAATGAACTTCTGGTCTCTCTTCTGTTTCATTGGTTGATTTGTTGTTTCTGTTTCTCAGCTGTGTAAACTTTAATCTCTATATTGCTCTCTAGAAGACACCTACTTTGTCATCTAATGTGATGCTCCACTCCACTGATGAAAACCCTTCAGTTATTCTTGTAGGAGAATTCTTTAACAGAGCGTGGGCATTCCCTGAAAGGAAACTCTTCTCTACTCATTTTCTTAGACTTAATATTCCAGCAGTAATACCTGTGGTTTCTGTGTATATCGTGCTGTTTCTTACTATATCTTTGCTTGTATCTCTCTTGCTGCGTATATTACCAACCTTTCAGACTTCTTACTAGAAGTCCACTAAGATCTGATTACTTCTTACTCATACTACAGTATATTCATGATAAAAACCTGTACGTATCTCCATTGTGCTTTAAATTTATGTAGTTACTTTAAAAAAATATTTTATGTGTCCCTTCTTCCTCTAGAGTTTGAACTCCTTGGAGGCTTAGTCTTGCTCACTTTTAATACTCATTACTAAGCACAGGGAGTGCCAGGTAATATAGAATGGCACATATTATTTATCAAAGAAATATCCTTGGGTTGGATAAAATGTATTTGGATTCAGTTCATTAAGAGAGACTTTTTTCCTTGACAGCAAATATGGAAAGGGAAGGGATTTAGCACATGGGTTTTTCTTTATATGAGAGTCCGTTTGAGACTTGCTTTTATAGAAGATTAAGTAGTTTCCGTTTTTTTGATTGTCACTTAAAAAGTTGCATTTTTAAGGCTAACTTACCTTTAATCATGGAAACATTTTGACCAACTCTTAGTGCTTGTTACAATCCAGGATTAGAGATAAAGCTCCTGATCCTCCCACTCAAATAGACTAGGTGTGGGGACATAGGGAATCCTGCAGTTGTGATTGATGCTGTGGTAGGGTATACAGAGTACATACTATACTATAGACCAGAAATTTTGAATATGAGTTGCATGTTAGAGCATATTGTAGGATTATTGTTCACTTTCCTAGATGTGGTTGTGAATTTGTGAACTCTTCAACTTCCTCGGCAATGTTTCATGATAAGTTAGAGAACAGAATAGATGAAATGAAGAATGGATGGCTATTCAGTAAAGGTTATTGAGGCAGCTTTCTAAACAACTAGGGAAATTATAATGCACACTGTTAAGGGGAATGGGTGCAGACAGCATCCAGAGCACATTTTCTACATCTAGAAATTTCACTTTGATTTCATAAACATGTTTTTGGAGTAGTAAAAGTAAAAACTTACTGTTTATTCTTAATGTCTTTATAGATTTTTGATGAAATTGAGTCACGAAACTGTAACCATTGAATTAAAGAATGGAACACAGGTCCATGGAACAATCACAGGTATGGAGGTTGGATTGAGTTTATAACACTTTTTTCCCCCTGTCTCTTTGACCTGCAGGCCAGGATTCTTTATCTGGTTAGTAACGTTTTACATAGTACAGATTTCATTCCTTTTGTCTGGAGTATTGCATGCACCTTCTTACATATGTCTCGCCTTAAGCTCTTGTGCTAAGACCAGACTGGATTCAGGTTATTCTACATGTAACCACTGTTTTCTTGATTTATGCCTTTTCCACTTTTGCCTGTATGTGCCCCCTAGAGTGTTACATCTTCTAAAACACATATTACTTTTATTAGAATTTTGTGTCCCCTGTTCAATGGTAGAGTCTTTGAAGATAGAGGACAGGGTTTCCATATCTGATTATCTTGGGTAAAACATATATGGGAAATGGGGAGGGGGTGATAAGGAATCATAATTTTACCTAAACATAACAGTTTTGAGTATTTTCTTTGTCTATTTTTCTTAGATGTCTCTTTGCTTTAGTGATGTAAGATGTATGATATGTAGTTTTATATTTAAAGCCACTATGATTCATCACTAACAATAGATGTTACACCCCCCACCCCTACCAAAGGGCAGATTTTTAAAAGAATTGATGAAAGAAAATGCTATCTTAGCAGATGGCCCCATTCTGCTCTCTGAAATATTTACATAACTGGTGATTTTTGTGGGTTTGCTAGAACTTTGCAACACCAATTGCTGTGAGAGGAGATCCATGTAGTATAAGGTTTTGATACAGACTGATTGTATCTAAGTAAGTATAATTTCGCTGTTAAAATTCTGTGATTTTAAACAATGATTTAGTCTGCTCTAGCTCAGTTGATAAAGTATCCGCTAGCAGTGCAGGAGACCCTGGTTCGATTCCTGGGTTGGGAAGATCTGCTGGAGAAGGGATAGGCTACCCGCTCCAGGATTCTTGGGCTTCCCTTGCGGCTCAGCTGGTAAAGAATCTGCATTTGACCCCTGGGTAGGGAATACACCCTGGAGAAGGGAAAGGCTGCCTACTCCAGTGCTCTGAGCTGGAGAATTCCATGAACTCTATAGTCCGTGGAGTTTCAGGGTCTGACGGGCCTGAGCGACTTTCACTTTCACTTCTGGGCTTTGTGCTGCATGTTGTGGAGGAGGCCTAGTGTTCTTCCTGGGTTTTACAAATTCAAGGTACAATGATGGAAGACAAAAGTAGTACAATGAAAGATTTGCCTCACAGATAGTAGGCACTTAATAAATTTTAGTAAATTGGGGGAGCAAAATCTAGTAAAAAATCCAGTTCTCTCCCCCCACTGACAACCACTGTTGTGTTTTTTATATCCTGGCTATATACTTCAGCTCTCCCAATAGGGATAATCATACCATTCACCAGAGGGGCATTGAAGAGTAAACTAAAATGCCTTAGCGTACCGTTCCTGGAACATAGAGCTCATAAATCTGATATGGTACCCACTGTGGCCTGATAGATAAATTGGTTGCCTTGCTTTTTATGCTAATAATTGCCCTCTTTTTTCCCTCCAGGTGTAGATGTCAGTATGAATACGCATCTTAAAGCAGTGAAAATGACCCTGAAGAACAGAGAGCCGGTACAGCTGGAGACACTGAGTATCCGAGGAAATAACATCCGGTATTTCATTCTGCCAGACAGCTTACCTCTGGACACCCTACTCGTGGATGTGGAACCGAAGGTGAAGTCTAAGAAAAGGGAAGCTGGTAAGTTTGAAGGATTATAAACGTTTTTGTGTATGGTATATTTATACCCTAATCCACTTTTCAAAATATGTTTATATCTGCAAACAACACAGGTTGGTTGGTTCTTTTCATTGCCTGTACTTGCGGTGAGTACCCCTGGTGTTTCTTAGGTTCCTGGTATTGCTGTGCAGAAGACCAGTGCTGCTTGTTCTTAACTGCTGGTCCTTTGCGCACGGCGCGGTCCCCCATTCCCTGCACACTTTGGAACATTTGGGGATGAACCCTTTATTCCTGCTATTCTGAAATGTCTTAATGACTTAGCCTTTTGTCCATTTCAGTGTTCTGGGTACTTGGCAGACCCTTTCAGTATGGATATTCTTGTGTTTTAGAGCTAAGAAATTTACTTGTGTACCTTTGATAAATTTCTTCTCTTTTGCTTATTCTGGTCTTTCTTCTTGGAATTCTTAATAATTGAGTTTTCTGACTGACTCTTCTGAGTCTTTTCTCTTACTTTTCTCTCTGTCTTTTATTCTGAACTTGGTGTTGTTTTCTCTGGTTTCTCTTCGTATTTAATCTCTTAATATGCTCTTTATGTTGAAGGCTTTACTGTATGTAGTATCTTGCACTTTGGCCATCCATTGTTTCAGAAGGACCCTGAAAAGAATTTCTGGGAAGGGAGGCTGGACTCCTTAGCTGGTGGATTCAAAGTAAATTTGCTTCTCCACCAAGGTGACCCGAAATTTTAGGATCTGGAGATCTTTTCTGGAGCTGGTTTCCTCAGAAACAGATTCTCGTCAGATGGGAGATGTGTCTGGCAACCAGCATCATAGGAGCAGGACAGGAGAAAGGGACTGGTACTGAACTTAACCACAGTGATTTGAGACTTTTCCTTCCACACACACTAAGAAATACACTTTTTGCATCATGACCTCTTCATTCAAAGTTTCACAAAGAACTGTTTTAGTCTTTGTTAGAACAGTTTAATACATGCAGATGCCCATAAGTTTCCTGTCCTCTTCTCTTTCAGTTAAAAAAAAAAAGTTCAGGTTGTACCACATAGCTCGAAAAACACTGACTTGATCCCTCTCTTCTCTCTGGCGCTATGACTTTTGCTGCCGTCCACTTTTCAACTGTTTTCAAATCCAAACCCTTTTTGCTTCAAGGTCTTAGGTTAATTTTATCTTTTCTTTCCTACCTACCCGTCAGGGAAATAAGCATTATCTTTGCAGGATGGGAAGAGGACTAGCCAGCCTACTGCTCCACGTAAGGGTTGTCCGCCTTTCCCCCTATGTTTTCAGCCTCCTGCCTCATCTTACCCCTGGCTTCCAAGGTCCTAGGTCTTTTTGAGATTATTCTTCCTTTACTAAACATTTGTTGTTCTCAGTTTGTTTTCTGACTTAGGAATTTGTTGAAATTTTTAAACTACTGTGTTTTTTCTGTGCCCTCCCTCCATGGATATTTGCCATTTTTCTTCCTTTTCTATCATAAATAGTACCTCAAAGCAAATTGGAGATAAGTGTGGTTAATCTGCCTTGCTTAAAGAGACGTGGTAGATTGACTCTATTGCTCTGAATGATAAGACTCAGAATGATGAGTAGAAATGTCAGGGTTTTAAAAATACTCATAGATACCTGAAAATAGGAAGTTTAGAGCTAGGATGACTAGGTTAACAGGGATATTGTTACTGAATTAAACTACTAGATTATGATTGGATCAGATGATTTAAGATTTGGAAAAATCACGAGGTTGTCGTTTGATGCAGTGTATCTTAAACTTTCTTGACATGAATTAACTTACTTGGATGCTCTTCAGGAACAAAACTGGCACATAGTGTTTGTGTTCTGTTCCTTTAGTACGAAATCTCTTTCATCTTATGTGAAGTTCAGATCATTTGTGTTTCATTTTGTGGTGAATTTGCAGCATGATAGAAAAAAAAATATTTTAAACCTTGATGAATTTCTCAATAAATAAAGTCAAATGAAACAAATATTAAGGTATTAGGCCAGCAGTTCTGTATGATAAAGTATCGGAAGAGGTGACTCTGAGGTTACATTTGAGAGAAGCTGAGTCAAAGTTTTCTTTACTGTCGGTGCTGTTGGTGGTGGCCAGGTCACATCAGCTTAGAAGAGAATTTACTTTACCTTGTTTTTCTCTTCCCTCAGTTGCAGGAAGAGGCCGAGGCCGAGGAAGAGGACGTGGCCGAGGCCGAGGCAGAGGAAGAGGGGGTCCTAGGCGATAATGTCTCTCAAGACTACTATTTCAAAGTAGTAAGTATTACGGTATATTTTTTGGTACAAGTTTCATTTATGGCAGCCAAGGAAGAGGACGTGGCCAAGGCAGAGAAAGAGGGAGTCCTAAGTGATAATGTCTTTCACGATTACTGTTTCAGAATGATAAGAATTACAGGAATTTTTTGTCCTGGTTTTGTTTATGGCAGGTGGGGAAGGAAGACTAATCCATGACAGAGGAAGACTATGAGGCCAAGGCAGAGGAATTTGAAGTCCTAAGCGATAATGTTCCTGGAGCTTACTGTTTCACAGGGGCGGATGTTCAAGTTTTTTGTACAGGCTTTGTTTGTAGCAGTTTTTAATAAACACAGATGTAACACATTTGTCTGGTGACTGTATGATATTAAGGTTTTAAAGTTCATGTGTATATATTTGATGTCAGCACAGTAAGACCAAGCGTTACTGCTAGGTGGTCCCACAGTCATTCAGTCTCAGGTCAGGCTTCTAATTTTTTGAACTAAAATATTTCTTTTATGAATGTATATAGAATATATACCTTTTTATTTCACATGCACTGGCGTGTTTTATTGTTTTACCTTGATTCCATTCCGTGGAACCTTCCTACAAGTGAAATAAGTCCTTTTTGATACTTCAGAAACTGAGGTCCTGTGGAATGAGGTCTAAAATTGATTCTCCTTTTCCTGAGTTTTGGTCCATCGTAAAAGGTGATGCTCATCTTCTAATTCGGGAGTCGTTGATTTGTCGTCATTGTTAATGGGGGTTTTTTGGGGGGGGGGTTGCCAGACAATGTGTGGGATCCTAGTTCCCCAACCAGGGATCAAACCCATGTCCATTGCATTTGAAGCACAGAGTCTTAACCACTGGACCATCAGGGAAGTCTCTATTTTACATTCTCTGTGTTGAAAGTGTAAACAGTGTTCACTAGATATCTGTTATGAGCAGTGTTGAAACTTGTAAATGTGTAATGTACCTATCATTGGCTCCTATACCAAATACTTTTACAAGTAGTTCTTTAAGAATGAAAAAAAGGCAACTGACTTATTTGCCAGCATAACTGGACTCTTTCCGGTCATTAATAAGGATTTATTGAATTGTTTTAATAGATTAGATTTAGAGAAAAATGTTTTAGTCGCTGTGTGACTCCTGTGCCAGCCCTGTGGATTGTAGTCCACCAGGCTTCTCTCTCCATGGGATTTCCCAACAAGAATACTGGACTGGGTTGCCATTTCCTTCTCTAGGCTATTTTTCCAACACAGGGATCAAACCCATGTCTTTTGCATTGGCAGGCAGGTTCTTTACCACTGAGCCATCAGGGAAACCCTAAAGAACGTACCTCTCAGTACAGAGTTTCTTATAAAGCTAGTTTACTGCTGTCTGTTTTCATACTAAGACGAAATCCTGACTGAGGGTTGGAGAGAACTAGATTCTGTATTTAATTTAATCATGTATGTGGGTTTGTTTATTTAACAAGAAGGAGAGATTCTGCAAAGATTGTTGCCAAACAAGGAGGTTTAGGCCTTCTGGGAGGTTAGGTAAATTGAGATAGCAAGAGCATTTGTGTGTGGCATGTGTGTATGTGTGCTCATTCTTTTCCATCCTCTGTTTTTGTTCCTGTTAGTTGAATGCAAGCACAAGGCAAAGGGACCCAGTGTTCCTCAAGGTGGGGAGAGTTGAAGGGGACAAACAGTAAAGCACAAGTTGTGAATAAACACAAGATGACTCCAGACCTCATGGTACTAACAGGCCGAAAGGGAAGCATATATACAATTGCAACTTGTGAATACTCTGATATTACTTTGTATTATCTTGTCTGTTTTAAAAGCTGTGGAAGCTCTTTTCAAATGCCAATAACAAAAAAAATGTTTTAACTGTGCCTTTTTGTTAGTTTTTTTGGCTGAGCCACATGACACGCAGGGTCTTAGTTTCCCGACCAGGGAGTCAAAACGGTGCCCTCCGCCGGGGACGTGTGGGGTCCTAACCACTGGACCGCCTGAGAAGTCCCTTAACTGTGTCTTATTTTGTGAATTTTAATGTTTCAAAGTTTGTAGTGTGAAACCAGTCTGGGAACACAGATTAAATGTAAGGCTAAACCGAGTGGGTACTGGATTGAATTTGTCAACTTTAATAATAGCCAGTTATTTTATCAGCACAAGTGACTTTGAGAATAGCCAGAAGAATTGCAATTTGACAGTGCAAACTGGCAGACCACAGGCAAATCCAGAGAACCAGGAAGTGGGTGGGCCTTGGTTTTTTTATAGGGCATGAGGGAAGGAGGCAGGGAGGCCTTGGGAGGAGCAATAATAAGCAGAGTCTTTTGCAGGAAGAGGCCTCTCATTGGTTGGGTAACTACAGTTTCTGACTGGCTGGGCTCCCCAGGGGACAACAGATGGTTTCATCTCCAGATGTTTGAAGTAATTGGGTTCAAGCAAAGTTGGCCAGTTGGACCTCAGAACTTTCCTCATTGTCCTACTCCCTTTGGTTTTCAAGGGCAGGCTTCACCAGGCATGTGAGTTCTTAATTCCCCAACCAGGGATCAAACCCAAGCCGTCAACAGTGAAAGCACAGAGCACTAACCACTGGACACCTGGGGAATTCCCAGTTTGATATCTTTTAAAGCTTAAGATTTTGTGAAATTTGGGGGTTTGTTTAGAGTTTAGGTAGAAAACTGTAAGTGAGCTAATAGAGAAATTATATTTCACAGCATGTTTTGTTTCACTACAACTAGATTGGTTAAGCAAGGATGGTTTAGTATTTTGAAATGTAATAATCTGTTTAGTAGTCAAAATTCACATGGTCTTCCATAATATCAGAATAACATTTAATAACACAATTGTCATTCCTAAAAACCTAAAATGGACTTTGCTTATCATGTTGAGGTAGAATTTTCTATCTTCAACCACAGTCATTTCTAGAGACATGCCAATTAAAAGAATATGTCTAATATTGGTCTCTATTTAATGTGAAAATTCTTGTGGATTCACAAAATAAGAGGTGTACTTTTGAGAAGGAAGAGAAATTTTGCATTTTTAAAAAATTTTCTGTGCAGGACCATGGTAGTGTTCCATTTATCTGAATCAGTCTTTCCCCTAAGTAAAAGTTTTAAAGTTCTGTGTATTGCCTATATTTTGAGTAAGATTAGTATATAATACGAGATTTAGTTTACAAAGGGCTTCCCTGGTGGCTCAGTATAGAATCTGTCTGCAGTGCAGGAGACCCAGGTTCAATCCCTAGAGAAGGAAATAGCAACCTTCTTCAGCATTCTTGACTGGGAAATTCCATGGACAGAGGAGCCTGACGGGCTCCGTACAGTCCATGGGGTCGCAAAAGAGTCAGACACAACTTGGTGACTAAACAACAACAAAGAAGCCAGAATAAAATATTCAAAGGCAAGTGACAAGTTCCAAGACGGGGGCCTCGGTTTTGTGTCTGGACCCGTGGGCAGGTTAATGTTCCCTTGGCTGCTGCTTTTGCCCAATAAGAGCCTCTGCATCACAGACTGATCTACAGCTTGCACAATCTGAATGTGCATTTCATTCTGCAGTTTTAAGATTTGAGCTGGGGTCTCACATTTGTTTTGTTTGGTTTTTTCCACATTTGTTTTTATTGGGTATTTTCCCCTTAACTGTACGCAAATAAAGCTTATGAGAATTGCTTTTTGTTTTTCCTTGCTGGAAATAGCAAACATCACCTGAGGGATTTGGCTTATATGAATCTTAATGCATTTATAGGTGAAAGGAAAGCACTCCTCTTTCTTGGGAAGCTGTATTAATGTTCCCTAAAGAAACGGAACCACTCAAAGATATTTACATATACAAAGAGATGTATTATAATGAATTGGCTCACACAATTATAAAGACTGAGAAAACCAGAAATGATCAGCCTTCTGCAAGCTGGAGACCCAAGAAAGTTCCCATCTAAGCCCGAAGCCTAAGAATCAGCGGTGGCAGTCCCAAGTCCTGAGAACTGAGGGAGCTGATGGTTGGAAGTTCCAGTCTGAGGGCGGAAGATCAGTTCATATCAATCAGTCCAGTTCACAGAGCAAGCTCTTGTCTTTCTTTTTCTTCTGTTCAGACCCTCGACAGATTGGATGGTGCCCACCTGAACTAGACAGGGCAATCTGCCTTACTTATTACTTAGTCCCCCAACTCAAATGCTACTGTCATCCGAAACATCTTCACAGACACACCCAGAAGTGATGTTCAGGCAAATACCCATGCACGTATAACCCAGTCAATTTGAGCATAAAATCAACCCCATGAGAACAGGGCTTTACATCTGTCTTAATCTTCTCACTTTTGTATTTACGCCTTACTGCTAGTCAGCTTCACCTCTAATCCAGTTTCTCGCATTCATTAAGCTGTAGTCTTCCCTTTTGGAGTTATCTTCTGTGTATATTTATACTTCTTTGGGTAACATTGATACAGTCCATGTGTTGATGTTCATGTTGGCACCCAACTTAGAAAAACCAAATACTCTGCTTAGAACATTCTGTGCTTCAATGAGAAGCAGGTTTATTTAAACCAGGATATTATACTGTGATTTACTTCAGATTTATCTCTCAGTAAGAAATAATGTGCTTAAATTTCCTAATCATATTTTTATAATAGGCTGCCAGCCTTTACTCAGTGTTCTCATAAAATAACTCTCAGGGAGTATCCCTGCAAGTGAAAACCTAAAGATTATCTCTCATAGAGGGAGGGGTAGGGTATCTCTTCCTCTCTCCATGTTCCTGCTTGAGTCCATAAAATATTGGCCATTGGGATTCCTCCGTGGCTCAGGTAGTAATCACTGCAGGAGTTTGATCTTCCTGCTTTGGGGGGGAATGGGTTGGGAAGATCCCCTGGAGAAGGAAATGGCAATCCACTCCAGTATTCTTGACTGGGAAATCCCATAGACAGAGGAGCCTGGTGGGCTATAGTCCATGGGGTCATAAAAGGTCAGACAGGACTGAGCAACAAACACTTTCATCAGATATTGAGGGTAGAAGAGACCTGGCCATTTTGTTTACCTCCCCAAGGAAGACTGTTCTGTTGACATCCCTTAGAGGCATCTTCCAAGAGTTCCTCCACCCTATGACTTCCTCTTCTATTTGTGATCCATGAACTGAGTAAGAGTGCTCTTTATTCCCATAAGCTTGTTCTAAGTGTGCTTCGGGCGAAGAAAAGCATTAATTTTATCTTCCAACCCAAGTTATGTTCTTTAATCTCTCTTAACCACTAATAAAGTAGGTAATCTGAACCTACCCATCTTCTCAGTTTTATTCAAAACCCAAAGATGGGGTATGGTCATCTTTGAAATTTAAAAAATCTGAAATTTTGAAGACCTCAAGTTAAATCGGTTTGGTAGCATACATGGTTAGTCACCAACTCAATATTCACGCTCTGTTCTTACAAGAGCCCAGTTTTCAGGGGAATAGAAATGAGTCGAGCTCTAAAAACTATTTTCTCACTCAATTTGGGCTTATCAGGATCCATTTGGCCTAGTTTTGATTAATGACACGTAAATAGAGATCTCTCACAGGGACTTTAGAAAAACCATTCTTTTCAGATAAAAAAACAGAATCATCTGTCTTGAGTCTTTTATTCTATATCCCTTCCACCACCTTCCCTGGATAACTGCAGCTAAGGCAGCTATTTTATACAATGAGGAAAAGTCCAAGAGAAGTAAAGACCTAGACCTTCACGTTCTTAAGGTGTTTAATCAGTGCCAGCAACTGTCTTCCCCTGAACTTACTGTTCTGCAAGGAAAAAATACCCCTTTAGAACAAACTATAGTAACTTGCTTTTTGTATTATCTGTTGCAAATGCCATTCCGTTGGGATACAGTTTCTAATGAAAGAGGCCACTTAGCCCTGTGCTACAATGTTACTCCTGCTTTGTTCAGTTGACTTGGTGAGGACAGGATGAATTGTAAAGGTAACAATTCTACACATATTAGAAGTTTAAAATGGAATTTGGCCAGTCTACATATGTGACAAAGAGCCTATGAATTTATAGCCGGGCAAGTTGGTTGTCACAGTGTATCCTCCATTGCTTTCAGGAATGAGGCACCTGTAAAAACCGGGAAGGTTCTAATTGATGAATAGTTTGCAGTGTATTGCTGTATTGACTACTTTCAGCAGGATTTTGAGGTGGTTTGGTAGTGGAATTATATTCCACTTTCATTCTGTTTAACCTTTCAAACATATGCAGAATAGACTAGTACACTGAGCCCCCATATAGTCACTACCCATCTTCAACGGTTGTCAGCTATGGTCAAACTTGTTTCATCTATACTGCCACCCATCTCCCCACCCTCACCCCCTGCCATGACCCACTGGATTATTTTGAAGTAGAGCTATTTCATCTATAAATGTTTCAGTGTGTATTCCTGAAAAGTAAGGGCAGTTTTTAAAAATATAACCACAGGATCATTGTTAGGGTTGTACTCCACACTTTGACTGCCAAAGACACAGGTTCAAACTCTGGTCAAGTTTCTAAGGTCCCACAAGCTACATGGTGTGGCAAAAAATAATTAAGTTTTATAAATGATATTTTTGCAGTTGATACGTTTTCTTACCCCATTTTTGTTTTTTCCATGCAATTTGTAAAGTTTCCTGACTTTTTCATTTTACTGATTGCACCCCATTTGGTCTCTTAACATGTTTCTTTGACCACTGGACTTCCTATAAACTGGGGGTTTGAAGTTCACCTGCTTCAAGTTTAATTTTTTCTCAATTTTTCATGGATGGTATTCTTTTTCCTTGCTATGTTTTTCACAGCTTCTTAAACAGTATGACTCAGTGATTGAAAGGGGAAAATCTTAGGTAATTCACTGAAGGCCCAGTGATTAGGACTTGGCATTTCACTGCCTTGAACCTGGTCAAGAAATTAAGATCCTACAAGCCATGTGTCGTGGCAAAAAAAAAAAAAAATAGTCACTATAAATTCCTTTCTTTGGTCCTCAGAAAGCACAGCTAATTGATATTAGCTGGTTGATGGTTGGCAGAGTCTATGAGGATGGAGAGAGTGGGTTTCTATGAGTATCATGGGGGAATTAGGCAGGCGATAGTAAGTTTGAATAGGGAACTGTGGTAGTGGACATACAAATCTGTGCATTTGTTCAAACTCATGGACTTGTTCAACACAAAGAGTAAACTTTACATAAATTTTTATAAATCCATTAGGATGTGGTAAGAAGGATGGAATACAGATAATGACAAATGAATCTAAGTGTATTACAAGTGAGTCACATAACCACACTGAGTGAAGTTAAGTAAAATTTCTCACAGGAGTGTAGGTTAGAAATTCTGAAACGACTTTATCTACTTTTATTTATATTGTTCAGTAAATAAGTAAATATATTGTAGACCATCAGAGCCAAGTTTCTAACTTAGAGAAAGAAATTACAAATAAGAAATGGTAATTCATTCTGTTGCTGAATTGGAGTCAGAGGTGTCAGTATGGATGGACTCCTTTACTTATAGATGATAAATATAGACATGTGCATGCATTATATTTACATATAATTTTTTCCTACCTCCATTGAAAAGGGCTTACAAGCAATGTGGCAATGAGCATATCTATGTCCAGATCTTGATTTTTATTTTTTATTTAAGCTTTTTCTTTTTTTGGTGTGGACCATTTAAAAAGTCTTTATTGAATTTGTTACAATATTGTTTCTGTTTTATGTTTTGGGTTTTTTTTTTTTTTTTGGCGGTGGGGCAGTTTGAGGCATGTGGGATCTTAGCTCACTGGCCAGGGATCAAACCCACAACCCTTGCACTGGAAGGCAAAGTCTTAACCGCTAAGGAAAGTTCCAATATCTTGGTTTTTAAATGCCAGTCTTTAATAAAAGAAATCAGGACTCCTTGAAAAACTGTATTGATTCCAGGACTGGAGTGGAGAAAATAAAAGATGGTGGTGCCAACCCACTTTAAAAAAAAAAAAGGCATATTGAAGGGACATAGAAGCCATCCAGAATGCCCAAACTGAAACAACTTGAACAATAAAATAAGGATGGTATTGGTGTTTAATTACAAGCCAAAGAAAAATACTCATGAATCTATACTGATGTGAACACCTAAACAGAGAAATGGGGCCGGTGGGGGAGAAAAGTGACGGCATTTTCTTTCATAAGAATTTCAGTTATAAACACAGAAGGAAAGTGAGAAATAGAAAAAGACCATCAGAACACAACAGTTCCTTGCTACAGGCAAGATAAGATCCACCAATGAGGAGAAAGAAATTTAAACCAACAGGGCATTTGCATAGTCTCTAAATAGGCCCTCCTCCCCTCCCTACCCCTCTCCTGAGTCAATTACAAAGGAAAAATTAGTAACTTCTCTGGTGAATCCCGACTGACACCACCTCAGCCAAGGGATCAAAGTTAACATCACCACACAGATCGACATGTACTTTTTCCCCTACCCTAAACCCAATGCGTTTTAGATAGAGAAAGCTATATAAGTAATAAAATGTCATTTGGTTTTGATTTGGTTTATAATAGTGAACACCTTTTCATAGCAACATGGTACTTTATATATAGCACTGTCACAGTTCATAAAGTATTTTCACGTGTTATTAATATTTAATCCTCATAATAACTGTAACATTGATATTTCCATCTACATTGTTTTTTAACCATCTGCATTTTCTAGATGAAATCAAAGTCTGGATAGCACAAATGATTTCCTTCAGGTCAAATAGTAAATTAATAGCAGAGCCAAGAATCAACCTCAAGTGCTCTGAATTCAAGCCCAAACTTCTTTCCCAAGAAATGATCTTAAAAATAGTAGGAACTATGGTTAATGATTCCAAATAGGTTCCAAATAGAAAAAGGAGTACGTCAAGGCTGTATATTGTCACCCTGCTTATTTAACTTATATGCAGAGTACATCATGAGAAACGTTGGGCTGGAGGAAGCACAAACTGGAATCAAGATTGCCGGGAGAAATATCAATAACCTCAGATATGCAGATGACACCACCCTTATCACAGAAAGTGAAGAGGAACTAAAAAGCTTCTTGATGAAAGTGAAAGAGGAGAGTGAAAAAGTTGGCTTAAAACTCAACATTCAGAAAACTAAGATCATGGCATCTGGTCCCATCACTTCATGGGAAATAGATGGGGAAACAGTAGAAGCAGGGTCAGACTTTATTTTTTTGGTCTCCAGAATCACTGCAGATGGTGATTGCAGCCATGAAATTAAAAGATGCTTACTTCTTGGAAGGAAAGTTATGACCAACCTAGATGGCATATTGAAAAGCAGAGACATTACTTTGCCAACAAAGGTCCGTCTAGTCAAGGCTATAGTTTTTTCAGTGGTCATGTATGGATGTGAGAGTTGGACTGTGAAGAAAGCTGAGCACCGATAAATTGATGCTTTTGAACTGTGGTGTTGGAGAAGACTCTTGAAAGTCCCTTGGACTGCAAGGAAATCCAACCAGTCCATCCTAAAGGAAATCAGTCCTGGGTGTTCATTGGAAGGACTGATGTTGAAGCTGAAACTCCAATACTTTGGCCACCTCATGCGAAGAGTTGACTCACTGGAAAAGACCTTGATGCTGGGAGGGATTGGGGGCAGGAGGAGAAGGGGGCGACAGAGGATGAGATGGCTGGATGGCATCACCGACTCAATGGGCATGAGTTTGAGTAAACTCCGGGAGTTTGTGATGGACAGGGAGGCCTGGCGTGCTGCAATTCATGGGATCGCAATGAGTCGGACACGACTGAGAAACTGAACTGAACTGAACTGATGATTAATGATTGTAAAGAGCTCTAGGTAAATATAGAGAATATTAGGCATTTTTACTTTGTATGTTGATATTTATATATCTTATCTATAATATCTATTCATATATTCTAGAATATATATCATGAAAGCATATGATAGTTTATTGTTCATCATATTTTTCAGAGTCCCTTTAATTCTAGTAAGAAAACCTAGAGGCTTCAAAGGCCATCGCTTCTGTATGGCATTAGAAGGAAAAAAACCACCATCAGAGTCCAGGAATTAAGCACTATGCATGTTCCATTTTGAGGCTGGAAAAATAGGGGGAAAAAAATCTGAAGCTGTCCGCCCATAGGTAGAGTAAAGTAGATAAGATATTTAAAACTTGCAGAGACCAGTTAGTAAGTTGACAGTTTAAAAGAGAGTAATGCTCTTTTGTGATCATTCTGCTCTGTTAATATACTGACAGCCTGTCTATTCATATGCGGCTGGTACTGAATGCTTAATAATATAATTAACAATAAGCTGAAAGTACAGATGGTGTAGATATGATCATTGTACTGCTTGCAAAATTTGGGTACCAGCATCTGAACTCCGAGGGAAGACAACCCTCTATAGAGGGCACAAATAAACAGTTGTCCTGTAATAAGTTAATAGTGAGTCATCGTCTTAACTGACAGTGAAGTCTTTCTTACTTGGTCCAAATTACTGTCTTTATTTAAAAGAGATACTCAGTGAGGTAAATTGGTCTTGTCAAATTCTTACCATTTACATTTTTCAAAGTAGTTCCCACATTTAAGTGGTTGGAGGATAGAACTGGAAGAAGCTTCTCTTAATTTTAGAATAGAGATAAACACCACGGTTGAATAACTCACAGCTTGATAATGCATATGACAAATGCAAAAACTTTTTTATCACAAGGCCTTGAATATATATTCAAGAAAGAATACATATAAATATTATATATTCTAAATATGTTAATATTTAGAAATAAAATTTAAAAGAATAAAATCAAATATACAATAATTTTTACCTCTTTAGGTATCAATATTGATATCAACAATATAGCATTAGGACAAGATTATATAACATATTTTAGGACAAGAAACACCAGCTTCTATTGTATATGTTGGCCTGTTTATAGAAAAGGTTAGGACTGAAAGACTGTCTTTTAAGTGGGAACTGGAATTAAAATAGCATGTTTCCTAAGTATTCTTTATCACCTGACCTTGCAGCTTGGCCTCACTGACTCCAAATTAAGTTCCAAGAAGCTGGGTGCTTACCTCATGACCAGCACTTTCTTAGGTTCAGAGCAACAGTGAGATTTTTTATTGCCATTTTGGCACTGAAGTCTTCAGGGGAAACAGGCACTGCTTTAATAGATGTTCTGATTTGGAATGAGGTTGGCAAAAACCCCCTTTTTTTTGCAACCTGATCTGTATGTAAAATGTACCCTTCCGTCAGGGCCAGGACCTGCATCTTTTGGCTCTCTAATCAAAGACTAAAACTTTTCATTGGCAGCAAACTGAACCACACTTGGTCTTGATCTACTGACTCAAAAGACACCAGGCAGAAGGTGCCTTTTTGGGGACCAGCTGGGGAGGATCTGTAACAAAATATATGTGTTAGCACTGGGTTCAATATGTAATAAAATGTGTAGTGTAGGACATTGTCAAAAATGAAAGAAAAAGAAAGTCAGTGTATCCTCTGTATCCCCATTTCTTTTTTTTTTTTTTTTTTTTTAGTTGGAGGCTAATTACTTCACAACATTTCAGTGGGTTTTGTCATACATTGATGTGAATCAGCCATATAGTTACACGTATTCCCCATCCCGATCCCCCCTCCCACCTCCCTCTCCACCCGACTCCTCAGGGTCCTCCCAGTGCACCAGGCCCGAGCACTTGTCTCATGCATCCCACCTGGGCTGGTGATCTGTTTCACCATAGATAATATACACGCTGTTCTTTCGAAACATCCCACCCTCACCTTCTCCCACAGAGTTCAAAAGTCTGTTCTGTACTTCTGTGTCTCTTTTTCTGTTTTGCATATAGGGTTATCGTTACCATCTTTCTAAATTCCGTATATATGTGTTAGTATACTGTAATGTTCTTTATCTTTCTGGCTTACTTCACTCTGTATAATGGGCTCCAGTTTCATCCATCTCATTAGAACTGATTCAAATGAATTCTTTTTAACGGCTGAGTAATATTCCATGGTGTATATGTACCACAGCTTCCTCATCCATTCATCTGCTGATGGGCATCTAGGTTGCTTCCATGTCCTGGCTATTATAAACAGTGCTGCGATGAACATTGGGGTGCACGTGTCTCTTTCAGATCTGGTTTCCTCAGTGTGTATGCCCAGAAGTGGGATTGCTGGGTCATATGGCAGTTCTATTTCCAGTTTTTTAAGAAATCTCCACACTGTTTTCCATAATGGCTGTATTAGTTTGCATTCCTACCAGCAGTGTAAGAGGGTTCCCTTTTCTCCACACCCTCTCCAGCATTTATTGCTTGTAGACTTTTGGTGTATCCCCATTTCTAAAACAATTCTCTGTGAGGCTTTGAATAAATGTTTAGTGATGATAACAACCAACTGAAACTGAGGAGACGGCTAGAAAAAATTCCAGGGTATACTTCAAATTAACTTTTCAAATCAGAGATCTGGCTTACAAGGTAGTATTTTCATTCTTATACAAACCTCTGTTATTCAACTATTGTTGACCTGCTCTGTTCCAGGCAATATGCTAAGTGCTTGGCGTGTAGAAATAAATTATAGCCTTTCTTTCTCAGAGCATATTAGAGTGTGGAGAAACTGGGGAGAATGTTACCCTCCACACCAGCACTTAAAAATGCTCATGTCTTTATGATTACAAAAACACACACACTATCACATGCATGTAGAGCTATATTTTATTTTTGTTTATATTGGACTGGCCACAAATAACCTATCAGAAATATCTTTATAGATTATTACATATAGGGCCACCTCATATTTTTTGATGGCTCTGCCATGTGGATCCTAAAGGAAATCAGTCCTGAATATTCATTGGAAGGACAGATGCTGAAGCCGAAGCTCCAATATTTTGGCCACCTGTTGCGAAGAGCTGACTCATTGGAAAAGACCCTGATGCTGGGAGGAATTGAGGGCAGGAGGAGAAGGGGACGATAGAGGATGAAATGGTTGGATGGCATCATAGGTTTTCCAGGACTCTGGGAGTTGGTGATGGATAGGGAGGCCTGGCGTGCTGCTGTTCACGGGGTCTCAAAGAGTCGGACACGACTGAGGGACGGAACCGATACTGACCATGTGGATGTCTTAATTTGTCCATTCCCTTGTGAAATAGGTTATCCTGAATGTCCAAAGCTGCAGCAAGTCTGTATCTTTACAAACCTGTGCTGGCTTTTCTATAGGATAGATTCCTCAACATGGCCTCTCTTGTAATTTAATGTGTCTGGCCTTTTCCTTCTCAGAATACAAATGTGATGTGTGAGCTGCCATCTTGTGTCTGCATGCTAAGTCGCTTCAGTCACGTCCAACTCTTTGCAACCCCATGGACTATTGCCTGCCAGGCGCCTCTGTCCATAGGGTTCTCCAGGCAAGAAGAATGGAGTGGCTTGCCATGCCCTCCTCCAGGAGAACTTCCCAACCCAGGGATTGAATCTGTGTCTCTTACGTCTCCTGCATTGGCAGGCAGGTTCGTTACCACTAGTGCCACCTGGCAAGCCCAACATTAAGGTCTGGTAGCTTGAGTGTATCGCAGTCATTTGCCTACATATGAATTTTAGAGTTCATTTTATATCTTGTGTCTAGGAGATAACTAGCTATCCTGACTGCCAGGGATGTGGCATCAGAAAGAGCCTGTTTTTTTGATGACACTGATGAACATCTGTATCAGCCCTGCCTTGCTTACCTGGAGACTTCTTGTGATGCAAGATAATTAAATATTATTATTCCCAAATCAGTGTCAGATGGGTTTCCTGTAGCTGAAAGTACTTCTAATTGGAACTAATGATGGGAGCCCAATATTCTGGAATCAGTGAAATGAAACAGTTTTAATATTTGTTACTAACACACTTATGAAATGATCATAAATTACTTTCTAGGGATTACTTTTCTTTGGATAAAAACTCACAAATAAACAATTTAAAATGGTAGAATTTATTTCATATGATATATATGTATGCATATATACTATTTAAAAAATAATCATGTGAACTACAATCATTATAAAACATAAGTCAGCCTTAATTTAATATTATCAGAGTAAAAGAGCATGTAAAGTCAGTCTAACATTTTTGTATTTGCCTTTCAAAGTTAAGATACATAAAAGATTTAGCACATTGTATTTTATCTTATTTAAGTTTTCATGTTACCATCATTAGGTATAAATACCCTTAGGAATGTGCCAACTTATAACTTACATTCAAATAATCAAAGTCCTATTACAATTATTAAAGTATGATAAATCACCTAAAATAAGTAATCTAAAAAAATACTAGCCTAAATTAAAACCCTGAGGAATTAAAATCTTTTTACATACACCATAGTTTTGGTTAAGTGCAATTCCATGTTTGTACTACTTTATTTAAGGTCATACTTGGTAAGGCATAGTAAAAATAAAATCTACGTAAGTTACCATCTAAATCTATATTTTATTTCTTGCGACAAAGTTGTTTGTTTCTCAAAAAAAGTAGTTTTTGCATGTCATTCTGGACCTCTTCACCACCTGCTGGCTTATTTGCTTTATATATAGTAGTCAAGAGTTGTGCACTAAGCCGAGCTGCCCTTATATACGGTAGTTCAGACAAACGGCATCTGAAGAACTACATGCTTGAGAGTTCATGTCCGTGTTCAATCATGGCCTGCACAAACTGCTTGAAGACTCGGTCCATGTAGGTGGACTGCCTTGGCCAGATTCCCTCCAGAAAACCAATGTGGCCTCCATAAGAAGTAAGGACCAAAGCAACATTAGGGTTTTGCTTTGCAGTTTCTATTGGAATAGCTTGATGAAAAATGGGGGGTGGTCGGGCGGGAGGGTGGATAAGAGAAGGGAAGGAGAGAGAAAAATATATGTTAACAGTTGTTGTTAGGAAAAGTGTGCACCTTTATCATTTCTAATCATTTTAAACCAAAATACCATTAAATAAATACTCATAATGAGTATGACTAATCAAGTAAGTCATTAATATCAACCACCCATGTTCTTCTAACAGTTCATGTTCACGTTCATGTACTGGATCATTTTTGGAAGAATCGATCGGTTGGTTATAACAAAAGTACAGGCCTAGTCTTCTTTTGAGAAATTAAAGAATTCAAGAAATTGTGAATACTTCCATTGTAAGATTCCCACTTAGGCGTTACACCAAGGGAAAAAAACAAACAAATCTTATGTTTGTTCAAATTCACTATGTATGACTTTGGTTAACTTTACATGAATTTAGATTCCTGAGGCCAATTGGTGGCTCTGTTAAGAATCCAAAATTATAGATACGATTTATAAAAACATATAGATAGCAAAAAAACAATGGCATAAAATACTCCCCAGTGGTAACAGTGTTTATCTTTGGGTGGTAAAACACTGGTGATTATATTTTTTCTTCTCTGAATTTTTATTTATTGTTAAGCTCTCCCTACTCCACACCCTTCAATGGAAAGTGAAAGTCAAGTCACTCAGTCATGTCCGACTCTTTGCGACCCCACGGACTGTAGCCTACCAGGCTTCTCCGTCCATGGGATTTTCCAGACAAGAATACTGGAGTGGGTTGCCATTTCCTTCTCCAGGGGATATTCCCGACCCAGGGTCTCCTGCATTGCAGGCAGATGATTTTACCGTCTGAGCCACCAGGGAAGTTCAGTGGAACAGAAGGTAATTTTACTGGAGGACAACTGAGACCAGTTCAAGAAAGGGCTGCCGCAGGACCTCAACTGCCTGTTCAGGTGATGCTCTAAACCGACCTTTCACTATATTCTTTGAAGAATAAACCTAGAGACCCTAAATCAAGGCCTAGGAAGCCAAGTCCTTGTCCTAAATGGGTCCTGAACTCAGATCCTTATCCATCCAGCTACACCTAAAACAGAACATCTATCTTGGGATCAGATGTGAGCACTTAAGGGGAGGCACAGATGAAATGACTTGATGCTATTTTTGGTTTTCCTTTTTCATCTTACATTAAGGGCTTAGATTTAAAGTGCTTCATTCGTCTCTGATGGAATTATTAAGAGCCCCACTTTCACATTCTGGATACACTCAGGAATTTCTAACACACTGATAGTTACAGTCATGTCAGAAGAACAAAAGGCTGGGCCATGGGAGTCATGTGAAAGATGTTGGCTGTCTGTGTTCTCAGAATGCAGACAATTGTCCACTATTTTCAGTGTGGCTTGGGAAAGAATAAGAAATAATGAGTCTAAACTTCAACCAAGAAGGTCAAAACAAGTTAAATGCTGGGAAATTTTTGTTGGTGGAAGAAGGACCTGTGAAATATAAAAACAGATGGAGAAATACTAGACTTCTTTAATCCAATGAAAATAGACTAAACCATCTCCATGTTATTCAACTGATATATTAAAGTTCACAATTTAGGGAATTTCCTGGTAGTCCAGTGGTTAGGACTCCACGTGCTTACTGCCACGCGCCCAGTTTCAATTGCTGTTTGGGGACCTAAATTCCCATAAGGCTGCACAACATGGCCAAAAAAAAAAGGTCACAGTTTAATTTTCTGATTTCTGGTCAAAGACCAAGAGTTCCAGCCATCTAAAACCACTTGTGATTTAATCATAAATCACACAATGATATCCCCTAGAGAGATGGTAAAGTGACATTTTAAAAAAACTGGGGATTTTATGAAATTTTGGCAATACATGTGTGCTGTGTTTGTACTCAGAATAGTTTATTTTAATAAAGTATTGGGGAAAATGTTTTTAAAGTATTTAGGGGAGAAATAAGGAGAAAAAGTTTTATAAAAAGCTTTGTGAAATTTCATTAGAAAAAAATTAGAGGTCAAATCTATTTATCCTTAAGATAGATGTGATTATTGCTAGGCATCATGCATTGCTTTAATGTATGAACACAGGCACGTATATCTTTGTTACAAAATTCTGTATATCTTGAATTAAGAGAGTGAGGAAGTTAACTTGGGCATAATTTTCTTCTATACAGTATCCAGGGGGAAAACAGACTCTTTCCCTTCGAATATGACTTTATTGTCTGATTGTGCTACATTCATTGAGTTATCCAAGAACATCTTACTAATAAAGTCTCAAGCTCTCTTCTAGGTTTAAAAGGGAAGAAATGTTCCAAAGCTTTCTGTATAAGAACCTCAGGAAGAAAAGGCAAACAATGTCAATGTACTCTTGAGGTAAAGATACTGAAACATAGCCTGTCCAAAGACCAGGTATTTGATAAGAAAGAAAGGTTGTAAGAATGAATACAAGCAAAATACTGAGAGCCATAATTTGTTCTGAAGCTCTCACAGTAGACTAGAGAAGAATATATGAAAATGTTGTGATCTGAAACATTTAGATACTAAATTATGAGTATCAAGCTATTTTTTTTTGTTTATCACAGTGTAAAACAGTATATGAGTGACATTTTGTTTCTTATTACTGTATCTTCCCACAAAGAACATTATTTTTAAACAGTTGATTCATGTCAAAATGTATACAAAGATGTTAATTTACCATGACTGGGTGAAAAAACATCATCCACAGAATTCAGACACAACACTGGAATCCCTACTGACTTCAGTCTACGATTTGGACTGGCATCGGTGTAATAGTCATCAATTGTCCGGTAGCCAAACATGACAGAAGTGAATCGCTTATCAAATTCTCTTATGGATTTAGCCTGAAAAACAGAAACCAACTATATATGTTCTTGGACTCAAAAGAGGAAATAAAAGTATTACATAAAGTTTCTCTCCTACCTTCATGACATGATCCATGTCAATTTGTTTTACAAACATATGCCGGTGCCTGGAAAAAAAAAAAATTCAAAAATAAAAAAATTAAGGTCATTCCCATCTTAAACACACCTAATAATAAATAACTTAGCACAGAACATAAAGTTGTTACTCAATAAAATATTTATTGACCTTCCCTGGTGGCTCAGTGGTAAAGAATCTGCCTGCCATTGCAGGAGATATGGGTCTGATCCCTGGGTCAGGAAGATCCCCTGGAGGAGGGCACAGCAACCCACTCCAGTATTCTCGCCTGGGAAGTCCATGGACAGAGTCTGGTGGGTTATAGTCCAGAGGGTTGCAAAGAATTAGACATGGCTTAGCAACTAAATAACAATAAACAACAACAAAATATTAATATTTACTTAATCAGACATAACAGGAATATATTGGTATTTTTTCTGAAGACTGTTTAAAGATTATTTCTTTTATTGAATGAGTCTTTAAATTCTATAGTGCCTTACCATTTTGAAAAGTTTCATACATATGATTTCATTATATATAATACTGTGTGTACTCAGTTGTGTCCCAACTCTTTGTAACCCTTTGGACTGTAGCCAGCAGGCTCCTCTGCCTATGAGATTTTTTGAGGAAAAAATACTGGAGTGGATTGCCATTTCCTCCTCCAGGGGATCTTCTGGGCCCAGGGATTGAACCTGCGTCTCCTGTGTCTCCTGCATCTTTTTAAAAGTCTGCTACCCCTGTATTGCCCCTCCCTCCACCCCTCTCTCCACTGGTTTGTTCTCTCTCTGGGAGTCTGCTTCTTTTTTGTTTTACTCACTAGTTTGTTGTATTTTTTAGATTCCGTACATAAGTGATACCATACAGCATCTGAAGCACCTGAAGACATTTTTTTAAAGGTACTTTTTTCTTAATTATGGAAGAAGCGACCAGTTGTGCAATAGTAAACAAAAGTGTTGTTTCATAACAAACTGTACCTACACACTGATGCCATGAAGCCAATTTGGCCAAAAAGGCCCCCACTGAAGCCAGAAGCTTTCAGTTGGGTAAATCAACTGAAGATTTATTGTCCTCTTTTAAATTGGTGTACTGAAAATTAGGATTTATATTTTTGTGTACCTGTTTTTAAATGTTGGTCATTTTTCTTGTATAACCCATATTTTAATCCAAATATTTCTCTTCACTTTTCTTGCTACTGTCCTCCATTTCAGTGACCATGAATAAAAATATAATTCTGTAGTATTCCTAGCAATATTTTATAGTCAACATCCGTGATGTAACAAAGAGGTTGTTCTTTAAAAAATTTTTTAATTAAAAACAATGAATAGGTTAAGTTTTTTTTAAATAAAGTAATTTTTAATTAAGGTATGTATGCTGTTCTTTCATTTAAAAAAAAAAATTGGGCTGTGCCACTAGACATGCAGGATATCAGTTCCCTGACGAGGGATTGAACCTGGGCCACAGCAGTAAAAGCCCAGAATCCTAACCACTAGACTGCCTGGGAACTCCCCAAAAAGTTGATGACGTCTCATGTCAACTTTCAGGATAACAATGGTTTTCAATTAAGTTATGTGCAAATTTACTTTTTATTTAAAGTTGTCAATTCACTTTAAAATGAATAGTAATAGTCATAAAAAAATAAACAGAAACATCCCATGTTCTTTGTTATCATACTGTTTAACTGTTAGAAGATACCTAAACAATTTCGGAAAAAACTTAATTCACAGATACTATTTTGGTAATGTTAAGAAATGTGGGGGCTGAGAATATCCATATTTTATGGGCATGCTCCTAAATCTCTAAAACATACTATGTTCATAACACAAGCTTTAAAAAACATAGTATTCAGCTCTGAAAACACTTAACACATTAGTTACTACCCAGGGGAGAATTAGGTACTAATAAGATTAGCGACAAGTAGAAAATCCAGGGAAATAGCCCATAGTTATTCAACACATTCAATACTAATGTTTTTATTCTTTTAGAATAACTTAGAACAGTGATGAAATGATGATCTTCAAAATGGGGCACAGAGCCTAGAGGTTGTACAAGCTACCTCATGGTACAGAAAGAAAACATCAGAGCTCTTATCTATATTTTTAGCTTATACATAAAATCTTTTTATTTTTGTACATATTGACAATAGAAGGATTATTTTGTTACAGTATATAACATAATAGTGCATATAACAAATATATATACACATTAGCAGTGTTGTCCTTTAAAACATTTTACTGTGGCACGTACTCCAAAAAATTTGGTGACATTAGGTGTTTAAAATGACTTACTTAGTGCTCGCTTCGGCAACACATATACTAAAATTGGAATGATACAGAGAAGATTAGCATGGCCCCTGCGCAAGGATGACACGCAAATTCGTGAAGTGTTCCATATTTTTCAGAAGTGAACCACCTGATTTCTTGCAGAATGAGTACAAACATTTATAAGGGATAATTTAGACCCATACATGTTCATAAAGTCTTTATTTTCTGAAAAAAAAAATAAAAATAAATAAAATGACTTACTTATTCACGAAAGACTGGAGGCAAGTTGTCAAATAATAATTAAAAAGCAGCCAGTTCAGTGGTTTCTCCAGTGACTCCGTGCAAGCAAAGGTATTCCAACCAACTGAAAAAGTTGCAGCTGCCTTCAAAGGAGTTTTTGGTCCAATTTTGCCCAAATAATTTAAAAGCAGCATTCTAAAATGAGGAAAAACAAAACACAGTGGTGAATTTGTTCTATATCACAAGACGTCCTATTTCTAATTGTGGACTTTTTAACTACAGAGAATAAACATAGAAACCAGTGTTGTCTAACCCCTTTATCTTGGAAAACCATGAAAATATCTTCCTTCTTTCCTTCTGTTCACATATTTATCTTGAGAATGGATAAATATGGATTGGGAATTTGAGAACGGGACAAAGCATACAGTTGTTAGTTAAATGTGTATCTTTCTTTGAGGCAAAACATCGGGAAAACCCATCGTAAGAGTAGTTTTCTTTTTGGAAAATTATATTGGGGTTTATTAAAAATTTGCAATTCCCTGGCCCCCCACACCCTAGCTGAGTATTTAACTTATTATGGGAGGGGTGTTTCAGGCAAGCTTTTTCTATAAAGGGCAACAAAGCAAACGGGTTCTGGTGGCCCTAAAATCTCAGTCACAACCATCAATACTTAACCCTGTGACTGTATTTTAAAACAGCCATGGACATGTGTGAAGGAATGGACATGGCTGTGTTTCAATAAAATATTATATATGGACATGGAAATTTGAGTTTCATATTCTTTTCACATGTCATGAAATAATTCTTCTTTTCCAACCATTGAAAAATATAATAACCATTCTCAGCTCTTGCACAAAAACAGTCAGTCAGATTTGGCCTCTGGGTTGTGGTTTGCCAATGCTTGGCACAGGGGAGAGATCACAAGGAGTGGTTTTTAAATGTGTTGGCATACTGAAATCACCTAAGGAGTTTTAACAACTGATTTCTGGGTCTCACCTGGAGATTTGGAGTAATTGGTCTGGGTGCCGGTTCCAATTGTCTATGCATCCTTGCTCCCTGGGCTTCCCAGGGGGTACTAATGATAAAGAACTGGTCTGCCAATGCAGGAGACATAAGAGCTGCAGGTTTGATCCCTGGTTCAGGAAGATCCCCTGAAGGAGGGCTTGGCAACCCACTCCAGTAATTCTTGCCTGGAGAATCCCATGGGCTCCTTGTCCAGAGTTAGACTGCCTGAATTGTGGCAGCACAATCAACCCCTAAGGTCACTTGTTTTCTTTTCCTACTCCCTCCTGCTGTTTGTCCTTATCTCCTTTCACATATTTTCCTCTTTTCATTTTGTTCTCATTTTTCCTGATTCTACTCTAGTTTTACTTTGGTAAAAGGGACAAGAATGGAATTTAACACAGGACACCAGAAATCCAAGTTTGACATTGACAACTAAGAGAAAGGATAATAGTATAAATTCTGTTTCTCCTGTTTTCCATCCTTTATTTCTCCAGTTGCCCAGGTTCTGAAATGAGTAAAAATTCTCTCTCATTCTTTTTTTCCAACCCAGATGGCTTACAGAGTGAATGAGATAAGATACTAGATCAAAAATGGAGATTTCAGGGTTTGCTGTTTTTCGGGGGTATTTTTGCTGTTGTTGGATGAGGTTTATTGGAAATGTTACAGCAGAAAGACACAAATGGCTCCACGCTGTGTTTTGAAATTCATCCCAGCTATAGCTGAGTGACCTGCAGGCTGGACAGATGCCAAAAACCAAGAGCTTCAGCATTTCCATCATGTCAGAATCTCCTTCAGTGATTTCCTGATCCAGGGCAGAGACCTCAGGCTGGAGATTTCTCTTTTGAGAACAACTGTTCATAATGACTACATTCCCTTTTTTATAGTACATGGCTCCTAAGCTAGCTAAGGGATAATGCTTCTCTCCTGCAGTGGGGTCATTCCAGGGTCTAGTTGTGGTGGCCCAATTCTTTGGCTGGCAGTCAGAGGTTTCTGTGAGGCCGGAATAAGGAGCAAATTGAAAGCGCTGGAAATGAACCTCACAGGAGCAGGAGACACCAGGAATAACTGTGACCGAGTAGGTGGGACATTTCTTGGTTATTACTCAGGAGTAAATAACGTCAAGTTATTACCCCATAAAAAGGTCGTGTCACTTTGATAAGAAAAAGACTCCATTTTTTCACCAAGAAAAAAAAAAGGCAGATAGAAAAAAAAATAAAGAACTCACAGATTAAGAGATTTAAGAGACATAATCTGTCCATATGTGGACTTTATCTGGCTCATGCCTCAAACTGTAAAAACCAGCCAACAGATTGTCAGTGAAATGAAATACTGACATTGAACATTCGATGACATTTAGGAATTACTGTTAGCTTTGTTCAGGTATAATAATATACTGTGGTGGGTTGTTATTGTTTCTTAAGAGACTGTACCTGTCAGAGACACAGAAATCTCTATAAATGATGTCTAAAAATTATCTTAATGTAATCAGAGTCGAGAGAATGGAGGGTAAATTATCCTTGAGTTGACAGTCACTGAAGCTGCAGTGATGAATATATATGAGGAATCATTATACTCTTTCTATTCTTATATATACTTGGAAATTTCTGTACATTTTTAAAGCTAGTCTAGGAACCCATTAGGAGACTGGAATGTGACCAAGTCTCGAGCAGTGTGGATTCCTTGGTGAGACAGTTCTGGCTCAAACCGCTGCTTGGCCCCAGGCATAACAGGCGTGGGGATTACCCAGTCTGGGCATAAGGGTCTTAGATGCTTTTGTCTGCTGCATCTCCAAAAGGAAAAAAAATGTGTCAAGCTGTAAACCACACCCCAGAGTGGTAAACCCACTTGGGAACATGTCACAGTGCTAGGCAACTAGAAAGGGGACTTCCCTTTCAACAATTTACAAGACATTAATATTCAACCAGCTGCAAAGGCTAATGGTCAAGTTCTGCCTGCCTTCAGGCAATGAGACTTCAACTCGACAAGAATAGGCATTTCCCAGGAGCCTCTGAATAAAGAATCAGGGCCTGTTTACATAAAGTCTGGCTTTTTAAAAATTCAAGAATTTATATGATTAAGGGAAGAAAGTTCAGCTGCCACCCTGTCCTTTAAGATTCTCATTATGGGGCAAAGGAAAAAGTGAAATACTTTCCTTTAAGCACAATTCACAGATTTTTGTTTGGATTTTCTGCACTGATTCAGATTTCTTCCCTTTTAGTAGGTCAAGTCCGACCTTCCATGCTAATGTAAGAAACGTATTCTTTCCTTCTTAGTTTTATGTTTATCAGAATCTAAAAAACTATGGTTAGAGCCAATCTTTCAGTGCCTATCATTTGTAAAGCTGTTCATTTTCAAGTAAGCACGCTCCTAAGACCTTTTAAAAATTGACAGATAAATTGACTACAAAATTAAGAAAAAATATTTTCTGTTTCCATGTGTTTGCTGATTTTGGACAATGGTTTAGGTCCTTGAAGCACAGCAAAATGCCAGAAAATAAAAATTTTGTTTTTATTAAAGCTCACTATTACTACAACAACAACAACAAAAAAAACACAAACACACACACACAAAATTAGCACAAATGAGGCTAGGCTTCTTTGGTGGCTCAGATGGTAAAGAATCTACCTGCAATGAGGGTGACCCAGGTTTGATCTCTGGGTTGGGAAGATCCCCCAAGAGAAGGGAATGGCAACCCACTCCAGTATTGTTGCCTGGAGAATACCATGGACAGAGGAGTCTAGTGGGCTACATACAGTCCATGGGGTCGCAGAGAGTCAGACTCGACTGAGCGACTAACATTTCATCCAACCACATGTGATGGAATATGAGAAACACAAACATTTACTTTTAAATGTCCATGTAGCTTATGGTCATCTGAAAGAGGCAGGCACTAGGACCACTTCCCTCGAGGACATTTTAGAAAGGAAAAATCTTACCCTCCCATTGATACTCCTGCTGCCAGAAATGGAGCAGAAGGGTAGAGACTGTGGACGTGGTGAATGACTGTCTCCAAGTCTTCAGTGTTTGAACAACAGTAAGTCCTTGGTGTCTGCAAGCAACGACAGGTAAAACACAAAAATTAAAATTGGGAGGGGAATCATTTGTATAACACAGAAATGTAAAAAAGAGCAAAAAGTCATAACTAGGAGAAAATGACCTTTGTTTGCACATACTATATGAGTCAGGATAATTTTCAATTTCTGTCTTGCAGTTCAAATGTATGCCATTTAGAGTCAGTACTACCCGAATTGGCACTAACAAAAGACTCTGATCACAGACGGAAGCCTGGAGGGAAATGGGACAAGACCAATATAAATACCTTAAATTAGATAGATATGCAGTACTCTATTCAAATGTGTCTCTAACTAAAGAATGGAGTCAATTTAGGAAGAAAAAGTGGAGAATGACACTTTTTTATAGGAAACCAACAACTTAGGCCTGACAAAGCTAAAGCAATTGTTTTTTTTAATATATAATTTTATTTATTTATTTTTATTTTTGGCTGTGTTGGGTCTTCATTGCAGCGTAGACTTTTTTCTAGTTGTGGCTAGGCTCTAGGTGTGTGCAGGCTTCAGTAGCTGCAGCATACGACAGCGGTGGGGGGGGCGCAGTTAGCTGTTCCATGGCATGTGGAATCTTCCTGCACCATGGATCAAATCCTTGTCTCCCGCACTGGCAGGCATACTCTTTACCACTGAGCCACTAGGAAAGCCCCAAAGTAATTATTATTAAAAAACAAACAAACAAACAAAAAACACAATCAAGCAAAAACAAGGTTTTCAATAATCCACAAAAAAATCTAAAACGGAACTCCTTTCTGCTCGGGTATAACCTGAGTGCTGTCTACCAGTGAAGGAGTGTGATTTTTTTTTTAACAATGCCTTCACTCTAGATCAAGCAACATGCATTAGATATTTTCTTTTTCGATAATACTTCCATATAACCCCAGCTGCGCTACACTGAAAACAGACACTTAAAATGTTAAAATATGTAAAGCTGATTATGCCTCAATACATAATGCATTAAAACAAATGATTTTCATGTGAACCCCATCAATAAGGCCTCTGTTTCCAGCAGAAAAGCTTCACAGATGCTTTCTTTATTTGAGATCTGGGAGCAGAGGGCAATCCTGTGTGTACAATATATGTGTGAGTGTGTGTATGAATAAAGTATGCATGAGATAAAATAACTAGAAATTTAACAACAAAGAGATAAATCTGGTAACTGCCCTAATAAAAAATGCTGAAACCAGTTATCTGTACAAACCGGATAGTAACATTCCAATAAAATATGACTGGAAGGTTATGTGTCACCCACCATTCAATCACTAATGTGTAGCCTGAGAAAACTGCAATTTTCACTAATTCCTCCAACTAAACTCAAGGTTAAAACACTCCTATTGCCTACTACCATCTTTTTGAGATCTGCAAATATAAAACTCTCCAAAAGATAAATGTTAACCTGACAGTATTTACAATGGCTAACATTCATTGAATAATTAAATTTGTGCCCACAAAACCCCAAGGAAGATCCTATTATATCTAGGAAACTGAGTTATTAATAGAAAATTGAGTTTAGAGAGGTTAAATAATTCCTATAAACTCATGAACAGCTAACACATGATGAAGCTGAGATACTTCCAAAAATACTTTGTGATTAAATGCATTTGAGGGGCACAAATTCAATGTAAAATCTAAACAGACCAATGTCTACTACCATGCTTATTCATAGTAACTGCAGAATTTGTCAAAAGAATTCAGGTGAAAAAAATATCCTTCTTTAGCATTTTCACTGTATTTGTGTTTATTCACACTGCATAGCTTTAAAATTTCTGTATTATTTAATATAAACAGTTACCAACACATATTCTTGTTATGCAGGCTTCAAGTGAAGTAAGTGTATAAGTGTGTATATACACTTGCACACACAGATACATGAACATACACACAGAGTTGGTGGTGGTGGTTTAATCTCTAAGTCATGCCTGACTCTTTGCAACCCCATGATCTGTAGCCTACCAAACTCCTCTGTCCATGGAATTCTCCAGGCAAGAATACCAGAATAAGTCGCCATTTCCCTCTTCAGAGGATCTCCCTGACCCAGGGATCGAATCCACATCTCCTGCACTGCAGGTGGATTCTTTACCACTGAGCCACCAGGAAAGCACACACGGAGCTAGGGTATGATAAAAATGGCCTAGGGAAAATTATTAGGATCTTAGTGCCAAGAATGCCTGTGGATAGCAGCTGCTTCCTTATTTACAAGTGGGAAAACCAAAGCTTGGTAAGCTTGGGAAATTTGCCAAAAGTCACAAAGTAGCAAAGCTCAGGGTTTATGTTTGTAGTAAGTAAACTAGTTCTCATAAAGCACTAGGATTCCATAAGATATTTAATAATAAATTTGATCTCTGGGACCCTCAGAGATAGGAGTTTCTTTTTCCCTTAATGTTTTCCTCCCAATGGATTACACTGAGTTGGAAACCAATAACGCTGGTGTGGAAATATTAGGTAGTTAGAATAGGAAAAAGGAGTCCAGAACGGTGGTGGCTAAAAGACAAGGAAGGGAAAAGCCTGAGAAAATAAAACAAAAGAAGGTCGAAAGACCGGAGTGAGGACCTCAGGTAGAACAAATAGAACTGCTGGCTAGCCCAATTTACATAGGGCAAGCCCAGGGGGAGGAAAAAACATAAGAAGAAGAAACAAAGGGCCAGGGATCTCTCTCCCATGAGCATATGCTCGCTCTCTCTCTCTCTCTCTCTCCTGTGCACGTGCGCTCTCTCTTCTCTTCACGTATTTTGGGTCGGCATGCCTTCACACCTCGAGGATGTATTTTCCTTTATTTTCCAAATAAAACTGAGCTGCAACACTGTCCAAGAGCTGTGACGCGCCGAGGGCTTTAATGTCCGTCACTTCAAATTTTTGTTGTGACGAGACAGAACCGAGGAAATCACACATTCCCCTAACATCTATGGTGCCGTGACTCGGATTTAACCTGGCTGAAACAACCTCGGCACGGCCCCGCAAGGAGGAGGCCAAGCAAAGCAGGAGCCCAACTTGGCAAAAGCTCCCACAGTAGAAGCAGAACGCGAAGAAAACGCAGCACAGGGGAAGTGACAAGAAGCCCAGCGTGCTGGAAACCGGAAGAGCGAAAAACGAACTCAGCAGAAAGCTCACATGGCTCAGTCTCAGATTCCAGAAGACCTCCAGTTAAGGTAGGAGGGCCTCGTTCCTGTGGCGGGAGGGACATATGCCTAAGGAAATCTTAATTCCTTTACAATCTCTCATTTCTTGTTTCCTCGAAACCCCCCGCAAGCAGGCGAGCGGCAGTGGGCGTAATTGAGGGACTCTGGAGAGGCTAATTCTCAGTATGTCCCAAAGGCTCCACTCTCTGCTGAGCCCCAGGAGCTGTTACCCAAGCTGTTGGGGGTTCTTCTGTCCTTAATCTTCTTTGTGCCAAGGATCAAGCCAATGAAAACTGAGCACAGGTCAGGTATTCAGCAGATTTTCTGGCAGGCTATGAAGGGGATTCCTTGGCATGTTTTTTCCACTGCTTTTTCCTCCCATTTCTCAGCTCCTCTCTCCTGGGACTGGAACCTGGCCGAAACCCATGATGCCTGGCTTCAGGACCTATTGAAAATCAGGCTCTGATGTCTCATTGCAAAAATTCAGTGAGAGACACAGCAATAGGTAAGAGGTGGATTTGTTAGGATTCACAGAGAAGTACACTCTAAAGAGTGTGGGCCATTGCAGACAGCAAGTGCTTCCACCATGGAATTCAGTCTGGCGAGGATCTGCAAACTGGGTGAATTCATATGCTAATGAGTGGGAGGATCACTCCAACCATTGGGGAACCATCCACTCTTCTGTCTTTTGACAGTGCCTTGGAGCTGCTGTCCTGCCACCTCTGGGTGTGTCATTTAGCTTACAGATTGGGGATTAAGGTTTACTTGAATTTGACTTGTCATCTTGGACCCAACTGATTTTAATCTGTTTATGTTATGTTATGCACATGGACATCACCAGATGGTCAACACCGAAATCAGACTGATTACATTCTTTGCAGCCAAAGATGGAGAAGCTCTATACAGTCAGCAAAAACAAGACCAGGAGCTGACTGTGGCTCAGATCATGAACTCCTTATTGCCAAATTCAGACTTAAACTAAAGAAAGTAGGGAAAACCACTAGACCATTCAGGTATGACCTAAATCAAATCCCTTATGACTATACAGTGGAAGTGAGAAATAGATTTAAGGGACTAGATCTGATAGACAGAGTATCTGATGAACTATGGACGTGTTTGTGACATTGTACAGGAGATAGGGATTACGACCATCCCCATGGAAGAAATGCAAAAAGGCAAAATGGTTGTCTGAGGAGGCCTTACAAATAGCTGTGAAAAGAAGAGAAGCGAAAAGCAAAGGAGAAAAGGAAAGACATTCCCATTTGAAGGCAGAGTTCCAAAGAATAGCCAGGAGAGATAAGAAAGCCTTCCTCAGTGATCAATGCAAAGAAATAGAGGAAAACAACAGAATGGGAAAGACTAGAGATCTCTTCAAGAAAATGAGAGATACCAAGGGAACATTTCATGCAAAGATGGGTTCGTTAAAGGACAGAAATGATATGGACCTAACAGAAGCAGAAGATATTAAGAAGAGGTGGCAAGAATACACAGAAGAACTGTACAAAAGTGATCTTCATGACCCAGAAAATCACGATGGTGTGATCACTCACCTAGAGCTAGACATCCTGGAATGTGAAGTCAAGTGGGCCTTAGAAAGCCTCACTACAAACAAAACTAGTGGAGGTGATAGAATTCCAGTTGAGCTATTTCAATTTCTAAAAGATGATGCTGTGAAAGTGCTGCACTCAATATGCCAGCACATTTGGAAAACTCAGCAGTGGCCACAGGACTGGAAAAGGTCAGTTTTCATTCCAATCCCAAAGAAAGGAAATCCCAAAGAATGCTCAAACTACCGCACAATTGCACTCGTCTCACAAGCCAGTAAAGTAATGCTCAAAATTCTCCAAGCCAGGCTTCAGAAATACGTGAACCGTGAACTTCCAGACGTTCAAGCTGGTTTTAGAAAAGGCAGAGGAACCAGAGATCAAATTGCCAACATCCGCTGGATCATTGAAAAAGCAAGAGTTCCAGAAAAACATCTATTTCTACTTTACTGACTACACCAAAGCCTTTCACTGTGTGAATCACAATAAACTGTGAAAAATTCTGAAAGAGATGGGAATACCAGACCTGCCTCTTGAGAAACCTATATGCAGATCAGGAAGCAACAGTTAGAACTGGGCATGGAACAACAGACTGGTTCCAAATAAGAAAAGGAGTACATCAAGGCTGTATATTGTAACCCTGCTTATTTAATTTATATGCAGAGTACATTACGAGAAACGGTGGGCTGGAAGAAGCAGAGGCTGGAATCAAGATTGCCGGGAGAAATATCAATAACCTCAGATATGCAGATGACACCACCCTTATGGCAGAAAGTGAAGAGGAACTAAAGAGCCTCTTGATGAAAGTGAAAGAGGAGAGTGAAAAAGTTGGCTTAAAGCTCAACATTCAGAAAACTAAGATCATGGCATCCGGTCCCATCACTTCATGGGAAATAGATAGGGAACAGTGGAAACAGTGTCAGACTTTATTTTTGGGGGCTCCAGAATCACTGCAGATGGTGATTGCAGCCATGAAATTAAAAGACGCTTACTCCTTGGAAGGAAAGTTATGACCAACCTAGATGGCATATTAAAAAGCAGAGACATTACTTTGCCAACAAAGGTTCGTCTAGTCAAGGCTATGGTTTTTCCAGTAGTCATGTATGGATGTGAGAGTTGGACTGTGAAGAAAGCTGAGTGCCGAAGAATTGATGCTTTTGAACTGTGGTGTTGGAGAAGACTCTTGAGAGTCCCTTGGACTGCAAGGAGATCCAACCAGTCCATCCTAAAAGAGATCAGTCCTGGGTGTTCATTGGAAGGACTGATGTTGAAGCTGAAACTCCAATACTTTGGCCACCTCATGTGAAGAGTTGACTCTTTGGAAAAGACCCTGATGCTGGGAGGGATTGGGGGCAGGAGGAGAAGGGGGCGACAGAGGATGAGATGGCTGGATGGCATCACCGACTCGATGGGCATGAGTTTGAGTAAACTCCAGGAGTTTGTGATGGACAAGGAGGCCTAGCGTGCTGCGATTCATGGGGTCACAAAGAGTTGGACATGACTGAGCAACTGACTGACTGACTGACTGATGTTATGCCCTTGTGCTATGTCATTCTTTCAAAAGTTGTGCCCGGACCCCTTCCCTGCTGTTTCATACTCTTTTCCAGAGCCCTGTCCAGGCCCACAATGTTGCCTCTACAATCTTCTGGAGAAGATAGCTGACCCTTGGGAGGGAAATACTGTATAATATCCAATCCCTCTAGATATTCATCTTCCATCTCCCATCTTCCAGCTCTTCATCTTCCATGTTTCCTATGACATGTGTAATATCACCATCTCTCAGTGAACCCGCTAGGGCAGGCGACAGGCACACAATGCCTGCTAGACGTCCATCAGTTGGCATCCCTTCAAAGGCAGTTGGGCTTCCCAGGATGATGTTTGCCACTTTGGGAGTTAGCCCTGCAAGCCGTTTGGGCCCAAACCCTTACCACCCTTCTCCTAAAGTTACAAACATACCTCCGGATCAAATCTCCACTCCACTTTTATGGAACATCTGGTCTGTTTCCTCTTACCAATTTGTTCTTAAGCCAATTATTAACTCCTACAACCAGGACCCTGCCCCCTTGTAGGCAACATCGCTCCGCCCAGCCTATTATTAAAATACTTTAATGCCCCAAACAGGGCCAGATAACCCACTCCTTTGTCATTACTTCTGTTATTACCTAAAGTGGGTCTATGACAATGAAATGTTTACCATTGGAGACACTCTAACCTGCTCTTATGGAGGACTGGGGGGGGGGGGGGGTTGGTGGAGGAAATCAGTGACTTACAATCCCTTAGAGCAGTAAGAGGATAAGGCTTATGACTGCTTCACCAGGTTCCCAGTCTCAGGGCACAGGCTTGGATTGCTTTACATCATGATACCTATTCCCATCTGTGGTGAACAAACTGGCAATGAATTAAAACTACAACCCTTTAATCTTATCCAGCACTGGTCACACTGGAGACCTTGGGGATGCCCAACTCCAGCCTGGGGGTCCCAGGAGGTCAACCTGCCTTGACCTGCCCAGGGATCTGGATCTCAAAAGGTTGTCACGCCTCAACCTGCTTGGGGATCTGCCAGTTCAGGGGTCCCTGGAGGTCTTCATGCCTCAACCTGCCCAGGGACCCAATTCTCAGGAGGCCAACCTGCCTCAACCTTGCCCAGGGGTTCAATCTCCAGGAGGCTGTCATGCCTCAGTTTGCCTGGGGATCTGCACCCTGACCCAGGGACGCCTGGCTCTCAGGTTGCAACAGTACTGGGTAGGATAAGCTTCAGAAAGACTCACCCGTAAGGAAGTCCACCCATGGAAATAGAAGGAAGCCTATTACTTGTAGGACTGTGCCCATTCTCAGCAATAACTCACGACCCCAACAAGAACCCCACTGCCTTTCTGGAAAGGCTAAAAGAGGCCCTCCAAAAGTTTACCAATCTGGACTTAGACTCTTACGAGGGACAGGTGATTTTAAAGGACAAATTCCTGTCCCAATGTGCATCAGATATCAGAATAAAGTTATAACAGCTACAGCAGCAGGACTCTGCTGCCTCTTTAGATGAGCTGGTCCAGACAGCCACCAATACCTTTTATAACAGAGAACAGGAGAAGCAGGCTAAGGCCCAAGAGAGGGAGAAAAGGAAAGAGCAAGGCATGCCCACATGCTGGCTGCCTTCCAGGGAAACCCTATGGCAAACCCCGAGTCCTTGAAGGACAAGGCACGAGGCAAATGCCTAATCTGTAGACAGACGGGGCACTGGGCCAAAGAGTGTCCCAACCATGACAAGTCTCTTAAAACAGCGTGCTATAAATGCTATCAACTGGGACATTGGGCAGCACTCTGCCCTCGGGACCCAAGAGCCTCAAGGTCAAGTGCCAAGCCTTCCCTCAGGATGGTTCAACAGGACTGACGTGGCCTGCTCCAACCAGCCCGTCTGTCACAGATAACCATCACGGGGCTGGAGCAGAGGGTGCAACTGGATGTGGCAAGTAGGACTGAGAGTTTCTTGGTTGACATAGGGGCTACCTACTCTGTCCTGACCTCCTACTCTGGAGCCTTCTCCTCCCAAACCTGTACCATTTGGGGAGCTACAGAAAAAACAGTTACAAAAAGATTCACCTGAGCACTTTGTTGCTGGGATGAACAGATATTTTCCCACCAGTTTCTAGTGGTCCCTGACTGTCCTCCTCCCTTATTGGGAAGAAATCTCTCCCTGCCTTTGAATCCTTGCAGCTATTGCAGTCCTGATAGAAGATGCTTTAAAACTCTCTTTTGAGGGCAAACTATTTTTACCATCTGCCAAGTGAAACAACTCCTAAATGGGAGAGGCCATTTATGGATGTCTGATCAAAGAATCCTCAGATATCAAGTAGTGCTGATGGAAAATCCAGGCCTCACTATATCCCCTTGTGAGGTTCTTAACCCAGCCACCCTCCTGCCTACCCCCGAGGGCTTCTCTCCCTTTTCACTCTTGCCTAGAAACCTTGGACCAATGGACAAAACCCTGAGAGGGATTGTCAGAATATTCTCTGACCAATCCTGAGGAAATCTGGTACACTGATGGAAGCAGCTTTGTCTTGGATGGAAAAAGAAGAGCCGGATATGCAGTAGTCTCCAATTTTGAGACCACAGAGGCTAAACCTTTGCTACCAGGTACTTCAACGCAATTAGCTGAGCTCATAGCCCTGACTTCAGCTTTAGAGCCGGGAAAAGGAAAAAGAATAGCCATTTATACTGACTCCAAGTATCCCTTTCTGGTGCTACATGCACATGCTGCTATTTGGAAAGAAAGAGGCCACTTGACCACCCGAGGGTCCCCAATCAAATATGGTGATCAAATCCTTAGACTTGAAGGTAGTCCAACTATATGACTATAAGGCAAGTGGTCTCCTCTTATCCCACTTGCCAATTAAACAACACCCAAGGAGCTCAAAGACCACAGCTGGCCCAGACCATCCAACGATGTGGGACCTACCCAGGAGAGGACTGGCAGACAAATTTCACACAGATGCCAGTTTCTCAAGGGTATAAATACCTACTAGTCATGATAGATACATTCATAGGATGGATTGAAGGCTTTCCCACCCAGACTGAGAGGACTGAGGAAGGTGGTAAAAAATTTGCTCCATGAAATCATTCTGAGATTTGGTCTGCCCAGGTCATTACAAACTGACAATGGGACATCATTTACTTCTAAGGTTACCCAAGGGGTCTCTAAAGCATTGAGCATTACTTATTATCTCCATTGTGCCTGGAGGCCTCAGTCTTCAGGAAAAGTAGAAAGAGCCAACCAATTCATAAAATCAGCGATAAAACAGATAACCCAGAAAACCTCCCTGGGATGGAAGGGAGCTTCCATACCAATAGCTCTCCTCCACACCTGTACTCTCCCTAAGGAACAGGTTGGTCTTAGTCCTTATGAGATGCTATATGGGAGACCTTTTGTTTATGTCAATGACCTCTTCCTAGATCCTGAAGTTCAGACTCTCCAGTCTTCCATGGCCATTGGTCAATTCCAACAGGATATACACTTGTGGGGTGTGAACCAGGACCCAAAAAATTCTAAGGAGTCACCACTATATGCTCCAGGGACTCAAGTCTTAATTAAAGTCTGGAAAGATGGGTCCCCAAAGGCTCAACTCCAACCCACATGGAAGGGTCCCTACCTTGTAATACTTTCTACCCCTACAGCAGTCAAAGTACCAGGACATGACTCCTGGATTCACTACTCACGAGTCAAGCCATGGAAGAAAACAGAAGAGGACACTCAATACACCTGTGAGTCCCTGGGAAATCTCAGATACCTATTCAGAACTACAAATGAGTGCCATTCTAACGAACACCCTCAAAATCTAGTTTCTGGGGATAAGATTTCTCAGGACAGCTCTAAAGAGCCAACAGCTTGGCAGGGGTTATACTCCAAAACAGACAAGAGATAGATCTTCTGATCCCTGAATAAGAAGGGACTTGAGCCATCCTGGCAATGGGAATTTGGAGTTGACTAATGCCCTACTAGTCCTTGTTATGCCATATTGATGCTGCTTATGATTGTTCCATGTATTATCAATTGTCTAACCCATTTTGTCTCTGCACAGGTCAACAAGCTACAACATGCAGTGCCAGTTCAACAAGGATATATAAAACTACTGCTGACCACAGAAAATATCACTGACCCTTAGATGGACACCACTATAAGGACTTCGAGGCCTGAGACTAGAAAAAGGGGGAGGTCCAATGCCCCTCGCCATCCCAGTTCAGCAGGAAGTAGCCAGAAAGACCTCGATGCCCCTATTCCCAAAGAATTGGGTCTCCCATCTCTTGAGGGGGGAATGTTAGGTAGTTAGAATAGAAAAAAAGGAGTTCAGAATGGTGGTGGCTAAAAGACAAGGAAGGGAAAAGCCCGTGAAAATAGAACAAAGAAAGGTCCAAGAACTGGAGTGAGGACCTCAGGTAGAACAAACAGCACTCCAGGCTAGTCCAGTTACATAGGGCAGGCCCAAGGGGAGGGAAAAACATATAAAAAGAGGAGCCAAAGGGCCGGGGGTCTCTCTCCCATGCATGCATGCTCTCTCTCTCTCTCTCTCTCTCTCTCTCCTCTCTGCGCATCTTTTGGGTATGCATGCCCTCACGCCTCAAGGATGTATTTTCCTTTATCTAAATAAAACTGTGCTGTAACACTATCTGAGAGCTGTGATGTGCCAATGGTTTTAATGTCCATCACTTCAAATTTTTGTTGTGATGAGACAAAACCGAGGAAATTACACTCCCCTAACAGATCAAAGCTCCCAGCAGTTTGAAACTCAGCACACCCAGAGCCTTTCTGGCATCATCTGCCTGGTGCCAGCCCTTCCCTAGGCTCCCGTGATGACTGTGTCCCTTCCTCCTCTGGCTGCTGGCTTTCCATTTCCTGCCAGTTCCTGTCATTCTTCCTACCACCCCAAAAGGGAGAATTCAGTTCTGGAAGTTCTGTCATAGGCCTGCATCTGCTCATTCTCTGGTCTACACCCAGTTCCTGGAGGTCCTGTTTACCTTCACAGCTTCATCAACTACCTCTTGCTGTTCAGTCACTCAGTAGTGTCCAGCTCTTTCCGACCCCATGGACTGCAGCATGCCAGGCTTCCCTGTCTTTCACTATCTCCTGGAGTTTGTTCAAACTCATGTGCATTGAGTCGGTGAAGCTATCTAACCATCTCATCCTCTGCTGCCCCTTCTCCTGTTGCCTTCGGCTGCAACTAAACCTGAATCTCCAGGCTCTTCCTTCTTCCTGAGCTCCAGATGCAAATTCCAAAGTTCTAGAAGTAAAGTCCTGTCTGTACTTCAAACTCAAAATGCCCCAGAGCAAACCCTTTTATCTCTTCATGAAAATCCCTAATGCTTCCCCTAACTTCCTGTTTTCCTATGAATGACGTCTGCATTTTCTTAGTTAAAACTGTAGGTGACATTGCTTTCTTCATTTCCCTTAACCCACAGTCCATACACTTCCAAGTCCTATAGCTTCTTCCTCTCCAGAATCTTTGCAGGACACACAGGCAAGTCCTTCTTTCTACTCGAGTAAAGACCTGGTATGCTAGATTCTCTCAGAAGGCCCCTGGGACAAAGATGAGTGGTTCATTTGAAAGTATAGCAGCAAGTGGGAGCAGGGGAGTGGTGAGTGAGTCAGGAAAGGTAGGAAGCAATCAAGAATGTCAGCCAGCAGTTTGTGGCTGTGCATGACTGGGACTCAATCCCATTGGGGCACTTTGGGAGACTGTTGAACAAAGCTCAAAGTTATCTCAACCGAGTGGCAAGGGTTATTGATCCACCAGTTAGTTTCATGGAGGAGGAAATGGCAACCCATTCCAGTATTCTTGCCTGGGAAATCTCATGGGCAGAGGAGCCTGGCAGGCTACAGTCCATGGGGTCGCAAAGAGGTGGACACAATTTAGCGACTAAGCACGCACAGTTAATTTCACCATTGGTGGAAGGCATCTTGGAGATTAACCCCCTGGCATCCAGTCTGTCCTCAGTACAGATTCAGCAGCCTTCTGAGGCTAGAGGAGGCCCTCTCCACCGCCCCCATTGGAGATGTGAGTGCCTGCAGTGGAAGCCATCAGGTAGGCTAGATGGGAATGGTACGTGTCAAGAGGAAAAAGTCGTGGGAGGGGTGTGGCACCAGCCTTCTCAGCTCCCAGGCCTTTGTACCTTTCACTTGGATCATGAGGTGATACCCTCTGATGTGGTTAACTCCCAGCCTTTGCTAATAACCATCCATAATCATACATCCCACTCACTGCGAGATTAATCTTCCTAGATAACATTTCCAGCTCTAATCAGGACAGAGTTTCTGATTAAAACACTCCATTAGCTTTCCATTGCTGACTGAATTAAATACAAAGTTCCCTGTTAAGGCCCTTCATAATATGCCCAGTCACCTTTCCAGTCCTGTGTCACTATTCCTCCATCTGTATGGATTCTGGTCCATGGACCCTGCCCATCTCTTGTCCACTAAGTCTCCCAATACCCTTGTCACCTGTGTAAACTTCTGCCACATGGCCTGCACAGTCAGCTCTGCCTGTTGAAATCATGCCTTGAACTGATTCAATAAACACCAGACTAAAGGTCAGACTTAGGAACTCACAGCCTTTCCCAATTCTATCCCGACTTGTCCCGAACAGCCTGCTCCCAGCCCTTACAATATATGTGAGGCTCTCTCTCTTAGTATCTTGCTCCTCTCCATCTCGGACAGTCATTAAACACTTGTTAGATTACATGGAAACACACAGGATGGAAAGTGAGATGACGTGGTAACTTCAGATATGCAAAACTGTGTATCACACAACCTCTCGCTACTTGACAGGGCTCCAACAGGACACATCATATGCTTTCTTCATAGGACTTCAGTCCCACTAAAGAAAGAATTCATCTCAGACACACAATGAAGACATTTATGGGGGGGGTAATACATCAAATTGGTAGATCTGGCAGAAATTTTCTTCAGATTTGAAGATATAACTATAGCATCTTTTAAATTAATTTAACTGGAGGATGATTACTTTACATTATTGTGTTGGTTTCTGCCATGCATCAACATGAATATACACATGTCCCCTCCCTTTTGAACCTCCCTCCCACCTCCCACCCCATACCAACCCTTAGGTTGTCACAGAGCATCAGATTTGAGCTCCAAGCTTCATGCAGCAAATTTATGCAGGCTATCTATTTTACATATGATGATGTATATGTTTCAGTGCTACTCTCTCCATCTGCCTCACCTTCTCCTTTCTCTGCTATGTCTACAAGTCAGCTCTTTACGTCTCTGTCTCCTTCACTGCCCTGCAAACAGGTTCATCAGTACCATCTTTCTAGGTTCCACATATATGTGTTAATAAATGATATTAACATCTTTTTAGATAAAACATGTTAGTTAATCCTCTTCTTCCCAACCCAGGGATTGAACCCAGGTCTCCTGCATTACAGGCAGACTCTTTACCATCTGAGCCACCAGGCAAGCCCCAGTTGCTAGGGGCTACTATTAATATTATCACTAGCGACTATCATATTGCAGTAATCATTGTCTTATTTCATGCTTCCAGAACAGAGGTAAAGTAAGCCATATCTAATCACTAAAGGAAGGAAGAATGACCTGGTAGGATTCAATTGAGTGATGATCTCCTTTTGTAGTAAAAAGAGGATGAGAAAGGTATTCTTAAAAAATACAAAAAAATCTAAAGGAGAGATAACCTTCAAGCAGACATTGGACATAAGTATTTTTACAAGTTAGAATAATTTGATGATAATTACAAACCAAGATTTTATTCATATGGTTCAATATGAATAGTATTGAAACTTAATAGTAGAGAAACAATAGTAATTTCTTAAATGGCTATTAGAGTTAATTTTCTTTTTCTCTTTTAAACACCAAAACATTTCATATTGGATATAGCTGATTAACAATGTTGTGATGGTCTCAGGTGAACCGGGAAGGGACTCAGTCATATGTAAACAGTACCCATTCTCCTTCAAACCCCTCCCATCCATGCCGGCACACAACACTGAGCAGAGTTCCATATGCCATACAATCGGATTTCGTTAGTTATCCATTTTAAATAAAGCAGTGGGTACATGACTGTCAGAAGTTAGTTTTTAAAAAAAGCTTTGTTGAGAAAAATGTAGTAAAATTAATCCTAAATTATTTACACATAATAGATCAGAAAAAAATAAAGCATATATTTTATATTTATCTATGAATGATATCTAATTTACCCATAACTTCCAAAAAAATAGACACAGTGATTTCTCCTTATCCCGAAAGAGAATTTTCTTGTCCTGATTTAGAAGTCATTTGTTTTATAAAATGCAAATTTCATTTTAAAAATGTGGGGAGTATAGAAAAAATTAAAATTCACCCTGTTAATCGGATAGCCTGACTCTCCCTAGCTATTCTGGGAGCAGATTAATTTGCTAATCTGCAGAAAAAGCCATAACCCAGGACCTTTCTCTCAATGCCTGCTGCCTATCCTACACTGAACCAGGCCAGCTCATAAAAAGATTTCAGTTTTCTGTCCAGAAAAAAATAAAACTGGAAAAGGTACACAAATATCTTTTTAAAAATCACTTACATTTCACATTTACTCTAATGTCTTGATAAACATCAAGAGCTTAAAATATTTCATTTTACAGTCTTCTTCTTACTAGTATTTAAAGGTCTGTACTTAAATATTTGATAAGATGATGCTTAAATAAACTCTGTGAAAACTTGCGTGGATGTAGGCTACCCCCAAAGGGATAATCCATTTATAATAGGGCTAACTATGCTTCTGTCAACTACAAATTGGCACTTACCAACAGCATTGCCACCGACTGAACAACAAAAGCATTTGCCAACTGCCTCTATGGAGACTGAACCCCATGTTGCTAAAGCTGTTGACCTTCAACAACCCCTGAGGGAGTTCAGAGTGGAGTGAGGCTCTCTGGGCTCCAGGGAATCTGGTGGGACAGGACTTTAGATAGTTGGATGTTTTTAGAAACAGATTTTATGATCTCAATCCTTGCATCTCCTCATATCTAGAGAAGCAGTAAATCCCTTCATGGTGATATCAGATCCTCATGACTAACAAAAAACCTTTTGTAAAATGAGTGCTTCATTGTATTAAACTCCCCCTTCACCAAAACCTTATATATTGACTTTCCCCCACTAAGCCGCTTTGGAGCGGTCTCTCAGAGATGCAGCTTTCCAGGCTGCAGTCCTCATTTTGCCCCAAATAAAACTTAACTCACAACTCTGAAGTTGTACATCTTTTTGAGTTGACACTTTTTAACTGCTCTCCACGTTTTTGTTGTTGTGTTGCTTTGTTTTCACTCAACCCACTCCCAGTCCAGTACTTAGTGAGCTGCCCAAATCATTCTAAGGAAAACTGACCCTATTTCTGGAAGCTGAGTTTGTTAAATAAGGAATCAGAAAAAACAAATGTATGTGCATCTCTAAGCAAAACCACCTCTGTAATGAATAATCATTTCACCTCCATGGACAGACATACAAAATGACCAGGTAGCTAAATGTGCCTGAGAATTCGTTAATTATTTAAAACAACCAACCACAAAACAAAGGGCCCCAGGAAATATCCTGGCCACCTCTGAGGTCAAGATAGCCTGTATGCCGTGTTCCTGCTAACATTCTGGATGGCTATCGCACAAGCTTATGCAGTCATGCTGCAAAGCGACTCCGATAAATGAGCACAGTTTGTTAGTGGCTTAGGCAGGCCAGCCACCCAGACAGGACTTCTCAGATCAGGATCCTAAGAAACCTGGGACTCCCCACCACCTCACCACGATTTTCAGCCCAGCCTACAGACAAGAAAGAGGGCATCAGGACAAAAACAGACCCGAGGACTCCCATCCAAGTACTAACCAGGCCCAAGCCTGCTTAGCTTCCGAGATCAGACGAGATTGGACGCATTTAGGGTGGTATGGCCGTAGACCAGACCCAGGGACTCCACCTCAGGTCAAATGAATCAGAATCTTTGGAGGATGGCATTCAGGGATCAGAGGTTTTTCAAAGGTCTCCAGAGGATCCTGCTGTGCAGCCAGGGCTGAGAACCAACTGCTTAAAGGGAATAAAGAACCAGGGTGAGAGCCGAGCCAAGAGAGGAGGAGGCGGCAGTGACAGGAATGACAAAGCCTACCTAGGGGAAGAGGAACGTCTAGTTCTACAGGGATCGCCTGCAGCGCACGAAGTACTGCTCACAGCAAAACCCCTGGCAGCTCAGATGGCCAAGAATTCGCCTGTAATACAAGAGATCCGGGTTCTATCAGAAAGAACCCCTGAAGGAGGAAATGGCAACCCACTCCAGTATTCTTGCCTGGAGAATCCCGTGGACAGGGGACCCTGGCCGGCCACAGTCCGTGGGGTCACAAAGAGTCAGACACGACTGACTAACACTCACGGCATAAAGGAACACTTGGCACAGATGAAGCCTTCAATAAATGGTAGTGGGTTATCACATCATTGTTACTCCTAAAATTATCATTGTTACTCCTTAAAGATATACCATTCCTAAAATTCTTTTTTAAACTTATTTTTAATTGGATGATAATTGCTTTACAGTGTTGTGTTGGTTTCTGCCATACAACAATATGAATCGGCCATGAGTATACATATATCCCCTCCCTCTTGAACCTTCCTCCCATCCCACCCCCACATCCCACTCCTCTTAGTTGTTGTTCAGTAGCTAAGTCGTATCTGACTCTTTGCAGCCCCATGGACTGCAGCACGTCGGGTTCCTCTGTCCATAGGATTTCCCACCCCTCTAGATTGTCACAGTCCTGCAGTCCATGGCATGCTGCAGTCCATGGGGTCACAAAGAGTAGGGCACTACTTAAGAGACTGAAGAACAGCAATCCCACTCCTGGGCATACACACCGAGGAAACCAGATCTGAAAGAGACACGTGCACCCCAATGTTCATCGCAGCACTGTTTATAATAGCCAGGGCATGGAAGCAACCTAGATGCCCATCAGCAGACGAATGGATAAGGAAGCTGTGGTACATATACACCATGGAATATTACTCAGCCATTAAAAAGAACACATTTGAATCCGTTCTAATGAGGTGGATGAAACTGGAGCCCATTATACAGAGTGAAGTAAGCCATAAAGAAAAACACCAATACAGTATACTAACGCATACATATGGAATTTAGAAAGATGGTAACGATAACCCTATATGCAAGACAGAAAAAGAGACACAGATGTACAGAACAGACTTTTGGACTCTGTGGGAGAAGGTGAGGGTGGGATGATCTGAGAGAATAGCACTGAAACATGTATATTATCAACTGTGAAACAGATCACCGGTCCAGGTTTGATGCATGAGACAAGTGCTCAGGGCTGGTGCACTGGGAAGACCCAGAGGGATGGGATGGGGAGGGAGGTGGGAGTGGGGGGTTCAGGATGGGGAACACATGTAAATCCATGGCTGATTCATGTCAATGTATGGCAAAAACCACTACAGTATTGTAAAGTAATTAGCCTCCAACTAATATTAAAAAAAAAACAACAAAAAAAGACTGAACAGATTGTCACAGAGCAGCAGGTTGAGCTCCCTGTTATACAACTTCCCTCTAGATATTTTACTGAAAATTGTTTAAATGTAGAGAAGTGTACAATCTTTTGCACACCCACCAAGAGTTGATATTAGTGAGTGATATCACCTCATAACATAGGTAATACTGAGATATTACAAGATGTTACTGAACTGCACCTATCAGTACTAGAAGGAAATTCTAAAGGATTCAACACAGCCATATCCACGCGTGACTGATGACCTTCCGGGGTTGTTGTGATAGGTAGCTGGAGAGGCTATCTGGGGAAGCATTTAGGAAAGAGCAAACTCGGTGGCACACAATGGCTGGGTATGGCAAAGGCGGTGCCCGAAGGTGAGACTCTGAGGTCTGAACTGAGCCCTGGCCAGCCCTGCGCTGTATGCTCCTGCTCCCTCAGACCAGCAAGTCCTTTATCCCTTGTGAATTTCCTAAATCCCTCCCTACCCCATTAACTTCCAAGGTGGAAAAGCTCAGCAGGGAATGAGAGCAGATTTCTCTAGATCTAAGTCCTTAATTAACCACCCAAAGCATCGGAGATTGAGGCAAGATCCCTCTCTTTGAAAACCTTTATCTCAACCCCCAGCTTTTCAGCCTGACTTGACCAAAAGCCAGAGCTGAAATGTAAAGACACTGGACAGTCGGAGTTCCTGCCCTAAGACCATTAATCAGCTTTACAACCTCAGGCCTGTCAGCCCACTTCTCCAGAGGTGTCCTCATCCATTAAATGAGGGTTGTTGGTGTTTTTTGTTTTTTTTTTTTGGATTAGAGGATCCCTGAAGCAGAGCTACTTAAAGTGCCAGGCCAGGGTGAGATAAGGGGCTGATGTTAGAATGTAAATCTTCTCTCACCAGGAGAGTGTTTTATGAGAAAGAAAAAACAATCAGCTCACCTCAGCAGTGTGCTTGGAGCTGAAGTTGGCTCACACTCTCTCATCCTGTCAGCGATGGTGTCAGATAGTTTGAAAACTGGAAATTGGCCCAGAGACCACATTTGGAGTAGCGTGGTTTTAAAGCATTTTCTGGGCTTCCCTGGTGACTCAGATGGTAAAGAATCCACCTGCAACCCAGGAGACCTGGGTTGGGAAGATCCTCTGGAGGAGGGCATGGGAACCCACTCCAGTATTCTTGCCTGAAAATCCCCATGGACAGAGGAGCCTGGCGGGTTGCAGTCCATGAAGTCGCAAAGAGTCAGACATGACTGAACAACTTTCACTCAAAGTATTTCAAAGTATTTTCTGGCTTCTGCTCCACTGTTGACCCTCCCCCGAACCCACTGAACCAGCTCTAACTTGAACTGGAAAATACTTGAAGGAGGCTTTTCTTTCTTTCTTTCTTTTTTTAAAAATATTTATTTATATTTGGCCATGTCAGGTCTTAATTGCAGCACTTAGGATCTAGTTCCCTGACCAGGGAATGGAACCCAGGCTCCCTGCAATAGGAAAAGAGTCTTAACCGCGGGACCACCAGGAAAGTCCTAAGGCTTTTCTTTTTCAGAACTTTATGAGTCATGGTTCACTTACCATACAATTCACCCATTTAAGATGTGTGCTTTTTTTTTTAAGTATATTTAGAATTGTACAACTATCATCACAATTTTAGAACATTTTCATCACTTCCCAAAGAAACCCTCCATCATTAGCAGTCACTCCGCCTTCCTCAACCCAAGGCAGCCACTAATCTACTTTCCATCTCTACAGATTTGTCTATTTGGAATATTTGGTAGAAATGAAATCATATAGTATGTGATCTTTTATTGGCTTCTTTCACTTAGCATAAGGTTCTCAAGTCTCTTTCATATTGTGGCAGGTATCAGCACTTTATTCATTTTTTAAAGGTGAATAGTAATCCATGACCTAGCTGTACCACATTTTATTTATCCATTTGTCTGTTGATGGACATCTGTTTCCTTCCATCTTTTGGTTATAATGAATGTGTGTGTGTGCTTAGTCTTGTCCGACTCTTTGCGATCCCATGCGCCCACCAGGCGCCTCTCTCCATGGAATTCTCCAGGCAAGAATACTGAGTAGGTTGCCATTTCCTCCTCCAGGAGATTTTCCCGACTCATGGATCAAACCCTCATCTCTTGCATCTCCTGTGTTGGCAGACGGATTCTTTCTACTAATGACACCTGGGAAGCCTGGTTATTATGAATAACGCTGCTATAAATATGCATGTACAAGTTATTGTATGAATAACTATTTTCATTTCCTGTATATGTACCTAGGAGCAGCACTGCTGGATCATACAGCAACTCAATTTTTAAGTTTTTGAGAAACTGCCAGAATATGTTCCAAAGTGGCTGAGAGGGTTTTCTGGTTGGGTTTAGGGACATAGAAACCTGCATAACCCTGTAAATCAAAGGAGAGGGAGTGTAACCTTAAACAAATCAGGTTTCACCGAGTTCTTTGTAAATCATCATTCCTAAACTAAGCAGGAAACTTGACAGTTCCCAAAGTAATCACTGAGATGAGGAAGTTCGTGTATAACTTGGCTTCCTGACCTTGAAAACCAACCTGCAGAAAACCAAGAAAAGGCACCGTCCACCTTGAGGGTGCCTGCAGGGATAGGGACATAGAAACCTGCATAACCCTGTAAATCAAAGGAGAGGGAATGTAACCTTAAACAAATCAGGTTTCACTGAGTTCTTTGTAAATCATCATTCCTAAACTAAGCAGGAAACTTGACAGATCCCAAAGTAATCACTGAGATGAGGAAGTTCGTGTATAACTTGGCTTCCTGGATTCCTGACCTTGAAAACCAACCTGCAGAAAACCAAGAAAAAGCACCGTCCACCTTGAGGGTGACTGCAGGGATATCTGAGGATTAGTCTACTAAGACTGGAATTCTCTGTCTTCCACAGCTCAGAGGCCCAGAGAGGGCAAAGTGCAGGCTTCTCATTTCCCAACAAGCAAGGCTTCTGGCTTTCTCTCAATCCTGCAAAAACTAATTAGAAATAAGGACAATATGGTGCTGGAAGATTTCTACTTTCTTATTCTGCTTTGCAGGGGCCATAACCACCCCTATAAATTCTAAATAAATTCTATATCACCAACTTATTTCAGCAAATCTTTTCCTCTTGCTTTTCTTCCACCCCTAAGAGAACGGCTTACCCTAAATTCCATGTCACCTTCGCTAGCTCTCTTAGATTAATTTCAGTTCTAGTCAGTTCCTCTCCCTGTTTGATCTTTGCTGATTCATCTCTTGTTCTTTATTATGACTACCCTTAAAGTCTTACTTACTATGGGTCTGGGCTATATTCAGTCCTTTCTGGAACAGGGGAAGTATAAATACTGATAGAATTCCTCTAGTATGAAACAGTCATTGTTTGTAGCTCTAAGGCAGAAAGAAGAAAGGCTCTCAAGAGCTCTCAATATTAAAACCAGCTCTAACAATCAATATTGGCAGTGCATTTTTGTGATCCATTTGGGTACAAATATATATTAAATTATATTTCATTTTTTGTTGTTCAATCACTGTCATGTCCTACTCCTTTTGATCCCATGGACTGTAGCATGCCAGGCTTCCCTGTCCTTCACTATCTCTCAGAATTTGCTCAAACTCACGTCCAGTGAGCCAGTGATGCCATCCAATCATCTCATCCTTTGTTGCCCCCTTCTCCTCTTGCCCTCAATTTGTCCCAGCATCAGGGTATTTTCCAATAAGTTGGTTCTTCTCATCAGGTGGTCAAAGTATTAGAGCTTCAGTTTCAGCATCAATCTTTTCAATTCAGGGTTGATTTCCTTTAGGACTGACTGGTTTGATCTCCTTGCTGTCCAAGGGACTCTCAAGAGTCTTCTTCAGCATCACAGTTCGAAAGCATCAATTCTTCAGTGCTCAGCCTTCTTTATGGTCCAACTCTCACATCCATACACGACTACTGGAAAAACCATAGCTTTGACTATATGAACTTCATCGGCAAAGTGATGTCTCTGCTTTTTAATACACTGTCTAGCCTTGTTATAGCTTTTCTTCCAAGGAGGAAGCATCTTTTAATTTCATGGTTGCAGTCACCATCCACAGTGATTTTGGAACCCAAAAAATAAAGCCTGTCACTGCTTCCACTTTTTCCCTTTCTATTTGCCATGAAGGGATGGGACCAGATGCCATGATCTTAGTCATTAGATTTAAGTCATTTGATATCCTATTCTTTTTAAAGTTAGATTGAGTTAGCCTTTAGGATATAGATATTTGCTGGGGGTATCAGTTCATCAGAATTCAACCAAAGCACTGTAAAAGACACCAGAGACCAAGCTTCTCTTATTCTCCTGCTTAGAACTCAGTGAGTTCTTTAAAAGTTAAAAAAAAATTATCTAATTAGTATCCCTTTGTAAAATCTCCTGAAGTATTCTTGTGGAGATTTTTTTTAAAAAAATCTATGCAAGTTTATGGGGCTTTCCCAGTGGCTCAGAGCTAAAGAATCTGTCTGCAATGCAGGAGACTCAGGTTTGATCCCTGGGTTGGGCAGATCCCCTGGAGGAAATGGCAACCCACTCCAGTATTCTTGCCAGGAAAATCCCAGGGACAGAGGAACCTGGCAGGCAGAGTCGAACATGACTGAGCATGCAGATGCAAATTTATGGCTCAACGTTACTGGGTTGCTGCCCTCTTTCAAAGTAAATTTCCAATTAAATGTAAATGCTCAGAGCAGAAGTCTTCCCAAGCTTCCTCCTCTTCATCTTTTTCTCTCTTCCTTCCTGTTTGTCGTGTTCTAAGAGTCTATCCTTTGCTAGACCAATGGTTCCTAAGCAATCTCATCCACTCCTGACCTCCTGGTTCCACTGTATACCCATAATCCATGGTGCCTTTCTCCAGCCTATATGTCTCTTCTGATAACCAGTCTAGTACATCTGAGTGTTTACGAGAAATTTCCACCTGGATGACATCAAAGCACCCCAACATCTAAAACTGAACTTGTTATTTTGATAACACCAAAACCTTGTAAATTCTCCTACATTTCCTATTTCAGCAAATATTACCCTTCACCATATTAGCCTTTTACAATTCAGCAAAACTAGACATGCTGACGTTGACTCCCTTCTCTCCACTTCCCACAATACAATGAATACTTTTCTTTCTGCCCCAGAAAAACCACTCATTTCTGTTCTCTTCCCCTACCTCTACATTCACACTCTGGATTGTTGCTGTTTGGTTGCTCAGACCAGGTAGGCTGACTGTGTGCTTATGTTCTTGACATTTCTCGTTTGGTGTCCAACTCTTTTGCGACCCTATGGACTACAGCCCACCAGGCTCCTCTGTTCATGAGATTTCCCAGACAAGAATACTGGAATGGGTTACCATTTCTTTCTCCAGGGGATCTTCCCGACCCAAGGATCAAACCTGCATCTCCTGCACTGGCAGGCGGATTCTTTACCACTGAGCCACCAGGGAAGCCCTTCACACTCTGGATAGATCTTTAGTAATTGCCAAGCCTCCAAGCCTCCTTCCCCTCTGTCACTTTTCTGCTGTGGTTTTCTTTCTAAAACATGACTAAGTTATTTTATATGTCAATTATACATCCATAAAAGAAACTTTAGAAGGAGTCAATTGTTTAACACTAGGTTCCTTGGGGTTTTACACATGACTCTTCAAAATCTCGCCCTCCCTTTCTGGGAGAATTCCTAGCACTCCTTGAGCAATAAGAAGGAGTACAGAACAAATGTAAAGAACGTAAGCACACAGTCAGCCTACCTGGTCTGAATCCGGGCTCTGAATTTCTTGGTGAGGGAACATGCTGAGCCTACTTGTGCCTCATTTTCTTCATCTGGAAAATGGGGATCATGGTGGCTATGCTCACCTAAATCACAGGCTTGTCTCTATTGCTGAACATCAATAGGAAAAGACATAACTGATATATTCTAAGGACTCAATAAACATTAGAGAAAATGATCACCATCGCTACCCCTCCACAAATAAGGACTTGCTATCTGCTCTCTTTAACATCTCGTTCTTTATGCTGAGAAAGCTTCTCTCTCCCCTCTGCTGGTTCAACACCATAACCTTTAAGATGCAGCTCAAACCCACCACCACTGTCGTGTTCTCCCTCCTTCCCTGGGACTTAGTTACTCCTTCCCTCTAATCTCTGTAGCCTTAATACACCTTTTTGTGGTCACAATTAGCACCGTACTGGATATGTTTTTATATATCTCTTGCAACTCAAGTTTCCTAAGAAAGTGTTAGGGCTGTGTGTAATAATGTGTGTACTCCTCACTGTGGACTTGTACAGGTACCTGATTTAATAGGCATACAACACAGCTTTGCTGAACAAACAGATCCTTTGTTCTCATTTTATGGGACCAAACGGCCTTTACTTTTCAGCGCGTTATTTTCTTGAGAGCCTAAGGCCATGCCTTTCCCAGCTTTGTGTCCTGGAAGCATTTGGAAGGACACGCAGCAGACAGGAGCTGCTCAGAAATGTCTGGCTTGGTCCAGAGCCAGTGACAGGTTCAAATCTTTCCTTTTAGAGTACCTACAAACTTACCTATGAGATGCCTACAGGGCTGGACCAAATAAGGAAAGCAGAATCTTCCCCTTCACAAGGAACTAGAGTAAGACCGTAAACACTTTATAACTTTAGCTTTCACAATCAGGTTGATCTTGATGCCCTCCAGGATTTATCAAGCAAAGTGCAAGAGCTCTTTTCTCCCCCCACACTCTCATAATGTACCAACATAGTGACACGATCATAAATTTTTATTTCCAGCATGACTTAATTATTTATAGTCTTAATATCATTCTCTATCAAAGATTAAAAAAAAAATGGTTCTTTCTATTCTGATAGAATTGCCTTTGACCTGTTGAAGTGGTGAGGGACTAACAGTTGAAAAGCTTCAAGAAAATTTCAGTGAGTGTAATAGTTCTCATTCCAACTCACAGGTAAAACACTAGATAGTGATGATTTTCCAAGAGGAGCAAGAAATTCTATCCTAGCAAAAGCTTGGGGATTAGAAAAGGGGAAAAAGAAACTGATTTAAAATAATATCTCCTCTATGTAAACTTTGGCAGGCAAATAAGCATATAACATGCAGTCAATCTGTTTCACAATAACAATAAATTTCTTAAGTAAATCAAGTATTACTCTATTCGTTAATTTTTTTGGCACTAGTTAATTTTTAAAGAAAATATGTTTTTCATTAAAAATGATGCTGATAAATATTTGCTGATGCTAACCTACAGTAAGCATAAAAGTTAAGTTACAAAATAAAGCCTTATTTTAAAAATAGAAATATGTAACATTTTAAAATTTAAATATAAGATCTGGATGAACACAGACTAAGAGGATTCCCCTGGTTGTATAATTATGGGTTTTACAAGTTTCCTTTCTCTCCCCTTACCCGTATTTTTCCACAATGAACTTGTATTATTGATATAATAAGTTATCTTAAATCAAAAAGAGTATCTTTTTGTTATAAAGCTGGAAACGATTTCCTTAAAAATTAAGCTGCTGTCATTAACTTACATTTACTTACCAAGAGATTCTCTCCCGCCACTCCTCTGTTGTTAAAAACCACATATCTAAAAACCAAGAAAATAATTTTGTTATTTTTATGCATGATCTTAACAATATAATATTAAAATCCTCTTCTTGGGCCTGTATTAGAGCACTAAAAGGTTCTTAGAAATCTGTTCCAAAGAAACAAGGATGCTTGATAACGTCGTTAAATGCACTAAAATACATTTCTAGTTCTCTAAAGTCAACATATGGATTCAAACTAGAAAACTATATATCAAAATGGTATTAAATTTTCCTACCCAAACCAGAATCTTTATGACTTCTTCCTATGTAGACCACATGGACTGTACCCTGCCAGGCTCCTCTGTCCATGGGATTCTCCAGGCAAGAATACTGAAGTGGGTTGCCAATTCCTCCTGCAGGGGATCTTCCTGACCCAGGGAGTGAACTCATGTCTCCTGCATTGAAGGCAGATTCTTTACCATCTGACCCACCAGGGAATGAGCATCTATTCCTATCCTGAGAAATAGCTCTTGTCCCCTCAAAGCTCAGCAAATAGAGAGACTGGAATTTTACCTGCGGTGAAAACATCACGGCAGGTAGAACTGCGAGGGACATGGGACCTGAGCTGGATGGCTGGGTCCCCACTATGCTGCTGCTTGGTGTTTGGCTGACCTAGGGGAGGAAAGAATAGCTCTGTGTCCTACAATCCTGTTTGCCTGTCCTGGGTGAGTGGTCATAAGTGAAGGGCTCCAGAGTACCACTGGCTCACAGTAACTACACAAAGACCATTAGCTAATTAGCAGCAATGGTAGTTGCAGCACCACGCTACCTTTACACAGTCATTCTGCACTGACAAAACTTTCCATCAACCATAACCCCAAATATGTATTTTTGCCATCCTCAAACAAAATCCTGACTTGTGTCTGCACGGGTTCTCTTTGGCTTACTGAATCTATATTTATGTCAATTAAAATTCATTTTCTTTTTGTCTATCGACTTAACTAATCAATCAAGATTATTTAAGGTTCTAATTTAACCTCACATCCCTTTTGCGTATTTAAAGCATTTACTATCTTTGTTTTCATGATGTATTTAACACAGAAGAAATAAATACAAAAAGCCTATAATTAAGAATATATAGAGCAATTTTGTATGTACTCTAATTGCCTTCTTTCAAGGCACTGTTGATCACCATATGGGTTCTAGCACCAATGAATTGAATATTCACTAATACATATTCATGACTTGGAAGGACTCAGGGGGTTTAGATTTTACTTCAGGATGTTTTTGCAAAGGAATTCTTTCTCGCATCTGAAAGGTCATATAGACAGCTTTATTATGCCCTACTGAAAGAAAAGGCCCTACTAACAGTTTTGCCAAGAAAATCCACTGGTCATAGCAAACACCCTCCTCCAACAACACAAGAGAAGACTCTACACATGGACATCACCAGATGGTCAATACCGAAATCAGATTGATTATATTCTTTGTAGCCAAAGATGGAGAAGCTCTATACAGTCAGCAAAAGCAGGACCAGAAGCCGACTGTGGCTCAGATCATGAACTCCTTACTGCCAAATTCAGACTTCAGTTGAAGAAAGTAGGGAAAACCACTAGATCATTCAGATATGACCTAAATCAAATCCCTTACGACTATACGGAGGAAGTGACCAATAGATTCAAGGGATTCGATCTGATAGACAGAGTGCCTGAAGAACTATGGACGTAGGTTCGTGACATTGTACAGGAAGCAGTGATTAAGACCACCCCCAAGGAAAAGAAATGCAAAAAGACAAAATGGTTGTCTGAGGAGGCCTTACAAACAACTATGAAAGAAGAGAAGCAAAAGGCAAAGAAGAAAAGGACAGATATACCCATTTGAATGCACTGTTACAAAGAATAAGAAGTAGAGGTAAGAAAGCTTTCCTCAGTGATCAATGCAAAGAAATAGAGGAAAACAATAGAATGGGAAAGACTAGAGATCGCGTCAAGAAAATTAGAGCTATCAAGGGAACATTTCATGCAAAGATGGGCACAATAAAGGACAGAAATGGTATGAACCTAACACAAGCAGAAGTTATTAAGAAGAGGTGGCAAGAATACACAGAACTATACAAAAAAGATCTTCACGACCCAGATAATCACGATGGTGTGATCACTCACCTAGAGTCAGACATCCTGGAATGCGAAGTTAAGTGGGCCTTAGGAAGCATCACTATGAACAGAGCTAGTGGAGGTGATGGAACTGAGCTATTTCAAATCCTAAAAGATGATGCTGTGAAAGTGCTGCATTCAATATGCCAGCAAATTTGGAAAACTTACCAGTGGCCAAAGGACTAGAAAAGGTCAGTTTTCATTCCAATTCCGAAGAAAGGCAATGCCAAAGAATGCTCAAACTATCACACAATTGCACTCATCTCACATGCTAGCAAAGTAATGCTCAAAATTCTTGAAGTCAGGCTTCAACAGTGTGTGAACCATGAACTTCCAGATGTTGAAGCTGGATTTAGAAAACGCAGAGGAACCAGAAATCAAATTACCAACATCCACTGGATCATCAAAAAAGCAAGAGAGTTTCAGAAAAACATCTACTTCTGCTTTATTGACTCTGCCAAAGCCTTTGATTGTTTGGATCACAACAAACTGTGGAAAATTCTGAAAGAGATGGGAATAGCAGACTACCTGATCTGCCTCTTGATAATCTGTATGCAGGTCAGGAAGCAACAGTTAGAACTGGACATGCAACAAGAGACTGGTTGCAAATAGGGAAAGAAGTAGGTCAAGGCTGTATACTGTCACCCTGTTTATTTAACTTATACGCAGAGTACACCGTGTGAAATGCTGGACTGGATGAAGTACAAATCAAGATTGCTGGGAGAAATATCAATAACCTCAAATATGCAGATGACACCACCCTTATGGCAGAAAGTGAAGAACTAAAGAGTCTCTTGATGAAAGTGAAAGAGGAGTGTGAAAAAGTTGGCTTAAAGCTCAACATTCAGAAAACAAAGATCATGGCATCTGGTGTCATCACATCATGGCAAATAGATGGGGAAACAATGGAAACAGTGACAGACTTTATTTTGGGGGACTTCAAAATCATTGCAGATGGTGACTGTAGCCATGAAATTAAGAGATGCTTGATCCTTGGAAGGAAAGTTATGACCAACCTAGATAGCATATTAAAAAGCAGAAATATTACTTTGCCAACAAAGGTCCATCAAAGCTATGGTTTTTCCAGTAGTCATGTATGGATATGAGAATTGGACTATAAAGAAAGCTGAGTGCTAAAGAAGTGATGCTTTTGAATGTGGTGTTGGAAAAGACTCTTGAGAGTCCTTTGGATAGCAAAGAGATCCAACCAGTTCATCCTAAAGGAAATTAGTCCTGAATATTCATTGGAAGGGCTGATGCTGAATTTGAAACTCCAATTCTTTGGCCATATGATACGTAGAACTGACTCATTTGAAAAGACTCTGATGCTGGGAAAGATTAAAGGTGGGAGGAGAAGGGGACGACAGAGGATGAGAAGGTTGGATGGCATCACTGACTCAATGGACATGAGTTTGAGTCAACTCTGGGAGTTGGTAATGGACAGGGAAGCCTAGAGTGCTGCTGTCCATGGGGTTGCAAAGAGTCAGACAGGACTGAGCGACTGAACTAAACTCAACTGAACTGAACTTAAAGAAGACATATGTTTTAAAATCACAAAACTCTGATTTGAGAAAAGGCTAGAAATATTATATTTTATTGACTATTCAGAGAAAGATTTTAAATATACTACAAAAACCCACAGGAAAGTTAAAATGCTGCATGGTCAGTTAGTCTTTGCTAAAAAAGAATGGCAAGACAGCCACTTGTATTTATTGCATAAGCACCTAAATAACACAGGAATTGGGGCTAAATTTAATTATGACCTTGAAGCTTTCCATCATTCAGAAAAGAACCACTTTCAGCATGTAAACACGACTTCAGGATAAAAATTGGATTCCAGGGTAAGATATCATCATGTGACTGTCCCCTGAGAGAAGGGGACAGAGCTAGTGAGGGGAAAGAAAGTGATGATCTGCACACTCAGGTAAGAGCAGCCTATGCACCTGGGATTTTCTTCCAAACTGCAGACAGAGATGTCTGCACTTTCTTTTAGGCAACTCTGAACAGTGGCTCACAGCTCCAATACCTCTCACTAGAGGAGAAAGTGTACTGACCCCTCCACAGGCCTTTGTTCTTGACCCTGTTCAGTCATCTGTATGTACTTCTATGGATTAAGATATGCGTTCATCACTGTATCTACCTCTAGCCTTGGGAATGAGGTGGAGAGATACAGGAGGATAAGACAGAGCAGTTTTGGAGGCAGGAAGCCTGAAGGCTTCCACACGGCTCCCTTCTCCCATCCAATTGGTGACAATCAGTTAGCTGCTCTCATTTAAGCCCTTTTCTGCCTTCACCATCGTTCGGGGACACTTTAGCAAAATGAAAAGGACTGGTTGAAAAACAACTACTCTTCCTAAGACATTTGATAGGCCCCTGTTAACTTTATAACTACTCTATCTAAATTATTTTCACAAGTTCTCCCAAACTATTTATCTATTTATTTTTTAAGTTTTATTTATTTGACTGCACCAGGTCTTAGTTGTGACATGCAGGATCCATTCAAACTCTTAGATGTGGCATCTGGGATCAAGTTCCCTGACCAGGGTTCGAACAGAGCCCCCTGCATTGGGAGTATGAAGTCTTAGCCACTGGACCACCAGAGAAGTTCCCCCCCAAGTAATTTTAAAGGGTGTGTATATGAGGGAAATTCTATGCATTTTAACTATTTAAATTTTCTTCTTAAAATAGGTAAAATACAAATAAAGAGGAGACACTAAAAAATAAAATCTGGGATTGAGAATTTTCTATGACAACAGACCACAGTAACTAGGAAAGCTCTTAATGAAGGTTAACTAAGGCAGAGAGCTACCCGCAAGGCAGGATTTCACAACGTTAGGCACCATGGGCATTTTGGATCAAGTGCCTCTTTGTAGGGGGGCTACTGAGAACCACTTGGTTGAGAACCACTATTACAATGAAATGGGTCAGATAGCCTTGAATCTGCTCAAGCCCAGTGATTCACAAGAACAAAGGAATTTTTATCATATAACTTTATTTTTCAGTTCTAAGATTCCACGACTCTTTGAGTCTATGAATGAAAAGAATAACCAGCAAAGGCTGGAGTGAGAAGAATATTCAGAGCTCACCATTTTCATTTTAGGTAATAACAACAGATAGTATTTATCAGTGTGCTAGATCATCTTCTAGGCATTTTACGTGAATATTAATATTGGAATGACTCGTTCATTCAAAAATTTATTGAACAGACTAATTACTGAATTAAAGATTCAGTTAGTGCTTGTAGGAGAAAAAGAAATAAAGATATAAGGTTCCTGGCCTCAAGAAGAAAAAGTGAAAGGGTTAGTTGCTCAGTCGTGTCCAACTCTTCGTGAGCCCAAGGACTGTAGCCCTCCAGGCTCCTCTGTCCATGGTATTGTCCAGGCAAGATTACTGGAGTGGGTTGCCATTCCCTTCTCCAGGGGATCTTCCTGACCTAGGGATCGGGAAGACCAAGCCTCCTGCATCACAGGCAGATTCTTAACCATCTGAGCCACCATGTATATACACCAGGACTGTATAAACGTTTCTAAGGGATGAGAAAATAGATCGTGTTAGCTGAAACATGACTATATACTAGGCTAATGATAGAAACTAAAGAAAATTTAAAAAACAATAAGTTAGGATCAAAATAGGCTTAGGGTGCAGACTGCCAGGTTAAGGAAAGATGACAAGGAAGTTCTGTTTCCAGAAATGTCATGGTAGACCCTGCAAGGTCAGTCCTTCCATAGAATAATAATTAAATGCTTGATAAATTATAAAGGCAATGGAGAACAACCAAGGCAGGCAGAAACTAAATGGGACTTGACACTTGGAAGGAAAAAAATGGCATTGGGTAAGTCTCCTTTTCACAGCTTTTTGCCTGAGGGGAGGCACCAGCTGGTATTATCCAGTAATAGATAAAGGTCAAATAAAAATGTTCAGTCTCAAAAAAAAAAAAGTTCAGCCTCGTGGGCTTGAAAATCAGAAAACAGAATTTGCTGCAACTATAAGAGAAGATGAGGGGGGAAATCTCAGAAAAGAGAAAGATACAGAGACAGGGGCCTAAATTCTGCATAAAAACACTGACTGCAAAGCTCTGACTGAGTTTTCTGTGACATGGATCCCAGGCAGCCCAGTTAAGGATGAAAACCTATACAGAGATTTCAGCTGCTGTCTACTGCAGATGGGACAGAGTTTTAAGTTTGAATTTACTCAAATTATCTGTCTGAAAAACAAAACTCAGTCATTAGAAAACTCTTTAGAAATACATAACAGAATCCAGAGTCTCTACAATGGATCATTGAAGCTATTCAGAACAAAATCCACAATAACTATACTCTGAAGAAACAGAAAAATGTGGCCCACCTCAAGAGACAAGATAATCAACGTAACTGAAGTTGAGACAGTCCAAGGTGTTAGAATTAATAGGTGTGGATTTAAACTATCCTCAAAGACATAGATGAAAATTAGCTTGTAATGAATTTTCTTTTAAAGGAAATATCAGCAGAACAATAAAACCTATCAAAAATGGAAAAACTAGGTTAAAAAAACACAATACTGGAATAAAAAATATTCACTGGATTTACAAATTGCAGTTCCAATCTCAAGATGAGAGAGGGAAAAAAGAGATTGGGAAAAAATGAATAAAAGTTCATTGATTTGGGCACATTATGAAAAGATCTAACATACCTGTAATTTTGGATCCAGAAGGAGAGGAGAGAATAGGAGAGAAAAAATATCTAAAGAAATAATGGCCAAAATTTTTACAAATTTGATTTAAAAAGACACAATTCATAGACTCAAAAAGAGAGAGAAAAGTGACAGGGGAAGGAGGGAATAAAAAATCATAAAACAGTAAAACAGTAAAATCTATATCTACCATATTGATAAAGACATTAAATGTGATTGGACTTAAAAGCTCTAATTAAAAGACAGATGTTGTCAGACTGGATAAAAACCTTTAAGACCCAGCTATATGCTATCTACAAGCAGTGCCCTGCAAATAAACACAGATACTTTGAAAGTTAACATATAAAAAGAGATATCTCACATAAATGATAAGCCTAAGTAGGACAGAGTGGATACAGTAATACCAGATAGATGTTACATCCAGAGACAAAGAAGAACATATCATAATGATGTAAGAGTTCATTCATAGGAAGATTAATAATCATAAATGTACATGTGACTGATAACAGAGGTTCCAAATACATGACATAAAAATTGATAGAATTAAATGGGGAAATAGAAAATCCATAATCATAGTTGATTTTAAGATCCTCACATCAGCTAGATAAAAAAACTAGTAAAGATATAAAGTATATGAATAACACTAACAACTATCTTAGCCTAATTCACATTTGCATAACCTAATCAACTATCTTAACCCAATTTACATTTGTATAACATTACATCCAACAGCATAATACATTCTTATTAAAAAATGATAATACCTGAATATTTCCAGCCTCACTAAGATCAGAAAGACATCAAGACAGACAAATATAATTCATATACTTTCTTCTAGAATATGAAGCATCAGAAATCAAACACATAATTAACAAGACTATATTACTGACCGTTTTAATGCCCAGCTGCTGATTATCACATGGTAATGGAGAACAATGAAAGTTAATTCATAAATCATGAGCCTCATTCTCTCACTCTCTTGTTTCAACTCTTTCCCTATAAAATCTATTCTCTGAGTAGGAAACATGACTTATTTGCCTGTCGTGTCTTCAGTTTCCTGATAAAATTGAATCCTATGATATTACAGGTCTACATTATCTCTATAAGCAAAAATCATGGGACTTGAGGAGCTAATTGTTGGGAGCCTGAGACATCCATGTGAAAATGTAGTAAAGGAGAGTTTTCAAAAATGACCAAGATTTCAAAGAGCCTAACAGAAGTCAGCTGGTGATGGACAAGGAAACCTGGAGAGTTGCAGTCCATGGGGTCACAAAGAGTCAGACACGACTGAGTGACTGAACTGAACTGAACTGAATTTATATATTTTTCTGCAGTGAGGCTGCACAGTGGGAACTTAACCCTGTCACACTGTTTAATTTTGGTGAAATTACTAACACCATAGTTCTGTTTTTGGTTGGTAAAATGGGGTTAGTAATATATATCTTACAATTGAGTTCATATTAAATAAAATAACTTGTGTATAGCACCTATTATGTGGCAGACACTCAACAAAGCTTAATTTAATTACAGTAAACAAAAATAGCAATTCTAATTATTTCTTGCTGATCACAAGCTCTAAGTGCCCTTGTGAATTTAAAACAAAAAAAGACCAACAAGTTAACATTTAGCTAAATGCAATTTATTAGGCTAAATATTTTAAAACCAGGGCCGCAAGGGGAAAACGTCAGTTATCTTTGATGTGAGGAAGCTGAAAACCTTATTATACCATTAGCGTCAAGAGTTCTCTTTCAACAAATTCTGAAAATGTCTTATTGGAATCTTTTTTCCCCATTAGTGCTCCCCTTTTCCCCAACATTTACTCAGTTGTTTTCTGATGTTCTCATATTTTATCTTACTCATTTGAATTCTAGCTGGGTCTCTTTGGTATTCCTGTTAACTTAAGACCCAGTTGAACTAACCTACAGAAAATCCTATTTTTAAGAACAAAAGAGTTCTACATTAATAATAATAACTTAATAAAAAAATAATAATAATGAACTAACAGGAATTACTCTACGTCACAACTCACTGCTGGCAACTTTATCTCCCCAAACCGAGTCATAGACATGTCTGTGTTCTAAGATGTAGATTCCAACGGCTGCTCCACCTAAGCCAGATCTCACCTTCCTTCTCCTTGTTCCTCCCACTGCCTGGCCAGGCACACTGCTGTCTCTGGGCTCTCCTAGGATGGTTTTGCGGCTGGTAATAGGGCCAAGGCAGTAAGTACCTCATTTCCAACTGAACAGACTAAAAGAATGATGCTCCTTGGCCAGACTAAAAGAATGTGAGGCATGTGGGAACTCAATTCCCTGACCAGGGATGGAACCCATACCCTTTGCACTGGAAGCGCAGAATCTTAACCACTAGATCGCCAGGGAAGTCCGAGGGCCTTTTCTAAGCCAGACCACGGCCTGATTCACTCCTTTAACTTTCCTAGCTTAATGCTTTAACAAATGTTCATCATGGGCCAAGGTTCTTCATACACATTACACGTAATCCTTATAACCCTATGAAGTATAGGTGGTCTTTACAGATGAGAAAATTGAGGCACAGATTAACTAAATAATTCGTCATGGAAACATGGGTAGTATGTGACAAAGCTGGAATTTGAATGCAGGCAGATTTGACTTGGTGATCCACTTAACCAGCTCACTATGCTGCCCCATGCTATCTAGCCTAGTAACATTAAAGTCTCTTTTTCCAAAAAGATGGGTGCTCTGAACACAGAGTACCCTTTGAGGGCATGTCAGCTCTGATAAAAAGAGCTTTGTCCTTGAAAGTTTGTTAATTAAGGTATCATTTTATAGTGGAACATCTAACAGCGAGTTCCCTAGAGAACAGGATTACTTGTTGGCATCCACCATATCCTTTCCCAGAAATGCAACTAAATAAGCTAAGTACCTCATTCAGTGCTTTCTAACATTTAGCATTATCTCATCTAGCCAGTCTCATGAAAAATCAAGTTAACTGACTCATTCTCAAAACTTCAAAAATGAAATTATTTTAACAATAGATCATAAACATACTTTCTGATAAAAAAAAAACATTCTGATGTTAATTTAAAATGATGTCTTATCTAAGATACTGCTTTTAGATTATTGTTCAGTCACTAAGCTGTGTCCAACTCTTACGATCCCATGGACTGCAGCATGCCAGGCTTCCCTGTCTTTCACCATCTCCTTGAGTTTGCTCAAAACTCAAAAGCTCAAAACCATGAGTTTGCGCAAACTCACGTTCATTGAGTTGGTGATGCCATCCAACCATCTCATCCTCTGTCACTCTCTTCTCCTGCCCGAAATCCTTCCCAGTATCAGGGTATTTTCCAATGAGTTGGTTCTCTGCAGCAGGAAACCAAAGTACCAGAACTTCAGCTTTAGCAGCACTCCTTCCAATGAATATTCAGGGTTGATTCCCTTTAAGATTCACTGGTTTGATTCCTTTGCAGTCCAAGGGACTCTCAAGAGTCTTCGCCAGCATCACAGTTCAAAAGCATCAATTCTTTGGCATTCAGCCTTCTTTACGGTCCAATTCTCACATTCGTACATGACTACTGGGAAAACCACAGCTTTGACTAGTAATCAAAGCTCATCCTTTAGTTTTTGTGCCTGATTTTCAATAGTTCATTCTCCTCTTCCTTCCTCCCTCAAGAAGAGTCTTTGGAGAGCCCTCCACTGTGCTCATAATGCTTCAGGAAAAGCTAACCATCTACCTCCACTGGTGCTACTTCCTCTACATAAAAAAATGTGCAAGCCCAAACTTCAAACTGGAAAGAGAAGGACCATTTACAATTAGTCAAATTTTAACCTCTTTAAAATCATCTCCCACTTTAAGGGAAAGGAGAATAAAGGAGTAGCTCTTAGGCTAAAACAATCTACAGTAGCTAATAGAGAAAATTAAAAAGACAGAAAAAATTCAAAAAGTGATAAAAGGAGATAACATAAATACTAGGTTGATGTATCTATATTAGCAACTATGTGGTGTTATCAAGAAATTCTGAGCTCTCTGTATGTGATGTGTATTTATTCTTCCTGAAACATTTATAGCTCTAAGAGTTACAATAATGGCAAGTTTTAAACTAGGAAACAAATATCTCTAATTTTCCTCTTTCCGATAGGTAAAAGAGTTATTAATGGTCAAAGGTTGACACTGAAATTGTATTTCTGCATTACCTTCATGTTGAAAAGACATTTGCTGAAGCATTTGATCCACTTGACCTTTACTCCTTTGTCCACTTCATACATCTATTAAACATCTTAAAATTTAAAAAATAAATCATCGTCCACTTCAAATATCTCAGAAAGATAAACGATGGACACTGACATCCTTGCTCCCAATAGTGGGCTCTACCATGAAGGACAGGAGATGTCAGTCCTGTCAAACCACAGAAGAAAATCAGTGCTTTCTGTATTTTTAATGTTCTTTAAAAAATTTTTTTTTAAAAATTTCTTTCTTTTTGACTGTGCTGGGTCTTCCTTGCTGCGGGGGCAGACTTTTCGCAAGTTGCAGTGAGCAGCTTGTGTGTGTTAGGGGTGTTAGGTGCTCAGTCGTGTCCGACTCTTTGCAACCCCATGGACTGTGGTCCGCCACTCTCCTCTATCCGTGGCATTCTCCAGGCAAGAATATTGGAGTGGGTAGCCATTACCTTCTCCAGGGGATCTTCCAGATCCAGGCTTTTGAACTCAGGTCGCCTGCATTTCAGTCAGATTCTTCACCACCATGGAAGCAGTGAGCTGGGGCTACTCTCTATTTGCACTGTGGGGGCTTCTCATTGCTGTGGTTTCTCCTGTTGTCAAACACAGGCTCTAGGGCACACCAGCTTCAGTACCTGCAGTGCAAGGGCTTAGTTGTTCCACAGCATGTGGGATCTTCCTGGGTCAGGGATCGAACTCGGGTCTCCTGCATTGGCAGGAGGATTCTTTACCACTAAGATACCAGGAAAGTCCCTGTGAGTGTTTTTTAAGTGTGGCAAGAAGCGAATTTTTTGAAACATATGTCTGCAATCTTGACTAATTCCTCACTTGATCCTTTTGTCCTCTTCTGCTGTTTCTCTCGTTTCTCTGTCAAAATTTAACTGTGTGACCCAGGAATTCCAGGCAGTCCACGGGTTAGGACTCCACACTTCCATTGCAGAGGACCCACGTTCAATCCCTGGTCAGGGAACTAGGCTCCTGGAAGCCGTTCAGCCAAAAAAACAAACAAATGTGTGACTCGCTCTTGTCTCCTGAGACCTTTTTGCCCAGCAGCTGGGCTTCCTTCCTCCTGCCGTATTACATCTTCTCAAATTGTGCTTTATCTACCCTCATTCTCCTGGCCCTTTCAGTTGCATCCAACCATGCTGACCTATTTCTTCCCTCTATGAAATGTCTCGCTTGCTTCCTGGGAGTACAGAATCCTGGCACTTGCAACGCTTGATCAGTCAGTGCTGGAGGCTGTCAGGGATCTCTCAATATCCACCCTGTCCTTCTTCCTCAGTAACAGAGTCCCCCAGTTTCCTCTGGGTACATAGCTGCCCCAAATAAAGACTTTACTCTCAAACATCCTTTCCAGCTAAGAAAGAGCAGACCCATGTGAGGAAAACAAAACTGACAAGCACATGCGTTGCAAAGCATCCTTAAAAAAAAGATGGTGCCTTCTCTAGTCTCCCTTTTTTCTTCTTCTTGGGGTTGGAATGTAGGTGTGACAGCTGGAGCTGAAGCAGCCATAAGTTATGAAGCAACATGATAAAAGAAACTGACGTTTTTTCAAAAAGTATTTATTTATTTATATAAAGTATTTATTTATTCGACTGAGCCAGGTCTTAGTTGCAGCATATGGGATCTAGTTCCCTGGCCAGGGATTGAACCTGGGCCCCCTGCTTGGGAGCAAAGAGTTTTAGCCACTGGACCACTGGGAAAGTTCCAAAACTTGCTCTTCTGATGCTACAGAATCTCAGTTCACCTTCTTAGATTTTCACATGAGAGAGAAATAAACCTGTATCTTGTTTAAGTCACTGGTATTTTGAGTATTCTGACACTTGGAGCCAATCCTGGTCCTCTCTAATGAATTTCTTCCTTATTTCTGAATTTTCTCTGCCAGTTCCACTAGACTGTGCTTATGCTCTTTGGGAACAGAGGTTCTGATACTGTACTTGATTGCGCCAAAATACTTCATAACTGACCTAGATGTCAATGAACTTATTATTACACAATTCTGGATGGGTCACTCTTTTTAAATATTAGTTGGGGGTGGCATAAAACAGATGAACGGTCTCAACAGAAGATGATTAAGATGCTCTTAGAGTTACCATTTTTCTCTCTGACCTTACTTGAAGTAGTATACAGTATACTGTTTGTTTCAATAGTGTCTGACTCTTTGAGGCCCCGTGGACTATAGCTCACCAGGCTCCTCTGTCCATGGGATTTTCCCAGCAAGAATACTGGAGTAGGTTGCCCTTTCTCCTCCTGGGGCTCTTCCCAACCCAGGGATCGAACCTGAGTGTCCTATGTCTCCTGCATTGGCAGGCAGATTGTTTACCACTGAGTCACTGGGGAAGTGTTGGAACTTCTTCAGAGAATGGGAAAAAGATTTAAGAAAACAGGATATTATCCTTGTATGCAAAATAATACCTCTTAGGCTGTGTTATTGAATAGAATTTTTTAAAAAAGAAATCTTGGAGAAATGAATGAGATTTCCAGCTACTTTATCAATTATATGGGTATAACTTATTACAGGGAATAATTTTTTCTTCAGTACTCTGGTTTCTGAGAGGGCTTCTCTCTAAATACACTCTTGGCCTCCTGGTCTTCTTACCTTATTTGCTCTCTGGGACATGAACTTTTCTGATTGATACAATTTGGAAGAATGACTGGAGTTGTCTGACTCAGCAAATTCTCTTCTCCCAGAGACAAGTTAATTCAGGGAGTACATGGTGCACTCTGCCAGTGAAGGCAAGCCAACCCCATTCAGCTTCATTTACCTTTGCCCTCCCTTGCTCACGATTACCTTAAATGACCCTCAGCTTAGTTTCCTTTCATTATTAATTTTGAATTAGTGAACTTTAACAGAAAGGCTCTGCCTCTTTGTTAGTTTTTAGGTACAGGAAAAGACATCTACTTAAGAGTAACAGTAAATTTTTAGGTTTCAGTTGTCCACATGAAAGGAGTTAGGTTGCCTCTAAATCATATCTCACCAGTGAAGCATCAGTGATTCCCCGGTGACCTGACAGAATGCACAACCCTCCCAATGAACTTGAACTTTACATAAGATAGTAACTGAGGCTTGAAGGCACATGCACCCTCCTGATATTGGGGTGCTCATGCAACTCTACTGTATGGGAAACATTATCATAATGTACAAGCATTCCTGTGAGGAAGCTAGATGTTTCCCAAGAAGCAGGTTTACTTGTACTTGATCTTTAAACTATTAAAAAAACTGTTGTACTGTTCTCAGGGAATAAAAAGCTCAGGAAGGAAGACAAACATATCTACAGACCTGCTTTGTTCAAGGCATGAAACCACCTGATACACTCTAGTTCATTTCAGCTCTGTAGTAAGTGAGAAGATATATTGGGGAAGCTAAAAATTAGTTGCCCAAGGTCCCTCAGCAAGTGGCAGTTCCAACATTTGAACCCAGACCTGGCTTTAAAGCACATGCACTTTCCCCCACGTTACACACCTTTCCCTAAGCTCTCTTATCTGCTTCATCCCAGTCTTCATCTAAGTCATCAGTGACTTAGATCTGTTTTGCAGCCTAAGGACTCAGTCTAGACTTGTACCAAAGAACAGGATCCTTTTTTTTTCTTTTTTTTTTTAATGTCAGTGGCACTGAAACCACCTCACTGTCTCCAATAGATTGCAAACATACTTAATAGGAGGTGGAGTCTAAATTCCTACCTGCTGACTTAGGCTGACCACATGACTTGTTTTGACTACAATCTGGCAGAAACAATATTATGAGAGTGCTTAAACTGCAGTGTTGGTTGCTCAGTCCTGTCTGACTCTTTGTCACCCCATGAACTACAGCCCGCCAGGCTCCTCTGTCTATAGAATTCTCCAGAGAAGAATACTGCAGTGGGTTACCATTCCCTTCTGCAGGGGATCTTTCTGATTCAGGGATTGAACCTGGGTCTCCTGCACTGCAGGCAGATTCTTCACTGTCTGAGCCACCACCAGGAATGGGCCTGAAGAAGACTTGAAGTTGTCACTTTAGATTCTTTTAAAAAATTTTTTTTTAAATTAATTAATTTATTTATTTTGGCTGTGCTGGGTCTTCATTGCTGTGCATGGGTTTTCTCTAGTTGTGGCGAGTGGGGGCTACTCTTCATTGTGGGTTTGCAGGCTTTTCATTACTGTGGCTTCTCTTGATGCAGAGCACAGGCTCTAGAGCAGGGCGCAGCAGCTGTGGTGCACAGGCTTAGTTGCCCCACAGCACGTGGGATCTTCTTCAAACCCATGTCCCCTGCATTGGCATGCAGATTCTTAACCACTGGACCGCCAGGGAGATCTGACTTTTGGACTCTTGGGACCCTCTGCCACCCAGTGAACACTGGTGAGCCTGATGGAGGGTGAAAGATCATGTGGAGCTGACATGAGTCATCGCTGCAGATGACTCCCAAGTCCAGAGTTTCCCTGGCGGCAGACCACAAATGCATGAATCATTCCAGCCAAGGCCAGAAGAACCAACCAGCTGAGCTCAGCTCAAACTGTTGACCCACAGAATTGTGAGCAGAAATGCTGCTGCTTTTAGCTACTATGTTTGGGGATAATTTGTTATACAACAAAAGCTAGCCCTCTCAACCTAGTGTCAGAGATTCCTTGCACTTAAAAACAAATTAGGTTAGGCCCAAAGGCTATTGAAAAGTTTACTGGTCATTGTTTACTCATACATTCTGCTACCTTTAACCCAGTGTGACTCAGCATTAGAGTTCCTGAAACCCAAATAAGCTGTGTCTTCAAGCAGCCAACAGTGAACTGGTCTAGCCTGTCCCTCTCTAAGCTCCTTATCATAAGGGCAATTGGCCATAACCCTTTGTTTCCCCTCACAGTGTAAAGCCTTCCTTATTGTACATTCTCAATAAATTACTAAATCAGTAGAAGAGATTTTAGCCCTTAGGGAAACTAGAACCTTCCTAAAGCATCTGTCTGCAGCGCAGGAGACCCGGGTTTGATCCCTGGGTTGGGAAGATCCCCTGGAGAAGGAAATGGCAGCCCACTCCAGTACTCTTGCCTGGAAAATCCCATCGACGGAGGAGCCTGGTAGGACAGTCCATGGGGTCGCAAAGAGTCAGACTCGACTGAGCAACTTCACTTTTTCACATTCACAGCTTTGAAGCACAGTGTAATGATAGCCATGGTAATAAAATTTGGAAATTTTTACAAGTGATGGAAAAAGCCACACCTACTGGCAACTCTACAGCTGATGAGATTCAGTCTTTGAGTTTTCACTACATTGTGTTTTGTTTATTTATGTGTACAGTTACACATACATGTATACATTCTCATATTCTTTTCCACTATGGTTTACCTTAGGAGACGAGATATAGTTCCCTGTGCTATATGGTAGGACCTTGTTGTTTATCCAGTCTAAATGTAATAGTTTGTATCTATTAACCCCAAACTCCCAGTCCATCCCTCTTCCTCCCCATCTCCCTACAATTACATTGTTTTTATTTTTTAAAGATTTTTTTTTGATGTGGACCATTTTTTAAATGTCTTTATTGAATTTGTTACAATATTACTTCTTTTTATGTTTTGGTTTTTTGACCAAGAGGCATGTCGAATCTTAGCATCACAACTAGGGATCAGACCCCACTCCCTGCACTGGAAGGCAAAGTCTTAACCACTAGAGTGCCAGGGAAGTCCCCTCCCCATTTTTTTTCTTCAAAGATTTTTTGATGTAAACTGTTTTTTTTTTTTAATTTTTTTTCATTTATTTTTATTAGTTGGAGGCTAATTACTTTACAATATTGTAGTGGTTTTTGTCATACATTGACATGAATCATCCATGGATTTACACGTATTCCCATCCCAATCCCACCTCCCACCTCCCTCTCCACTCGATTCCTCTGGGTCTTCCCAGTGCACCAGGCCCGAGCACTTGTCTCATGCATCCAGCCTGGGCTGGTGATCTGTTTCACTATAGATAATATACATGTTTCGATGCTGTTCTCTCAAAATATCTCACCCTCGCCTTCTCCCACAGAGTCCAAAAGTCTGTTCTGTACATCTGCGTCTCTTTTTCTGCTTTGCATATAGGGTTATCATTACCATCTTTCTAAATTCCATATATATGTGTTAGTATACTGTATTGGTCTTTATCTTTCTGGCTTACTTCACTCTGTATAATGGGCTCCAGTTTCATCCATCTCATTAGAACTGATTCAAATGAATTCTTTTTATGGCTGAGTAATATTCCATGGTGTTTATGTACCACAGCTTCCTTATCCATTCGTCTGCTGATGGGCATCTAGGTTGCTTCCATGTCCTGGCTATTATAAACAGTGCTGCGATGAACATTGGGGTGCACGTGTCTCTTTCAGATCTGGTTTCCTCAGTGTGTATGCCCAGAAGTGGGATTGCTGGGTCATATGGCAGTTCTAATTCCAGTTTTTTAAGATTTTTTTGATGTAAACCGTTTTTTAAAAGTCACTATTTTTAAAAGCACTTTCTAAATCTTGGGTGACAGTTCAGGCAAAGTATAGAATCAGAAATTTAAATATGTACAAAAGGTTTTATGATCTGTATTTTTTCAGCATGACTGTTTCAGCAAGAAAATTGGAATCAAGCCTCAGAACTAACTAGATGGTGCTTAAACATGGGATAATAATAAAATTCCTGCTATTTCTGAGTGCAAATTTAATTGGAATCATAATTCTGGAACACCATCTTAAAACTTCCAAGAGACTGTCACCTCATGAACAAAATCAACTTTATCTATAAAAAAAAAGTCAGAGTCAACTTATTAAAATTGAATCAGCTATTATGGTATTTTCTTCTCTCTTTTTTTCTTGCATTTTCTTCTTTATATCAAAATGTTTTTATTAATATAAAGTCAACATCAGTTTTTTACACAAACAAGTCTTCTAAGCTTAAGAAAAGATAACAACTCTTCTTTAACTGCAACTCACAGTGTTCCACAACCATAAGTATCATTGGCAAAAAAAGACTAAGGCTCAAAACAGCAGTACCTTTCACATGACTCTGCTTTAAAATTTTAGAGCTCAACCGGAAACTTAAAAGTTGCTAAGTTGCTCAGAAAAATTAAAAAGTATCTGGTGACTGAGTTGAATAATAATTACTTAAAAATGCTGCACCATCGTTAACTGGGCCCTGGTCTTGTGCACCTGCAAACTCAGGTGGACAGAAAAGGCACAGATCACCTTTGGAAAGATAAGGATGACCTACAAGCTGACTCTGAATATTCTGTACACTTGGATCTGATCTGATGAGAGAAGACTAGTGGATCCAGGGTTCAAATATGAAGTCTGACATGAGGGCCCCTGTGTGGCCTCTCAGGGGTTTGTAATCGCTGTTCTCCTAGCAGTCCCTTCACTGTGACCTACTGCTTCTCAGGCCTAGGTCCTATAATTCCTAGGTGATTCTAATTTCATTCATTTGTTTGGCCAAAATCCGTTACTCAGTGACGAAGTGCTATTTTCTGTGAAATGATTCAATTATGCATTTTCCTGAACAAAGAGGGAAAGGAAGAAGCAGGGAAAAATAATAATTTAGGGGATTACTTAATCCATGGAAGAAATAACAAGTATTTCAGAAACAAACATGTAGACACAGTGAAGCCTCATTTAAAATGAATTAAGTGAAAAATAAAAGAAATCATTCATGGGTACCTGTATCCTAGTTCTTCACTGAGGTGGATCATATGAAGGATATACGATTCCTTGCTTGTTCCAGTGAGGCCAGGCAACAATAAGACAGTAGGTCGGGTGCTGGCATCCATATAACGCTTACTGTTATCATTATCAAACCAGTCCAGGGAAATTTGTCCTCCATCTGCAGTTTTAATAAGTTCACTGAAAGAAATAATACAAAAGATATGCTCCTTTAGTGTTCCAAGTCATGGGTTTTTTTTTTTTTGGCCACACCACGTGGCATGTGGGATCTTAGTTCCCTGACCAGGGATCGATCAAACCCAGAACCCCTGCATTGGAAGGGCAGAGTCTTAAACACTGGACAACCATGGAAGTCCCGCAAGTCATGTCTTAATGTTAGTTCTTAATTCTGTATATATACCTGACATTATTTAGTCATCTTACAATAACTTTTTTATGCATCCACTAACACACACGTCACTTTCTTCCATTGCATGGATGTCACAAAATTAGTACAATAAGTATTTTCAGCAAGATCAGTAAAAGGTAGTATACAAAAATGAACTTCAAACTACTTCACATACTTATTTTAATCATTTCCTCATTACTCTGAAATACCCAGCATTTAGCCCCTATTTGATTGAGGTCACCCAAATAATTCAACAGGGAAATGATGAATAAGTAAACTGTTGAACTGGTCACTGCTCTTGTTGTCTTCACTCTATAATGCAGTCTCCTCATAGTGCATATTACAAAATTGGCTTCTTAAAGGTTTCAAAGTACTTCTCACACAGTATCTACAACTTTGAAGAATTTTCCCAAATAAATAGTGCAAGTTCCAGGCAATAAAAGAAATTCCAGAAAGGAATAAATGACTCAGGAAAATTAATAATAGGCACCATTTAAATCTCCTGGTTACTAATATATTCTGGACCACATCTTTTAACACCCTAATGACATTAGCATCGAAATCCATTTGCTTATCAATATGATAAGCACTTTACTGGGGTCCATCACAGAAAGTCCAAATTAACTGGCATCCATCTCACCCCCACGACGAGCTCAACGTACATCATCAAAGAAACTAGGTTCTCAGAGCCAGATGCAGGGCAGATTGGGAAAAGAGTAAGTCCCAAGCACCTCTCATCTTAGAAACAAGCCGTTTACACCGGAGCACCTCCCCCGCACAGTGATGAAAGGTGACACGTGAATATCTTCCTGCAGTTGCGCGAGTGTGGCACACATACCTTCCACCTTCATCCCTCCTTGCTCTTCTATATACTTCCTAAGCCAGAGGTTCTATGAACCAAATATTGAAAGTATGCAAAACACTGTGACTTTGAAGAAATGACTGAAAAAAGGAAATTTACATACTTCCTGTACTGCACCAGGGGCTTGGAAGTGATGAAAGGTCTCAGCAGCGTCTGTCCTCGACTCTCCCAGCACCAGACGGTCGGGTAGTAGGTTTCTGTCACCACGGGACAGTGGTCCTGAAGGAAGCGGCTGAAACTCTCACCCCCCGTCACTAACTGGGGCTTCTGTGGAGAGAGCCAGTATCAGCGAAGGGCCCAGAATAGAGCAAAGTTTCTGCCAACCGTAAACCAGTAACAAGCGCAGACTAGTCCCCCAGCGCACGAGACCAGTCTGATTAATATCCTTCTTGGAAGCCTGATGCAAGTTCTTCAAACACAACGAATCTAAGAGCGGTTTATTAAATCCCTTTAGGGAAAGGCGAGAGTTGACGCCCGGGAGTCACCCTGAAAAATGTTAAGAGAGCATCTCGGGGGCAGCTCCGCCGGGTTAGCGAAAGGTGACCTGGCAGCGCCACCTGCGCCGAGGTCAGCAGGGTCCCGCGCTCCCGGAGGGCATCCAGCAGATGCCGGGGAAAGGGCCCCCTCGGACGGCCCCGGCCACTCGCCCTTGACTTGCCAGCGGCACCTCCGGCTTCGCCTGCTGTTGTCACTCCCGGCAAAGCTGCCCGCGGCCCTGCGCCAAGGCGCCCGTGGCATCCCCCGGCTCACCTTGGCAATGCTGCTCAGGTAGTAGCAGGCGTAAGCGACGCTGAAGCCCAGGATCAGGGAGAAGCCCACGCCTGAACCGAAGAAACCCACCCGGACTTGATGCTCCAGGTAGTGCGAGAGCTCCCGGGAGAGCATCCGCAAGTCCATGGCTAGGCGCTGCATGGCGCGGGAACCGCGGGCGCGCGGGTCTTGGGGCGAGAGGCCGGCTAGCCGGCGACAGCGGGGGCGGGGCTGCCTCGGACCTTCCGCCCGAGCGGCTGCAGCCGGGCTGAGCGCGGCTTCCGGGCGCGGTCGATCAGCCCACGGAGGCGTAGCCCGGCCCCCCGGCCGCCGCCGGCTCCGCCCCGGTTTCCCCCGGGCCGCCCCCACCGCCTGCAACTCAGGAAGCTTCCAGAGGCGCGGTGCCAAGCAGGGCCACCGCGAGGGCGGAGGAGGCGTCTCAGGACCAAGTCGCCGTCAGCCGGAGCGAACCCCCAGAGTAGGGGTGGGGGCGGCAGAGCGAAGCTGGACATGGGCCTGGAAGAGCGCCTTCAGGTCCTCGCGGACTGGCACCCGCCCCGATGACCTTGACCGATTCCGGCAGGGTCTTGGTTAACCCTGTATATGATGAACCAGCAGGTTCAGGGTGCCGGGGAAGGATACCCTGGAGTTACAAGATTTGGGAAGTTCAAGCATGTTGGGAGAATGCCCTACGTAGTGAAAAAAAAAATCCTACATCCCCCGAGGAAGCTGTTATCTCCTGAAAACTAGCAGAAGAGAAAAAATAGTCTACAAACAGTCAACGGTGAGGGCACTCGTAGTGACTTTAAATCTCCCTGAATCCTTTAAGTAGCTGAGTATGCCTTAAATGAGAAGTGGTTCCTGAAAATAAATGAGATCAAGAGTAGGAACTGGGATTCAACATTTTTAAAAGCTTATTTGTGGTTCTTTAACGTTTTCAACTTATAGACACATGGAAATTGAGAGTTACCTAATGTACAGAGGAGAAACCATTTATGAAGTAGCCCCTGCTAGGCTTATTTATGGCAACATGACTAAAGCCAGGAGCTGCTCACATGCATCTAAAGGGATTAGAAGATTTAACAATCCGTTGTTATGAGCTCCTTCCACCAGAAGCTACCAAGAGTGCAAAGGGAAAAGGGCAAGGGCTGTGTAGACTATGACAGAGTTCACAGAATTGTAAATTAATGGTATAAATAAGTGATAGGGAAATGGATTGGGCAAGAATGAGCAGTTTATGTTGTTTGGCTGTGGTTTGGTCGTTGCAACTTGATGGTTGCCATTACTCAGAATAATTGTTATCGTTTTTCAGTCTGTAGAACAGTAATTTTTGCCTTATAGAGTTATTAAGGTGACTAACTGAAATAATGTATGTGTTGGCCTCCACCTGAATGTAAGTAATTCTCTTTCAGTTACTGACTCTTGTGCTTGAATACACCCAGAAACTCAAAGGCCATACTTGACAATTTACTTGCTGCATTCTTTGCAATGCCTGTTCCTGCTTTCTACCCTGCCCCACCAATAGATACATGTATATTTCATTTTGCTTAAGTTTAAAGTGAAAAATATAAAATTCTTCATTGGTATCCCAGTGTGCAGAAAAGGTGCTTACCTGCAAGTAAGCAATTCTGAACTCATCCACCAAGCTTAGATCATTTACTCTTTCAGAGCCTCCAATGTCTTGTCTCTAAAATAAAATGGTTGAAATGGAAGAGGCCCAAGTTTCTTTCTGTCACTAAGTCCAGGCTCGCTCTCTGCTCCCCGCACAATAGGCCAATGAATCCAAGGGAGGAGGTCTTGAGGCAAGGAGGAGACTTTAATTGGAGTGTCGGGCGACCAACAAGATGGCAGGCTAGTGCCCCCAAAGAACCATTTTATTGGAGTCTGGATGCCAGGTTCTTTTACATATTAGAGATAAGGGGAGGTGAGGAAGTAAAGTAAAAAAGGCCATTAATCTTGCAAATATCTCCTAAATGGCAAGCCTCAGGCGGGAGATGTGTTAATTTCTTCTTTCCTGTCATCCACTGGTGAACAGGGTTCTGAACAAAGGCACTTCAGTTTGACAGTCAGACAGAGGGGCAGGATTCTCTGAGGCAAACCACTCTGTATCGTTATAAAACAAAAGCAATGAAAAGCAAGTCAAAGAAAGTTCCAACGTGGAGTCAGAATTGGCTTCCTCCCTGCAACATTTCCTGTAAGAAGCACATTCAGAATCTTCTTTAAGAAAAGAGCCATTACTTCCAAGCAGAAATAGAGACAAAGAGCTAGAGACCAAATGTATGTACACCAAGAGGGGAGGGGAGGTAGGGGGATGAGTTGGGAGACGGTGATAGACATACGAGCACGAAGACTTTTGAGAGTCCCTTGGACAGCAAGGAGATCAAACCATTCAGTCCTAAAGGAAATCAATCCTGAATATTCATTGGAAGGACTGATGCTGAAGCTGAAACTGAAACTCCGATACTTTGGCCACCTGAATCGAAGAGCCCACTCATCGGAAAAGACCCTGATACTGGGAAAGATTGAAGGCAAAAGGAGAAGGGGGCAACAAAGGATGAAATGGTTGGATGAGATGGCAACTAACACACACAATGAAAACCTACTGTGTAGTATAGGGAACTCTGTGCCTATACTGTGTAGTATAGGTGACTTAAATGGGAAGGAAACCCCCAAAAGATGGGATATATGAATATGTATAGAGAACTATGGTGTTGGAGAAGACTCTTGAGAGTCCCTTGGACTGCAAGGAGATCCAATAAGTCCATCCTAAAGGAGATCAGTCCTGGGTGTTCATTGGAAGGACTGATGCTGAAGCTGAAACTCCAATACTTTGGCCACCTCATGCGAAGAGTTGACTCATTGGAAAAGACCCTGATACTGGGAGGGATTGGGGGCAGGAGGAGAAGGGGACGACAGAGGATGAGATGGCTGGATGGCATCACCGGCTCGATGGACATGAGTTTGAGTAAACTCCGGGAGTTGGTGATGGACAGGGAGGCCTGGCGTGCTGCGATTCATGGGATCGCAAAGAGTTGGACATGACTGAGCGACTGAACTGACTGACTGATTGATAGCTGATGCACTTTGCTGAGACTAACACAACATTGTAAAGCAACTATACTCCAATTACAAAAAAAGAACCATTTCTTCCTTTTTTTTTTCTCTGTGGCTCCACCACCCAGTGTGTGGTATCTTAGTTCCCTGACCGTGGATTGAACCCAGACCCTCAGCAATGAACATGTGGAGTCCTAACCACTGGACTGCCAGGAAATTCCCTATAACTTCCAATTTAGATCTGGAGAAGGAAATGGCAACCCACTCCAATATTCTTGCCTGGAAAATCCCATGGACAGAGGAACCTGGTAGGCTACAGTCCATGGGGTCGCAAAGAGTCGGACACGACTGAGAGACTTCACTTTCTTTCTTTCTTTTCCAATTTAGATGAGGAAATGAGAGCTCAGACCCCAACACAATCCCAGTGATCTCTTCCTCCTGGTGCCCGTGCCTTTGTATAGTCCTTTGTCCTTGAGCACAGATACAACCTGTGACTGACTTCTATCTGATAGAATAGGAAAAAAGTGATGCAATGTCACCACTCCTGTGATTACATTATATGATTCTAGCTTAGCATTCCCTAAGAAAAGCAATGCCAAAGAATGCTCAAACTACTGCACAATTGCACTCATTTCACATGCTAGCAAAGTAATGCTCAAAATTCTCCAAGCCAGGCTTCAACAATACGTGAACCATAAACTTCCAGATGTTCAAGCTGGTTTTAGAAAAGGCAGAGGAACCAGAGATCAAATTGCCAACATCCGCTGGATCATCAAAAAAGCAAGAGATTTCCAGAAAAACATCTATTTCTGCTTTATTGACTATGCCAAAGCCTTTGGCTGTGTGGATCACAATAAACTGTGGAAAATTCTGAAAGAGATGGGAATACCAGACCACCTGACCTGCCTCTTGAGAAATCTGTATGCAGGTCAGGAAGCAACAGTTAGAACTGGACTTGGAACAACAGACTGGTTCCAAATAGGAAAAGGAGTACATCAAGGCTGTTTATTGTCACCCTGCTTATTTAATTTATATGCAAAGTACATCATGAGAAACGCTGGGCTGGAGGAAGCACAAGCTGGAATCAAGATTGCCAGGAGAAATATCAATAACCTCAGACATGCAGATGACACCACCCTTATGGCAGAAAGTGAAGAAGAACTAAAGAGCCTCTTGATGAAAGTGAAAGAAGAGAATGAAAAAGTTGGCTTAAAACTCAACATGCAGAAAACAAAGATCATGAAATCCAGTCCTGTCACTTCATGGCAAATAGATGGAGAAACAGTGGAAACAGTGGCAAACTTTAATTTTGGGGGTTCCAAAATCACTGCAGATGGTGACTGCAGCCATGAAATTAAAAGACGCTTACTTCTTGGAAGGAACGTTATGACCAACCTAGATAGCATATTAAAAAGTAAAGACATTACTTTGCCAACAAAGTTCCGTCTAGTCAAGGCTATGGTTTTTCCAGTAGTCACATATGGATGTGAGAGTTGGACTATAAAGAAAGCTGAGCACTGAAGAATTGATGCTTTTGAACTGTGGTGTTGGAGAAGACTCTTGAGAGTCCCTTGGACTGCAAGGAGATCCAACCAGTCCATCCTAAAGGAGATCAGTCCTGGGTGTTCATTGGAAGGACTGATGCTGAAGCTGAAACTCCAATACTTTGGCCACCTCATGAGAAGAGTTGACTCATTGGGAAAGACCCTGATGCTGGGAGGGATTGGGGACAGGAGGAGAAGGGGATGACAGAGGATGAGATGGCTGGATGGCATCACCGACTCGATGGACATGAGTTTGAGTAAACTCCGGGAGTTGGTAATAGACAGGGAGGCCTGGTGGGCTGCAGTCCATGGGGTTGTAAAGAGTCGGACACGACTGAGCGACTGAACTGAACTGAGTTTAGCATACTGGGCTGTGCTTAGTCGCTCAGTCATGTCCAACTCTTTGTGACCCCATGGACTGTAGCCCATCAGGCTCCTCTGTCCATAGGGATTCTCCAGGCAAGGATACTAGGGTGGGTTGCCATGCCGTCCTTCAGGGGATCTTCCCAACCCAGGGATTGAATCCAGGTTTCCCACATTGCAGGCGGATTCCTTCCTGCCTGAGCCACCAGGGAAACCCAAGAGTACTGGAGTGGGTGGCCTATCTCTTCTCCAAGGGATCTTCCTGACCCAGGAATCCAACCGGGGTCTCCTGCATTGCAGGCGGATTCTTTAGCGGCTGAGCTACCAGGGAAGCATCTAGCTTAGCATACTGGAGCTAAAAGCTCTCCTGATGACCTTGAGGAAGCCCTATAAACTGCCCATAGAGAGAGCCACATGACAGGGAACTAGTGATGGTCTCTAGGGTTTATGGGTAGCCTCTAGTTGACAACCAGCTACACCTCCAGGGTAAGGAGTTCCACCAACACCCTGAGTAAGCTTGAAAGCAGATTCTCCTCCAGTTCAGCCTCCAAATGAAAACACAGCTGTCCAACATCTTTATGGCAGCCTTGTGAGAGCTCCCAGCAGAGGGTTCAGCAAAGTTGTGCTTGGACCCTTGGACCAAGGAAACTGTTAGAAAATAAACATACTATTTTAAGCTGCTCATTTTGTAGTAATTTGTTATGTAGCAATAGAACACAAGTAGAGAATATAAAATGGTCTTAAAAAATCATTCAAAGATGAATAAATATCAGTGGCTCATTATTTATTGTAGAAATGTTTAAAATAAAGATTTCAGCTACTTCAATCAATAGTCAAAACTAAGAAACCCACTGAAAGATTTTTTTTTCTTTATACTTCTCTTTTTAAAATTGTCACAATGAAAAAAAAATTGTCACAATGAATATTTACTTTTTAAAAAGTTTTTTTTTTTTAAGTTTTTTTTGGCTGTGCTGGGTCTTCATTGCTTGGGTGGCTTTTCTCTAGCTATGGCAAGTGGGGGCTACTCTCTAGTTGAAGTGGGCAGGCTTCTTATTGCTGTGGCTTCTCTTGTTGCAGAGCACCAGCCCTAGGGCATGCAGGCTTTAGTAGCTGGAGCTCCCGGGCTATAGAGCACAGACTCAGTAGCTCTGGCCCACTGGCTTAGTTGACCTGGGGCATGTGGTATCTTCACCAACCAGGGGTTGAACTTGTGTCTCCTGCCTTAGCAGGCAGATTCTTTACTACTGAGCCACCAGGAAAGCCTTGAACATTTTCTTTTATAAACATTAAAAAAGTTATACTATGTACATAGGTATGTACGTATGTATACATACATATATATATACATATATTTAAATTTGAAGCTAATTGTAAAGGAGTAACTCACAGGAAAAGATATAAAGCTAAAAGTAAGATAGGCTAACACATTCTAAGACATAAATGAAGACAAGTTTTAAATAGGAAAGCATCTTCACAAATTTATACAAATTCCTTATACTTAATAAGCTCCTTATACTCATTAAGGAACAGTATTTAGAAACCAAGATCTGGGTCCTTGTTTATGGTTATAGATAGATAGGTAGGTAGGTAGGTTATAGCTAGGTAGGTAGATAGATAGATACAGTTGTTTCTGTGTCTATCCCTCTGTATTTACATTAAGATAAAGGTGAATTCAGAATATAACTCTTTTATGTGGACTCCCTGATGGTTTTAGGAGAACTTAAACCTCGGGGCTTCCCTGGTGGCTCAGAGGGTAAAGCGTCTACCCACAATACGGAAACCGAGGTTTGATCCCTGGGTCGGGAAGATCTCCTGGAGGAGGACATGGCAACCCCATTCCAGTATTCTTGCCTGGAGAATCCCATGGCCGGAGGAACCCGGTGGGCTATATATTTAGTCTATGGGGTCACAGAGAGTGGGACACGACTGAGTGACTTCAAACCTCTTAGCAATGTCTCTGGTTTGGGTTTTTTTTTTTTCCCTTTAATTTTTGGTTAAAGCAAAAATTCTACCTATAATCGGAAACAACATAAATCCTTAACCTCCTCAGTTATATGGCATTTCAGCCACAGAACTCAGAGGACAGAATGGTTTACACTGACAGAGAATTTGAGAACTGCAAGTCATGAGACACACATTTAATGAAACACAAAATTTTAGGTTACATTCAATTAAAAAAATATATCAATTGGTATACCAATTGTTATTAAAAATTGCAGATGGTTGCCAAATTATTTATTAATAAACCATTGTGGCCCTAAATTCCTCAGTTTTAATTTTTATCGCACTGATTGCAGCCCTAACTTTAGCACTAACAATCCCTAAAACTAACAAAGTCCAACCTAAGCACTAACAATCTGACTTCCAAGTGATCGATTTCTTTGGGAGATGCGCTGTCCCCTAGGAACTGAAGCAGGAGACTTGAGGATGAGAAAAGGAGCTAAAATAAGGAAGGGCTAAGTAACAGGCAAAAAGTGTTGGAGAGGAGGAACAGACATGTGGGACCCCCTGTGGAGGTCTAGGCAAGAAGCAAGTCGCACTTTTTGAAAGCTTAGGAAGTGGTCAAGGAGGCAGATGAGTCTCTGGTCCACAGCCCAGCCTGTACTGTTTAGATTTATCACTGTGATGATTAAAGCTTCCTCAAGGTTAATTTGTGTTTATTAGATTCAGAATATGGCAGCCAAGTAGTATCCACAATAGGGAGATGAATTAGCCTGCTTCCTCCAAGGTAACTAGAGTCATTTGAGAATACCTTCCTATGGAGTAGATTAATTTTCAGGCTCTAACCCAACTGGAGGAACAGAAAGTTGATGCTTCTTCTTCCTCCTTCCCCAGGGGGAGGCCAAAGACACACTCTGTGTAAGATAGAATGACTAACAGACAGATAGAAAGAGAAAGAAAGAGAAATTATCGTATGGACTCCAAGAGAAATGGTTGAAATCAAAATCATCTTAATAGAACATCAATATAATTACCCTCCATGCAAAGATGCAGCTTTCTGGTCACATGTGGTTGGAAAGAGAAATATTTTTGGCCACCTTGACATCCGTGAAAACACCCTGCCCTGTTAATTCCCAAATAGCTTGTTTACAAGTTAATGTACCCATAGTAGGCAAGTGTGGAGTGGTCATGAGAAACACTGCAACGATGTGCTAAAATCAGTCCTTAAGCAAGGCAACTCATTTAAGTCAAATTTGAAAAATGGAAAAGAGAACAGTATATTTTCACCTTCTTAGTTGAAATCTCCAAACTTACCTGTATACACATTCACATGTGTATGATTGATAGTCTTTGAGGGCTTAGGAGGGGGACGATGATAGCCAAACACAAGTGAAGGTAATGATTTTTTTCCTACTTCATCAAAGATCATAACCTATGGTATCCAGAATTCTAGGATGTCCTCTTCTCAAGATTCCTCCCCATATGTTCAAGTTTACCTTGGAGATACTGCATTTGGTTCTAGATCACTGCAGTAAAACAAATATCACAATAAAGCAAGTCATACAAACTTTTTGATTTCCTAGTGCATATGAAAGCTATGTTTACACCATACTGTCGTCTATTAATTGTGCAATGATAGCATTATGTCTAAAGAAAATAATGTACATACTTTAACTGAAAAATACTTTATTGCTAAGAAAACAGTTAACCATCACCTGACAAGCAGGGTTGCCACAAAACTTCAATGTGTAAGAACTCAGAATCTGCAAGTTTCAATAAAGCAAAGTGCAATAAAATGACGTATGCCTGTGCACAGACTTGTATAACTCCCTTCCCATGTGAATATGATAGCACGTCATTTCTGTGATTATGTTGCATTCTATGGCAAAGGTGAAGTGAATTTGCAGATGTAATCAAGGTCTGTAATCAGTTGACTTTGAGTTAATTGAAGAGGAGATTATCCTGGTTGGATGGACATGAGTTTGAGCAAGCTCTAGGACATGGTGAAGGACAGGAAAGCCTGGCATGCTGCAGTCCACGGGGTCGCAAAGAGTCCTACACAACTGAGTGACTGAACAACGAGAGTAAACCAGATGAGCCTTTTAAAAGAGGGTCAGAAATCTCTGCTGGCCTTTAAAAAATTTTTTTTTATTTATTTGGCCATTTCAGGTCTTAGTTGTGACATGCAAACTCTTAGTCAAGGCATGTGAGATCTAGTTCCCAGACCAGGGAAGGAACCCAGACCCCTGTACCGGGAGCATGGATTCTCAGCCACTGGACCACCAGGAAAGTCCCTCTGCTGGCCTTTAAGAATCAAGTCTCCATGAGTTCTAAAAAGGCAAGAAAAGGAATTCTCTGAATAACCTTGTGAACTTGGAGGAGGACTTAAAGCCTCAGATAAAAGTACAGCCTTGACCTTTGAGTAGAATGTTAGCAGTGAGTTTTTCATAAGTGACGTTTATCATGGTGAGAAAATTCCCTTCTACTCCTAGTTTGTTGAAGGTTTTCATCATGAAAAGGTGCTGGATATTTTCAAATGCTTTTGCAGCATTAAATGAGATGATCATGTGCTTCCCCCTCCCCCCCCCCCTTCATTCTGGTAATGTGCTATAGTTTTCTTACATTAAACTACCCTTGTGGTGGTTTAACAAGTGTATTCTTGTCTTCTGGGACAAATTCCACTTGTTCATGATGTGTACTCCTCTTAGCACGCTGCCGGGTTAGGCTTGTTACTATTTTGTTGAAGATTTTTTTCATCCATATTCATAAGGGATATTGGTTTTCACTTGCCCTTTGTTGTGCTGGTTTTAGTATCAGGGTAAAACTGGGGTCACAGAGTAAGTTAGGAAATGCTTCTTCCTTTTTTATTTTTTGTAGGAGTTTGAGAGGTGTTTGGTGTTAATTCTTTGAATGTTTGGTAGAGTTGACCAGTGAAGCCTTCCGGCCCTAGGCTCTTTTGGGGAGAAAGTTTTTGATTTCTGATTCAATTTTTACTTCTTATAAGTCAGTTCATATTTTTCTGTTTCTTCTTCCTTTTTTTTGGCTGCTCCAGGCAGCTTGTGGGATCTCAATTACCCAACCAGGGAGTGAACCCTAGCCACGGCAGTGAAAGTGCTAAATTCTATTAGAACACCAGGAACTCCCCCCAATTTTTCTCTTCTTGAGTCAGTTTTGGTAGTATGTGTTTTCCTAGAAGTTTGTCCATTTTGTTTAGTTATCTAATTTGTTAGCATATAGTTGGTCATGAAAGTGAAAGTCACTGAGTCGTATCCTACTCTTTGAGACCCCATGGACTATACAGTCCATGGAATTCTCCAGGCCAGAATACTGGAGTGGGTAGCCGTTCCCTTCTCCAGGGGATCTTCCCAACCCAAGCATCCAACCCAGGTTCCCCAAATTGCAGGTGGATTCTTCACCAGTTGAGCCACCAGGGAAGCCCATAGTTGATCATAGTATATTTCAATAATACTTTTTGCCTCTGTTAGGTCCCCACTTTCAATTTGATTTTAGTTAATTTACATCTTCTTTGTTTTTCTTAGTCTAGCTAAATGTTTGTTCCTTTTTTTTTTTCAAAGAATTAACTTTTGATTTTATTGGTTCTTTTGTTTTTCTATTCTTTATTTCACTTATCTCTGCTCTAATCTTAATTATCTTCCTTCTGCTAGCTTTGGGTATAACTTGCTCTTTTCTTTTAGTTAATTGGGGTATTGTTGTGGTTATGGTTTAGTCGCTAAGTAGTGTCAGGCTCTTGTGACCCCATGGACTCTAGCCCACCGGTCTCTGTCCAGGTGATTTTCCAGGCAAGGATACTGGAGTGGGCTGCCATTTCCTTCTTCAGATCTTCCAGACCAAGGGATCAAACCAGGTTTCCTGTGTTGCGGTGGTCTCCTGCATTGCAGGTGGATTCTCTCCTGACTGAGCCACCAGGGAAGCCACTGATTTGGGATCTTTCTTCTTTTTTAATGTGAGCATTTTCAGCTATAAATTTGTCTCTGAGCACTGCTTGTGCTGTATCCCCATGAGTTCTGACACATTTTCATTTATCTTATTTTCTACTCTTTGGATTTCTTCTTTGACTCACAGGTTTAAGAGTGTGATCCATTTCCACACATTTGCAAAATTTCCAAGTTTCCTTCTGCTATTAGTTTCATTCCATTCATTCCATGGTCATATAGGATACTGTGTATGATTTTCAATCTTTTAAATTTATCAAGATTGTTTTGTGGCTTAATGTAGACCTATCCGGGAGAATCTTTCACGTTTAGTTGAGAAGAATATGCACTCTTGTTGTTGGGTAGTGTATTCTATAGATGTCTGTTAGGTCCATTTGGCTTATAGTGTTGAATATATCCTTATTGATCTTCTGTGAGGTTGTTCCATCCATTACTGACATAGCATATTGGAGTCTTTGATTATTGTAGAACTGTTTATCCCTTCAATTCTGCCACATTTTAGGTTGATATATTTAGTTTGTATAGATGAATATATGTTTATAGGGCTTCCCTGCTGGCTCAGTGGTATACAATCTGCCTGCCAATGCAAGAGACTTGGGTTTAATCCCTGGGCCAGGGAAGATTCCCTGGAGAAGGAAATGGCAACTCCAATATTCTTGCCTGGGAAATCCCATGGACAGAGGAGCCTGGCGGGCTACAGTCTATGGGGTCACAGAGTCGGACACAACTTAGCAACTAAACAACAACAGTATTTATAATTGTTATATCTTCTTGAAAGACTGACCTCCTCAGCAATATAAAATGTCTTTGTTTTTTAAATATTTTTTTACTCAAAGTTTTTGTTTTTATTTATTTTGCTATACTGTGCAGCATGTGGGATGTTAGTTCCCCAACTAGGGCTTGAACCCAGGCCTTCAGCAGTGACAGTAAAGAGTCCTAACTACTGGACTGCCAGGACATTCTCTAAAGTTTTGCTTTTGTCAGTCATTCGTCTAGCTATTATGCTCTCTTTTGGTCACTATTTATATGTTGTAGTGGGTTCAACGGTGATGACAAAAAGATCTATCTCAGTCCTGATACTTGTGTTCATGACCTTAGCTGGAAATAGTGTCTTTGCTGCAGTTGGGTTAAGGGTCTTGAGACAGGATCATTTTGATCTTAGGGTGGGCCTTAAATCCAATGATAGAAGTTCCTGTAAGAGAAAGGGAAGGGAATGTGAGAGACACATAGAGAAAAAGGCAATGTGGAGGCACAGATGGATGTGATTTCTGTACAAGCCATGGTATTCCAATGATACTAGGAGCTACCAGCAGCTACGAGAGAGGCATGGGATGGATTCTCCATCAGCACCTGGAAGGAACTAACCTGGCTGGTGCCTTTACTCCTGGGCTCCAGCACTACAAGAGAATCAATTTCCAATGTTTTCAGCAACCCAGGTTATGGTAATTTGTCACAGAGAACTAATATACATGGAATATATTTTTCCATCCTTTCATTTTCCACTTATTTGTATCTTTGATACTAAAATGAATCCCTTAGCTTATAGTTGGATTATGTTTGTACTTGTTTTCTCCACTCAGCCAACCTCTGTCTTGTTTTTAAAAACAGCTTTGTTGTTGTTGTTTAGTTGCCAAGTCATCTCTGACTCTTTGTAACCCTGATCTCAGTGAGGTAGTAGTGAGCCATGGTATGAAGTGAGATCTTAATTCCCTGACTGGGAACTGAACCTGGGAGGCCTGAATAAGAACCAGGGATCCTAGCCTCCAGACAAGCAAGGGTTAGAGGCTAGAAGCTATTTTTCCCTGACGGTTGCATTTATCACAGAGGCAGAAACTGTAAATGCAGGTACAAAGTTTATGATTAGAGACGAGAGACCACGTGGAGAAACAGTTTTAGTTAAGGCTGAAGCAAGGCAGAGATGCACAAATGGAAAAAAAGGGTCCCCTCTCAGTGAGGGGGAGTGCAGTGAAGAGGCGGTTAAGTCATTTATACAGGGCAGATCTTCCAGGTCTTTGTCTTCCTTCAGGCCACTTATCTGGTTTCTTTTTCCACCCCACCTCCCCTGGGACACTCCCCTGGATGTGCTTGCATCCTTCAGCAAAAAATGGATCTCGAAGTGAAGGCTTCTGGGAGGAGCAAGACAATTAAGGCCTGGCATTCTTCCTTGACTTTTGACCCAAAAAGTCTACACATCTGAGGATGTGTAGTGTCTCCCTTGTCCCAAAAAGGGGGGAGTGGAGATCCCTTAGTCCTTTACTCAGAGTTCTGCCCCTCTTTGACTTTGCCATGACTGTTTGCTTGACTATTGCCACAACTATTACCTTAAGGTGTTTACAAGAGACAAACGCTGGCTATTCATGCTGTTTCTGTTGTTACTTCCATTTCAGAGGGCAAAAAGGAGGCTGATCAAAAATGCCTTAACTCTACCCTACCCATCTCTTGCCTCAGAAAATTTTAACAGTCGTTAAGTATCCACTGTGAAACCCACTTATTCATGCTCCATGAAATGTAAACAGGAAGCCAGTTGGTCTAACCTGGAGCCCATCTATCTCCTACAGCAACCCCATGGACTGTAGCCCACCAGGCTCCTCCGTCCATGAGACTTCCCAAGCAAGAATACTGGAGTGGGTTGCCATTTCCTTCTCTTGGGGATCTTCCCAACCCAGGGACTGAACTCAAGTCTCCTGCACTGACAGGCAGATTTTTTACCACTGAGCTACCTAGAGAGCCAAAAACAGTTTTATTGAAGTATAGTTCATATACCATACAATTCACCAATTTAGAGTGTATAACTCAATAGTTTTTAGTATATTACATCATAAATTTGAAAAAATTATAAATTGACATAGTAAATACATATGCTGTTTTGTTATCAATATAGTATACATAAAGCAAACTCATCACATTAACCATTTTTAAGTGTAAAATTCAGTGACATTAATTACATTTTCATGTAATTAATTTTCATGTAATCAAGCACATTTCATTTGCTATGAAATCATCACCGCTTCTATTTCCCAAATGTTTTCATTGCCCCGAGTAGAAACTCTGTAACCACTGAGCAGTAACTCCTCAATGCTTTTCCACCAACCTCTCTGGTGACTTCTAATCTACTTGCTATCTCTATTAACTTGAATATTATAGGTGCCTCATATAAATGGGATCATGCAATATTTATCCTTTTCTGTCTGGCATACTTTACTCATTATAATACCTTCAAGGTTCATCCATGTTATAGCATCAGAACATCACTTGTTTTTACAGCTAAATAATAGTCCATTGTATGTATATATCACATCTTGTTTGTCCATTCACCTGTTGATGAACACCTGGAGTGTTTCCACCTTTTGGATATTGTAAATTACATTGTCATACAAATATCTGTTTGAGTGAAGGCTTTCAATTTCTTTGGGTATATACCTAGAGGTGGAATAGCTAGGCGACTTCCCAGCTGGCATTAGTGGTAAAGAACCTGCCTGCCAATGCAGGAGAGTTGGGAGATGTGGATTTGATCCCTGGGTCAGGAAGATCCCCTGGAGAAAGGCATGGCAACCCACTCCAGTATTCTTGCCTAGAGAATACCATGGACAGAGGTGCCTGGCAGGCTAGAGTCCATTGGGTTGCAAAGAGTCGGACACAACTGAAGTAACTTAGCACGCACACATGGAATTGCTGGATCATATTATAATTCCTGTTTATTAATTTATAATTCTTTTTATTGTGTCAAAATACACATAGCATAAAATTTATCATTTTAACCATTCTTTTTTCTTTCTAACCATTTTTAACTATACACGTTAGTGGCATTAACTTCATTTGGATTGTTATTCAACCATCACCATCACCGACCTCTAGAATTTTCATCTTCCTATTAGAATTTCCAGTGAAATAGTGTAAGTGTAGCAGATCATGGAGGTAGAGAAGTAACAGATAAGACAAAGTTTGTACAGTTTAGCGCTTGGAATTACAATTGGACTCACTGTCCATTGGCAACTTTTTCTGTGATGGAATGCTTGAGAGGACTCAAAGGTTCATGGGAACACAAAGAATTGCTGGAATTTATATGTTCCCAAGCCAACAGGAAGGTAAGGATTGCTCGCTCATCTTTCTGAGAAAAAAAACAAAACAAAACACATCTTAAGATTTCACAAGAGTCTTGTTACTTTACTCAGGTTCTCACGGTTGGGGAACCTAATTTGGGAGCACAAAGGAAAAGAAGTGGTATTTGTTGGCTGGGATTGGAGGGGACGTGGGAATGATGCAAGTGTGCTTCAGCTCCCAAAGACAGACTCTTTGTGTCTTTTTTTTAAAATTATTTTTGGCCGCACTGGGTCTTTGCTGTTGCTCACAGACTTAGTTACTCCAAGGCATGTGGGATCTTCCAGGATCAGGGGTCAAACCTGTGTCCTATGCATCGCAAGGCAGATTCCTAACTTCTGGACCATGTCGGATGCCCCCCCAAAGACAGATTCTGGCTGGCAACAGATGTGTGGGGGCTGATATTGTCCCTACTTGTGAGTGTAGGGACTCACAAGTAGAGTGCCTTCAACCCAGCCTGACACACAGGTCAAAGATTTTGGCTCCCTGGAACTTCCCTGGTGGTCCAGTGGTTGAGAACCCACCTGCCGGTGCAGGGGACATGAGTTCAATCCCTGATCCGGGAAGATCCCACATATTGTGGAACAAATAAGCCTGTGCACCACAAGTGTGGTACTGAGCCCACTCACCGCAACTACCGAAAGCCTGCATGCAGCAATGAAAACAGCGCTGCAAAAGGTAAATAAATACATCAAGCATTTAAAGAAAGGATTATGGTCCCTAATATGTATGCATTTCCGACAAGTTTGGTCACAGAAATGCTTGAGCTGACTCCTCAGACACTAACCTTTGGTGCTTCTCAAACCTAAGCATGTTGGGATGTATTTTTAAGAAAGAATCAAAAGCACTATTATGTACAAAGATGATTAACCCCTTTGTCTTACATGTGAAGTAACTGAATCAGAGAAGTTAGGTGATTCACTGAAGCTCACAGAGCAGGCAGCCTCAGTGTTAAGGTTGAATCAGTGCCTTGAGTTCAGGGCTCATTTCAAACTATCACATTGTTTCTATTCAAAAGGCTGGTTCTATCTAAAATGTCAGATGATTTCCTCTAAATCTGTTTCAGAATTCAAACAATTTCAGCTTAAGCACTGGCATGATACGTTCCAACAAAGTCATTAGTATTCATTTTCCAAAACACTTTTTTCTCTTGAGCATTTATTCCATTTTTCTTTGGCACTGGTGTCCTTGCTTTTATTGCTTTGGGTAGGGCTGACACCACATCTAACTTACGAGTGACATGACACCCAGATGGATCATGACCTCAGTGTTTGATTCAAGGATAGAGTCATTGTCCCACAAGGAGACTTTTGCTGAGACTGTTGGGAGGGCGTGGGGAACCTCTTTTCTGCCTGAACTTCTAGCAGCAAGGATGAATGGAGACAGGAGCTTGAGGCCACTTTGACTACAGAGGAAGCCAAGAAAAGGAGAGAGAGAAAATGAGAGCTGGAGAAAAACTGAAGAAAGAAAATGAGAGATGGAGAAAAAGCTGAATTCTGAAGGTGTAGTTTGACTTCCTAAGTTAAAACACATATTAGTCTAGAACTTTTGTGGGTTTTTTTTCCCCCAGTAATATGATCTAAGGGATTTCCTCTTTTGGTTAAGCCAATTCGAGTTGCATTTTCTGTCTTTTGAGATGAAAAGATCCCAACTAATATAACATTGTTTTGATTGTTTAAAAATAATTTTAGGAAGGAAGAGAATGAAAGTCACTAGAGAATAACATTTTAAAGTATCATATCTAATTATGAGTCAAGAGCTTGAATTAGTTAGGGTTGCTTTCAGCTTCAAGTTCCAAAAGCAACTTAAACAAAAAAGATATTTATGTCTTCATAGAAAAAGAAACCTGTAAGCAGAAAAGCAAGGAAGGGTTGGTTAACTCATCACACCACATCACTGAGGGCCCAGAATCCCTTCTGTGGGCATAGATTGGGCATCTCACTTAAGTACTTCTAGATCTAGACAATCAGAGAGTCTTTAGCTCTGCTAGTCACAGATATGAGTCATCACAGTGAAAAGCCACAGCCTTGCATCCAGTGTGCATATATATGCCATTTTGCAGGTTCTTGAATAAAGGGGAAGTTGGATTTTCCTGAGAAAGCCCTGGAACAGCCAAAATTTTATCTTATAATTCTCCCCACTGTTTTCTCCCCTACTCCCCCTCCCAAAACCAGCAGCCATTTTCCCAATCAAGTGGGCACTAGGAAAGGGAAAATTCTCTTTAACGAACTCCTACATACTGGCTATGAGTAAGCCCATCCTCATGGGCACCTAAGAGGACACCGGGACCCACTGATCAGAGCGGTAGTTTATGGATGTCACATGGTTAATCCACTCTTGTGTAGAGTGCATTGTACAAATATGTCAGCGAACCACCAATAGTTCGTTCCCTAGTTCCTGAGTACATAGTTGGAACAGACAGGCTTGGCGACTGGAATAATATGCATATTGGCCGCCTGATCTATGGAGTGCAACATAACAGTAAGAAAGTCCAAACAGAAGTCCTGTAACTGCCCTTCCTTGTCAAAACAATAAACTCAAAGCAAATCACATCCCTAGGGGAAATGCAGAGATTAGTGCCACCGTCAGACTTAAAAAAGGCGGAGACAGTGATTTCTGTCACCCCTATTGAAGTTGTTCTTTAGCCTGCAAAGGAAGGTGCCTCTTGTGTATTATTATAAAATTAACCAGGTAGTGACTGATCTGTAGCTACTGTTTTAGATGTGGTCTCTAGTGGAGCACACCACTGTGTAACTCCATCTATTGCTGATTTACAAAGAGTTCTTTTTCTCGGTACCATTTGACAAGCGTCATTGCAAACACATTGCTCATATCCAGCAGGAGCAGCTGCAGCACTTTCATGTCTTTCTTCAGGGCTATGTAAAGTCTACTGCTCTCTGTCATAATCTAGTTTACAGAGACCTTGATTGTCTCACCACCTTACAGAGAATACCGTGCTGGTCCACTCCAAAAATGTCATTACATTAACTTGATTTGGAGGGCCAGAAGTGATAAGAACCCTAGATGCCTTAGTAAGACACATGCTTACCAGTGGATAGCAGATAATCTCTAGGAAAATTTACATCTTATCACTTTACTGAAGTTGCCAGGAGTCTAGTAGACTGGGGCACATCAGAATATCCTGTCTAAAATATAAGGCAAATTGTAGTTTTAGCTGCTAAAAAAGAGGGAGAAACACTTGAGCCTTTTTGTCTTTTAGACAAGATATATCACATTTATATTGCTTTGTATAAGCCAGTCTTGAGTAGTTCCTAAAACAAGAGAAAACGCTGCAGGGCGAGCTTCTCTGTCACGTGGGCCATATGAGCCAGCAAAGCCTGTGTTGTCACATGTCCATCACAGACGGTCATCCAACATGGATCCTCTGTCAAATGTTAATGGTAGAATCCCAAAACTCTGAGGTTTTAGTTCAAAATTAAGTCCTCTTCTGTTGATAAATATTTTTCCTTTTGAGAAATAGCTTCTGCTTTCTCCTGAGTTGTAGTTGAAATGAAATGCTTGACCATAGAACACAAACCGAGGTATATGATTTGAACATGTGACCAATATATGGTGCTCCCATACTCAATAGACTCAGGAACCAAGGTGTCAACATGGCTTTATTCATTTTTACACTATTAAATAACCACCCCGGAAAAACTGTTTTGATTCCCATTTCTACACCTGTGTGTTTTATTGGTTGAAAGAATTTATTTGTCAAGTGAGGAATGTTTCCACCAGAAAATACCAAAAATATCTCCACTGAATTGGAGGTTGAGACAGACACTTGAACACTTGGGGTTTTTCAAGACTGAAGACAAAAGGAGAAGGGGACGACAGAGGATGAGATGGTTGGATGGCATCACCAACTCAATGGACATGAGTTTGAGAAAACTCCAGTAGATAGCAAAGGACAGGGAAACCTGGCATGCTGCAGTCCACGGGGTCACAAGGAGTCGGACACAACTTAGCCACTGAACAACAACAAATTGACAAGCACTGAAGAGGGTTACTGTGTTGACTGAGTCATGGGTTCCGATTACCAAGTGGAAATGGGATTCTTGCTACAGAAAAGGTTAAGAAAGAACTGCGCTTGGAATCAAGAGATTCTTTGAGGCATATTTCAAAATAGTACACATAAATTCTAGTAAAATTTAATGGTAGACTACATGCATTAGGGCTCTCCAGAGAAACAGAGCCAATAGGATGTATATATGTAAACACATACACGTAGCACAGTTCTCAGGGGTGTGGTGGGTCAAAGAATCTGCCTGTCAATGCAGGAGACGTGGGTTTGATCCCTGGATTGGGAAAATCCCCTGGAGAAGGAAATGGCAACCCACTCCAGTATTCCTGCCTGGAAAATCCCATGGACAGGGGAGCCTGGTGGGCTACAGTCCATGGATTTGCAAAGAGTTGGACATGACTGAGAGACTGAACACACACACACACACACACACACACACACACACATTTGTCTTCACATAGATAACATATACAAAAATATAAAAAATACTATTAATAGAGTTCAATTATGAGGAATTGCCTCAATGGATTATGGAGGCTGAGGAGCCCAGAGATCTTCAGGCAGCAAGCTGAAGAGTCAGGACAGTTAATGCGTTCAGTTTGAGTCCAAAGGCTTGAGAACTACGAAAGTTGATGATATGCATCAGGTCCAGTTTAAAAGTCCACAGACTCAAAACCCAAGAGAAGTTGATGTTTTGAGCTAAGTTCAAGGACCAGGAAAAAAAAAGACACAACAAATCAATGTCGCAGCTGAAGTAGTAAGGCAAAAGGAGTTCCCTCTTATTCAGACTTCGTATTCTATTTAGGTCTTCAATTGTTTATAAGAGACCCACTCACATTAGGGAGGGAAGTCTGCTTAACTCAGTCTACTGATTTAAAGGCTAGTTTTATCTGGACACACCTCATAGAGACAGCCAGAAAAATGTTTGTGCAAATTTCCTGGTCCCCTGTCAACAGTCAAACTGACACATAAAATTAATTATCACAGTAAAACGACCCACTAAGGACTGAGAGCAAAGTCCTTCAAAAATGAATACTTGAACCACCTGCCAGGTATGGGACTACAGTCAGCTGACTTGTTGGCAGAGGGAAAAGGAAATATGAACTGTGTAATGGAAAGAGGGGAGTTATAAACATCAACTATGGTCTTGTGACCAGTAACAGAAATGAGGACAGTAACAGCTATGCTTATTTTCATCCTTGCTTGTTGCATTAATTTCCAAGAGATGCCATAAGAAAGTATCACAAACTTGGTAGAATAAAACAACAGGAATTTATTCTTTCACAGTTCTGGAGGCTTGAAGTCCAAAATTAAGGTGTTGTCAGGGCTCTGCTCTCTGTTTGAAGGCAGTAGGGAAGAATCTTTGCTGGCTTCTCCCTGGTGGCTGGTAGCCTTTGATCTTCTTGTCTTACAGGGGCATCACTGCATTCAACCTCTGCGTTTCTTGTCACATGGTCTTCTTCCCCATACATCTGTGTGTCCACATCTTCTTTTCCTTCCTCTTGTAAGGACACCAGTCATTGGATTCAGGGCCCACTCTATTCCAGTATGACCTAATCTTAACTTGATTACATCTATGAACACTCTTTTTTTTAAATAAGCTTGTTTCACAGGTATCAGGGGTTATCTTTATGGGGGACATAATTAAGTTTGCAACACTTACATATGAAACCAATTATTTTCCTCCTTCTCACTTCCCAGATTAATTTTTTTAAATTGAAGTTTAATTGTTATGCAACATTATTATTAGTTTCAGGTGTACAACCTAGTGATTTGCTATTTGAGATAGTGCAATGTGTGCTAAGTTGCTTCAGTCATGTCTGATTCTTTGTGACCCTGTGGACTGTAGCCCTCCAGGCTCCTCTATCCATGGGATTCTCCAGGCAAAAATACTGGAGTGGGTTGCCATGCCCTTCTCCAGAGGATCTTCTCAACCCAGGGATCGAACCTAGGTCTCTTGATTCTCCTGCATTGGCAGTCACATTCTTTACTACTAGCGCCACCTGAGACCACATGGTGCAAAATGATCATCAAAATAAGTTAGTATCTGTCACCATCCAGTTCCAGTTTTCTTGTGATGAGCACTTTTGAGATCTACTCTCTTAACAATTTCAAATAAGCAACACGATATTTAAAATTTTTTTAAATTTTATTTAGTTATTTTTGGCTGTGCTGGGTCATTGTTGCTGCGTGTGGGCTCTCTCCTGTTGTGGTCTGAGGACTTTTCACTGAGGTGGCTTCTCTTGCTGAGGAGCACGGGATCTAGGGTGCACGAGGGCTTCAGCAGTTGTGACTCAAGAGCCCAGTTGCCCTGAGACATGTGGGATTCTCCCAGGCCAGCGATCAAACCCATGTTCCCTGCACTGGCAGGTGCACTCGTAACCACTGGACCACCAGTGAAGCCTGCAATATGGTATTAAGCCATAGTTGTTATGCTGTACATTACATCCCCATGACATTTATTTTATAACTGGAAGTATGTACCTTTGACCTTCTTTACTCAATACACCCACCCTCCAATCACTGTTTTTGGCAATCTCCAATTTATTTTCTGTAACTAGGAGAACTTGTTCTTCTTCTTCTTCTTTTTTTTTAAATTCCATATATAAGTGAGATCACATATTATTTGTCTTTCTGTTTATTTAACTTAGCATAATGTTCTCAAGGTCCATCCTTGTTGTTGCAAATGGCGAGATTTTATTCTTTTTATGGTTGAATACTATACCACTGTGTGTGTGTGTACACACATTTTCTTTATCCATTCCTCCATTAATTGACCTTGTGCTATGTTGTATTGCACAACTGCACAGACACGAGAGTGACTAGGCACAGCACATGTTGTATTGTTGGGTCTATGTGCTAAGCCGTGTCCGATTGTTTGTGACCCAGTGGACTTTAGCCCACCAGGTCCTTTGCTTATGGAATTCTCCAGGTAAGAATACTGCAGTGGGTTGCCATTTCCTCCTCCAGGGGATCTTCCTGACCCAGGGCTCAAACCCAAGTGTCTTATGTCTCCTGTCTCGGCAGGTGGATCCTTTATCACTAGCCCTACCTGGGAAGCGTTGGTGGTTGTCTGAGCCTTCTCTCTTTTCTCTTGGTCTGTCTAGGAAAATGTGAATTTCATTGGTGGTTGTTTACATTAAAATGTAGGTTACAGTTTATCTAGGAGGAACTGTGGCTGAACTGGAATTAATATCTCTCAGATACAAATATGGAAATAGATGGGAATTTGTGTCTTCTCTTCTTGGGGGGGAGAGAGAGAGAGACGGTGCAGGTATCTTCATGTTCAATAGAACAGTTGCATCCTGCGTGGCAGATGTGTGATATTACTTCTCTGCTACCTGCAAGTATTTAAGTACAGTAGAGTGAGAATAGTGCTGAGTACCCCAGAGGGTAGACTACTATTATTCGTGAGAGATCACTGATGAGAGAAGTCATTTTGGTTTCCTGCTTCTGAGATGGAGCTTACAGCAGCTTCTGGGTTCCTACTCAAGCAGTGCGGTTTCAGGGATTGCAACAGTAGAGTGTGTCTGTACAATGGTAGGTGGCTTTGGGCTCCCGGTCTCCTGCAGCTTCAGGGAGCATGGGCCCCTGACGTCCTGCAAAATAGTAGTCGTTTCAACACCAATAGCTTCAATGGCACAGTGGTCATGGGTCCTTGGTAACATTATTTTCTCTTCCAGTCCTGAGGGATAGTGTTCTCCAGTATTTTCTAATCTCATCTTGCTTCTGTATCCCTTTGAAAACTTTTGCAAACAATTGACTGCATTCATTAAATTCCATGTCTGAGTATTTAGCAAGTTTTGTGTTTTCCTAAGTGGACACTAGCTGATACCCTTTTCTTCTTGGGCACCCAACTAAGCTACATTTTTCCTCCCTTTAAATTACATGTGGCTGACTTCTAGGCGATGGTATATAACTGAGTGATATATGCTGTTTGGGTCCAAGACTTTTGAAAAGTGAGTATGCAACCCTCTCTACTTTTCCTCCACTTTCTTAAGTGCAACATAGATAACTTTAGGGGGTGGTGGAATAACAGAATAAGTCTCTGGATGGCCATGTGGAGGAAAGCATTAGGCTATTATATGAATGGAAAACAAAAAATTGTATTTGAACCTTTATGTGCTTTGGTGTCCATGATAGCAGATGGTGTTACTCTAGCTGATAAAGTTATTTTCCAAATATTATACATTTTTGCTGACTATAAATCAGCCACAAATGCATTCATAGTAGTAGAGTAGCAGGTGAATGGCAAAATTACTACATTTCTGGAGCAAGGATTTATTTAGTTTACCTTACTTATGGTTGGAATAAAAATTGTACTATTTTTGAATACCCTAAATGTTTCTGAACAAATGGGAAGATAAGCCTACATATGTGCAAAATGACTGGCATATTTGGAGATGTGCATATGTCCTAAACATGACAAATACATGTATGACACAGTGTTTTCCGAAGTGCGGTATGCCTACTTTGGAGACTAACTTAAACATCTAGGGATGCAGAAGATGATCCACTGGTGTGAAAGAAAGTATGAAAACTTTTCTATTTATTCAGTATCTTATCCTCTTGTAATGTCTATTGTTGAGTATGTTACATAACATGTAACATGCTACTACATATATGTTATACAGTAATAATTACACATATTGGAAGTATATGGTCAAAAATTTTGCACTGAAAAGAATGCATGAACAAAAATATTTAGAGATCACTGGCAAGCTTATTTAAGGGCCTTGAGTAGTCTTAGTGACATGATAGTGTTATAAATTCACAGTGTATTTAACAAGGTAATAGATGTATAGGAGAGTGTTTAATATATAGAAATTCATCTAGTATTACATGGGTTATAGCTTTTGCTTTTTTCTTAACTTTCTCTGAAATTCTGGATGAGTTACTTAATTAGTGCTGGTCTCATTTCTTCTTATCAAATATGGGGATTAGGTTAATTTGATTAATTGTGCTCAGTGGTACTCCAAAAGTTTTGATGAGTTTCTCTAGAGCAAAGGTAGGAGGCAGGGAGGCTACAGGAAGACTCTAGACAAGACTTCCAGCCTTGCTCTATTACGTCATCTAGGGTACTTAGCTCCCATTATAGGTCATACTACAGGGTAAGAACAGGAAGAAAGGAAAATCGCTGGGCTAGATCACTTCTTAATATCCATTTCCATTTTAAGGGCAAATAAAATTCAAAGCTATTATAACTAATCTCTGGTATTGAGAATAAATGCCTATCTAAATACTACATGATGTCCTCATAAGTATAAAACTCCTGGGTGAGATAAACACAATCAAACATATGGAAAGTCATTATCAATATATTGGACTTGATGTAAAATGCAAGGTTGTACTATTAAGTGTCTTAGCATCTCAGTTGGCTTTTTCTTGAGTTAGCTTACTTTACAAAGTCAACCACAGTATAACTTGTGCTGTGGCTATATTTTTTTCTAAAATCTTTTTATCAACTTATTAATGCATGTCATGTGATTAATTTAACTGGTTAAAAAAAAAAGAAGGAACCCAATAAAGATCCCAAGAGAGGAGAGTTGGCAGCGAGAGAATAGCACATTTAACACTTCCAGGATGAAAACGCTTTAAAATAGACTAGATATTAGGCTGGTCTATTTTGAACAAATACTTTAACTGTTAATTTTCTAAAATAAGCTCTGTTTGGTCTTTGGGATTCCATATGGTATTTTCCTGTTTTGAACATGAAAAAGTAAGAATATTTATTTCGCTACATTACTATTCATTGGTTATACTTTACATCTCATTATTTGATTCAGCTGGAGTACTCCTTGATCCCTTGACACTCAGGAAAAGTGACAGCAAGCCGACTTCACATCCGTGCTGGGCTGTGAACCACTTATTTTAAAACTCATACACCATAATGTCATTTAAGTAAAAGCAGCCAGAGACCACTCTTCAGTTCAGTTTAGTTCAGTTTCTCAGTTGTGTCTGACTCTTTGAGACCCCATGAATCGCAGCATGCAAGGCCTCCCTGTCCATCACAAACTCCCGGAGTTTACTCAAACTCATGTCCATCGAGCCGGTGATGCCATCCAGCCATCTCATCCTCTGTCATCCCCTTCTCCTCCTGCCCCTAATCCCTCCCAGCATCAGGGTCTTTTCCAATGAGTCAACTCTTCACATGAGGTGGCCAAAGTATTGGAGTTTCAGCTTCAACATCAGTCCTTCCAATGAACACCCAGGACTGATCTCCTTTAGGATGGACTGGTTGGATCTCCTTGCAGTCCAAGGGACTCTCAAGAGTCTTCTCCAACACCACAGTTCAAAAGCATCAATTCTTTGGTGCTTAGCTTTCTTCACAGTCCAACTCTCACATCCATACATGACCACTGAAAAAACCATAGCCTTGACTAGATGGACCTTTGTTGGCAAAGTAATGTCTCTGCTTTTTAATATGCTGTCCAGGTTGGTCATAACTTTCCTTCCAAGAAGTAAGCGTCTTTTTATTTCATGGCTGCAATCACCATCTGCAGTGATTTTGGAGCCCCCCAAAATAAAGTCAGCCACTGTTTCCCCATCTATTTCCCATGAAGTGATGGGACCAGATGCTATGATCTTACTTTTCTTAATGCTAAGCTTTAAGCCAACTTTTTCACTCTCCTCTTTCACTTTCATCAAGAGGCATTTTAGTTCCTCTTCACTTTCTGCCATAAGGGTGATATCATCTGCATATCTGAGGTTATTGATATTTCTCCCAGCAATCTTGATTCCAGCTTGTGCTTCTTCCAGCCCAGCGTCTCTCATGATGTACTCTATATAAGTTAAATAAGCAGGGTGACAATATACAGCCTTGATGTACTCCTTTTCCTATTTGGAACCAGTCTGTTGTTCTATGCCCAGTTCTAACTGTTGCTTCCTGACCTGCATACAGGTTTCTCAAGAGGCAGGTCAGACCACTCTTATAACCCTCTTATTTTGCTGTGTTTTGTGACTGGGGGCCGAATTATGTAACAGACAGGGGTTGTTACAATGGGTAAGGTGCTTGTAAACCCTTTCCAGGGACTTGTGCTGTTTGGGGTCTACTTACCCCTCTGACTCCGTATAAAGGTAAGACACACGTCATTCGGAACCATTCTGCTCAGTTTCGAAACACATCACTGATTACTCACGGTGGTCTGAAATGCTTTCAGTTTACATAAACAGAAATACAGGTCTCCCTTAATCTGTGTCATAATCTGCCCTATTCCTCGCCTCGTAAAAAGGAAGACTAAAATGTTATGTAATCCCAAATTCACACGTAGTACAATCAGGCCACGCTAGAACTTAATGAATTAAGACTGACCCAGAGAGACTCCGTTTCGGCAGCCCGGGCGGCATCCGGAGCCTCACTTCCTCCAGCCCCACCTCCAAGCTGTCCAGACGTGGTGCCCCGCCCCCTCCACTCACAGCCAATGGGACACGCCGCACCACCGGTCCGCCCCGACCACGGGGAGCCGCCCCTCCTTTGCCCCAGACAGGGGCGGGGCGTCTACCGCTCCCTGCTCCAGGCTGCGCGCACGCGCACTCTCATAGGGCCTGGGCGAGACGCTTAGGGCTGGGTTTTCTTCTCCTTCCTTCCCCCTCTAGTTGCGTGACTTTCTCAAAGCCGTACACCGCAGTGTTACTGAGGGTCCCTTTCCTAATCCCTCAAAGGACGTGCTGCTCCGGCCTTGGGTGCGCCAGTACCCGGATGTGGAGCCGCTCTCGCCCGGCGGGGACTCTGTGGCGGGGCGGAGCGCGGCGGCGTGCGCGGGGGCAGAGAGAAGGGGGCCCCTGGGCCCGGGCACTCGCCGGACGCCGGGAGGTACCATCACCGCCCACGGGGGAGGAGGCGGCGCCGGCGCTCGGGCGTCCACCCCGGGGCGAGGGCCCGGGGGAGAAGATAGGCCGGCAGTTAAGCCTGCTCCCCGCCGCCCGCGCCGTCTCCCCCGGGCGAGCCTCCCCCGGTCCCCTCCGCTCCCCGCGCTCACGGTCGGGGGAGAGCGTGGTTTCCTGGCGGCCGTCGCTGTAGCCCGGCCGGGGAGCCCGGAGGAAGCGGGGGAGTCCCCGCCCACGGCCCCCTCCCCTCTGCCCGCCCGCCGCTGCCGCCGCCGCCGCCTCAGCCTCCGAGCCGCTGCAGTCCGGCCTCCAGTCTGAGAGGGGGGCGCGGCGGCGGCGGCGACGGCTGGGGAGTGGCTGCGGGCTCGGCAGGGACCGCGCCGCCGCCCCCGTGAGTTATTCCCACGTCCCCCGGGGCTCGCTGCCGCCCCCGCCGGCGCCGAGAGTCCGGCCCGGGCCCAACTCCCTTACGGGCCCCCCGGCGGCGGCGGCGGCGGCGGAGCCCGCGGCTCGGGCCCCGATGAGTAACTCCAGGAACAACCGGGTGATGGTGGAAGGGGTCGGGGCCCGCGTAGTGCGCGGCCCGGACTGGAAGTGGGGGAAGCAGGACGGCGGCGAGGGCCATGTGGGCACGGTCCGGAGCTTCGAGAGCCCCGAGGAGGTGGTGGTGGTGTGGGACAACGGCACGGCCGCCAACTACCGCTGTTCCGGGGCCTACGATCTGCGCATCCTGGACAGCGCGCCCACGGGTAAGGGCGGCCTCCGGGGCCCGGGGCCTGCGCGTGGGGCCCGGGCGATGCGGGGTGGGCCGGGGGGCGTCGGGCGGCCTGGGCGAAGCCCCGCGGTCCAACGCCTCCCCCGCCGCGCCCGGCCGGAGGGAGCGGCTAGGGAAAGAGCCAGAGGGAATTTTAGGTTCCTTACCTGGTAAACACAAACTTCCAAGGAGAAAAGACCCCCCTGCTTCCCTTCCCTCCGCCCAGTCCCCAAGGGAAATGATGGCTGCACCAGTACAAGGATGCTTTCAAGCCTGGAAGGCACAAAGCGCCGGGAAGACAACAGACCCCTCCCCTCCTCCTCCGGGGAAGGGATCTGGAGAGGCCTGTCCAATAAAGCCATTGAAATTAATCAGCCGCCGAGTGATAAGTGTCTGAAGGGAGGCTTGCTTTGCCATATGGTGTTTCGTTGGCCGGTAACAATTGCCGTGGGGCCGTTGGTACCTCGGTTTTGTTGCGATTCCCCTTCCTCCTCTGACATGCAGTAAGACTTGGAGTTCAGTAGCTGAATGCCACTTCGTACCCTGTGGACTGCTTTTTCATCTTGTTTCGTTATGTATCTTTATAGCAATAGAAGGAAAAACAGTCTCAATATTGAACCCTTTCTTTGTGTTAAATACTCTCTCAAGTGAAAGATAGGCATAGGGCTCACCAGATATCTTTTAACATCTCAGTTCCTCTGTAAGGTTAAGGCAGGGACTTATCCTTTAACAAGACTCTGAGTCATTGTCCTCGATTCACTAAGTTTCAGGGAACTGTTGGTTACTGATTCTAGAATTTTTCTATAATGTGATCACCTGAAAGCTTGCTCTCAGAATAATTTAATCGTATTCATTTTCACGTAGATTTATCCTTGGGACCCTGTTCAGTAGGAAATAGTTTCAGATTTCATATTTGATAGTTTCCAGCATGCTTTAGCTATTTCTAAAGCTTTATGATTGAGTTTTGCGAAACCTAACAGATCCTGAAATGGGTACATAGTTATTGTTAGCCGCCAGTAGAAAGGAAATTAACACAAGGCAACTCAGTTATTGAATAGATAATGCCTAGAATTGTGTTTCTTAGCTGGTTGTTTAAATGTTGCAGAAGATTTATGTGCAGGGCCAAAAGAAGAGATTTCCCTGTAAAGAAAGGGACCACCAGTGTCTTCTTACAGAACACTCATTGCAAGCATATGTAAATATCAATGTATTGTAAATCTGCAACCCTTTTAAAACTGTTAAGAAACTACTGTTTTATTCTCTTCTGTACTTCTGCTTCTTAACTTAATAGTACCTATTATTGATTGTTAAACTGTGCTATGCTAAGTCGATGCAGTCGTGTCCCACTCTTTGCAACCCTGTGGACTGTATAGCCTGCCATGCGCCTGTGTCCTTGGGATTCTCCAGGCAAGAATACTGGAGCGGCTTGTCATGCTCTTCTCCAGGGGATCTTCCCCATCCAGGGATCGAACTTGCATCCCTTATGTCTCCTGCATTGGCAGGCAGGTTCTTTACCACTCGCGCCACCTGGGAAGCTCCTTAGTGATTGTTCCATGTTAGCGAATATAGATAGGTCTACCTTATTATTTCATAGCTGCATAATATTCCAGTGACTGTATGCAGTACTTTAAGTCCTTGAACATGTATATGCAGGTGTACGGAGCACTTCCGAAGTGGAATTGCCACATTAAAGGGTACATATGTGTAACATTTTGGTAGATGTTGACTAAATGCCCTGCAGAGACATTTTTACCAATTTGCCCTCCTAACAACACTGTATGGGGCATATTCTTGTTTCTGGACACTCTTAATTAAAATTTTATCCTGCTAGGGCAAGCTAAACTTTGACCACAACTCAACAATTTGAAGGCATCTTGGGATCTGTAATGATAGGTTTATGGGGAATTTTAAATATCTCTCCAGGGTAAAGGTAAAGTGTATCAAATCCTGTACTGCAGCAGGTTTTGAAGGGATATTCCTGTTCCCTGTATGTTTTATAGTATGGAATATATCTGTCCTATAAATAGTTATATTATGTAAAAACAGGTATTTTTCAGAGGTTTAAAAATCTTAGTTTACAAGATAATTTTACACATTATTTAATCCGTTGGTATGTATCAATTCATCTTGTTCATCGGATGCTGTTAGCAAACATTTTTAAAACCCCTATAGAAAATTAGTGTTAAGCAAATAAAACAAGAAAGTAAAGTTTCTTCAAGAAGAAAACGTCTGATATGTTAAAATGTAGAATAGTCCTGTTTACTGTTTGGGACAAGGTTTCTCGGTTTTGGCACTATTGCTGTTTGCAGCTGATTAGATAATTCTTTACTGGAGGGGGCTGCCCTGTGCACGCGCCTCTACCCACTGGTTGTAGACATGATAACCCAGAATATTTCAGATAGTGCCAGGTGCCTCCTAGGGAGCAGAATTGCCCCCAGTTGATACTCATTAGTTTGAGGATATGTGCTTATGTGGTAAAAGTATACCAAAAAGTAATAATAATTGCCAAACATTTCTTTCAGGTGTCATATGATAAGTTTGAATTTATGGCTAGGATAGTCAGGCTTTGAAAAGAGGAGCATTTAGTGTATATTTGAGTGATATAACTTCTGTCTTGTATCCAGATATACTTGGTTAATTTATAGTGAGTAAGAGGATTGTGGAAATACGTATGTTACTGAATTCGTTGGGAGTTAATTTTGGGAAGTGTGTAATCAAGTAGGTATAGTCAACATTTTATCATTTGGGTACTGACTTTATAGGATTGGGGAGAAATGTATTTTTACTCAGTGCTCGTTTTTTGGTCACTTGACCTCAGTGTTGTATTGTTACCAGAGAAAGACTGGAGAAGATAATTTGCATTGCCTATTAAGGTTCTTTCTACCCTCTTGAGTATGGATAGTAAAAGTTAGAAGTATAAATGATTAGGTTTATTTAAAATCAGCTTCTGGTATTGTTGGTCCAGGCTGCGTTGGGGTGGTTCTTTGTCCTTTTCTTCCACCCCTAGCAAAGAGTGCCTCTTTGGTCACACGTGGACCAACTCCTCAGACATCATTACTCAGTTGAAGGCCTAGAAGTGCTCACCCTGGAGAAAAAGTGAAGTCAATTAATAAGCCTCAGCATTTCCTTTCTGAGTCCCCTTATTTCTCTTCTGATCTGTTTCTAAAACTACAGGAGAAAAAAGTGTTATCCAGGGAGAGAGCCTTGGGAAAAAACAGGACTTGTGTGAACAGTGTTTGGGGAGTAGGATGCCAGACCTGGAAAGGATGAGATATTGTGAGATGGTTTTTGCCAAAGGCATCTGAAAGGAAAGCTTGATTTTCCTAAACAGCTATCTATTTTGAAGACTTAGGTAACATACCTTTTCCTTTTTTATCTTCATCTACTAAAGTGATGTTTTAAATGATGAAAGTCCATCTAGTTGTTTTTTTTTTTTCCATCTAGTTTTAATACTCCCTGTAGATTGCAACTTGATTGAACGAGGACCTCAAGAAATCAATTTGAAGTTCTCAGGAAATAGTTACCACTCTATCAGTACTTGTCAGAAAATAAACATGTGGGTCACCTGGGAACCTTTAAAAATGCAGATTCTGATTCACTAAGTGTGGAATTCAGCAAGAGTAGTTGAAAAGCTCCCAGGTGATGGAGATGATGCTGGCCCATGGACACGCTTACCTGGTCTTAGTTGTGGCATGTGCTTAGTTGCTCAGTCGTATCTCACTCTTTGCGACTCTGTGGACTGTGGCCCACCAGGCTCCTCTGTCCATGGGATTCTCCAGGCAAGATTAGTAGAGTGGGTTGCCATGCCCTCCTCCAGGTGATCTGTCCAACCCAGGGATCGAACCCAGGTCTCCTGGATGGCAGGCCGTTTCTTTATTAAGTCTGAGCCGCCAGGGAAGCCCTAGTTGTGGCATGTGAACTCTTGAATTGCGGCATGTGGGGTCTAGTTCCCTGATCAGGGATTGAACCTGGGCTCCCTGCATTGGGAGCACAGAGTCTTAACCACTGGACCACCAGGGAAATACCCTGTAATGCTGTCTTATTATATGGTGGTGATTTAGTTCCCGAGTTGTATCCAACTCTTGCAATGGACTGTGTAGCCTGCCAGACTCCCTGTGTCCATGAGATTTCCCTAGGCAAGAATACTGGAGTGGGTTGCCATTTCCTTCTCCAGGATCAAACCCAGGCCTCTTGCATTATAGGCAGATTCTTTACCAACGGAGCCACCAACCAAAGGCTTATCTCTGTGGTTAGATTAGATGTTCCTTTCTGGCTGTGTCTCTGGGTAGCCTCCCACAGGTTCCCTCCTCCTCCTCTAACTGCTGGACGGTGTGATTGCAGTGTACCCTATGCTCCTTTCTGCTGCCACAGGTATGCTGGTTGTGATTGGCTTTTGCATGAGATTATTAGTTGGAGGGGAAGGAGTATGTGTTTGTTCCTTGTATCTCCATTTTCTAGCAAAACCATAGCTCTGGATGAGTATTTTCTGAATAAATCGCCCTTTTCAAAGAGCTTTGAAGTCATTAGATGCGCAGTTGGATTTCAAACACAGATAAAGAGAAACTCAGGCTTGGAGAGATGAGAAACTTGTTCAGTCCCAAAGCTGGTGAATGGCAGATTATAAGGATGAAAACTCAGTGAATTCATTGCTTTCCCCCATCATTCTCTCTTCTGTTCATAGTAGTTCAGAAATGATCACCGTTTGTATTACTTTTCCTGAGGGAAAATTGACTAGAAAATTGAGATAAATTGTTCTAGTCTGTGATATGGTTGTTTGATTAACTTAGTGTAACACTATTGTTGGACATTAATGGTTTTTCTGTATGTGTGTCCCACATGTAACATGTAATCCAGCCCTATGGAACCCTCCTTTAAGCCTCTTACGTTTAAATAATCCTGTTTTTTCATTGTTTTCCCATTTTTAGAAGTGGTGGATTGGTGTGGTTTCCTGTCTGCTGACTGGACCCTGATTAATGCAGTGTGTTTACCTAACTCAGTCTTATGTTTCTATTTCATTTACCAGTCAAGTAAACATTTTTATTGAAATTTAGCTGGTAGTTTTCCACCTTTTCTGATCCTGATCATTCTTACAAACGAATTGGAAGGTGTTTTACTTTTATATTTTGAATAAATGAATCCAGAATCTACTGAATTTAAGATGAAATAAAAATGATTTTCTTTTATGGATGCAGATGTTAGAGTTTATTGGTGACACACATTGTTTCAGCATTAAAGACTACATAATGAGGGAAGTATCTCCAGATGTCAGTTTTCACCTTGCTTACTCTAGTTCCCTTTGGACTGCATTTATTTTCTTATTTCTTGTCAAACATCACCTTTACCTGGAGGGACAGATTAAATGGTATAATTAAAAAGTATATGTGTCTTCTAGGTAGCATACTGTTAGCAACCACTTTTCATTCTAGAAAAGGCGTGCAATTTGGGAATACTTACTCTTATTTTGTAGGGAAAAAAAGAAACTTATTTTTGATTTTGACTTTTAAGCACTTTATCTCAAGAGAATCAACATGTGGTTTTATACCAGTAAGATGTATTCTGCAAGTCTGAATGACTATGTCTTAGTGTGCCAGAAGTGAGCAACAGTGTTAGACCCTCAGCTGTCAAACTCCCACCCATCCTCACTACACCTTGTATTGTGTGTGTGATATGATTTTTTTTTTTTAGTGACCCACTGAGGGTGCTAGTATCAGCTGAGTAATGTATAATTACTAACCTAGTTTCATTCTTAGATTTTTAGAAAAAACAGTAAATATGAAAGTTTTAATGGAAGTCCATACCCTTTATTCAGAATGCTTGGGACTGAGTTTATAAACTTTTGGATTTTAGAGCTGTAATATGGTATTTGCCACAGAGTACATATCACCCACTTCCAGGTCCAGAGCAGCACCTGTCATATCAGATACCCCAGTATTTCTGCAGAAAGCGTATGAATAATTATACTATGGGAAAAACATCTGCTTCACTGAATAATGCTGAAGCCTTTGACTGTGTGGATCATGACAAACTGTGGAAAATTCTTAGAGATGGGAGTATCAGACCACCTTACCTGCCTCATGAGAAACCTGTATGTGGGTCAAGAAACAACAGTTAGAACCGTACATGGAACAATGGATTGGTTCAAAATTGGGAAAGGAGTACGTCAAGTCTATATATTTTCACCCTGCTTATTTAACTTATATGCAAAGTACATCATGCAGAATGCTGAGCTGGATGAATCACAAGCTGGAAATCAGGATTGCTGGGAGAAATTTCAACAGCCTCAGATATGCAGATGATATGACTCAAATGGCAGAAAGTGAAGAAGAACTAAAGAGCCTCTTGATGAGGTTGGAAGAGGAAAGTGAAAAAGTTGGCTTAAAACTTCAGCATTCAGGAAACTAAGATCATGGCATCTGGTCCCATCATTATGTGGCAGGTAGAAGGGGGAAACATGAAAACAGTGGCAGATTTTATTTTCTTGGGCTCCAAAATCACTGTGGATGGTGACTGCAGCCATGAGATTAAAAGATGCTCCTAGGAAGGAAAGCTATGACAAACCTAGAAAGCGTATTGAAAAGCAGACATCACTTTGCTGACAAAGGTCTTTGACTATGTGTCAAAGCTGCTGGTTTTCCCTGAATATTCATTGGAAGGACTGCTGCTGAAGCTGAAGCTCCAGTACCTTGGTCACCTGATGTGAAGAGCCGACTCATTAGAAAAGACCCTGATGTTGAGAAAGATTAAAGGCAGGAAGAGAAAGGGGACAGGGGATGAGATGGTTGGATGGCATCACTAATTCAATGAATGTGAATTTGAGCAAGCTCTGGAAGATGGTGAAGGACAGGGAAGCCTGGCATGCTGGAGTCCGTGGGGTCACAACGAGTCGGACACATCAAAGAGTGAGTGACCGAACAAAACAACAACATAGCATTTTGTTCATTCAGATCAGGATTTACCACTAAGTTTGCCGCTCATTTACAAAAAACTTGAGACTTTTGGGATTTTGGAATAGATAAGAGATTGTGGGCGTATCCCTTCCATTTCAAAGCACCATTCTTCTGTATTTCCTGGGTCCTGTACCTCACTTTGGAAACTGTTGTACTGAGTCACCAGACAAGAGCTTATGCATGTTAAGTAAGTGTCTGTAGGGAAATGGCTCTTCTAGAACATTCCTCATTCTCCTAAGCCCGTTTCTCTGCTCATATACTTTCATTTGTACCCATGGCCAGCTTAGCTTGCCCCCCCCCGCCCCCTTTTAAACTGGGATGTTTGCATTACAATAAACCACCTCCTCAGACTGAACTAGGAACACAGAAACAGTGTGATCTTTTCCCCATAGATAGCTCTGTGTAAATAGGTTCTTATGAAATAGTCTGGTATCTAAGTTACTTTTATAAGTTCATTTCTGAGGGAAAATGATCCTGAATTCTAAACAACTGGCTTTTAAATGAACTTGTAGAATACAACTAAGATAAGGTGGGATTTAAACTAATGGAGGAGATAATGGAACGTAGCAGGTAGTCCACTCACTCACTCCTGGCTTGGAGTGACTTTGGGAGCATATTTACTTTTGTAGATGCTTGCTGTGGTTAGGATTAGTTTATATTCTGTATGCATACTCATGATAAGAGTATATGGCTTTCTCCCAGGAGTGGGTTTATCGTCTTGATGATAATTTTGTTCCTAAAAAAGCAAGAAATGGGGTGGAAACTTCTGATATTAAAAAAAAAAAATCATTATTTGAACTCTGGGAGTTTTATATGGCTAGTAGTAGTAGTAATAAATCGTGAAAGCTTAAGATTGTAATGTTTTACATTATGGGGCCTTGCTTACCTCCCTTTCCCAGTCTCTCTCCGTGGAGTAGTGGAAAACGCGCTGGGTTAGTACAGAAGTTATGGTGTTTGTTCATTCTCTATTTCCTCATGTGGGCTTGTTAACTAGAGGGATGGACATTGACTGAACTCGCGTCGTGTCGGAAACTGTGCTAAGCTTTTTACATACTTTATCTCATTTAGTCCTCATAAAAGTGTTATTTGATAGCTTTCATTTTACTGATGAGAAAACAGGCTATGGGAAATGGACAAGTTTGCCCAAGATTTCATAAGTAATTGGTTGAGGTTGAGGTTCACATCCAGGCTTGTCAGTTTCCCCCCTTCCCCATACTTTATAACATTAATCTATTTAAACTTTAATTCTTCACCTGTCAAATGAAGTTGGAGTAGGTCAAGGTACATAGATTGTTTTTCTTCTAAAATGAAATAATGAAGTTTTATCTGTTAGGGAAAAAAGTGGATAAAGTTTTCATTTTTGTTTGATTTCATTAATTTTCTACTCTTGTGTAACAAGTGCTAAAAATAGCAAATATATTACTGAAATTGCTAGTTGTGTGCCTAGTTTGACACCTTGTTTCTTTTGTTTGAACTGTGTGAGGCATGATTGTTTTGCAAGCTTTTAATAAAGTAGAGTAGAAAAAATAGATGAGAGAATAACTTGTCCAACAGAAAAGATGAGAGAATCGTAGATTTTGAGTGAGACACTTTCAAAGACATCTCCTTAACTCAAAATAAGAGTTGGTTAGAAGTTGATGGTGTTTCACTCTACTACACTATTGAAATTAACTAATAAATAGATAATTTTTTCATTTTCTCAGGGGGCACTAGTGGTAAAGAACCTGCCTGCCAGTGTTGGAGACCTCAGTTACGAGAGTTCAGTTCCTGGATGGGGTAGATCCCCTGGAGATCTCCAGTGTTCTTGCCTGGAGAATCCCACGAACAGAGGAGCCTGGTGGGAGGAGTCCATGGGGTTGCAGAGTCAGGCACGACAGAAGTGACTTAGCATGCATGCAGATAATCTTTTCAGTTTTTAAAATGTATCTCTCTGAGATTTATTTGGTTATTAGAATGGGATTCAATAACTTTTGAGTATATAGTATGTTAAATGGGAAACACGATGCCCTAGATATGTAATTATTCTTCAGACAAAATCAGAGCTAAGTAAAGAAAAAAACCCAGATAGAGTCAAGAGCATAAGAAGCCAAGCTTTGTAATCAGACTCACATGGTTTGAATTTGAGCCCACTCAATTTCTTCATCTATAAATGAGGATAATAATGCTTACCTTTTAATATTGTTGGGAAGGTTATGTGATATATGTGAAGCACCTAGCTTGGTGTACTGATTTAAGTGGTAGTTAGTATTATTAATAATCTTATTTTCACTAATTTACTGTTTCTCAAGAGTAAGGAATGCGGAGTATACCAAGCAGCTGGCAGGTCACAGAGGCCTCACCCTCATTAGGAATTTTAATTACACTTCAGTCAATTTCTAAACAATAAGTACTTTGATAGTTCAGGGAGGATAAGATGCATGTTCTAGTTGGTTAACCCTCTTTAATTTCTGTAAACTTTTTGTCACACTGATTTGGGGTTAAAATTGAGTGAATCCATAAATCAGAAATAGGAATTCCTGGTTAGTTGAATGACATCAGCAAATAGTTACGCCACAATAGATAATTGTGTTCAAACACTGGTTGATAACTTGTAAATTACTTTTTATTGTTAGGTGAAATCTTTTAATTAGGGCAAAAAGGTAGTAGAGGGTTAACTAGGCACTGTACTAGTCTACTAGGAATGCTTATCTTTTATTTTAAAAGTTTATTATGTAGTATTTAAGGTATCCAGGTACATAAGTGATTAATAAATACCTTCACCCCTATCTAAAAGATAAAGCATTTCTGATTGTTTGAAACACTGTGTACTTCTTCCCAATTTCATTCCCTTCCTCTCCTAAAGTAACCACCATGTAGAAATTCTGCTATCACTATGTAGAAATTAGTAGTTCCTATGGATTTCTTTATATTTATGCTATGTTGTATATATCTGTAAACAATCAGCATTTTTGTATTCTTGTATAATTTTAAAATGGAACTTTATGATTGAAGAGTTCATCCATGTCGAATTGTGTGGCTCTTAAAGATTCATTTTAGATACTCCATTATATACCTAATATATGTCTGCACTCTCTTGCTAATGAACATTTATTTACTTTTGCTTCACATAATGAACTGCTCATAGAAACTTCTTTCAATCATCTTTTCTCTCTAGAAATTTAGCTTGAATAAATGCTTTGTGAATTTGAACTGTTTTCCTTGCCACTTTTAAGAACTTGTGGTTATTGATTCCAATTAGCATGTTTTACCGTTCTCATAAAATTAGCCAACAAAAAGACTTAAGCTATGTAGATTCTCTAAGTTACTGAATTTAGGCGAGATGTCATTAAATGTAGAGCAGATGGTCATTTAAGTATTAGAATGAGTCAAAAGCTAGCATCAGGTGGTTCATTTAGCAGTGGCAGATGTCTTCATGAAGCTTAGCAAAGGGAAAGAGCGTTACTCTCTAGGGTGATATGGTATTCTATAAGGAGAAAATGCACTAATGGGTTTAGTTAAGGAATTACATTTCAAGAAAGGGAAATTTTAAGGACTCACTCTGGCCAGGGCTGAGGAGGTTTTGAATGGAAGAGAACAGTTTTAGGTGAGAATGAATTGGGTGGATGAAGTAAGGGCAAACAAAACAGCTACCACAGTAAGAGGTCAATAAAATGTTGGCCTTGTTCATTTAAGGCTGTTTCTCCTTTTTAATGTTTTCTTTAAATATCAGCTTTTGTTTTAAAGTCAATTCATTGCATTCTCATTAAAAATTCTCTCCTGCTCATTTCGGTGTTGGGGCAGCTGCTTTGTTGACTTTCTCCAGTTCTCAGCATCGGTCTGTCTCACAGCTGTTCAGTAGCTTTGTTGGCATTCGAACTGTGGGAACCAAGAAAGGATTTGGATGTGCTTTTGTGTGCATTAATGGTTTTCCTGAAGTATTCTTAAAACCATGAATTGTAGGAGGGGTTTTGTTTTTAACCAGTTATCATTGTGTGTTTAAATGGTTCCATTTAAAGAAAGCGTGTACTCAGATTATGAGCTGATGAATGTTATTATTGTACTGTGTGGAAAATGCACTTAGAGATGAAAAATATGTAAATAGGGGACTAGCTGAAACCTGGACTTGTCTTTTTTTGGTCAGGTGGGGATACATTTTCCCTTTGCCTCTCATCAATCCACACTCCTTTGAAGAGCTGGACCAATAGTTTAGGATGTGCCTCTCAGAGTGTAGTGGGCCAGTTTGTTTAGTATGCTTGGCTTTTTGTGATGGTGTAGGAGACCTGTCTTAGACCTTGTTCAGAAATGTAACTCTTGTGTGGCCATTTACTGTTACTGCTCTTTGATATTATGAAGTTTTGGGTCCTGGTATTTTCCTTTGTTAAGACAGATTAAGGAGTGTACATGTTAGGTATGCGTTTATTTTCATAAGCATGGAATAACTAGGTTAGACTATGGGTTAAAAGAAGAAAACTTTGAGTTGTAGTTACGTACCACATTGCTAACGTAACAATTTGAAAGTTGGTTTCTATAAATCATTGGAGTTCCTCGTATTTTTATTTTCAGCTTTTATTTTAATTGTGAGGGACATATACCAGCATTTCTGATGCTTATACTGCATGTTAAATGTGCCTTCTTACCCAGCTGCTTCCTAGAATTAATATACGCTGAGTGTAGAAAATTTGAAAAACCACAAAGGGGAATGAGTCCCATCAAGCACATTTTGGGGGTTATCTTTCAAATTTTTCTATGTACATGTGTTATACATATAATGTAATTTATTTACCAAAGTGCTGTATTGTAATTCTTAGCAAACTACTTTATAAAATAATAATATTGTTTACCATCTCAGTAATGTTTCTTCTGCAATGTAGTTTAATAACCGCAGAGAATTTTCCTCTATGGATTACCCTAGTTCACACATAAATAGTCCCATATTTTCAGCATCAGTTATGTTAAATTTTTATTTACTACAAAAAATTTAGTATCATTGGGTGTACCTTTTTAAAATTTTGTAGGCGAGGTCAAAATCTTTTAGCGCATTTAAAACATTTTGCAGGTACCTTCTAGGTAGAGATTGTACCAATTTATGTTTCCCTCTCAACAGTATCCAGCTGACTGACTTTCTTGACACCATCTTCACATACACAGATGTGTTATTTGTAATGTGTGCTGATTCAGGAAGATAAAGTTGGTATCTCTTGTACTTTCTTTTTAAAGTTATGAAATTATAATAGACACTTCTCCAAAAAAGACATACAGATGGCTAATAAACACATGAAAAGATGCTCAACATTGCTCATTATTAGAGAAATGCAAATCAAACCACAATGAGGTATCATCTTACGCTGATCAGAATGGCCACCATCAAAAAGTCTACAAACAATAAATGCTGGAGAGGGTGTGGAGAAAAGGAACCCTTTTACACTGTTGGTGAGAATGCAAACTGGTAGAGCCAGAATGGAGAACAGTGTGAAGATTCCTTAAAAAACTGGAAATAGAACTGCCGTACGACCCAGCAATCCCATTGCTGGGCATACACACTGAGGAAACTAGAATTGAAAGAGACACATGTACCCCAGTGTACATTGCAGCACTGTTGACAGTAGCCAGGACACGGAAGCAACCTAGATGTCTGTTGGCAGATGAATGGATAAGGAAGTTGTGGCACATATACACAATGGACTGTTACTCAGCTATAAACAGGAATGCATGGGGCTGATTCAGTTCGAATGAGTGGATGAAACTGGAGCCTCATACAGAGTGAAGAAAGTCAGAGAAACACCAATACAGTATATTCATGCATATATATGGAATTTATAGAGACGGTAATGATGATCCTACATGCAAGGCAGCAAAAGAGACACCGATGTAAAGAACAGACTTTTGGACTCTGTGGGAGAAGGCACAATCATCATATGTGAGATGATTTGAGAGAATAGCATTGAAACATGTATGTTACCATATGTAAAATAGATGATCAGTGCAAGTTCGATGCATGAAGCAGGGCACTCAAAGCCGGTGCTCTGAGACAACCCAGAGGGATTGGGTTGGGGAGGGAGGTGGAAGGGGGCTTCAGGATGGGGGACACACGACACCTGTGGCTGGTTCATATCGATGTATGGCAAAAATCACAATATTGTAAAGTAATTATCTGCCAATTAAAATAATTGAAAAAAACCGAAAAGCGAAATAATTCAAAAGTGTACAGACAGCAAACAAATGTGGAAGTGCCCTCCTTCCTCATCTGTGCTGCCTCGACCGCTGTGTGCAGTTGGAAGGAGTGGCTTGGTTTCCTCCGTTTGTACACTTTCTGCATGGGTGTGCAGACATGGGTATGTGCATGACTTCTACATTTTGTGTCATGCTTAGACTTGACTCAGGATTATAAAAGATGCTGTTCAGCTATTTTTTCTAGCACTTTTATGGTTTTCTTTTTTCATATTTAGCTCATTATCCTTATTTTTGCTACACTGCCCTGCAGAGAACTATAATTTAACAAAGATTGTATCTTATTTTTAACTTGCATTGTTTTAGTTGCAATGGTTGTGTAACAAATACCCCAAAACTTTGCATCGTGGAAAATATTTGTATGCTCGAGGCTGAGCGGGGAATGGTTTGCCTCTGCTCCACCAGTGTCTGGGGCTTCAGTGAGAAGAGTCAGCAGTGGAGGGGCCGGCCCAGCCAGCCTTCCTTGGGCATGTCTTTCCACCTCTCTGTGGCTTCTCCGAATGGTCTCTGCTTTGTGGCAGCTTCAGGTAGCCAGACTTACTATGAAAGAGCTCGCGGGGCGGGGCGGGGCGGGGGCGGTGGGCGGGGCGGGGGCGGTGGGCGGGGCGGGGGCGGTGGGCGGGGCGGTGGGCGGGGCGGGGGCGGTGGGCGGCGTGAATCTCCAAAGGGGGAGAGAGAGACATGGACAGACAGATGGCACAGAAATCACACAGTGTCACTCTGACCGCCTTCTGTTAACCAAGGCACATGTCCCCTCTGGTTCATGGGGAGGAAAACAGACCTGCCTGTTGATGGTCACTTGTCATTCCTTGTCCTGTTGTCAGGGGAGCACTTGGGGTGGATATAGTCAGTGAGATTTTCTTCAGAAAATAATCTGCCACACCTTTCCTCCATTTTAAGTATACACTCAGTTTTCCAGGAATGTAACTGATATAAATCTTAAAGCAGGTGTATATCTGTATTTCAGTATTAAAATCAATGAATTAAAAAACTGCTCATAGTGTGATTTTTGCTGTTTCTTATTAAAAAGTGTGATTTTTATGAAAATTTAAAATTCACTTTAGTAGCCTTGCATCAGATATGACAGTTGTTCAAAGTCTTTTGTCTGTTGATAGGTTTTAGAATTTACCTTAAAATCTTAATGTGAGCCAGCATAATTTCTTTCTTAACTCTGTAGACTTTTGCTATTTGTGTTGAGAGATAATAATTACAAGAATATTTACAATATTATGTTTTCAAAATGAACACTTTAAGGAAAGGTTATATTTTGGTTTAAATAAAAATATAGCAGATTCTTAGTAATCCTTGTGATTAGCCAGATTATGGATTCCTTGCTACTTAGGGAATTAAAAAAAAAAACAAAACACCTCCTCATATGATTGAAAAACACCAAACAAATCCTTTTCTCTGTACTCACTTATACACCCCAAAAGAAAGAGTAGATGCACATTGCATTTGGCCTTCTGATTTATATCCTAAAAACACTAAAGCATGCAGTACCAGTGAATGCTGGTAGTTCTGAGTTGTGCAGCCATAAACTTGGTTTTTAATTTTAGTTTACAGTCTGTTAAGCTGGAGCCTAATCTCCTTTGGGCCTGTGGCAGATGATCACTTCCATGATTGATGCAGTCAGAATTAATTAGCCGTAGGCTAGGATGGGAAAGGCTGGATGAGCTACCCTGGAGTAGGCCTGTCTCGAATGGCAGGTGTGTCCTCTGTTGCAATCCTGGAGTGAACACAATGAAAAGAACCCAGGGGATAGGTCAGGGAAGCTATAAGCTTTGGGGAAAAACCAGAGATAAAATAGTAATTAGTGAATGGAGAGGGCGGGTAATTTGCTAAAATGAAGGTCACCCACACATGAATTGATTGATTATTCTCCATATGTAGTCTCTGGGAAATTGAGAAATTTGTTCTTTAATTTTTGTATAAAGTGTTGCTGAATTTGCCAAGGATATATGACAGCTTTGATCGCTAAGTTAGAAATGGTTAGAAATGGTTGACAAGCACATTTAATATAGCTACATTAAGGTTAAGTGCAGTCTAACTCCTTACATTTGCCTTTTTGCTCTAATGCCTTTCAAAGCATGTTTACCCCTGTTATACCACTTCAGCTTCACAATGTCTCTTTCCATATTGTCTTGGTCTGCTTGGGCTGCCATCACGATCTACCACAGACTGGGGGGACTGGGGGATTTGTAAAGAACAGGAATTGATTTCTCAGAGACTAGGTAGTCCGAGTCCAGAGTGGTGATGGCTAGTTCGGTTCCCTGGTGAGGGCTCATTCCTTCCAGTGTTCGTTTCTCCCCACCCCATCCCTCCCTCCCTTTTACATCTTAACTGTCTCAGCTTAGGCACTTAATTTAGAATCTGGTTACCATCCTCATAGAGATTTTAAACTTGGATATAGATATGAGTTAAATAGGGTTTTTCTCTTTTCCGGGAAGTAGCAATAGTGTATTAGTTCTTGTTTAGTTACAGAAGTGCTACTTTTTTTTTTTTTTCTTTTTAAGAAGTGCTACTTTTATAGTTCTTGCATATTCTGCACATTCTCATTTTATTCTTAGAACATACCTTTCCTTTAAAGATCATGTCACTTCCTCCGAAGGGGATGAGGTTCTGAGAACTAATAGGACTCATTTTTTGTTTAATTATTGGAAAATCTCTAAATTTATACAAAACAGTATAATGAGTCCCTGTGTTGACTGTTACCCAACTTCAAATGAGCAGTCTTGTTTCATCTCAACTCACTGTACTTCCCCTCCCTCTCCACTGTGTATTTTGAAATAAATACTGTAGTTTTACATGTAAATATTTTAGTTAAAATGACTTTTGTGGACACAGATAAAGCTATTGACAGAGCCAGAATTTGATGTAGGAGTGTGCCATCATCGAGCGTGACCATTCAGCATGTCATGAAATAGTGACACTGATGTTCACAGGCCACACATTGTTTAAAAAACCCCTAGTTTTAATTTACTTGGACAAGTGGTCTTAATGTAACAGAATAATAAAGGAGCATTATTTCCTCGTCTTATTACCGTACGGTGCCAGTTTTTTCGTTAATTTGTAGTGGTATTTTTGGTGGAGATTGTTTTACCAAGTGCTTGTTTTATTTTTCTCGTGTTTATTACTTCTTTTTCCTTAAGGAAAAAAAAAAAAACACCACCCCACAACAAACTCAGCTGTATTATTTCCCATTAAACTGGGAAGCAAAAAGTTATCAATACCTAGGGATAAAAGCTTAAGTTAATTGACAGCTTGTTTCTGATATTATGAGGATAAAACTGTCTTCTTCTTTGGAATTATTTACCTGGAGAATAGGTTCATGTTCCTCAAAAAGTGTTTTTAGTCTGAAACATCTCCTTGATGATAAAGTATTCTTCCTTCTCTCTCTGGATTGAACCTGCATTTCAGGTTTGGATGAGAGCAAGGAAAGTGCTACTGAGAAGTGTTCTTACTAATGAAAAAAGAAGGAATAGGAAAGATTTAGTCTGTAATTTGTACTCTAGAATATTTGCTGTCTGTTATCTTGAAACTGTATGTGGTTCATTTGAAATACTGTTTCTTGCTTTACTGAGCTATTTTGTAAAATGTTGTGTTCCTATTTTTTCCCTCGGAATACTGTTAAACAGTACTGGAAATTAACGTCAGCATGGCATCTCTGCTTTAACAGGCATCAAGCACGATGGAACCATGTGTGATACCTGCCGCCAGCAGCCGATCATTGGCATTCGGTGGAAGTGTGCGGAGTGTACAAATTATGACTTGTGCACCGTTTGTTATCATGGAGATAAACATCATTTAAGGCATCGCTTTTATAGAATTACCACACCAGGGAGTGAGCGGTATGGGAATCAATTTTTTTTTTTCCAATTGCAATTCTTTGTATCTGTTACATTTTTTGTACCATTCAGCCTTAAACATAGGATTAGGAAATAGCTTCTGACAGCTGGTTTAGTGGGAAGTAGCAGATACCAGGCTAGATGAGGACCAGGGCCACCACATCACGAGAAGAGAGCTAGTGCAGACTAGCTATGTGTGTTTTCCAGGATAATCACATCACGAGAAGAGAGCTAGTGCAGGAGCTGTGTGTGTTTTCCAGGATAATCAGGGCTGTTTGTTCTCTCGTATGGAGACCTGGCCCTGCTCAGTGTTTGGATGTGTGAGGGTGGCCCAAGGAAGGCTGATGGTTTTCTCGTGTGCATTCTGTCCTGTGAACACTAGGTCACAGTTATGGAATCAAGAGACATTTATTCAGACTATAGAGCATTAAGACTGTACTTGGGTAAGTCTGAAGATAAATAGGGCATGTTATTCTTAAGCAGTTTACAGGTTAAGGGATTATTTGTCAGCAGTGATTATCATGTCATGTTTCAGACTGTATATAGAGATACGTAAAAAGTGTCTTAGGACCAAAGAGAGGAGTGTTGAGTGTGAGTCAGTGCAGAGTTTTCGCTCATGGAGTATTCTCAGGGAGCTGTGACTAATGCAGAGAAGCAAGAGTCAAGTCGGTGAAGGGAGGCAACAGGAGTGATAGAAAGATGGATTTTTGGGTCAGACTGTCCTGGTTCAAATCTTGGCCCTGCCATTTGTTAAGTCATTTCCTACATATTATTTAGTTTTGTCTTTTGCTTACAGTTTTTAAAGTTGGAGTGTGGTAAAGACATTCTGAAAATGAATAGAATAATGAGATGAAGTAGAATTTAAAAATCCCAATTCTTTTTGATTTTTTAGGAATGAGAAGGCTGTAGGAAAATAAGGGATGGAAGGCCTTGGAGAATCATGCTAGTCTAGGTAGCTGGATGTAGCATCTTTTTCAAGGTCCGTAGTCTTTTGTAGGTATATACTGCTTTAGAGACAGTTTTGTGTAGGTCAGATCCAGTCCACAGGTGTATTTTGCTTGACTTGCTCTCAATTTTTGAACAGTTGCTTACCTTGTAAAACTTGTGAGAGGTGAATTTCTGTGAAAGGTGATTTCACAGAAAGATCAAGTTTTTGAATTCTAACTCCCCCCCGCGCCCCCACCCAGGCTGTCAACACAGGGCCTGCGTTTGTTCCTGGCAGTGGTTGGCTGAAGCCCAGGAGCATCTGCCCCTTTGGACAAACCGTCCTCTGGAGTTCACCAAAGTCCCTACCACTCCTTATTGTCTTCCTCTGCCCAAGGTCAAGTGCCAGTTGTCATTTGTCATGGCTGCGGTGCTCTCTCTCAGGCCCTCGTTTGTAGTATGTGCCTGGCAGTTGTAGGGTTTTGTATATGCCATCTCTAAAGTAGTGAAGAGCTGTAGTGATGCCCTGCAGTGGTTAGACTGGATTCATGTGTTGATTCCATTCCTGTGTAACTTTTGTGACCTTGGGCAAGTTATTGATGCTTACCTCTTTGGGACTTAGTTTCCTCATTTGTAAAATGAGCAATGTAATAGATAGTACCCTTTATCTTAAGGCGGGTAACAGAGTTTATATCTCTAAGTATTTTTATGTATAGGAAAAGCTAAGTGAATATAAAGTGTTGTTATTATTCCAACTACTAATGTCTTCATCAGCGTAACTTAGGGAATGAGGAAAGTGTTCCTGTTACTTGCTGTTATGGTGTTAACCAGAGCAAAGAAAAATCTTTTATACTTTCAAAATAACCTTTTATATAGTCTTTATTTTAAAAAATAAATTGCCACCCATTACCAATTTTATTTTTACATAAATTTGAAAATAGATAATCTTCTTTTAGGGTTCTGTTAGAGTCTCGTAGAAAATCGAAGAAGATCACGGCCCGAGGGATCTTTGCAGGTGCCAGAGTGGTACGAGGAGTGGACTGGCAGTGGGAAGATCAGGATGGAGGAAATGGACGCAGGGGAAAGGTAAAGGTTGTTTATGATCCATCATGTTGTTCTCGAATACTGTATATTCAGATAATGTTAAAATTACTGTAATTGAATTTCATGGCCCATTTTCTTTAAGGCCAATAGCAGTTTCTTAAACTTTCATTTTTCTTTCCCCTGGGAAGAAAAATGATTGTTCCTCTCTGCTGTACACATTAGTGTTCAGCGAGAAGATTGGTGGTTGGGTTTTTCTTTTCCACCTTTAGGCTTCGCTTTACCATTTTGTTGCTCAGAATGCCTTTCTGGACATCCTCTTTGGGCCAGTCCTTCTTAAGCAGTATCTCATGTTCTTGGCTTTCTTGTTATTAACATTTCATCTGAATTTACTTGCTTTATGTTCCATTCCCTCAAACGTGTGTTTCTGAGGGATCATAGGCAGAGTGGTCTGGGGATCAATTACAGCAGTTACTCTGAAGGGAATTTTGTAGTCTCTTTAATGGGGTGGGATAACCAGAGATATCAGGGTAAGTGAGTTGTTGGTTTTGCTTATTTTGGATTTCATGTTGCTTCTGCTGGTGATGCAGTCGTTGATTCAGTCAACAAATCCTGAATGTTTGTTCTGGGTATTTTGCTCAGTGAACTGAATGTGTATTCAAATCCTGAGTGTGTGTTCTGGGTGTTTAGCTCAGTGTACTGAGTGTATATTCAAATCCTGAGTGTGTGTTCTGGGTGTTTAGCTCAGTGTACTGAGTGTATATTCAAATCCTGAGTGTGTGTTCTGGGTGTTTTGCTCAATGTACTGAGTGTATATTCAAATCCTGAGTGTGTGTTCTGGGTGTTTAGCTCAGTGTACTGAGTGTGTATTCAAATGCTGAGTGTGTGTTCTGGGGTGTTTTGCTCGGTGTACTGAGTGTATATGCAAGTCCTAAGTGTGTGTTCTGGGTGCTTTGCTTGGTGTACTGAAATTAACAGTATTTCCCTTTGAGACTTCAGCTTCAGTCCCTGTTCCACTGTTACCTTCTGTAAAATATTGTTCTTAGGATTAAGGAATGATGACTTTAAAGTCTGTGTCTTCTGAGGAACTCCTCCTAGGAACTTGAAGGCCTCTTGTACTACTTCGTGCTGTATAGATTCTTTTGAATTTAAGATTTTTAAACATTTGTCAAATAAGATGTTTTCCAAATTCAGAGTATTGCTGTATTGATTTCATTTTTAAATGATAAGGTCTAATGTTTAATGTTTGAAAGTCAGACAAATATTTTAGTCTTTATCTTTTAAGTACTTTGATTTTTATTAAGGAAGCAATGCTTTTTAAGAAAAACTTTAGTAAATATTTACTGACCACTTAGGTGCAGGATTCTGTTCCAGACGTGAGGGTTGTAGGAATAAACAGAAAAGGCAAAGCTCCTATTCTTCGGAGACCTGTGTTCTCATTAGAGGAGATGGAGAACCAGAAATCCGAATCTAAGTTCTGTGACCAGCAGCATTAGTGTCACCTGACAGCTTGTTAGAAGTATGCTAGGTAATAGTCACCTTCCTCCTAGACTTTCTAATTTAGAATCTTCACGTTAATAAGATGCCTAAGTCACTCAGGTGCACATTACAGTTTGAGAAGCATGCTTCTTTCTTTTTTATTATTTAAACTTTTTGTTTTGTATTGGAGTATATATAGCCAGTTAACAATGTTGTGAAAGTTTCAGGTGGATGGCAAAGGGACTCAGTTACATGTATACATGTATCCATTCTCCCCCAAATTCTCTTCCCATCCAGGCTGCCACTTAACATTGAGCAGAGTTCCCTGTGCTATGCTATACAGCAGGTCCTTGTTGGTTATCTGAAATACAGCAGAGTGTACATGTCCATCCCAAACTCCCTAACTATCCCTCAGCTCCCCTCCCCACCCCTACCCTGGGCAACCATAAGGAGAAGCATGTTACCAGAAGCAAAACTAGACCGCAGACCAGTGTGAGTTTGGGGAAGGCACCGTCTCTGGCTGAATGGAGTGCTGTGGGGGCACGCTTGGCAAGCCAGTGGCAGAGCAGGGGCAGTCTTGTCCCAGTGCAGAGGGTCTTGGTGAGTGGAACTCAGCCTGGATGTCACCCTCTGCTTTCCTCTTTGGCAAGGCCCTTTGTGCAGTAAACAGCTTCTGCAATCATTTACAGCAATCCTGTGTCACATGGGGTGTGTAAAACATACGTTGAAGCTTGAAGAATAGTAGTGAAATTTTAAAAAGTAAATTTTATTCCTACTCTACGGCTTAGAAAAGAGTGTTATGAATACCTTTAAAAGCCTTCTGTTTACTCTTTCCCAGCTGCAAGCCTTGCAAGGTAACTAATTCTTCCTGTCATTATTCCCTTGTTTGTCTTTATTATTGTATGACTTAGTGCTCTGTATTACAACATTTAGGATTTAATTTTTTGAGAAACCAAGTAGCAAGCAGAAACCTAGCCTTTGTAAAGACAGAGCAGAACTGTGCTTTTAGACGAAGGCTTCTAGGGAGAAGATAAACTGAATTCAGTCTCTGGATAACGACATCCCTGGGAGCTCGTAAGAGTCTTTCTGGGGTAGTCAGTAGCCGTGGTCACTAGTGGGTCCTGGAAACACGGGGCTCAGCGTGGGCAGGACACCAGGGAGGGCAGAAGTATGGACCACGTGCTGTACGCTGGACAGGAATGGAGTCAGAGCGCGTGTGTTGTTTGCTTCCAAACTTACCATGCTGCACCTCAAAGTTTTAGAAATAAGGCAAAGCAGAGTATTCTATGGAGTGGGCTGGTTTAGGGGGCAGGGAATGGGGGTGCAGGGGAGAGTGGGAACCTCATCATTACATAGGCCAGTAAGCCAAGTTCAGTTGAGAATTTGGGTCTGGCTCACTCAGGCAGTGTGTCCTTGGGTCGATAAAGCGATATGATGGCAGTGGACATCTTGGTATTGAAAGCCTTCAGCACGTCTGGCCTGTGAGTCATGTGGCTGCAGTCGGGTTGCCCTTGACACCTGGTAGCCAGCAGGCATCTTGGCAGCCCCCTCTGATGGATGCCTTTGTCTCTTTCCTGGCTGGATCTTGTGTTTTCTGTATCCTATTACATCATCTTCCTTAGTTACTCTTCCTTTTGACGGAGTACACGTCCTAGTAATGTTTTTTGAAAGAGTACATGAGAAGTAAGTTTTTTAATACTTTTATTCTAAAAAGTGTTTTAGCTTTATATTCTTCCTCACACTTAATTATGTGGTCAGAGGGTTAAAAAAACTTTTTTTCATCACCTTTTCAAAAGCAGTTGCTGCTAAAGCCTGAAGCCACGTAAATGGTACTTCCTGGGATTTGTATTATATCGACACTTCTTAGGGGGAATGCAAAGTAGCAACTTTGAAGCTTTGAGTCATCAGTATTACATTTTTGGTTTGTTATGATTTAATGCTTGTTACATTTTAGGAACAAAAAGAAAAATAAATGAAACCATTTTGCACATATGACTCTGAGTGAGGGAACTTAATGTAATAGGAAGTCTTCAAGGTAACATTATTTAAGCACATGTTTGAAATGAAATACAATTTTTGTCTGACTCTGACTGTGTGTGTGAATGAATAACGTTTTTAATTTCCCCTTTTCCTTCATGGCTGGCTTCTCTCTCCCAGTCCTCTGGTGTAACCCACATGAAGGTGGTAGTGTATTCTTATCTTTTTTACCTTGAGGTTCAAGATTCCCCATTCTCATTACTATGTGTTCTCAACTGTATGGTTAGTTGGAGCCATTTTAAGGGATGGATTCCAAATTGGGCTGATATTGTGTTAATACTGACACCGGCTATGGCCTGTCACATGCCTGCATGTACCGTGGTTTTTTGCATGTGACAACAGTGTTAACACACAAATAAGCAGAGCAAGTGCAGGCTTTGACAGACATGATGTAAGGATATCACAGAAATGTGTAATATGGTCTTAACTACCTATGTTAGTATTTCAAGACTGTTTTCATTTTACACATGCTTTAAATATGTGTTAATTGCCTCATACACATACACTAGATATATTTCCTTCTTTTTATTTTATTTTATTTTATTTTTAGTTCTACCACTTTATTGCTACCAACCCATCTCCCTCCACCCTCGTGCACACATGCTCAGTCATGTAACCCCATGGACTTCAGCCTGCCAGGCTCCTCTGTCCATGGACTTTTCCAGGCAAGAATACTGGAGTGGGTTGCCATTTCCTTCTCCTATTTCCTTCTTTTTAAAAAACTTTATTATGGAAAATTTCAAACATACACCAGAAAGCATAATATAACAAATCCCCGTGCACCCAACATCCAACTTCAGACTTTATCAGTGTTTTAAAAACTGCCATTTATTTGTTGAAGAAATCAAGTTCTTTGTATTTTTCTGATCGATTCTTTATGGTATTCTTTAACGTGTTCTTCTAACTGTTGTATTTCTTATAAACTTATTGTTAGATGTAGAGAAATGAGTAGATTCGGGTTCAAGTTTATTTTGGCAAGAGTACCTCATTACTGGTGTGTGTACTTAGATTGCACATAAAGGAGGCATGTAAAGTCTTGATTATTCTACTATTAGTGGTGTTAAGATTGATCAGTGCAGATATTGTCGGTTTGATCTTTACAGAATTTCTCAGCAACCTTCTACCAAATGTTTTAGTAGCCATTCCACACGTATTTATTAATCAGAATCGAAAGTAAGAAATTAATGTAGTTATTTTCTTATGCTTTCCACTTTATTTCCTACTCGACAAACTGAATCACATTAACAAATGAAGTGATTTCATTTAGTGTTTCACAGTTTGAGTAATGAACTTGCTTATATTCCAAGTAATTTGAAATTTAGGATGAATTCGATTTAAGCAAAATTTGTAGTCTTTGTTTTTTAGTTGATTGAATGCTTTTTTGTCCCTCTCATAAAAACACAGGCTTATTTAATCTAGTACTGCATTTTTAAAAATAAATGAAATAGAATCTGACTGTATTATAATCAAAGTGATTTTTCCTTTCTACAAATTGCATGTTTCACTTTAGAATGTTAGAAACTCTTGCTTTTGAAGATTATACAGTGGTTAGTTGCGAAAATCATAAAACACAGCCTGGCAGCAATGGACTCCGCAGTCGGGATGGCAGTTACTTCTATTAGGAGGCAGGAGGGTGGGGTTGATGAGAGGCATGCAGGGGACTTTAAAAGTACTGGTAATTTTCTTTTTCTTAATCTAATGTTCATTTCATTTTTTAATTATTTTTTAAAGTTTGTGTTATATTTTTATAACATAATTTATTTTAAAATTAGAAAGAATAAACTCATTTACTAATGCTTTGAAATATTATTCAAGTATTTAATTAAATCCTAAGCATAAAAACTTTTTATCTCACAAAAGCACTGTAAACTACATGGCTTGCAAAATTGTTTCTTTAGCACAGGATGAAAATGAAGCAGTCATTATGTAAAATATGTAGCTTGCGAAACTGTTTCTTTAGCACAGGGTGGAAATGAAGTGGTCATTATGTATCTTATTTGAAATAGTAGTCTGTTTTTAAGGGCATACCTTAAAGGTTATGTTTAGTATCAGCCTGGCATTCTGAGAAACTATGACGGGTGGTTGGTAAGTGCCAAGTTGGAGAAGAGTCCTGAGTTGCACATGTACAGCCTCCCAGCCTGGGCTGTAGACTGGTTCACTTGAGAATCCCCAAGTTCAGTGCTCACTCTGTGTCATTTTTGTGTAGCTGATTCTTGGCCCTAAATCAATAGCAACTCTAGTTTTTTTGTTTTTTGTTTTTTAAATATTGACTGCTCTAACGAATCCGTCTTGCGGCATGTGGGGCCTGGAGGTAGTGTCTGGGTTTCCATTGTAGTCGTGGCATTTTAGCTTGGATGGCCTGCTTTTCAGGGCAGCTGAGGGGCACTGCTGGAGGACAGATCTCTCAGGCCCTCTTTAAACTTGGCCTTTGAGCCTGTGCTCATCCCGTTTCAGCTGACCAGAGAGCTGAGTTATCTTGAATTGTTCTGGGTATTTGGTCAAAGATTTTAAATTTTGTATCAAAAAATAGGTTTGAAAGGATACACTGCTGTTAGTAGGAACCCTTTAAGAGTAAAGATTTAAAATTTTGAATTACGTATTTGCTGATAATCCATCATCACTGTAATCACTAAGCCTCTCAATTTAAAATTTCTGCAGTAGTTTTAGGGACTTCCCTGGTGGTCCAGTAGTTAGGACTCCATGCTCTCTCTCACTGCTGTGGCCCCAGGTTCAATTCCTGGTCCAGTAAACTGAGATACTGTAAGCCATGCCATGTGGCCAAAAACAAATAAATAAAATTTCTACAGTGCTGTTAGAAATAACCTTATAATATTCTGGAAAAGTATCTCTAATTCAATTATATGTTAGAAGTGATATATATTTGGCAAGTAAGTGTTTTTCATGATCCTGTTACACAAGATTGTAACTGAGGTAATTTTAAAGATTTAAATATAATTAAAAGAATCAGCCTTTCCTCTCTTCTTAAAGATTTTTTTTCCCTCAAAAATTTCCCTTAGGTAACAGAGATCCAGGACTGGAGTGCATCAAGCCCGCATAGCGCAGCCTACGTTCTCTGGGATAATGGTGCTAAGAACCTGTACAGAGTTGGCTTTGAGGGCATGGTAAGTGCAAGAACCATAGAAGATGAAAATATTGGGTGGGTGAAAGAAAGGAAATTAAAAATAGCCCTTATTGTAATCTTTCATTTTTTCTTGTGTCATTTCCTTTTGTCATAATGTCATCTGAATCATGAGTAGGCAGTAGGAAGGAACATCTGTAAAGTGAGAATTGAATATAATAGGTGTTAAGATTATTTTTAAGGTGTTTTTTCCTTGTATTTTTAAAGTGTACTGTTGATAATTGAAAATGACTGACCTAGAAACACTGTGAATTACTCAAGTGCTAAAGGAGTAGTATTTATATATAGGTTGATTCCCATTCTTTTTTGATGGCTGGGTAGCACTCCTTGTATGATTATGCCATTGTTTATGAAATTTCTGTTGATGGGTGTCTGGGTTGGCTTTTTGTTTTTGTTTTTCATTGTTGCAAGCACTGTTTCAGTGACATACATCCTTGTGCATATGTCTTTGTACATTTATGAGTATATTTTCTTAAGATAGATTCCTAGAAGTGGAATTGCTAGGTTAAAGTATCACATTAAAACAGTTTGACCCATGACTCTTTGGCTAGGATTGAACTAAATGTGAACTCCAGTGGCAAAGGAGGCTGTAACAGAGAGTTGGATTGTGTGTATGTGTGTAAAGGAGCTCATTTTCTTAATACAGTAAGTGTATATTGGTCACTTTATACATCTATATATGTGTATATATATGGTACTGTTAGGCACTTTCAGGTAATCTAGTTCTGAATTTTCATAGTCACCCTCAAAGTTTCTCATCTAACTTCACGTTTTCTGTACTTTTCGTTATACCACAACTGCTTCCCCATTCAAATAGATACTTAAGTAATTTCTTATTAAAGCTAAGTGGGAAGGAACTTCAGTTAACTAAATTATGGTCAAATAAGGACTAAAAGTGATATAAATAGGAAATTATATGGACACAGAATCAAAAGACTGGATTTGGTACTTTCTTTTTCTCCCTTCTGACTAGTTTTGGATAATTTCCTTTATTAAATGAATCAATGCCTACCTTGTATGTTTGATAAAATTGGTTAGAAAGATCAAATGAGATGACCTCTTTTTTGGTAAAAGTATCTTTTAAATGGAATGTATTATGTACTTTTTAAATACAAGATTTTTGTTGTAGTTCTTTTTTTCCAGCATGTGTTTTTGAAAATATTTCAGTGGTAAAGATCCAGACATTTTAATTTTGAACTATAAAAGAAAGCTTAAAGTATGACATATCTGAAGATCAAGTTTATAGTTTTTGATGGATGTTTTTGAAAGCAGTGTTTAGTGTGATTATTAACCCAGAGCTACTTCTGTTGAGGATAATGTTCTGAGTGAACATTTTTGCCTATTTTAGGTATTGAGCTATACTTGGAGCTTTTAAGGGTGATTCTTTTGGTTTCTTTTTTTGTAGTCTGATCTGAAGTGTGTCCAGGATGCCAAAGGAGGTTCTTTCTACAGAGATCATTGTCCTGTGCTAGGTAAGTTAGCAGACAAGAAAATTTCTGAATAACGGGTCTGAGTTCATGGAATCAGAAAAGCGTTTCAACTGGGCTTTACGAAAATTAGTTACCATTAAAGATTTTTAAAGGCATGCTCTTGGTTGTGTTTGGTTTTAAAAGCATTTGTTCTTTTTTAATGATTCATTTAGTCTCTGAAAGAGTTATCATGTCTTGCTAAATTGATACATCATTTATAGGGCATACCAATACTGTGTGAAACTTTTTTGTTTTAATCATGAACTTGTTGAAAAATTTTGTGTTGTATTACCAATGTTATATATCTTATACTGCTGAGAATGAGACTGAACAATTTATTTATAAATTCCTTTGAAAATATAACATTAGCTCCAAGATTAAGATAATATGATAAATATAAATTAACGTATGATTAAAATAAAGAACAAGAAAACCAAAACTACTTTCATTTTATAGATTCTTCATTGTTGCTACAATGGACATTTGCCACATTCTTCAGATTAAGCCTTTAGGCTCTTCTGATTTAGCTGTTCTCGTGTGAACTCTGTGTTTCTCTTTTCAAATCATTTGTTTTCCCTTACTGCCCCAAAGTGCTGTTTTCTTGCAGCATACTCTAATTTTTTAGAAAAAAGGAGAATATGGAAGAAAATCTTACGGTTTTGATGAGAGATGAGATCATCTCTCTTGCATTCAGAAACATTCTTCTTTTGTATTTGGACTTTACAAGAAAATTGTGGAATCAACGTAGACATTTAGGATCTCTCAGCATAGTGTTTGATGATCATGCCTCCTCTGTCCCAGAAATAGCTTTGAAAATAATCTTGGAAATGGGCTTTTAAAATATTTAAAAATGCTATTAAGGCAAAAATCACAAAAACCATTTGGTAAATAATAATAGTAAGCACCTCAGAGATAGCAAAATTCCAGGAGTCTCTTTCGTATTCTTTAGTTAGCTATCCTGACTCTTCAACAAGCCGTCCAGGCAGAAAGGCGAGTTACCAACGCCCAGAGCTTCGTGTTTCGATAGTTAGTGCCTTGTCATCTATAGATTCTGCTCCTCTTCAGTCATTGTTATAAATCATTACTTTATTTCTGCTTTTGAGTCTGTTTTCTTTTCTTTCTTTTTTAAAGCTGTATAATTCTAGATTTTTATACTCACATTTTATTCTCAAACCATTTTAAGACTAGATAGTAACTGAAACTCAACTGTCTGGGGCTTTTTAAAAAAAATTAGAGCAGTGCAGTTGCCTGTTGTTGCTGTGGTTTTCCTCGTCCTTGGTCACCTCCCTCTGCAATTACAGGTGAGCAGAATGGCAACAGGAATCCTGGTGGACTGCAGATTGGGGACCTGGTCAACATAGATCTTGACCTTGAAATTGTACAGTCTTTGCAGCACGGTCATGGCGGATGGACTGATGGCATGTTTGAGACCTTGACTACAACTGGAACAGTTTGTGGAATTGATGAAGATCATGACATTGTAGTACAGTATCCAAGCGGCAATAGGTTGGTTCTATTTCTTAATTTTCAGTAATAGCAAGTGAAATTTGTCTACAGAGGAACTCTGAGCCTTACAAAAAGCAAATAATGTGACATAACAAAGACTTCTTACAGCTGACTCTTCAGTAGTAGAAGAAAATCCAGAATACCTTAGTAAAGTGGAAGGAAGCAAGTAAGAACTCTCTGTGTGTGTGTGTATTTATGAGTCAATGCTCTGTGCACTTTTTTCTCCCTTTAGTGAGCAGAATACATTGTATCAGTATTGGGTCCAAGTGTAGCTAACAAGTTGTCTGTTCCTGGTGGACTGTATCAGTCTACCCTGAATGAACAGGGTAATAGCAGTGAACTCCTCTGGTCCCTGTCTCCTGTTGTCTCATGGTGACACAGCTCTCCTTTGCCACACGCTCATCGGTATCAGCAACACAGCACTGTGTGCATTTAGTCATTTCTGTAACCTTCCATACACACCATCCTTCCATGCACACTCCATCCTTCCATGCTCCTTGTCTTCCTCTTCTCTGGATTACTCCTCTGCCTCCTGTAAATACTGAATATGTGCTTGCCTCCTCTCTCCAGCTACCCTCCCTGGTACATGCATACAATATTTGTCTGTTTAAGCCTCCTATTATCCACTAAAACGGTTATTTATTTGATCGCTGGGTTTCAAGTTTCTTGGAGACTGGGCCTGTGCCTTTTATTTGTTTATCCCTAGGGGCCAAAATGTATCCAATTTGCTAATATGTTTATAGTATTTTAGAGAAAAAACAATAGTTAATTGTCAAATCTTTATTACTGCCATGTACTTAAAGAAACTAACTCTCCCAAATTTCTTTAGGGGAGGGATTATATATAGAATAAGAAAAATAAACATTAAATTGCTAGCCAAAGTATAAATTAACTCTAATTGTTTTCAGATCTGGAGAATATATGTGACCATATCAAGAGATGCACAAAAAACATTTGACAAAATCCAATATCCTTCATGGTAAAAATACTAAATAAACTAAGAACAGAAGGGGAACTTCTTCAGCCTGATAAAGGGCATCTATGAAATCCTACAGTGAGCAGCGTCCTCAGTGGTGAAAGACTGAATGCTTTCTCCTTTAAGATCAGCAACAAAACCAGGATGTCTGCTCTCCATGCTTTTATTCCATCTTGTCCTAGAGGGTCAAGCTGTGGCGGTTAGGCAAGAAAAAGAAATAAGAGGGAGAAGTAAGAGAATGGAACAAGTTAAACCATCTCTGTTCACATGTGATGTGATCTTGTGCATAGAAAAATCTAGGAATCAACAAAAAAAACTGTTAGAAGTAATAAATGAATTCAGCATAGTCATGGGATATAATATTAATATAGAAAAATAATATAAAAAGTGTAACTCTCTATACTGCAATGAACAACCTGAAAATGAAAATAATAAAGCAATTCTGTTTATAATAGCATCAAAGAATAAAATACTTAATGTTAAATTTAGCCCAATAAGTACAAGGCGTATACACTGAAGACTAAAACATTATTAAGGAAATTAAAGATGACCTAAATAAATGGAAAGATGTTTCATGTTTATGGATCAGAAGATCTAATATTGTGTAGCTGGTGCATTAGTTTCCTAGAATTGCCACAACAAATTAGCACAGAGTGGCTTCACAGCAGAAGTTTCTTCTTTGACAGTCCTGGAGGCTCACAGCCAGGCTGCTGGCAAGCCTGGTCCCTTCTGCGGACTCGGAGGAGGGTCTGCGCCGCGCCTCTTTCCTGGCGCCGACGGCTGCTGTAGTCCTTCGTGTGCCTTGGCCGGCTGGCGCATCACTTGTTTCTTTGTCTCCTTCTTCACTTGGCCTTGTCCCCAGCGAGTCTGTGTGTCCCTGTGTCTTCACATGACCACCTCCTCCTCCTTTTTTGGGGTGACGCACACATTTTATTTTTAAATTCATTCAAATTAATCTCTGGTTAGTCAAGTTCAGTATCAGAGATTATCTGATACCGAGAGCCACATAAACTATCCTCTGGCCCACTATTTTCTTTTCATCAAGCCAGCACTTGTAGCTTAGCCCTCCATGAGGAAAGAACCCTAAGGAGGCGTAGAAGAACATTAATTGAGCTCATGGAAATTCTAAAATCTTTTACATAGAAAATGATGAAAAGATGGTTGTATATGACCTTTTAAGGACACCAGTCATTGGATTTAGGGCCCATGCTAATTATTCATGACCTTATTTTGACTTGATCATATCTGCAAAGACTCTGTTTCTAAATAAGGTCACATTCAGGTATTGGGGATTAACATTTCAGCATATGTTTTTGGAGGAAATAATTCATCATTTAACATATGATAGTATTCCTCAAATTAATCAACAGATATATACAATCCCTATTAAAATCCTGTTGCCTTTCTTTTACAGAAATTGGCATACTGATCCTAAAACTCATGTGGAAACTGAAGGGACCCAGAATAGCCAAAACAGTTTGAAAATGAACAGCAAAGTTGGAGGACTCCCTAATTTGAAAATTTACTACACAGCTACAGTAATCAAGACAGTCTATTACTGACTTAAAAATGGACATGTAGATTCAGTTCAGTTCAGTTCATTCACTCAGTCGTGTCCGACTCTTTGCAACCCCATGAACTGCAGCACGCCAGGCCCCCGTGTCCATCACCAACTCCCGGAGTTCACCCAAACCAATGTTCTTTGAGTCGGTGATGCCATCCAACCATCTCATCCTCTGTTGTCCCCTTCTCCTCCTGCCCTCAATCTTTCCCAGCATCAGAGTCTTTTCAAATGAGTCAGTTCTTCACATCAGGTGGCCAAAGTATTGGAGTTTCAGCTTCAAAATCAGTCCTACCAATGAACACCCAGGACTGATCTTTAGTGTGGACTGATTGGATCTCCTTGCAGTCCAAGGGACTCTCAAGAGTCTTCTCCAACACCACAGTTCAAAAGCATCAATTTTTCAGCACTCAACATTCTTCACAGGGCAACTCTCACATCCATACATGACCACTGGAAAAACCATAGCCTTGACCAGACGGACTTTTGTTGACAAAGTAATGTCTCTGCTTTCTAGGTTGCTGTCTAGGTTGGTCATAACTTTCCTTCCAAGAAGTAAGTGTCTTTTAATTTCATGGCTACAATCACCATCTGCAGTGATTTTGGAACCCAGAAAAATAAAGTCAGGCACTGTTTCCACTGTTTCCGCATCTATTTGCCATGAAGTGATGGGACTGGATGCCATGATCTTAGTTTTCTGAATGTTGAGCTTTAAGCCAACTTTTTCAGTCTCCTCCTTCACCTTCATCAAGAGGCTCTTTAGTTCTTCACTTTCTACCATAAGGGTGGTGTCATCTGCATATCTGAGGTTATTGATGTTTCTCCTGGCAACCTTGATTCCAGCTTGTGCTTCCTCCAGCCCAGCATTTCTCATGATGTATTCTGCATATAAGTTAAATAAGCAGGGTGACAATATACAGCCTTGATGTACTCCTTTTCTTATTTGGAACCAGTCTGTTGTTTCATGTCCAGTTCTAACTGTTGCTTCCTGACCTACATACAGGTTTCTCAAGAGGCAAATCAGGTGGTCTGGTATTCCCATCTCGCACAATTTTCCACAGTTTATTGTGATCCACACAGTCAAAGGCTTTGGCATAGTCAATAAAGCAGAAATAGATGTTTTTCTGGAACTCTCTTGCTTTTTCAATGATACCGGGGATGTTGGCAATTTGATCTCTGGTTCCTCTGCCTTTTCTAAAACCAGCTTGTAGATTGATTGAGTAGAATTGAGAGTCCAGAAATAAGCCCTTGCATTTAAAGTCAGTTAATTTTTTATAAGTGTTCAGCACAGTTCAGTGGGGGAAACAATAGTCTTTTCAACAAATGGTGCTGACAGTATTTACAAATATTCAATTATTACAATCTTCATCTAATTTTGTGTTAACTAATGTTTTTGTCAATTATGCAATAATTAAAAAATAAAACTGCAGTTAAAGAAAACACCCAAACCAAATCATGCTGCGTCAGTTGTATATTGGCATGCAATAGAATGAAATTGGACCCCTAATTTACACCATGTATAAATATTAAGTCGGAATGAATCACAGACCTAAATGCAAGAGGTAAAACTGGAAAACTCTTAGAACAAAACATAGTTGTACATCTTCATGACCTTGGATTAAACTGTGGTTTCTTAGATATGACCTCCAGGGTAGAAGCAACCAAAGAAAAAGTGAATAAGTTATACTTCATCAAAATTAAAACTTTAATATTTCTAAGGGGGCTGTCAAAACGGTGAAGAGACAACCTGTGGGATGGGAGAAAATATTTGCAAATCGTATGTTTGATTAGGGACTTGTGTGTAGAATACACTGTAAAGAACTCTTAAAATTCAACAATAAAAGGTAAATAACCTAGTTGAAAATGGACAAAAGATTTAAATAGACATTTTTTAACAGAAGATATTAATATTGTTCAGTTGTATCCAACTTTTGCGACCCCATAGACTGAAGCCCACCAGGCTCCTCTGTCCATGGAATTTTCCAGGCAAGAATACGGGAATGGGTTGCTATTTCCTTCTCCAGGAGATCTTCCCAACCCAGGGATTGAACCCTGGCCTCCTGCATTGCAGGCAAATTCGTTACCATCTGAGCTACGAGGGAAGCTTCTCACAGAAGGTACAGAAATGGTCAGTGAATGCATTGCATTAGTCTGCTAGGGTTTCCTTAACAAAATATCACAGGCTGGTGGCTTAATCAATAGACATTTCTTTATTTATTCTTTTTTTTTACTGTTCTGGAGGCTAGAAGTCCAAGATCAGGGTGCCATCAGGGTAGGTTTCTGGTGAGACCTCTTCTGGGCTTGGAGAGGACTGCTTTCTCATTGTCCTCACGTGGCACCTGGCCTTTATGAGATCATTCAGCCTTACTTTTCTCCCTAAAGGCCCCGTCTCCAATACACTGACATCAGAGCCATAGAGCTTTACCATGTGAACTCTGGAGGGAGTCAGTCCATTCTGTTTCACCCCTGAGGAGATGCAGGACATTGTTAGTTACTAAGGAAATTCAATTCACAGCCACAATGAAATACCACTTCACATACTAGAATGGCTAGAACAGAAAGGTAGGATAATTACAAGTGTTGCTGAGGGCATAGAGAAATTGGAACGAAACCCTCCTACATTAACGATAAGTAGGTGAAGTGGTCTAAATGCTTTGGAAAACAGTAGTTTCTCAAAATGTTAAATATAGAGTTGACGTATGACCCAGCATGTCCACTTCCAGGTTTATAGCCAAGAAAATTACAATGTGCCCACACCAAAATCTGTACATGAATGTTTGTAGAAGCATTATTCATAACAGCCAATATGTGGAAATAAGCCAAATGTGTATTGACTCCTGAATGGATAAGCAAGTTGTGGTATATCCATCCAATGGAACATTTTATTTGGCTATAAAAATGGATGGAGTACTGACATATGCTGCAACATAGATAAATCTTGAAAAAATTTCTTGAGTGAAAGAAGCCTGTCACAAAACGTCACATACTATCTGATTTTATTTATAGAAAATGTCTAGAATAAGGAAATCCATAGAAACAGAAAGTGTATTACTGGTTGTTAGAGGCTGGGAAGAGAGAGTTGATTTCACAGTCACTGCTGATTGTCATGGGGGTATCTTTTTGTGATGATGAAAATGAAATTATTATAGTGGTGATTGGTTATATAACTGAATATTCTAAAACCACTGATTTATACACATTAAATGAGTGAATTGTATGTGAATTACATCTTAAGAAGGGAAAAAATCTTAAATTCAGAATAGCACGTATTAACATATGTTGTCTTAAATGGCCTCTTATTTGGAAATGGTAAATTAACACAGTTTAGAATTGTTACTTGCAGAATTCCTCCTTGGTCCAAATTCTCTTGGGTACTAGTGTTATTAGTAACATAACACTTGACTTTTAGAAAAAAAAATTTTATTCTTTATTTAAGAACAGTTTATTAAGTACTTATCCTGTATTAGGGCCCGTGATTAGTTTTAGAATTAGACAGTTAAGACATGGTCCTCTACTTTGAAGAAGTTTCCCTTTAAATTTGGATAGATAAAGTCAGAAATAGCTGTATTGCAATGTTGTAAGTAGTTGTGAGAAGTGAATATTCAGGCTGTTCTGAAGGTACAAAAGAAGAGTGATCATTTCAGCTGGGCAAATTAACTCTCTGTTACAACCATCACTCAGCATATTAATAGAAGATCTGCATTCCATATACAATGGAATATTAACCGTTGTGTGGAGGGGTGCAGAATGGTGATCAAGGTGTGTTTGTGTGCAGTGAAACTTTCACTTTACATGTTTTTGAAATGTTTTAATCTTTAACAACGAGTGTGTATTACTTTTATAACAATTTTTAAAGCATGCAAGCGATAATCTAGACAAAAGTGTATCGTACCAGTATGGTGAGATTATGACTCTTCTCTCAAATTTGTGTAATAAAATTCTAAAAAGAAATACAGATCATTGAGGATGTAATCGTAAAGGATTGCTTTACACTTTGGATGTGTTATATTGCTTTTCTCCCTCCAGTGGTTAACTATGAATGTTGTGCTGAAGTTAAGTAAACTTAGCGACTTTGAATTTGGTTTGGTTTTTAGGTGGACCTTCAACCCTGCTGTTCTTACTAAAGCAAACATTGTCCGAAGTGGGGATGCGGCGCAGGGCGCAGAGGGAGGCACCTCTCAGTTTCAAGTGGGTGATCTTGTACAAGTTTGTTATGATCTGGAGAGAATTAAACTTCTACAGAGAGGACATGGAGAATGGGCAGAAGCTATGCTCCCAGTAAGTATATATAAAGTCCTTTGGGAGTCGGAACTATAGCTTGCTTACGTGGTTTTGAAAAGCTTTGATGAGTTTAATTTTAGAAACTATAAATTAGCTTAATCCTTTGAGAATTGTACTCTACACTGGCAGTTTAGCATCTGTATGCCTTTTATTTTCTAAATTTACTTCAGTTAGAGTAACTTTGTTGTTGTTTAGTTTTTTTTTAAAATTTTTTTATTGAAGAATGATTGCTTCATAGAATTTTGTTGTTTTCTGTCAAACCTCAACATGAATTGGCCATAGGTGCACATATATCTCCTCCCTTTTGAACCTTCCCTCCCATCTCCCGCCCCATCCTACCCTCTAGATTGATACAGGGCCCCCTGCTTGAGTTTCCTGAGCCATACAGCAAACTCCTGTTGGCTATCCATTTTACATATGGTAATGTAAGTTTTCATGTTACTCTTTCCATACATCTCACCCTCTCCTCCCCTCTCCCCATGTCTGTAAGTCCATTCTCCATGTCTGTTTAGTTGCTAAGTTGTATCCAACTCTTTGTGACCCCATGGACTGTAGCTCACCAGGCTCCTCTGTCCATGGGATTCTCCAGGCACAAATATGGGTAGCCTTCCCCTTCTCCAGGGGATCTTGCCTGACCCAGGGATTGAATTTGGGTCTCCTGCAGTGTATTCTTTACTGCTAAGCCACCAGGGAAGCCCTTCGATTAGCCTGGGACGATCCCTAAAGGGCTATAGTTAATATTTGATAGATAAATCTAATTTGATAGAGCCTTTAGAGGCAAATGTAATGTTAAGGTGAGACAAAGAGGCTTCCTGATCCTTCACCCCAGAATGACAATGACTTTCATACTTCTGTCCTGAAATTAGGCTTGATTCCAAAAAGGATTTAAACATAAATGTAAGCTTTGAGCCCTTTTTGGTTTAAGGTTTTTTTTTTAGAAAGCAGATTTTCTTTTTTTAGGCTAGATCAATGATAGTTTGGACTATTTGAGTTACAAGTTTTCCTAGGTATCTTATAATGTTGCTTTTTTGAATAAGATTGTCATGATTATTTTTATATTCTTGTGGAAGTGTAATAGTTTTATTAAAATATTTTTTAAAGATACTCTGTAAAGTTTGTCGCTAGTTTATAATCCATTTGAATATGATTATCCTTTAAAAGTTTTTAAAATTAGGAATAAAGTAAAATTAATACTTCAAACATGTAAAAACTGATGATTGATTTCTATAGCGTAGACTTGGAAACATAAATCTAATAAATCAAACATAAATCTAATCTTGTTTTTAAGACTTTAGGTAAAGTTGGCCGAGTACAGCAGATTTATTCAGACAGCGATTTAAAGGTGGAAGTATGTGGAACATCTTGGACGTATAATCCGGCGGCGGTTTCCAAGGTGGCATCCGCAGGATCAGCCATTAGCAACGCGTCTGGTGGTATGTTCTGTTTTGTTTCTTTAATAGCAATGTGGTTTACATTAGAGCCCTTCCTCATTCTCCAGTTCTGGTACACAGATAATGTTGTGTGTGATCTTGATTTTCTCCCAGATCACATTACCTCACCTGCATATTAACTGCCTTTTAAACTTGCGCTAAATGTCTTTTTTTTTTCTTTTTTCATATGATGAACCACCTTTGCACTGGCTGAGGTATGCCTTGTGAAAATTCTATAAACATGTTCATTTTCTCAGATACATCAAGGGCTTCTCCACGTCAAATAGGAGATACCTGAAGTTCAACATGCTACTCTTTAGTCAGAACATTTGTTTTCTGCCACAGAACCGTCACTCTCTTTGACTGCCTTATTTATTTTTTAAATTTCCAATATTATTGCTAGCAGATGGCTTTCTTTCTGGACATTTTTCTGTATCAGCCATACCTTTTCTCTTGTCATTTTATGAGAGGTATTGTACAGGCCACAGTGGGTGGAGAGAACTGTGCTAAGATGTGAGTATGCTGGATGCTTGGGTAGACCCAGGCCCGGAGCTTTTCTCCTCATGATCCAGCTCTGTGTACACACTCAGTTCATTAGACAACTGGTTACAACTTACTCTACGAATGTAGCTGACATCCAGAAGAGAAGATGGAGCCATGACTGTGCACAGTAAGAAAGTGAAGGAAAACGTTGGCTGACCTCCAGTTTTATTTTGTGCTGCCTTCTACTTCCTCTGCTTGTGTTGTCTTTCCTGCTGTAATTTGCTAATGTGTTTGAGGTTAAATCAGGTGGTGTTTATTTTTACCTTGTGGTTAGATAGCATCACAGTAGGCTGACTTTTATCAGGCTAGCCAAAAATTTCATCCATAACATCTTATGGAAAAACCCAAATGAACTTTTTGGCCTACCCATTACATATTGAAAGAGTGAAAATTGTTGATATCCTTCTTTCAGATAATGTCGGTTTGGTGTTGGGTCTCAGTTTGTGACCTCTTTCCTTTCCAGTAAGTAGATCCTAGAGTTAAGGAGGAGAACTGGGTAGATTCTCTACTGATCAATGCTATTTGGAGGGGAAAAAACCAAACCAAACCTTAGGAAAGGGTTTATATAAGCACATACCTGGTTCTTTCTTGTTTTAGTCAGAACCAGTCAGTTGGCACCTTTGAAGTATTTTATTTTAATATTTTCAACTAAAAATTGGTTTGTCCCTAAAATATTTCCCCAGAGACTCTAGAGATTATATTGCTTTTGTATCATAATAATTGGTCTGTTGCATTGAGGTCTGAGAGCAGTAAGATACACTCAAGACCTGAAAGGCAATTTGTATCATTATGATACTCCTGTGGTAGTGTGTTCATTTATAATATCTTTGGTATGACTCCAAAATCTTGAATTACAGTTTGTGTGTAACTCTCTTTTTCTGAAATTTTAACTTGAAATACATGAATTGGAGTAAACCAGGAGTAACTGTGGGCTCAGATTTAAAGCAGTTTTATATGGTAGTAACTGTAACTTGCATGGGTAGTATCTGTAGCTTAGTACCAAAGTAATATTAATGACAGACATAATAAAACAGGAAAAGTATGTATTACAGGCATGTGGGTAATTGTTGTCTGTTAGTAGTTACGATTTGAGATCCTCCTATGTTAGCAGCTTTATTTGATGCTTTACAGAAAGACTCTCCCAACTCTTGAAGAAATTATTTGAAACCCAAGAATCTGGTGACCTCAATGAAGAATTAGTTAAGGCTGCTGCCAATGGAGATGTTGCTAAAGTGGAAGATTTGCTAAAAAGACCAGATGTGGATGTGAGCATTTTAAACTTTATTTTGAAGCATGCGCAAAAATAGAATAGTTATAACAAACCTTTTACTTAGCAGTTAAGATATTGCCACATGTGCTTCATCTATTCCTTCTTCCTTGTTTTCCTAAGGTATTTTAAAGATGACACTGGGCATTATTTCTTCATTGTGCATTTCTAGAAGATTACTGACTTTCTTATTTTAATACTGACTTTTGAATTTTATGATGTCAAAATTTACTTTCAGGTTTTTAAGTAGTTAGTGTCCTTTGGGGAAATTCAGTGAAATTTTCTTGTGGTAAATGTTATAATGTTTTAAAAATATATTTTAAAAATATATAACCAATTATAAGCAATTTTCCATCCTCCTTTTCAAAACATTTAACCTAAGCTTTCCCCTCTCCTCCTTGTGAAAGTTGACTGTTTCATGGTTCATAATGCAGTTGAATTAGGGGTCATGCATTTTGTAAATCTTAATAGTTTATGTTGTAATGTTACCATTCACCAAAGCCATATTTTAAATGGGTTCAAACTGCAAATTCTGGTTCTCGCTTAGTTGTTCACTGGCTTAAGCATCGCTACTATTCTGGAACCAATATGATGTCAGTGCTGGCCAAAAGATTGTAGGTTGAGTGTCACTTTGAATCATTGTCACTGTGTAATGAGGGCTTTCATTACCATATCTTTGTATGTAAGTATGCTGGACAGTTTGACAGAGATCAGATCTATAATTTGTAAGGTGAAAGTGAAAGATGCTCAATTATGTCTGACTCTGCGACCCCATGGACTATACAATCAATGAAATTCTCCAGGCTAGCATACTGGAGTGGATGGCCTTTCCCTTCTCTGCGGCTCTTCCCAACCCAGGGATCGAACCCAGGTCTCCTGCATTGCAGGCAGATTCTTTACCAGCTGAGCCACAAGGGAAGCCCAAGAATACTGAAGTGGGTAGACTCTCCCGTCTCCAGCAGATCTTCCTGACCCAGGAATCGAACTGGGGTCTCCTGCATTGCAGGCGGATTCTTTACCAACTGATCTGTCAGGGAAGCCTGAAATAACATCTTATTCCTGTGATTTCATGTGGCATTTCAGGTTTGTTGGGGATCAGTTGCAGCAGCATGGCACAGTAGTTTCTTGATTGGTTGTGAGCTATGTCACAAATAGTTTGAGATATTAAAGTACCAAATGTTTTTTTGTGTTTGGAATGTAGAGTCAGACTTCTTTTATATTTACTTAACGCAGATTTACATTTTATTACACTTAATTTTTTCTTCATTACAGATTTATTTCAGTTGTTTTTTTAGAATGTAGTACATTCTAAAAATTTAAAGGGAAAAATAGTTCTCCAAGATTTGTTATGAAAAGCAGCTTCTCCTTCTCAGTGCTATTTTCCTTTTCTTCAGAGGCAACTGTTTTCATCTCTTTGAGCTGATTTCCTTCATACAGTTACCTCCTCATCTTTCAGTAACTTCTATTGTTATTTCTTGACTTGTAGGTTTTAGAAGTTATGTTTTGATACTGCTCTCTGAAGGTGAGGATTCCACTTTCCTTCTCCACATTTAGCCCATCCTTTCCACACACATGCATACCTCTTCCAAGTTCTTAATATGGCATTGCTTTATAATTTTGTTAATGTTAGAACTAATTTTGCATGTTACATTAAAATAGCATCCATATCTGAGCTGTGGAGGATACTCGATTATGTTTTCTTGCACAACTTTTTGCTTTCCTTGGTGTTCATAATTGTTCTTTAAAAAAAAAAAACCACCTGAAGTGTGATTTACATACAGTGAAAAATACATGGGTCAGTCAGTTTTGACAAATGCATACGCCTACGTAATCCACAGCCCTACTCAGATGTAGAACACTTCCATTGTTCCAAAGGGTTCACTTGTCTCTCTTAACCCCAGGACATAATCTAAACACTTTTGTTTTCATTTGTTAGTAATCTGTATTGTTACTATTAATTCTTCTCCAGAATTCTCTCTTAATTGTGTAATCTCTTAAGACATTCAGCACATCAGGTCTTGTATGCATCTCATCTGAGAGAGATTTCTCTTAGTGCCTCTGACGGGATCCATCTGGAATGTCTCTCACTCATCATCCTCCAGGTTCCTTTCCCCTCTCTCCTGTGCTGGATTTCTTGTTTTCTTTATCCTATGTCCTTCTGTCTCCAATTTCATTCTATTTTTTGTGAAGTAAGGCTTTCAGTAGCTTCTTCAGAAAAAGGGGACATGAGAAATAGACCTTCAGTATGTAACTTTTTTAACATTACAGTTAAATTTTAGGTGGGAAGAGAATTCAAGTTTAGATGTCATTTTCCTTCAGAATAATTCCATTTTCTTCCAGCATTCAGAATTGCCCTTCTGATTCCTGATCCTTCATGTGATCTGTTTTATTTTTTCAAGCATGCAGATCTCTTTTCACCAATGTCTGAACTTGTACAGTGTTGTGCCTTGATGTGGATCTATCTTCATCTGTTGCTTTTAATGTTTGATCTTTTTATCCTGGAAATCATGTCTTTCATATATGCAAATTTTGGATAATTTTTTAATTTTAGATTTTAGTTTTAGAGCAGTTTTAGATTTTAATAAACTGAATTGGAAAGATACAGAGATTTTCCATGTATTCTGTTTGTTGAGATTGTTTCTGCTCCATTGTATTTCCTTTGCTTCTTTGTTAAAAATCACTTGAGTGTATTTATGAGAGGCTGTTTCTGGGCTTCCTGTTCTTTTCCTTTCTTCCGTTGTTTATTCTCTGGCTAGTACCACACTGTCGGGATTACTGTAGCTTTGTGGTACGTCTCGGAGTCCGGTAGTGTCAGTCTTCCAGCTTTGTTGCTCTCCTTTAATATTGGGTTGACTGTTCTGGGCCTTTTGCCTGTCCATTTAAACTTCCATACAGTAACTCGCTGGGATTTTGATAGTGATTATGTTGAATCTGCGGATCAAGTGGGGAAGAACTGACATCTTGACATTATTGAGTCTTCTTATCCTTGAACACGGAGTATCGCTCCATCTATTTAGTTTCTTAATTCCATTTATCAGAGTTCTGTAGTATTCCTTATGTACATTTTATATACATTTTGTTAAAGTTATACCTAAGTTCTTAATTTTAGGGGGCAATAATGTAAATGGTATTGTGTTTTTACTTGCATTTCCTGGTTTATTAGTAATATTGAGCATCTTTATGTTCATGTCGGCTATTTGGAATGTCTTCTTTGGAAAAAATGTCTGTTTTTCCATGTTGCATTTCCATATCCATTTACACAACATCTGAAGTGAAGAAAAGATCGGATGTTACTGCTTTATAGTAGAACAGTGGAACAGTTGTGTATAGCTACTCTGGTAACTCATTTACGTATCCTTTGTGGTAGTTTGCTTACCATTGACATTTGGCTGTGTTTGTTGAATTTATGCATACTATACTAGACAGTATCTTTTCTGAAAGTCTTCCATTCACCTCATTACTTTTTTTTTCATTGAAACAGACTCTGAGGTTTAATAATACTTAAAGTAGACACATATTTAAAATAAATGTAACTTCCCTTTGTCCCTCCTTCCCTCCCGTCCTTTTCTGTTTCAACTTTGCAGATTGGCTAAAAGTTCTTTTGTAACTTTTAACAGTGGGACTCTTAGAGTGCCTGAATCCCTCCCTAACTTAGAAATGTGATACAGGTCAAGTTTCTGGTGATCTGTATCAGGATATATAGAACACCAACCTAAATTGTTCTCATAGAATCATTCAGTTTGTTGGGTTTAAACCTACACCATGTGTATGTATTGGCGCTTTCCTTCTTGTGACATTTCTTCATCCTTTCTTTTTGTATCTAGGTGAATGGACAGTGTGCTGGTCACACAGCTATGCAAGCTGCTAGTCAGAATGGACATGTTGACATTTTGAAGTTACTTTTGAAGCAAAATGTGGATGTAGAAGCAGAGGTAATTAAACTAAGTTTTAAAACTATGTAAGTAAAAATTAATGTCCTAGAAATGGTCCTTCTGTATCATTGAGATGGATGCTTTTTCATTTTGAAATTTAATATTAACTCAAGGCTCTTCTGATTAGAAAGAAAAAATTTGAGAAAAGACAGCGTGAAGCATTTTGTGTTTTTCTGTGCTCTCTCGATATTCTAGGCACAACCCTAAGTGAAGAAGGTTGAGTTTCTTTTTGCTATGGTAGGACTACTATGCTGTTGAGAGCTCGGTGGTATTTACCCATGACTCATACTGGGGAAATTGAGGAAAGAGGAATATAAATCACATGGGGCAAGATTTTCCCTGATCTGTGACACGCAGAGGGCTTTCCTTGTTTTTTTGTTTTTTCATGAGGGAACCAGTAAATTAGAATTTGTTTAGTCTTACAGTTTCTTAACCTTAATTTGGGTTTTTAAAGATTTTATAGTGTGTGTTTATCACTCTATATGTGTATATGTGCTTAATTTAATGTAGAACGTGTTCTTATTAAAGGAGAAATTAATGATTCTTACTGGCATTGAAATTTCATTGGCTGGTGTGGGTAGAAGGCTTCCTTTGTTGCAGTTAACTATAACAGCATCACTTAAAAATATATCAGAATTGTATTTGTTTTAGTCTGATGCAGGATTACTTAGGAATAAGCCAAATTCTATCAAACTCATACTAGGCAAAATGTTGCAATTTTGTCCAAATGACACTCCCATCTGAGGAAGCTATTTAATAAGGATTTGAATTTTGGAGGGCAAAATTTGTGGGTCAGTCTGTTTTTTACTAATTATAAAAATTTAAAGACATGTTTGAAAACAGAAATCTTACATTCTTTTTGCTTTTTTCCCCCATTTGTGTATATCTTGAGTTGTTGAATAGCTACTAAAGAACCAGTGGTATTTTAGGTCATTCTTGATGTTGGCATCTTCTTTTGCCTAGAGCTTGAGTTTTAAATTAGCATATTAGACATTTGTAAACTGTACACTAGTTTTATTACTGTGATGTATTTATGAATGGGGTTATATAATTTGACTTTGCGTTTACAGAGTAACTTTAAGTCACATCTTTCTTGGTTGTGAATTTAGGAGCCCAGTATATGTTACAAGGATTTTTTTTTTTTTTTTTTTGGTGATGCGAGATAGACTTAGTATAATGTAATATTTTGTAAATATTACATTTTGAACATCCCATTTTTTAATTTAATGAATCCAGAAACTACAAACTAAAATACTACAAGCCTTCTGACCTTTTTTTTTTGGCCATGCCTTGGAGCTTGCAGGGTCTTAGTTTCCTGACCAGGGATTGAACCTGGGCAATGGCAGTGAAAGTGCCGAGTAGTAACCACTAGACCACCAAGGAATTCCCCAGGCTCTTCTGATTAAAGAAAATAAGCTGAAAGGCTTTAAAAACCAAAAATTTTTTTGTCTGGTTTTCTAAAAAAAAACAAACTATCCTTTCTGATTCAGCATTACTAAACCTTACAAAGTGAGACTATCCATAGACTTGTTCACATGAGAGGTTGCGTAGAGTAGGGCTGCGGCTCGGGGGCTGGGAATGAAGTTGGCACTATTTTTCAAGAGTAGGGTTCTTTCCTTTCTTTCTTTCTTTCTTTTTTTTTTTTTTTCTTAATTGAACTCAAATAAGCAAAACAGTTATTACTCTCCACGTAAGATTGGAGTTGGAGCGAGGCCAGTAGTTTGTAAATAACATCATTCAGTTTGGAAGCTCCATCTGTTACTACACAGATACGTGTGGCCTTCTACCATACCACCGCTTATTTTCATTCCGGGCATTTTCTGTTTTAAAAACCATTGTAGGCAGATGTAATTTGTAGAGATAGTGTGAAAAAGGGGTAGTTACACATCTGATTAAGTTATAACACAGTTTCCCAGTGGGTAGAAAACTACATTTAAAAACTGGGTTGAAGTATAAATATGATTCATTGCCTAAGAATAAAGCAAAAGTTCAGCAAAGTTTCATATTTCTAGAATGTGAGATTCAACATTGTTATAAATAGCAATATAATTTACTTAAAACAGTGATTCTTAATTGGGGGGCATTTCTGTCCCGCAGGGGACGTTTTGTGGAGACATTTTTGATTGTCACAACTGTTTGGTGGGGAGCAGGGGACTGACAGGCGTGTAATGGATAGAAACTGAGGATGCTACTAAACATCCTCGAATGTACAGGGCAGTTCCCACAGCAAAGAATTATCCAGTCTAAAATGTCAGCAATGCTGATTGGAAATCCTGGTTTATAAAAGAGGGAGAAAATAGTTAATTTTTCAAATGCACTTAAAATTGTGATTCATCGTTTGTAAATTGATCAATCTGTTTGTAAATTAATTATTATTGGGAATTTTAAACAATTGTAAAAATAGAATAGTCTAATGAATCCTGTGTACTCATTTTTCCACTTGAGTTATTTTTTCTGGCCAAGTCTGTCTTTTTTTTTTTTTTTTTTTTTTGACCAAGTCTGTCTTATCAGTACCCTCTTAACTCTCATTTCCTCCAATGAATTATTTTGAAGCAAATCCAGATATCATATTATTTCATCTGTAAATAGTTTTAGTATGTATCCTAGAAGATTAAGTGCTCTTCTCTTAAAACCTTTATTATACCTTTAACATACCTAGACACAATAATTTTTTTTTTTTTTAATTAGTTAGAGGCTAATTACTTCACAACATTTCAGTGGGTTTTGTCATACATTGACATATCAGCCATGGAGTTACATGTATTCCCCATCCCGATCCCCCCTCCCATCTCCCTCTCCACCCGATTCCTCTGGGTCTTCCCAGCCCACCAGGCCCGAGTACTTGTCTCATGCATCCCAGCTGAGCTGGTGATCTGTTTCACTATAGATAATATACATGCTGTTCTTTCGAAACATCCCACCCTCACCTTCTCCCACAGAGTTCAAAAGTCTGTTCTGTACTTCTGTGTCTCTTTTTCTGTTTTGCATATAGGGTTATCATTACCATCTTTCTAAATTCCATATATATGCGTTAGTATACTGTATTGGTCTTTATCTTTCTGGCTTACTTCACTCTGTATAATGGGCTCCAGTTTCATCCATCTCATTAGAACTGATTCAAATGAATTCTTTTTAATGGCTGAGTAATATTCCATGGTGTATATGTACCACAGCTTCCTTATCCATTCGTCTGCTGATGGGCATCTAGGTTGCTTCCATGTCCTGGCTATTATAAACAGTGCTGTGATGAGTATTGGGGTGCATGTGTCTCTTTCAGATCTGATTTCCTCAGTGTGTATGCCCAGAAGTGGTATTGCTGGGTCATATGGTAGTTCTATTTCCAGTTTTTTAAGAAATCTCCACACTATTCTCCATAGTGGCTGTACTAGTTTGCATTCCCACCAACAGTGTAAGAGGGTTCCCTTTTCTCCACACCCTCTCCAGCATTTATTGCTTGTAGACTTTTGGATAGCAGCCATCCTGACTAGCGTGTAATGGTACCTCACTGTGGTTTTGATTTGCATTTCTCTGATAATAAGTGATGTTGAGCATCTTTTCATGTGTTTGTTAGCCATCTGTATGTCTTCTTTGGAGAAATGTCTGTTTAGTTCTTTGGCCCGTTTTTTGATTGGGTCGTTTATTTTTCTGGAATTGAGCTGCAGGAGTTGCTTGTATATTTTTGAGATTAATCCTTTGTCTGTTGCTTCGTTTGCTATTATTTTCTCCCAACCTGAGGGCTGTCTTTTCACCTTGCTTGTAGTTTCCTTTGTTGTGCAAAAGCCTTTAATTTTCATTAGGTCCCATTTTTTTATTTTTGCTCTTATTTCCAGTATTCTGGGAGGTGGGTCATAGAGGATCCTGCTGTGATTCATGTCGGAGAGTGTTTTGCCTATGTTCTCCTCTAGGAGTTTTATAGTTTCTGATCTTACATTTAGATCTTTAATCCATTTTGAGTTTATTTTTGTGTATGGTGTTAGAAAGTGTTCTAGTTTCATTCTTTTACAAGTTGTTGACCAGTTTTCCCAGCACCACTTGTTAAAGAGGTTGTCTTTTTTCCATTGTATATCCTTGCCTCCTTTGTCGAAGATAAGGTAGACACAGTAATTTAATAATGATTTTTTTTAAATCCAATTTTATTAAAAGTTTGAAGTTAGCTGAAGAATAAAGAGAATAGTATATTTTGTTCTCTGGGAATCTCATTCTGCATCCTTTAATTTTATTCTTCTGCATCAAGAAGTGAGCTCAGGATAGTATAGCTCACAGATTGCAATCTGTAGCCTGAAGGCCAGGTCCAGCCCTTCATTTCTTTTTAAAAGTATTATTGGAACACAACGCAGTCATTCTTTTATTTTATTGTGTAGTCTGCTTTTGTGCTCCAGCTGCAAAACTGAATAGTTGTGATAAAAGATCATATAGCTTGTAAAACTTATTTTACTTTCTGGCCCTTCACAGAAAAGTTTGCTGGCCCCTAGTATAGATGACTATTTCAGATTTTTTAGTTGATTTAAGCTGTTAGAAAGCTAAATTATTTGCTGTATATTATACCTTTCAAATATGTGATAAGGTTACATTTTTTGCCTATTTCTTTTTCTTAGGGAAACTCAGAGCTATTTTGGAAAGTTGGTTGTCTCCATGTATGACCTACTGAATACAGTAGGGTTACCTTCTGTTTCCTTCTTAATGTGTAGGTAGAGGCACCGAGGACTGATCTTAGGTATGTCGATTTGGGTGGGCTCATTTTTCATCCTCCAAGGACTCAGTATTTTTTTTTTCCTACTGATGAATATAATAAGTAAAGGTGTGGAGGACTGAATGGAAGCCCAGTTTTAAAAAGTGAGTTCTTTACAATAAGTTTTTCAAATATAGTACAAATACATACTGATGATATCAGCAAATTTTAAGTGGTTTTATTATTTAAGACTAATGAAAGGAGAATATTAATAGTAGGGAATAATACTAGACTTTGTCAAAAAACCCAAGTTTGAATGGTATTGTTGCTGTCTAAAATAATATTGGGCAAAAAGTTTAATTGGTTTAACTTTCTGTTTCCTCATCTATGATAATAATTTGAAGGGGTGGGGAGTCGAGTAAGGGAAACAAGATACCACTTATAATATAGAACACCATGGAAATTTAAGGTTTCATTATTATCTGTGTTCTTATTAAACATTTCTCTCCAACTAGTGAAAGTTTGGAGAAGGAAATGGCAATCTAATCCAGTGTTCTTGCCTGGAGAATCCTATGGACAGAGTAGCCTGGTGTAGTCTACAGTCCATGGGGTCTCAAAGAGTTGGATAACGACTGAGCAACTTCACTTTTCACTTTTCTTTTCAGTGAAGGCTAGCAGTTTCTCAAAAAAAAACAAAAACAACGAACAAATCCCAGATGCTATTTCTGTCTAATTCTGTTTATCTGGTTAATGAAAACAAAACTGTTGAAAACATTGTATTTAACTGTAATCTGCAAAGGAACAGGCAAGTAGATTTTCAGTTCAGTTCAGTCGGTCAGTCATGTCCAGCTCTTTTCGACCCCATGAATCGCAGCACGCCAGGCCTCCCTGTCCATCACCAACTTCCGGAGTCTACTCAAGCTCATGTCCGTCGAGTCGGTGATGCCATTAAGCCATCTCATCCTCTGTCGTCCCCTTCTCCTCCTACCCCTAATCCCTTCGAGCATCAGGGTCTTTTTCTAATGAATCAGCTCTTTGCATTAAGTGGCCAAAGTATTGGAGTTTCAGCTTCAGCATCAGTCCTTCCAATGAACACCTAGGACTGATCTCCTTTAGGATGGACCTGTTGGATCTCCTTGCAGTTGAAGGGACTTTCAAGAGTCTTCTCCAACACCACAGTTCAAAAGCCTCAATTTTTCAGCGCTCAGCTTTCTTCACAGTCCAACTCTCACATCCATACATGAGCACTGGAAAAACCATAGCCTTGACCAGACGGACCTTTGTTGGCAAAGTAGTCTCTCTGCTTTTTAATATGCTGTCTAGGTAGGTCATAACTGACTAGTCAATTCAAGGAAATTCTTTTTTGAAAACAAATCAGGACTCAGAATAATAACCTCCAGAATGGCTCTAGGAATTAGCATACATGGTTTCCTAGGGATCCATGTTAGTTCAGGTTGTGGCTAGAGGCTTTTCCACTTCCCTTTCCCTACACACTCCCCCTCCCCCAAAATACTGACACTGTTAAAAACATGAAAAGATCTGATTTATTCATATAAGACCCAGAAAACAGTCCTTAGGGTGCCTTTTGCAGGAAGGCAGAGTGCAACCTGAGATTGCCCAAACAAAAAAGGTCAGAGTTTTAAAGGGGCCATATCATAGTTTTATAGTGCTCCCCTATCAGCACCTCTGTTTAGTTGCACAGGTTGGGTCCTAAGAATCGTCACTGACTCCTCTTTTTTCCCCAGACTCCTTGTTCGGAATGTGACTAAGTCCCGTTGGCTCTGTGAAATTTATCCAGAATTCACACAACTTTCATCCCTGCTGCCACTGTACTGTCTCCTCGCACTTCTCTTCCCCAGATCAGGGCTTTCTCTCACTTCTCTCAACTGTTTACTCACACCTTCCCTGGGAGGGGCCATCGCTTGGCTGTCTTGTCTTTCTTCCCTGCTATATTTTCTCCTTGGCATTTCCTCCTACCAAACATTTACATTTTATTTACATATTTCATTTTTAATATTCTCTTTATCCCACTAGAATGGCAACTGAGGACAGGAGTTTTGTCTTGGCTGTTGTTATATTTCTATGTCCAGAACAGCACTGAGTTCATAGTGGGCGCCTAGTCCGTGATTACTGAATGAATGAATGAACGAACACACCAGAATATACCATATCCACATAGTCTGTTTAGGTTTAAGTATGATCAGGTTAGCAGCATCTTGATTAATTGGATGAGTTTTACGGAAAATAAGATGAGGTGTGATGTTACTTATTATATTTGAGAATAATAAAATAGTTGACATAATTTCTGAAAATAAATTAGAAATTAGAGTTAAACTAATTTTGTGAGTCAGAGAAGAGATGCCTGAACTGAGTTTTAAAGAATGCGTGTTTTCAAGCCAGTAACATAATTGAACAAGAGTATTGAAGTCTGAGAGCAGCATGTGAACATATGGGGTCAAGTCAGTTGGTTAAGTTAGTTTTATGTGTGAGAGAAGATGGCAGCAGATGAGTCTGGAATAGCCCACAGAAGTAGGCTTTAATGTTCTTTATAAAGTTACATAAAAGAATTTTAAACATAAACTTTGTGTTTTATAGAGAAAATTGTTTTTTGTGTGAAGAATAGATTGGAGTAAGAAGGCTGGGTGAGCTATGGCAGTAGGTCAGGTGAATGAGAATAAAAGAAGGCCTGAATCACTTAGATGTAGAATTGGGCAAGAGAGAATAGAGCCTAAACTAAAGAGTGAGAGCCATCAAATTTGGTGCTTGCTTGTAGGGGTTCAGCAAAAGGAAGTAGATGAGCATGACTGATGGGTCCTGAATGTGTTGACTGTACAGCCTGTGGTTTTATCAGCCAGTAGAGGGGAGGGTGGAACAAGAGCAGGTTTTAGAGGTTAGGAGGAAGCGAAGAGGAGGAAGAGGGTAGAAAGGAACAAGATCAGTGTTAGATTTAATTTGAGGCCCCTTTGCAGGTCTCTTTAGATCACCTTTTGGAAGTGAGCTGTTGTGCTGGGCCTCAACAACTTGTTTGGTGACAGTATCAGAGACAGAATAAATATCTCGTTGTTTGAAGCCTTTTGAAATATGTAAGATAAATTCGGAAGAAAGCAACAAAACCTGAAAGCTATGGTCTTTGTGCAAGTGAGGTTTTCTAATTTAGAATAAAAATCTGGAAATTAATTGTTGTTTTCTAGTGTGTGTATGTATTTTCCAAAATCTTGATATTTTCCTTATGTATTTTCCTTTGACATATATATTTGGGTTGTAATTTTTTAGTTTTTTAATTTAACATAAGCAAATTGTTGATGGAACCTGCATTTTTGTTTTTGTAGCAGTTCTCCAGCAGTCATCAATATATGGTACATTTCATAAATAGTTCCTATCTTTATTCAGTGAGTGTCAGTGGACTGATGTTCTCATTTTAATGGAAGGAGTACCACTAGATAGGCTTAAAAATTATAACAGAAAATGAATCTAGACTGGAAGTTAGGAAGATCTTAAATCTAAAATTCTGAAATACTGAAATGTGTTACTTGAGAAGTTAACAATATACACACAAACATATATATATATATATATATATTTTTTTTTTTTGGTAAGAAGCTTTTTTTTTCTGGAATTTTAGATATAATACTGCTCAGAGGCACAAGAGTTGAATCCTTAATCTTTCCTGTGGTAGTTTGCTGGTTCCTTTCGGCTTAAGGTTGAGAAGTAACAAAAACTCCTAACTTGTTCTGCTGGAATATTAGTAAAGGAGAGGTTCTGAATTGTGGTTTCCTAGCCTTTTAAGAATGATTGTCAAGCCATTGTGGACTCCTGATTGAGCAGTTTTACTTTTAGTATCTATTTGAGAAAATATGCAAAGACCAAAAACTATTTTGAATTCAGCAACTGCTGTGTTCATTTTTTTAAAATGTATTTAGCTATGATGATATTTATCTGCATTATCTTTGGAAAGTAGTTCAGATAAGCCCAAGTGCAATATGGATTTTCAAGCCACTTGCAAAAACTAGAGTCCATCAAGGGCTACCGTGGGTTGGAGAAAGTCTGAGAGTCTGCTTACTTCTGGATGTTAATATTTGAGATACATATGGAATAAAGCAGTACCCTTATAATATCCTTTTCCATCTGCATCTAACAATGAGACTCTTTTTGGTATGGACTATATATATTATCTTTATGGTTCAATATAAGCATTTTTTTTTTTTAAAAGCAGTCTCTTACATTTGAGAAACAGTTAAGCAATTTCTACCTCTCCTCTCCTCAGAAATACGCCAACATTAGGTGAGGCATACCTACTGGATCCCTCGAAAATAGTTTTGGCAGTTTGTATGTATAGAATTACACTTGTTTGTGTTTCATTTTTATCTTTAAATGAAGTGCTTAATAACTTTTTTCTGTTCTTGAATATATAGAAAAGTGTATGCTCATCAGCTAGAGATAACCAGTGTTAACATGAGGGTGTATTTCTCCCCTTAAAGCTGGTTGAGATCATACTCTTTGGCATTCTTCCTTCTTTTTTAAAAATTACTCAACAGTTAGTATAATTTCTATGTTATTAAGAAGTCTGTGTAAGATTTTTTTGGATGAAAAAACTTCATATAGTTGTGATCTAACATTTTTCTAATGTTGGCTTACCATCATGGCTGATAATTTAGGAGTACTGAAGAATCAGACTACTTCTGATCTAACTGTTGGTCTAGTATGTGTGTGGATGATATAATGATCCAGGTCATAATTTATCTTTGGCGCTAATCCCTAGTCAAATGAATTTCTAGTTATCTTGTTGGCTCCATTCTGTTTCCTTTTCTCACATTAATCTGGTTCTTGATGAATTATTATAGTAGCATCACTTTTTTTTTTCTTCCTGAAACATTCTCTGATTGAGACTTAATGCTGCTCTTTAGGATAAAGATGGTGATAGAGCGGTTCACCATGCTGCCTTTGGAGATGAGGGAGCTGTTATAGAAGTGCTGCACCGAGGCAGCGCTGATCTGAACGCCAGAAACAAGCGCAGGCAGACACCGCTTCACATTGCTGTCAATAAAGGTCACCTTCAGGTGGTGAAGACCTTACTGGACTTTGGCTGTCACCCCAGTCTTCAGGTAAAACTATTAAAGAATTATATTGTGCAGGTATTTCCAGGATTCTTTTAAGTGACAATAGTAGTTTCTGTGGCAAGCATTCCTTTGTTATCAGTCCTTTCTGTATGATCATAGTGAATGATTCCAAAGGTATAGAATGCCATAAAATTGGCAGCTATTCCTTCTTAGAAAAGCCTTTGTTAAGAAAGTGTCAGTAAATTGATTTTGTATGGGGGAGTTGGTGATGGGGACTTGCAAAAATATCAGCTAGGAGTTGGTTTAACTTTATTGACCATGACAGTGAGCTTTAGCAATTCATAATAGTTACTTCAGAGGAGTCTAAATTATTTTAATTGTAGCTTAGTTTATCTTAGATTGTTGGTCTAGTCCTTAATCTAGTCTTGGAAGATTTTCTGATTTAGAAAATATATATGGAGTTTTAGGATTGATTTTATAATAGATATGGAATTTTAGGGTGTAACTGTTAATGGCAGGAGTGTGGTATAGAGGCCCATTGTAAGCTAGTGAGTTGGGTGGGGGGGGGGTCAGCTTTTCTGTCTCATTAAAATTTTGATTGTATTTGAGGATACTTCCTTGCTTTTATTTTCTTTGGAAAACTCTAGCATGTTTATTGTATTGTCCATCTAGATTGACTAGAAATTTCTTTACTATAGTGAGGCTAGTATTTCTTGCCTGCATTTTGAAATTTAACACACAGCATGTTTTATTACTACTGGTTGTTGGATATGGCTTCTGTTTTTCTTTGCTTAGTAGATCATTATAAGAATTAACTTTACATATAATAATTAATTGAAGAAGAGCTAATGAAAATCTCTTAAAACTTTGAAAAAAAAAAAAGGATTCTGAAGGCGATACTCCTCTTCATGATGCAATAAGTAAGAAACGTGATGACATCCTGGCAGTTCTTCTAGAGGCTGGAGCAGATGTTACCATTACGAACAACAATGGGTTTAATGCTCTACACCATGCTGCACTGAGAGGAAACCCCAGGTAAAGATGTCACCTTTTACTATTTCCTATGCAGTTAAAAATAGGTTTCTGTTGTGGGCTCCCTTTTTCTGATGCTTATAAGGAAGTGATTTTGGCTTATTTTAATACTTTAAATTGTTTTAAAATCTAAGGAAATTATGTCTTAAATAGATTAGTTTTATATATTTTTTTTTGTTAAACTAATACAAATATCATGAAATGACTATTTAGATTTCTGTTAAATATGGGTATAAAATATCAGGAATACTTGTATTCTAAAGGTTTAATTAAAATGCATTCCACCTGGAGATTTATGTGTCTTCAAGATCATTCTCAAGCATCCTCTTACCAAAACCTCATGTTATCTGTTTTTTTTTCTTTTATTCCAAGTTGTCTATTTGCATAGTAATTTTTTTTAAACTTTTGAATAAAAAACTTTTACCTAATTTTTTATTAATAATATAATTAACTATGAACTTCTAGTACAGATGTCTTCTAACCATTGTTAGGGTAATAAGTGGTCTACTGAAAAAAGTGCTTGTTGGTGAAGTTTGAGAAAGACTTTTGGGAAGTCATAAAATTCATAAAGGATCTGCAGAGTCTCACAGAAAAGAAAATTGCTTAGCTTTGCTTAACAAAGAACTTTCTGTGAATGAATTTTTTGAAACAACTTTACCTTGAGAAGCATTTTGGAAAATTCTGGGTTATTCCCCAGGGATCTAGTGGTTAGTACTATCTGCTCTAACTGCTAAGAGCCTGGGTTCAACTCCTGGTTGGGGAACTACCTTGTGTTGAGGCCCCAAAATAATCATTACAGTAATAGTAATAATAATAATAAAAAATAAACTCTTAAAAAAAAATTCTTCATTAGATGTATTGTGTTTATAGTTGAATCAAGCCACGTGTATTGACTGAGGAAGATATTTACTTGGAAGTTTATTTTGATAATTTAAAAATTTAAAAAAATTTGAGATGTAATTGACATATGATACTATATTAATGTCCCTCGTGGCTCAGCTAGTAAAGAATGTGCCTGCAATGTGGGAGACCTGGGTTTGATCCCTAGGTTGGGAAGATCCAGGATACCATGGACTGTGTAGTCCATGGGGTCGCAAAGAGTCAGACATGACTAAGTGACCTTCATTCATTTCACTTCACTTTATTATATTAATATCATGTATTAAAAATAGTGATTTGATATTTGTATATATTGTGACGTGATTGCCACAGTATGTCTAGTTAACATCCATCACCATGCATAGTTCTGAATTTTTTTCTTATGATAAGAGCTTCTAAGATCTATTTGCTCAGCAGCTTTCAAATATACAATGCAATATTATTAATTGTAGACTCCATAATTTCTTATTCTTTGGTTCCATATTGCATTTTTACAAGATGTTTCCTTTTACAGTAATTTTTTGCTGTTTTTTTTTAGCTTCTTAAGATCACCACTAGAGGGTGAGCACAGAGAACAAAAGAAGTTTATTGAAGTTGGCTATTGGTACTATAACAATAGATACATAATCTAGGATGAAATAAATGGCCATATTTTAGGTTATGTCTTGATTTTTTTTTTCAAATTTTAAATATTTGAACACACCAAATATTTAATGTTGATATTGTAAAGGAGAGAAAATAGTATTATGTGTTCCCTGCCTTTCAAATAAAAGGTGGTGATGATAGATTTACCACATGCAAGTAGTTGACATGCATTATCTCATTTAATCCCTTGAACAGCTTTTTGAAGCAGGAAGCAGGTGTTAATATCCTCATTTTATAGATGAAGAATATGAAGCTTATAAAGAAATGAAGTTTATCAATACTTGTATTCAAGGTCATGCAGCTGCCCAGTGAAACAGCTGGAACTTGAGCACAGTCTATTTGAATTTAGAATCGTTTGATCTTAGCTGCCTTATATTATTTCCTCTGTATTATGGGCTGTATGTGAGGTAAGGCTAGAACACATGGATAGTGAATGATTTAACCAAGAGTATACCAATACACCAAGCTGATTTCTGTGTCATGAGCCTATCTTTTAAGTTTATCTCCCACTAATTAAAATCTCTCTGCCCACCTTGACCTTAAGCTATACTGTACTACTCTCTCTCTCTAAAAGTTTCTGCTCTTTTCCTTCACTGATTTAACACTTTCTTTCTTTAAGATGCCCTTAACCGACTTTCTCCCTGAGGTCTTAGATTTCATCTTTGAAATTATTTTCCATTTGCCCTATACTTCCTTGTTCTGTGTTCCTGTTTTCTGCAGTTATCTTCTTTGGCTGTCCCTTAGTATGTGCATTTTTATGTTTATTTCTGTTAAAATTTTGGGCACAAATATTTGTGTATCTCCCATAATGCCTTGACTGTGGGTGAGGACTCAATAGATGTTAGTCTTAATTTGACAGGACAGTGTTAGATATCACAAGAGTATATAATCGATTAAAATAAAAATTCTATAGAGAAATTGTCAGGAGTTCATACAGAGCAAGTATTTCAAGTTAGAATTGGCAAAAAGATTTTCTTGAGGGAATTTAATTTAGGTTATATAATATTTTTAAGTTATAAAGTTTAAGGTAGATTAAAAACTAAAGTGTTTAGGAGCTGAGTAACTTTTAAATATTTTTAATTTTTTAACTTTATTGAGCACATTGAGAGCAGGCTAGTATATTTAATAATGTTAAACCAAGGAGGGGGAAAAAAATAATACTTCTGTTTCTTTAATTCTTGAGAATTCCTCTGGAAATTTGTAACAGTGACTCCTCCAACCAGATAATTGATGTCAGGTGACATAAAAAAAGAGAAAAAAGTAAACACTTTGATTCTACAACAAAGTGGTGCTTTAGTTAAAGGTATATGATTTCTTTATTCCTATTTGCTTAAGACATTTTATGCAGTTGTGACTGTAGATTGTCAGATAAAGGATGATTTTAATTGAACATGAAAGAATATGAGAAGATGTTGCAAGTTATTTATTTGTTGTAATTGTAAACCGGTTATTTTGAGTTTTTTCTTTTATATTAGATTTCTTATTCTTAAAATTGACTTTTCTTTCCTGGTACTAACCAGTGATGTCATAAGACAGAAGGAACCATTTAAACTCAGATTTAAGAGAAAAAAGGTCTTCTCATTTTACAATTGAGGAGACAGGTTTGGAGAGTTGAAATATCTATATAAGTAAAAGGTAGCAATGCTTAGTATTTTGTCTCTCTTTTGAGGATTAAAGTTTTTTGGTTCAGTCCCAGAAGAATTACATACTTATTATTTAAGTCTGTCTGCCAAATGCTCTGCAGTGACACTGTCTCCTCTTCCACCTTACCTATCAACGTTCTGATAAATAGCAGTCAGTTAATTGCTAATCACATGAAGGCTAGTGACTCAGCATTTCTGGAGTTTTGTTTTATATAATGTTATGAAGTGAAGTGAAGTGAAAGTCACTCAGTTGTGTTCGACTCTTTGTGACCCCATGGACTATACAGTCCATGGAATTCTCCAGGCCAGAATACTGGAGTGGGTAGCTTCTCCCCTTCTCTGGGGGATCTTCCCAACCCAGGGATGGAACCCAGGTCTCCTTCATTGCAGGTGGATTCTTTACCAGCTGAGCCACCAGGAAAACCCATTTAATGTTATACTTTTCTTTAATTTAAAATAGTGCATGTCCACACTGTGGCATTCCTGTTACGGTTTCAGGTGGCTTTCTCAGATATTTTCTTCCTTTGAAAGAATTTTTTAAAAAATTTTGTGGCACAGTCTGCATTTCAATATCATTTCTTTTCTGAAGGACAAGAAATTTAATACAGAGACCATAAATGAATAAAATAATTTTATTTGAAAGCCTTACATCATTCACACAGTTTTTCATAAAACTGTTTATTAACATCATATACTACTATAGCTCTTTCAAGTAGAATTAACAGTTACAAATTATTTTATTTAAACCATAATTTGAATAAATAAGTTGAAATTAGTTGACATGTGATTGATAATGATAAATGAAAATGCTGGCTGTCCTGTAGTAATCAATGCATAGCTACAGCTGGTTGAAGGGGACCAAATCCATTGAAGAGGCGATTTGGTTCCATTTTACCAGCTCTAGCAAAGCATTGCCGTGCTGCTAGCTGGGGACCTAAAACAGTTAAATTTTTTTTATTTTGGATTTTAAATTATGATTATGATCCTTCCTCAAATGTTAAGAGAATCTCACATCAGTATTTTAGCCATAAATTGTAAAACTTTATTTTCTGAAGGCACTTCTGCTGTTTCCCACTCTAGTTGTGCAGAAGTCTTTACCCTTTAGCACGTTGTTAGTGCATTAAGGAGTTATCAATGTACACCTTTATTTTTTTTTAGCACCTTTGCTGAATTCTTAAATATAGACAGTGACCTGTTTCAAAACCAGCACCATTTAAAAAGAAACATATAGACCTTGATGTGTATCAGAGTAATGTTTTCTATTTATCTTTGAGCAGTAAACCAAATAAGCAGGTGAAATAGGTTAGGGAGGAATACTGCTAGTCAGTCACACTTTTCTACCGCCACTTCTTTTTTTAGCATAATGCTTAAAGACTAACAGCAGGTTGCTGACAGGGAGGGAAGGATGAATGGCCTTAAGAAAAGTACCTCTGGTACCCTTTGGTTTATAAATAGATCACACGTGTATTCAGTGTATTGCTTAGACTTGTGTTGAAGGAATGGCCTTGCATGATAGCTTATTTTTCTTTCTTTTTGCTTATGTAGTGTTACTAACCATAGGTTAATAATTGAACTCTTTTAAAAGTCTAGTTCCTTGACTGAATTCTCTGTCATTTCGGGTACAGATTGCCTGGGTACTTCTCATTATCTGCTTAATAATACATTGTGGTTAGGAATAATCATGAATTTGAGTATGAAAATTACCGCTAAAACTCAGTATAGCAAGTTTTTGTTATAAGGGAATTTCAGTATTGAGAAGGGATGTTTTCTGAAAATACCTTTTTAAAATAAAACTTTGAACAGTTATAGTTTGCCTGTAAGGTAAGTGCTCTCACTGAAATATAAACAGTAGAGAAATAGTTATGTGTTTTGAACCAAACTGGGAGAAGGTCAACACTAATTCAGGCAATATTCAAACACTTCTAGTATTAAGTATATCCCACATCTGTTGGCTGAAGGGTATCATGCTGCTGGTGAAATTAATGTAACTACAATTATTTCCATCATTTATTCTAACAGAAAAGAAACAGGTGTTAAATTGCCTGGACTTAAGTGCTGAAGATAGCAATAAAACTGACTTCTATTTTTACTAGTTATATGGGAGCTGTTTAGCAGATCCAGTTGCTCAAGTGTGCTTTGGATGGCAGTTCAGTTTCATATACTGGCCATATCGGGGCAAGAGAGGCCAGGGGGAAAAAAAAAATAGTACAGCATTTGATAATGTCAGCATCTGTTATCCCTGTCAGAGAGACAGTTGAAATGTTTGAGTTACACCAGTGTCAGCAGATGCCCAGAGTTTAATATGTACTCAGTTAAAAATGAACAGCTGATCTAAGTGATAGATGTGACATTTTAGAGTGATTGAAAATACTCTTAGATATGTTAAGTTTAACTTGTAAGCATTAGAATCAGTGTATAATTATAGTTTTTCAAATGAATAATAGATACTGTCATTTTCTAAGGTTTGGAAGCTCTTAATATTGTAGCAACAAGATTCTTAGTTGCTGGAATGTTTTAAAATATATAAAACTTTTATACCCATAGAATGGTGAATATAATTGCTTATTATAAAACATAGATAAAGTAATACCCTTTGAGTAGTTTCATAGAGGAACCTCTACTTTTGAGGTGTATATTGTCAGTTTTTGATGTTTAGGGCGTGTATAGTTAAACTTAATGAAAGGAATATGAAGCTTTGCCATCCTTTTTGTGGATAGTCAGGAAGAAGGTCTGCTCTTGAGTGAGTTAAGCTTTGAACTGATTTTTTTTTTCTTTGAAAATGTAAAATTTTAAAATTAATGAACTTTTTGTAATTTCCAATAAATATTCTATAACTTCTATGCTTATATGTAAGTCATTCTCTCCTTTTTAATCTGCTGATTAAATGAAAATCACCTTTTGACAATTATTTAGTTGTCTTATTAAACAGAAAATTAACAATTCATGAATAACCTTATGACCATTTCTATTCAACTGTGACAAAATATTTAGACATGTGATGACTTATGTCTGAATACTCTAATCAAAAGAAATTATTAGAATATATGAATATTAATATTTCTTCTCTAAATCTATTTTAGTAGCTTAAAATAGGTACTACTTATAAATTGTTGCTAAGAGCTTTATCATTTAAAATATTTATCTATATAAGTATATATTGTACAAAATACATTTCACATAAAATGTAAAATGTATTTTAATATCTCTAGCATACTATAAACAGTAGGCTATCATGTTTATAAAAAATTGAAGTGTATTTGCCTAGTACCAATAAAAGATGGTTATTCTTTCTGTGTAAATTGATTTCATGATTGTAGTGTTTCATTTTATGTGCCCTCTTTGGAGAAAGCAAATTCAAGGATAGTATAGATAATAAGTTAATTTATTTTAATATTTGGCAGTCTGTGACAAATGTGCCTTATTGACTTATACCTATTTCCCAGAATTTTATCAATTTTTCTTGAATAAATCGTATGTCTTGATTTAAACTAAATACTTACATAGCATTGAAAGTGGAAACTGGATTAAGGAGAAGGACAGGGACCACTTTTTTTTCTTTGAGAGTAGAATTTTACTTGAAAGATAGTCTTTAAAAATTATAGCTATGTCTGTAGCTTTCAGAAAGAAAACTTAAAACACCGAAACTTGCTTCAGGAATTCTTCTAATATTGTTAAATTATAATTAAATTATATTGTTAATTGTAATTATTCTTCATATCAAAATATGAAAAATAGCTGTTGAAATGCAAATGAAGTCAACTTTTGTTAAATATCAGCCCTACTAATATGATACATTTAAATTAAAATTGTGGAGACAGAAAATGGGTCATGTGTATCATTTCTTTGTACTGGTATCTCTGTTTTCTCTTTTGTATTCAAATTTTAATCATGTGAGTACTTAATTTAAAAATGTAAAATGTAGTATGCTTTAAACTTAAAAGATTTAGAAGGAATTCCATGTTAATTGTAAATCTACTTCAGTAGAACTTTTTTCCTCATGAAATATAAATCAGCAACAGTTAGTTTCCATCTGAAAGTAGTAGGTACATTTTCTGGTGTTAGTATTGCCAAAGGTCATCTCTTTGATAGGTTAATTCGACATATGAAGGTCATTCTCATAGCTGCAGTCTAGTTTCCTCATGGTGGTTTATTGCCTACCAAAAATACATACTTCTTTACATTCCATAGCATTGTATGTTCATATGGGTACATAAAGAAGTATGTACTCTGAGTAGGTATTACTAAGTTGTTAGCTGTAAAAACATGACATGTTTTATTTTCCTGTTTCTTAGTAAACCTTTCAGCTTACTGATGGAGAGCAGTAGTAGATCATTTGCAGAGAATATCAGAGACTAAACTTCATGACAGATTTACCTGAGGCATGGCATTAGTGCCGTTTATGGTTCCGTGTTCTCGGTAGACATACACTTCTAAACATTGACCCGTTATCTGTTGAACTTTGTCCTGGTTTGGTTCTTTTTGAGAGATATCCATTGAATCAGTGGGGATTTACAGAGTGTATTTCAGAAATTGGTAAGATCAGCCTAGTATTTCTTCATAGTCTTCAGAGCAAATTTCTTCTTATTTTTTAGTTTGCTTCTAGAACCTACAAGTAGACAATAATTAATTTGGTGCATGTTCTTTTTACCAGCTAGATATGTTATTAAAGACTTAATAATTAACCAATTAGTACTACTTCTGATGTTGACTCTAAAGTTGAAAAAACAAGGAGAAAAATTGGATCTTTTTAGAGTATGAATGAACTGAATTTTTTTTTAATGATTATGTTTTTTGTTAGTTTTGTTTTAAAGGTCACAGATAAGAACTCATGATCATTTGAAAACCTCTGTGTTGTTCCTTTCTTATTAGTTACTTACCTGATTTTCGCAGTATGGTGGTCCTGTCTGGGTTAAATATAAATTTAGATAGAGGAATTAATATCTAATTTTGGTGAGTTGAGTTGTTCTGATACTTTGATTTTTTTTTTTAATAGGAAGGATAAGTACCAGAACAGTCAAGTTTTCCAAAGTCACACTTTAAAAGAACTGAAAGGTATTAGCTAGTGAGCAGTTGGGTTTTAGCTTGGTCCTTTAGCATGAAAACAAATTAGAGTTGGTGAGTTGCCTTTTATTATTGTGGCATTAAGAAGTTAATTTATAAGAAGACCATAAGAAAATTTCAGATCTGAGAGAGGAGGGGTAATAAAAGACACGGGAAGTAGAATTCCTGAAGCCCGTTGTAAGAAGTGACTGTAGCTCATAGAGGGCAGAGGACCACATAGCAGGAGATGGTCCAGTACTGCAGCAGTTTCAGCAGTGCAGCATTGGAGTTTCACCATCCATATTCTGGTTTAATTTTGTGCCCAGCTATCAGAGGAAGCACTAAAAAGCATTTTGTGATCTCCCAAGTTTCTTGGTTGACTAAACCTTGAAAGAGTTAATAGTTTTTAAAAGATAATAGGCTCTGAAGGCAGGTGGCCATTTCCTAGGGATACAGAATCACCACTTAATCTGAAACAGTAAAGACTGACTCTTTAATAATGTAAAAGACAGGAATGGACTTGTACAGGTTTGACATTGAGTCATCTGTCATGATATTTGAGCAGCATTCCTTTTTACGCTGCATAAGGTCTCTGCTTGAACTGTGAAAAAACGGCTATGCCCAGGTAGAATTTAACAATAAAAGCAGGTATTGAGTCGATAGTAGGTAAGCATGCAGAAAACCATAAACCTCCATTAAAGTACAGTCTTATGGTGCTGTGTTACCTGTAAGCTTAGTGTCATGAGCAGGGAGAGAGAGAATGACCCAGAGAGTCACGCCAGTAGCAGCCATCTCATCTTGATCGGCTCTTCACTCTATTTGCTGAATCAGCGCTTCTTTTCATGAGCCAGGGGAAGTAAAGGGGAAGTATCAGTGAACACAGGACCCCACCTTTTAATATAAATTTGGAAAACAAGTGAACAAACAAAGTATATCAGCCATCTTTTCCCTCTGCCTTCCCTTATGCTTAAGGGAAAAAAACCCCAAACTTTAATAAAATTGAGTCAGCGTTGGCCATTTGATTTGGAATGTCCTATTACTGGTATTGCATGAATATGAGTACCTTGTCTCTGGTGTATAGAAAGTGAAGCAACCGGGAAAGGTTGCTTCAACGGCCAAGAAAATGCACCTCACTAATTGCTCAGATGGAATGCTTCAGAAATGGGGGAAAAGTTGCAGAGGAGGTTACTTTTACAATCTAAAAAAGACACACGCGCACACACACACAAACCCAGCAAAAACCAAAACACACCTCACTCCCCCCCCACCAAATAACTGTAAACATTCACCCTGTTTCCTTTGCCCACCAGAGGACATTGGGGTCTTCTGACTTCTCAGGAAATGTTCTGCATCTTTCTTGCTGTGGAATTTTTGTTTGTTTGTTTTTAGTTGCCAGGATTAGATGGTAGATCTGTATTGAAGCTACCTTGTCATATCCAGAGGTCAAGTCTGCAAGCAAGGTCAGGACTTCCACATGGTCACTACAGAGGTTAACTTATATTCCTCCCTCAGTGGCCACAGGCTGAACTGTTACAGCTTTATAGGCAGCTAAGCATTTGAAACATGCACTCCCAGGCAAACAGGCTCTCTTGTGCCTCTCTCTTCCCTGACCATATTTAGTCAACCATAGCAAAAAATAGTCTCTCAGCTGTCGATTGTCGATCCAAAAGCTGAGGAAGCCTCTATCTTGCTCTCTGCCTATTGATTATTCATCCTGCGGTCCAAACACTGCCTTGCCATTTGTCCTGCATTTTTTTTTTTTCAAAGCACTGCCAAATAAAGCGGTCTCTCATGTTTCCACTTACACATCCCAGATTTATACTGAGCTTGCGCTGAGGCTAGGAAAGCCTGATGCGGCTGCCACTATACTTAGAAGCACTGCAGCGAAAAAAGGAAAGAGAAAAAATATTACCCTGGCTAGTAGCAAGATGGTCTTTGGACAGATATGGGACAAGTAAAGTCCCTCTGCTGCCAAAATATATTTCATAACCTGTTTTTTTTTTAAATCAGTAAACAAAGAAAAAAAAGCAGGATAATGATATTTTACATAGCTCAAGACCTGAAGGGATTTTGTAGTGTTACCTTTAGGGCTCGTTGTTGCTACACATTCTTTTTAAATTTAATAAGTAATAGTTGAATGGAAAAATACGTAGAAAGGGTAAGTAGAACCAATGTATTGAAGGTGAAGAGATCACTCAGGAGGAAAGGAGGAATGTGTAAATGAAATCTTGGAAACACTACTTAAAACTTTTAAATTAAAAAAACTTTTAATTCAGTGTCAGTTTTAATAAATTTTTTAGTAGTGCTTAGGTGAGAAACAGGGTCTGGAATGCTTCTTAGTAATTGTGTTACTTTTCTATTGAAACTATAGTTATATAACTATTGTAATGCATTAATTAAATTCTACTTTATTTTCAAGTGTGAAGTGGTTTTTTTCTGCTTTCTACATTGCTGTTCTGCTTTACTTTTCTGAAATAGCATTTAGGCATGATCATTTCACACTTTATTACAGATTCAACATAGTCATTAGCCTTTCTGTAACTTGTTGCTATTCAGTCACAAAGTCCAACTTTTGTCACCCAGTGGATTGTAGCCTGTCAGGCTTCTCTGTCCATAGGATTTCCCGGGCAAGTATACTGGAGTAGGTTGCCATTTCCTTCTCCAGGGGATCTTCCTAACCCAGGGATTGAACCCGTGTCTCCTGTATTGCAGATGAATTCTTTACTGCTGAGCCACCAGGGAAGCCCTTCTGTAACTTTGTCACGTAATGCATGTTGTAGGGGGAAAATACCTTTGTTCTAAACTTTACTAGCATATCACCATAAATTTTAATATTGAGATTTATTTTTTTAACCAAGGAGAAAAAAAATTTAACATCAAATTCTGCAAATAAATGGCAGTACAATTTAAGATCTAACAAACCTAAGAATGCCTAGGAGAAACCAACTATACCTTGTTCTTAATTCATATATAGCCTCTTAAGTATTGATTCAGTTCAGTTCAGTCGTTAAGTCGTGTGCGACTCTTTGCGACCCCATGGACTGCGGCACACCAGGCTTCCCTGTCCATCACCAACTCCTGGAGTTTATTCAAACTCATGTCCACTGAGTTGGTGATGCCATCCAACCATCTCATCCTCTGTCGTCCCCTTCTCCTCCTGCCCTCAATTTTTCCCAGCATCAGGGTCTTTTCCAATGAGTCAGTTCTTCTCATCAGGTGGCCAAAGTATTGGGGTTTCAGCTTGAGCATCAGTCCTTTCAATGAATATTCAGGACTGATTTCCTTTAGGGTGGACTGGTTGGATCTCCTTGCAGTCCAAGGGACTCTCAAGAGTCTTCTCCAACACCACAGTTCAAAAGCATCAATTCTTCAGCAGTCAGCTTTCTTTATAGTCCAACTCTCACATCCATTGATTCAGTTAAGAACCAGAAAAAACCATTTTCAGTTTTCTGAGCTCATTCTCCTACAAGGGAAGTTCGTCCTTGATATCTTTTTGTCTTTAGCATTTTTTATAACATAGCAGTTTAATTATTTTGAATGGCTGTTTTAAAACAGTGACATAAAGCATGCTTCTGTAGATATTTGGGCAGTTTTATAGAGCCAGCTTTTCTAGATATTGAAGTAATGTTGGACAATTGTGAGAAGATGTTGCATCTCAGAGTACAGGATAGGTTAATTTTAAAATTTCTAAACTACCTCATATTTCCTGACCATTTTGTAGCAGTGAAAGTCGTCCTTTCCCACCTCTCAAGCAAACACTTACATAGTGTATGAAAGGACAGGCCCTTTTCTAAGGCCTTTAAAATCCCCGTAATAGTCCTACGAAATAGCACTTGTGATTCTTTACACACTTTATAGATGAGGAAACTGAGGCATAGAAGGTAAGTACCCTGCTCAAGTCACCAGCCCTTTTGTTTGCTGGTACCAGCATGTGAGCCCAGGTGCTGTGGCTTCAGACCTAGATCTTTATCCCTGTGTCTGCCACTGATGTGGTTTAGAATAATGCAAGCAGTTAGGACCTGGACTCCAGGGGACTGGAACCTGTACCAGAAATGTGGCATGTTGAGCATTCTTGGCCCCCGTATGCTGAGAAAAGTGACCGTTCATTTGATTGTTTCTTCCTTTGTTCCATTCAACTAAATTTTGAGCACCTCATACTAGGAGCACAGAGGGGGCATAAAGATGAGGAAAACGGCTTCCCTGGCTTACAGTGTAGAAGAGATCATTTTGGTTGTCCTATTTTAAGAATGATCGAGCCCTCACCTGTACAACCCTCCTGCAGCCTGTATTATCATTGCATATCTGTCATTTTGAGCTAATTTCTACTGCATTACCAAATTCCTGGTTAATGAATTTAAGCTAAATTAATGAACCTTTTAATTACAGTATCTGTCAAAAAAAAAGTTTGTGGGGAACAAAATTAAGCACACCAAAAAAATTTAACATTTGAGTCATGTCTGTTTATCCCTATAAATAGATGAAAGAAAATAAAAACTGTCCATATTCATTTGCTAAAATAATTATTACAGATAGCATGTTTGTCTCCTTCCATTTAGATTGGGGTGGGTGTGTATTGAGTAAAGATGTGTTCAAACTGTTAGATATTAACCTGCTCTTAGCGTGGCCTACAGAACTTCTGCTTGAGATTTATCAACTTTCTTAGCAGGTTCCTTTATGGATTCTGTACTAACATGCTTAAATTATATTTGAGGGATTGTTCAATAGAAAGAATTTATTGAACCCCTAATATGTGCTATTATTTCAATGTCTTTTTTTACATTCAGTAATACTAATATGTAAGGCCTCCTCAGTTTAGCTACTGTGGTTTGTTTGGAAAAATGTTGCCCATCTCTGCAGAGAGACTGCAGAGCACGGCAGGTCCTAAAAATGGAGCCGCTGCCATTTGGCTGTTACATACCAGTGCAGACAGCTGCTTGTCCCCTCTGCTTCTTAGAACTCATTTGTTCATCGTTCAGCAAGCGTTTGAGTATTACCATGTGCCAAGGATTATGCTCGGCACCACTATTAGTTGTTCCGGAACTTAATGCTTCTTTGGCACTATTCACAAATGCCTGCTTAACTGGTAGTAAGATCTTATCCTTAAACCATCCATGTCCTTAACCTTTTGGAAAACAACCAGATTGAGAAATAAAGAAGAGTGTTTGAACGTTGGGGAAAGGATCTTCAAACCTCATACAGTGCTCCACCAGTGAGAGTCTGTTGGCTTAGTAAAATTATTGATTTATCGAACTGGTAGCACCCTTATCCCAGCAACTCTAAGGGCCTCAGTGCTTGCAGCATAACAACAGAATCCTCTTAATTAGCTAAGGTGCCATGGGGAACAGCTGACCTTCATTGGTTATGTTGTGGGGTCCTCAGATTGTCCGCCCCATAGGAGGAAAGGAGACAGACCATTCAGAACTGCTCTGGACATGAAGGGAAGGGGACCAGAGACTGTTCTTTTTTTCCTCTTAGCTCATACTGCAGGCTGGGCCCAAAGGGTGACTTTTCTTGAGGTGTTGTGTTGTTTTTGTTTGCTTTTTGTGAAGGCAATAGATCAAGAATTAACATTAATTAGCAGCTTTCTAATTAAGATGAGAAGGTTATAGGTCACTCTTAAAATTAAGCTACCCCAAATTTCCAGTATAGAAGAATTCCAGATCATTTATGTGAATACTCTGTCTTCAAGGAAGTGGAATATAACTTTCCACCTGTTAAGAGTAGGCCACCTGTAGTGACTTCCTTCCAAAGAGTGTAGATTATTATTCTGTAGTAGAGAAAGGGAGAAAAAGAGCAACTCTACAGTGGAGAAAACGGACAGATGCTACCTCAACCAGATGGTCACGGTTCACGTTGACAGATAAGTCATGTTGATAGTGTGTGCCCTTGATGTGATGAAATGACACTGTCTTTGTTTTTTTTTTTTTTTTCTTTTAATTTTTTATTTTATTTTATTTTATTTTAATTTTTCAGTGGGTTTTGTCATACATTGATATGAATCAGCCATAGAGTTACACGAATTCCCCATCCCGGTCTCCCATCCCACCTCCCTCTCCACCCGATTCCTCTGGATCTTCCCAGCCCAACAGGCCCGAGCACTTGACTCATGCCTCCCACCTGGGCTGGTGGTCTGTTTCACCACAGATAATATACATGCTGTTCTTTCGAAACATCCCACCCTCCCCTTCTCCCACAGAGTTCAAAAGTCTGTTCTGTACTTCTGCATCTCTTCTTCTGCCCTGCATATAGGGCCACCGTTACCATCTTTCTAAATTCCGTATATATGTGTTAGTATGCTGTAATGTTCTTTATCTTTCTGGCTTACTTCACTCTGTATAATGGGCTCCAGTTTCATCCATCTCATTAGAACTGATTCAAATGAATTCTTTTTAAGGGCTGAGTAATATTCCATGGTGTATATGTACCACAGCTTCCTTATCCATTCATCTGCTGATGGGCATCTGGGTTGCTTCCATGTCCTGGCTATTATAAACAGTGCTGCGATGAACACTGGGGTGCACGTGTCTCTTTCAGATCTGGTTTCCTCAGTGTGTATGCCCAGAAGTGGTATTGCTGGGTCATATGGTAGTTCTATTTCCAGTTTTTTAAGAAATCTCCACACTGTTCTCCATAGTGGCTGTACTAGTTTGCATTCCCACCAACAGTGTAGGAGGGTTCCCTTTTCTCCACACCCTCTCCAGCATTTATTGCTTGTAGACTTTTGGATAGCAGCCATCCTGACTGGCGTGTAATGGTACCTCATTGTGGTTTTGATTTGCATTTCTCTGATAATGAGTGATGTGGAGCATCTTTTCATGTGTTTGTTAGCCATCTGTATGTCTTCTTTGGAGAAATGTCTGTTTAGTTCTTTGGCCCATTTTTTGATTGGGTCATTTATTTTTCTGGAATTGAGCTTCAGGAGTTGCTTGTATATTTTTGAGATTAATCCTTTGTCTGTTTCCTCATTTGCTATTATTTTCTCCCAACCTGAGGGCTGTCTTTTCACCTTACTTATAGTTTCCTTTGTTGTGCAAAAGCTTTTAATTTTCATTAGGTCCCATTTGTTTATTTTTGCTTTTATTTCCAATATTCTAGGAGGTGGGTCATAGAAGATCTTGCTGTGATTTATGTCAGAGAGTGTTTTGCCTATGTTCTCCTGTAGGAGTTTTATAGTTTCTGGTCTTATATTTAGATCTTTAATCCATTTTGAGTTTATTTTTGTGTATGGTGTTAGAAAGTGTTCTAGTTTCATTCTTTTACAAGTGGTTGACCAGTTTTCCCAGCACCACTTGTTAAAGAGGTTGTCTTTTTTCCATTGTATATCCTTGCCTCCTTTGTCAAAGATAAGGTGTCCATAGGTTCGTGGATTTATCTCTGGGCTTTCTATTCTGTTCCATTGATCTATATTTCTGTCTTTGTGCCAGTACCATACTGAAGGACACTGTCTTTGAAACCTCCTCCTCAAATTCATAATCCCAGCTGTAATCATCAGAAAACATCAGACAAATTACAAACAAGGAGCATTCTATATTACTGATTAGTACTCCTCAACATATAGTACTGATTAGTACTCTTCAACATCATCAAAAACAAGGAAAGTCTAAGAAACTGTCATAGTGAAAGGAAGCCTGAGGAGCCATGACAACTGAGTGTAATGTGGTATTCTGGAGCAGAAAGAGTACATTAAATAAAACTAAGGAAATTGGAGTGAAGTATGGTCTTTAGTTAATAACTGTCAGTACTGGTTCCTTAATGGTCACAAATGTATCATCCTAATGTACAGTATTAACAGTAGGGGTGAGGAACTCTGTACTGCCTTCACCATTTTCTGTAAATCTAAAATCTAAAAGTTTATTTAAAAACGGCAAAACCAAAAACTAATCTGACCACTCCTAGCTAGCTGTTGACTTTCGCATTAATTTTGGTTTGGGACTATCTGCAGTATTTCTCCAGAACTTAGAGCATTTAATCAGGAGTTGATTTTGTTATAATTCAGTTAACATAAGGTAAGTTTAGTCTTATATTCTTTTAAAAGTATATTAAAACAAAAAGTGTATTTCAGAATAAATTTTATCAAGACCAGTCTTAAAAAGATTTAGTTATGTGAAAGGGAGCCTTTTTTTATTTGAAAGCTGATGACTTTGAATTTGTGAAAATTGTAAAGGGGATAGATTTGCATGAAAGGGGGTATAAGGGCTAGATTTGGAAGGTGGCTGTTACAGATGATCAGAGGAAAGGTAATGAAAGTCTATATAAAAGATACTAGGGCCCCTAGGAAATAATAGTGTAGTTTTAAAAGGGAAAGTCAGCAGAACACATTGAATGCAGGAGTAAGAAGGGAGGAGAGGGTCTAGAATGATTCCCATATATCTGACTTGGGTGGCTGGTTAAATGATAATAAGAATAACCAAAATCAAGAATACAAGAGGAATTCTTGGGAAGGGGAAAAGGGAAATTTGTATTGGGTACTTCATCGATCTATAAACTTAGAATTGTAATAACACTATTATATTGAAGAGCTTTAGATTATACTAAAACATTTTACCTACATTATCTCATTTTAGTGCTTACAGAACTCTTTTCATATAGGCCCATAGAGATGACTAACACTAACATTAATAAGAATGTCAAATTATTTTTCATATGATGATGTACTGAAAACTGACAGCATTCTCTCTGATTCTTTTGGAGGGTAAATTTGGGTGCTGAGGTTCTTGTCACAGAACTTTTTCTACAGATAAAGCTGGTGATACGCTAATAGATTATTTTTCTCATTCTTTTTCCAGACTTCATAGAGAATAATTCTTCACTCTCTTTTTAACCAATAGTTATTTTCCAAAAAAAGAAAAAGACATGATTTTAATCTTTTTACTTATAATTCTGTTCTGATGATTTTTCTATCTATGTATTACCCTGATTTGTCTTCTGGATCGCCTCTTCTACAAATATCTTTTTCTGTAATTATCCATTTGTTTATTTACTTAATTATTATCTGGTGTATTCACCTTATTTGCCAATATAACACTATTTCTACGGGAAATCAAAAATTAATGTGATTCATCTCTAATACCATGGGACTCAACCACAATAAGAACCTAAAAAAGGTTACATTTTGGTTACATTTTGTCTTTAATGCAACTTTTAATGGTTACATTTTGTCTTTAATACAACTTTTCACATGGTTTAATACTTGTATCTTCAAAACACTCCAAAAGAGTCTTGAAACTATAGATTCTGTTTTTCACAAGGTCAGCTGTGTAAGGTAGTAGATAATGTATGACTTTAGCTTCATGGTTATGCCAAATCCAAACACTTGGTAGTATATTGTTGTACCATATACTTAACTTTTCCCCGTTAAGAATTTGAGTCAAAATTTACATAATTTCTAAAATTTATTTTAGTCTACTCAATGGGGAAGTTTAAAGTCCTTACAATTACTGAAAATGAACTAAAGCAAGAATCTTCAGCTTTGTATGAGGTCTGTGAATGGAACTTAGATTCCCTCAAAATTATATGTAAAGATTTTTATGTGCATTTTTTTTGGGGAGGGAATAGTTTCTGGCCTTCCACAGATTTCCAAAGAAGTCTGTCATTCATGGACAGTGATTTTAACTTCAGTAACAGCCACTGAAGGCTGTCTTTTAAGTTTTGATTCTCAATATGCCTTGGGTCATTAACCTGTTTGAAAATCTGATAAAAGCTATAAACTTCCAGATATGAGTACAATTTTAGAAATTCATGGATCCTCCAAAGCATGTTCTCAGATGTGTTGGACTCCTACGTGGGATTCATGGACCACTGCCGTTAAAGAAACATCTTCTGCATCACGTTAGACTTCCCTGGTGGCTCAGATGGTAAAGCATCTGCCTACAGTGCAGGAGACCCAGGTTCAATCCCTGGGTTGGGAAGATCTGCTGGAGAAGGAAATGGCAACCCACTCCAGTATTCTTGCCTGGAAAAGTCCATAGATGGAGGAGCCTAGTAGGCTACAGTCCATGGGGTTGCAGAGCTGGACACGACTGAGCGACTTCACTTTCACTTTCACTTTAGTTTCATTATTTTAGAGATTCAACAGTTTCTTTTACACGCATTCTTATTCTGCATCTTCAGACTGTCTCTCCATACGTTTAAGATATTTCTGTTTCAGATTTTTCTCTCCTGTGTATCACCTTAGGAAAAACTATCCCAATATGTACCTTACTGTTAACTTCTTGCCGTTTTATACTCTATTGACACAATTTTAAAAGCTTTTCTGCATTTACTGCCTTTGTTAGGTGTGGGGGAACATTCAATATCTAATACATATATCAGTATTGTCTATGCCAAGTCCAGTACTGTTTATAGAAGCTGTTCATTATCTCAGGAGTCAGTCTTAAAAAAAAAAAATTAGTGGACAGATATTAAGGGAAATTTTCCCCAAATTTTTCAAAAATTAAAAAAAATTATTTTTAGATTTTTCCCTAATTGTGAGTTGTCCACACAAAACCTTTGTTAGGAGAAGTTACTGATGAATGGTAAGAAAAGTTGCTTCTTATTTTACTTTCTTTTTTGAGGGTAGGCTAGCCTTTTCTTTACAAAGCAGGGTTTCTCAGTAATTAGTTCCCCTGATCTAATATGATTTAATGGTTTATGGTTTAATCTTTGGTGCTCTTTAGGATAACTTACTTTCTTTTTCTTTTTTTTTTTGCTTTGGAGATATTTGGTTATCATATTTAAATTTTAAATGTTTGAGTACCATTTTGTGTGTTTCGATATCAATTAGATTTAGCACTACCAAATGACATTTATCAGGTTTTTAACTCTGCAGAATTCATGATAATCTGCCAACCACATAAAATTTGTCTTAATTATCACTGTTTTCCCCAATTAACTCTTGTTACCTGGTTGTTCTTCATTAACATTTTCATTAATATATACTACTCTAATTGAACCTAAGAGATTCCACAAATTCAAACTATGTCCTTATTAGGGTATATTTCACTTTTGTTTTTTTCCCTTTCAGAATGTTCCCTGTTGTAGCACTCCCATTCTATTTTGATTCTACTTTCCAAACAGTGATAATTCGTTTACCTCTTAAAATGTCAAAGGGCTGTTGTGCATTTGAGATTTAGAAATTTTGAATTTCTGTTTGTCTCTTAAGGGCATGATTTTCTTTAAAGAGGAATATTTTCATTTGCTCTTTAGAGTTTCTTTTGAATATTTTTTCTAAAGAAAATAATAAAATATATAACTAAATATCAAATATAAATTTGCCTTTCAGCGCAATGCGTGTTTTACTGTCTAAATTACCGAGACCATGGATTGTGGATGAGAAGAAAGATGATGGTTATACTGCCTTGCATCTGGCAGCCCTTAATAATCATGTAGAAGTGGCTGAACTGTTGGTGCATCAGGTAGGAAAAGCAGTTCAGTAATTGTTAACAATTTTGGGTCATTGCTAATCATTGATTTATCATTATTTCATCAACTACTTATGGATGAGATGGTTGGATGGCATCACTGATTCGATGGACATGAGTTTGAGCAAGCTCCAGAGTTGGTGATGGACAGGGAAGCCTGGTATGCTGCAGCCCATGGGGTTGCAAAGAGACATGACTGAATGACTGAACTGAACTGAACTACTTACTAGTAGGTTACAGTAAAATCCCATGATGATGCAAATTCAGCTGTGGTATGAATTTAGTCTTCTGCCTAACAGTGGTGCTTCAGTGGAGGGAAGTAGTAGTGGGGGTGTGGGTAAGGTGGGTGTGGATCCTTCACGCCTCCAGTATTCTCTGCACAGTCTTCTCGAGTTGGTCCAGCAAAATAGGCATCAAATTAAAGGGATTTTCCAGAATCACTGCCACTGTTGTGGAAGTGTCGCTCAGCTACATCATTAAGAACCAGTATGCTGATGTCTAAACCAGTGTTATGAGTTGCTACCAGGTGACACCAGGCTGCAGTTAGGACCTCGGGACTCAGTTCTCAACAACTGCTGGACCCCTTGAACCTGTGACTGGATAGCAGGGTAGACTCACCTTAGTTATTTCATTTATCTTAGGAATAAGATACCTCTACATTTTTATGAGCTTGGATTTTGAGGGATACCTATTGATTGCAATTTTGATATTTTGGTATATTCAGCAAAATTTTTAAAACTAAAGTTTCCAAAGAATTATCTGTGACTCCTGACTTCAAGGAACTTACAGTCTGGTTATGAAGATGAAATGGCAGGGAAATTTAGTAGATAGTTCATTATGTGTAATTAGGTCTTAGATCATAAGATGGACAGTCTGTACAAAGACACTTAAAGAAAGAAAGTTCAAAAGCTAAACTGCCTTTCCCCTGCCATTCTAAGCCTTTATTATTAAAGTTAATTCTCTTAGAAGTGTTGTTAACTGTGATAAATTCCTTTTCATCCAAAATCCAAACTACTGACCTAAGCCAGTACCACACTGTCTTGGTTTTGCTTAGTCGCTCAGTTGTGTCCGACTCTTTGCGACCCCATGAACTGCAGCCCGCCAGTCTCCTCTTGTCCATGGGAATTTTCCAGGCAAGAATACTGGAGTGAGTTACCATGCCCTCCTCCAGGGGATCTTCCCAACCCAGAGATCGAACCCAGGTCTCCTCCATTGCAGGTGGATTCTTTACCAGCTGAGCCACCAGGGAAGCCAGAGAATACTGGAGTGGGTAGCCTATCCCTTCTCCAGGGGATTTTCCTGACCCAGGAATCAAACTGGGATCTCCTGCATTCTTTATCAGCTGAACTACTAGGGAAGCCCACTGTCTTGGTTACTGTTGCTGTATAGTAATCAGTAACTGAACTGAAGTAATAACTGTAGTAACTATTATAATCAGTAACTGAAATCAGTTGGAGTAAGTTCTCTAACTTTGTTGTTTTTTTCTCAGACCTACTTTAACATTCTAGGTCTTCTGAATTTCCAAATACAATATGAAGACTCATTAATACATTTTCAGGAAGTACTTACTTAAAATGAGCTGATTATTTCCGTTGCTCTGTAATGGAGATGAAAAGGGAGCTGTGTTTTACTCTGTATTGTCCTTTGTCCTATAACTGTCCTTAGGTGGAATCACCACAGTAAAAATAGTTTTAAATTTGCCATTCTACTTCAGAAAGTTTGCTGTCCCACCACTTCTTCCTGCTATCCTCATCTGTTACCATATATTACAAGGTCTAGCCCTTGGAGGGGGCGTGGTCAGCAGCACCCAGTTTTATGGGTTCCTCATAGAGAGAGAGTTTATGTGCTTCTCTCTTGTCACATTTAACTGCAAGTCTTGTTGTTCTTTCAGGGAAATGCAAACCTGGACATCCAGAATGTGAACCAGCAGACTGCCCTCCACCTTGCTGTGGAGCGGCAGCACACCCAGATTGTGAGGGTAACGTGTCTACTAAAGTGAATCTTGCCCTTTTAAATGATATGTTGTTAGGCTTCTCAGAAGGCGTAGTTAGAGGTAAAATTATGATTTTAGGCTAGTATTTTACATCAGTTGGGTAAAGGATTTTAATTTCTAATAGGAAAAATCTTAACTCTTATATTCAAAGTTTTTATAATTTTATTGTCAGATTTGTAAATTCCTGGTATATTAAATCAGAGAATTTCAAAGTAACATATACATTTTTTAAAAGTATACTCCCTTTTAACTTTTATAATTGAGAGTGAACTGTAATTAGAGGCTTTGGCTAGACATTTGCCAGACATTTCAAAGAAGCTGGCATACGTATTTTTATTTTACTAATCTGGTGATTCCAAATCAAATACTTGAAAGATGATCTGTTTAAACTTTTTTGTAGAGCAGTGATTCTTAAAGTCTGGAGGCTGAAGCAGCAGCAATAGCATCACGTAGAGCTTTGGCAGAAAAGTAAATTCTTGGGCCCCATCTCAGACCAACCAGAGCAGAACCCACAAGGGTGGGAACTAGCAATCTCTGGTTTTACAGGCCCCCACGTAATTCTGATGTAGATTTAAATTTGAGAAACAGACCTACAGAGACATTTTATATAATCTTTTTGAAACACAGTGAACAAAAAAAGAGCAAAATAGTAATTTGCCAAAACAGGTAGGACTAGATGCTTGAGATTGATTTCTTTGTATGGTGTTTTTCTCAAACTCTGATAACATTTGCAGAAAGGTTAGGGAACTCGTTAAAGCAAAGTTTTATGTTTACTGCTTAAAATATCTGTTGAGGTATATCAATTATGCATTGTACGTAAGAGATTTTAACTTAGCAAACACTTCACATTTATAATTATTTAAAATTCTCTTGCCAGAAATTCTTCATTTCTCTGATGTTTGGACTTACAACCCTTATAACCATACATTTGGAGAAAATTGACCAAAGGGAATGGAAAAAAATAAATGCATATTTCTTTAAATAATAGAAGAATTTTGAGTATTGTGATTTGGTCCTATTGGAAATACTTAAAATATACCAACTCACATATCTGAAATTAAAAGGAGAGAAAAAAATGTCCTGAATTTCCTCCAGTTATTTTGATCTTAGAGTGGAATAATTAAGCTGCATATTGGTTCTTGTTTCTTTCTGCTGTCCCTGATTCAGTATGTTTGAATAATCAAACTCATCATTATTTGTAAGGAGTCACAGGGATAGAGTGGTGGCAAGCAAACACATAAATTAACTTTCGTGGCAGCCCCATCAGATAGGGCTCTCATACTGTTACTTTAATTTTAATTTTTTTCAGCTTTATTAAGTTATAATAGACAGATGGTAATTGTATACATTTAAAGTGTACAACTTCGTATTTTGATCCAGGTATACATTGTGAAATAATCACCATAATCAAGCTAATTGACAGAGCCACCATCACACATAGCTTGTGTATCTGTGTGGTGAGAACATTTAAAGTCTGCCTTCTCAGCAAATTGTAAGAACAAGATACAATACCATGCAATGGGGATGCTCTCCAGAACAAATTCATCTTACGTAACTGAAACTTTGTTACTTTAGATGTATTATAATTTCTTGTGTGTGGAATATTTTAGGAAAAAGAGACACTTTTCTCTTCTAGCTTTTGGTCCGTGCAGGCGCCAAGTTAGATATTCAGGATAAGGATGGGGACACTCCTCTGCACGAAGCCCTGAGGCATCACACTCTGTCTCAGCTGCGTCAGCTTCAAGATATGCAGGATGTGGGGAAGGTCGATGCTGCCTGGGAGCCATCCAAAAACACGGTGAGATAATTGTCACTTCTGTGCCAGGAGGAGCATCTTTTAATGCAAGGTCTTACATTTATGGCTCATTGGACCTGCATCTGATCAGATATTCCATCAGAAGTACAAATGTAGGAATTTAGTTTATGAGCTAAACACTAGTCAGTACTGACTGTATTGTTTGCATTCTTACTAAAAGTTGTTTGGTTCTCTTTATGCAACTTAAGCCATTCAGCTAGGAGGGCTGTGGTGTCTTGTTGTGGTTTGGGGTTGCATTTCCTCATGACTACTGGTATTGAACATCTTTTCATTTGCAGGTTTATCACCCATGTATATTTGACAAAACTGTCACTTCAAACCTTAATTTATCATGTTGTTGAGCTGTTTTCCTACTACCAATCTGAATCAAGTTCCATATCAGATATGCGATATGCACATATATTCTCCCAGTCTGTGGCTTGTCTTTGTATTCTTTTAATGGTATTTTTTGAAGCAATAGTTTTTTTTTTTTTTTCCCCCAGACTTTAAACTTTTTATTTTGAATCGGCATATAGCCAATCAACAGTGTTGTGGTAGTTTTAGATGAACAGCAAAGGAGCTCAGCCATACATATACATGTATCTGTTCTCCCTCAGACCCCCTCCCCCCTCCAGTCTGGTACATGACATTGAGCAAAATTCATGTGCTATACAGTAGGTACTTGTCGGTTATCTGTTTTGAACATAGCAGTGTGTACCTGACCTTCCCAAACTCCCTAAGTATCCCTTACCCCCAGCAACCAGAAGTTCATTTTCTAAGTCTATGAGTTGAAGAATAGTAATTTTAATGAAGTCTGATTTAGCAATTTTTTTCTTTTATTGTTTGTGTCCTGAGAAATCTCTGCTAAATCTAAGGTCATTAAGGTTTTTTCCTGTTTTATATTAGAAGTTTATAAAGTTTGAGCTGTTACACTTAGGCCTGTGATTGATTTTGAGTTAATTTTTATATACACAGTATGAAGTATGGGTCATCTTTTTTTGCTTGTGGATATCATCATTCCAATCCCATTTGTTGAGAAAGACTATCTTTTTCTACTGAATTGCTTCTTGTGCCTTTATCTAAAATCAGTTCTCTTCTGGTGATCTATGTCTTTAGCTCTGTAATGCCAACACACTATCTTGATTACTGTAGCTTTATAATAAATATTGAGGTCAGTCCAACTTTCAGCCTGTTTTTCAAAGTTGCTTTACTATTCTCGGTCCTTCACCTTTCCATATGAATTTTAGAATCATTTTAAAAAATGTAAAAGAATTCCGAGACCAAAGTGTTGGCTAATTGCTGCCTGTCTTTCTGTATGACCTTGGGTAAATACTCTAACTCCTATGTGCCTTGTTTTTCTCATTTTAAAAGGAGGGGAAGGGAGTAACTACCTCCATAAGGTTGTAAGGATTAAATGAGTTAGTTCATGGAAAGTGCTTAAAATAGTTCTTAGTCCACTGTAGATGCTCCATCAATGTTAACAATTATTATGACTATTTTCACACAAGATGTGTGAGTCAGTAGCTCAGATGACAGTAGAACCTGAATTGTCTCATTCTCCACTTTGTGTCTTAATTCCTAGCTCTTGGTTCTTTTCTCAGTTATCTCTCCCCTTATTGTTTCAAATTGATTGCTAACAGCTCCAGGGCCAAGTTGTTAGAAAAGGGAGTACTGTTTCCTCAATATCTCAATCAGAAGTTCCATTCTTGAGTCTTACGGGCCTTAATTGACTTGATTTAGATTATGTGCCACCCCTGAACTAAGCACAGATGAAGTGGGTATCTGACTGACTTGGACCTTCTTTGGGTTCACTTCTGAAGCTGGAGGATGGGTCAGTCCTCATACTGTACCTGGGGACACTGGGGATGGGTGAGAAGGGGACTGATACTAGGACTGCACCCCGTAAGTGTCCATCACGTCTCGATAGTGTGTATGCTCTTCCCAGGCATTTTCTTATTCACACATACATATTCATAGATACATGCATGCATATATACGTAAGCACACACACCACACACACACACACATATGTATGTATATATATTTGGTGATAAGAAATGATAACAGATTCCTAAAGGGGAGAATAATGACTCTTTTCATATGATTTCAGTTAATAATGGGACTTGGTACCCAGGGGGCTGAGAAGAAGAGTGCGGCATCTATTGCCTGTTTCTTGGCGGCTAACGGTGCTGACCTTAGCATCCGAAATAAGAAGGGTCAGTCACCACTTGATCTCTGTCCTGATCCAAGTCTCTGCAAAGCCTTGGCAAAGTGTCATAAAGAAAAAGTCAGGTTTGTATTATTTATTTTCATAAAACCTAATCTGTACATAAAGTATCATGTGGCTTCACAATTAAGGATTTGGTTCTTGTCATCAAACATTCAAGTTGTCCCTTGAACTTTGTACTTTCTTTCTTCTCATAATTTATGTGTAGTGATGAAATGACACCTCTTTGGAATCCATACACAGAGCTGTGTTACAGGGAAATTAATATAATAAAGTATTTTTTATTGAAGTATAGTTGATTTACAATGCTATTTTCTGATGTATAGCAAAGTGATTCACTTACACATAAATATGCATATTCTTTTCCATTATGATTTATTACAAGATACTGAGTATAGTTACTTGTGCTATATAGCAGGACCTTGTGTATTTTATATTGAACGTGTGGTAGTTTGTACCTACTAATCCCGAACTCCTCTCATTTATCCTTTCCCCTTTGTTAACTCTAAGTTTGTTTTCTGTGTCAGTTTCTATGTCTGTTTCATAAGTCAGTTCAGTTTGTATCATATTTTAGAGTCCACGTAAGTGATAGATGATATTTGTCTTTCTCTGCCTTATTTTGCTTACTGTGATAATCTCTAGGTTCATTCATGTTGCTGCAAATGGCATTATTTTATTTTTTTTTATGGCTAAGTAGTTGTACATAGAGGTATATACATATCTTTAAGTATATTCTTAAGGAACATAAAATTCTATTAGAGAAAGAGAATGTATCTAAAAATGTATAGGTAAAGGCACTGTAATTACTGCAGTGATAACTTAAACACTGGGCTGTAAGGGAAACCACTACGTGTGTGTGAACATGTGAGCCTGCGTTTTCATGAGTTTCTGAAGATTCAGTAGAAGCAGTATGTCCCTTCTCTGTAGCTGTAGTTGGCTGTGCATGTGTCTTTCTGTGTCGTGTATATGTATTTATGGATGTGTTCTGCCTTTCTGGAATAGAATCTTTATGCTCCTTAAGGATAAATTTAAAGAAATGTCAAAACAGCAGCTGCAGTGACCTATTTTTCACAGTTCCCTGTCCGTTGTGGACTCTGATGATGCTTCCTTCTGTCTGTACTTAGGGCAACTAACATGGGCTCTAGGTAGGATTTTTGGTTTTTTTAGTTTTTTTTGTTTTTTGTTTTTTTCATTTTTGTTTTATTCCTATGTCCTGTGTCTTCCTCAGCTGGTTCTGTATAGATAAAAAAAAAGGTTCTGAGTGAAACTGTTCATGTTAGTTTTTTTTTAAGCTAATGTTTTTGACTTCTGTGTTAGAAGATTCACCCTTTTTCATTGGGTGAGGATTTGTTCAATTGAAATTTGAATCGTGCTATATGTACTAAAAAAAAATGCAGAGAGGTAGAAAAATATAATATATACCGTGTTTCGTATATGATGGTAAAGCTTAGTTTTTAAACATAGCTAAAGTTTTTATGCAAGCGAATGATGCTCCGGATGTTTTACAACATTTCAATTAATGAATCTGTAACAAATATTCTGATAGGTTTGATTAGAATTACTTTCTTTTATTAGTGGTCAGGTGGGTTCTCGAAGTCCTTCTATGATTAGTAATGACTCTGAAACCTTAGAAGAGTGTATGGTGTGCTCCGACATGAAGAGAGACACTCTGTTTGGCCCATGTGGGCACATCGCTACCTGTTCTCTGTGTTCTCCGCGAGTCAAGAAATGCCTCATCTGTAAAGAGCAAGTTCAGTCCAGGACCAAGGTAATATGTTTTTCATACAACATTTTACTATTTTTTGATCTTTGAGACTACACTTAATGATAAGTAAGATTATATGATGCCGTGTGTCTGTTTTAATTTTGTTCTTCCTAAGCAAGATCTAAACATGGGAATGTATCATTTATACATTTATCAAGACACCAGTTGAAACATGTAAGATTAGTTAAAAATAAAGTTGTCTACTATTTTACTTTCAGAGTCCCTTATCACCTGAAGATGTGTTTAATTCCACTTTGTGGTTTTAGTTACTTGTATATTACACCTTTTTTGAGCGCATGAATTGTTTTGTATTCCTCTTTGTAGAAGACCAGTTGATTTTTTTCAGCAGAGTGTCACATAGTCTGGATTTATTTGATTGTTGTCATGGTGTTCTTTGTTTCTATATCCTCTGTATCTCTTTGAATTGGAAGTTAGATCTCACGGCTCGATTAGTATCGACTTGGACATTTTTGGAAAGAAAACTTCGTAGATGATGCTACTCATTTGATGTTGTGTCCCACTCTTCATTAGGCAGATGAAGTCTGATAATCCTGTAATTCTTTATCTCATCTGACTCCTTTTGTTTTCTGAGAAGCAGAGTCTTTTCTGAGTTTCTGGTTTCTTCCTTTTTTCCCCCATGTAACTTAGTGCTTTATCATCTTACTCATTTTAGTTTATGAAATAATTTATTTTCTTTAGTTTTTCTTAATGTGTGTATATCTGAAGTGAGGTTTAAGTTCTTACAAATAATTTCTCTCAAAGTGGGTAGCTTAAATCAAAATATACTGTGGTTTTCTTTGGCTTCATTTATGAAGGTTATATTCTTTTTCTCATTCCCTTTTTGTTATTCTTTTTATTTTTCTCTAGATATTTCCTAAGCTATACATTAACATTCATTATTAGCAACAAGTTGGCACTAATTCTCACGATGAACTAGCTGACAGTGACTTGAAAGGTGAAATCTTGTCAGTTTCTTGCATTTTCATAGGGCTTCTTCTAAGACTATGTTTTTTATGATCCAAATGACTGTATCATTGGTAAAATTTTAGGCACAGGAAAAAGTTCCAGGAGTTATTTTTGGGTGAGAGGTATTGAATTAGTAGTACGTGTGTAATTGTTTAATTTGTTTATTTTATTTCATTTTATTTGCATTTAGTGTACACATTTTTATTTAGTGAACACGGATACTAAATCAACTTTCTCTCTTAAAATAGGTTATGATAGATTTCTCTTTCTATTCTCACACATTTTAACATTTGTTTAATCTGTTTATAAAGGGAGGAAGGATATACTGGCAGCACTCACTGAATGCCAGGCACTGTGTTGGCATTTCATATGCATTACATTGGTAATAAATTAATAAATTAACTAAATTTATTTATAAATCTATTAATAAATTTACAAATTTAATAAATTAATGTGAATCGCTTTACTTGGTATTTATAATTTGCTTTAGTTACCTGCTGACAGAGTAACAGTTTGGGAAAGAATCTGAAAGAATAAAAATTTAAGCCATTCTCTTGTTTTTAGATTCTGTGTATTCTGCTGTTGTGCTTGAAACTTTTTTTTAGATTAAACCCTATTTCAAAAATGTTTCTTGAGCACTTGTTTTATAGCCAAGACAGATGTATATGATAGTTGCCCGCTATAAATTAGTAATCTCTTGGCAAACTGTGACTTAAGAGTAAAAGCTACTCTTCTGTATAGGGATGTCATTGGTGCTTTAAGGGAGATGTGACGTGAGCTCAGATCCCAGGGTTGTGTAAAGCGGAGTCTCATCTTAGAACTCTTATTGATCCTCTAGTCACTCTGGTGTTTTCAGGTGAAAAAGCTGAAGCTCAAAGAAGTACAGTGACACCTGGGTCTTGAACTCAGTTTTCTTGATTCTTAAGTCCCTATTCTTTCCTCTGTGTTACGCTATACAAACGAAATTAAAAACAATGTCTACAAGAGAGGGTTGACAGAACAGGAAGGTAGAAAGGAAGGAATATGTTGTTATTCCTTTTTAGTCCAGTTCTGAACTCCAGGAATCAGAAAGCTTTCTGTTTGTATTTTAAGTTACAGAATTTTCATTCCTGTGCGAAAGTACAAAAACTTAACACATACCCTCCCAAGAGGTTTGTCAGGTTGGTTGTGGAACCTTTGAATATATGGAAATAGTGACCCCAAGTGGCTAAAGAATCATGAACATCTTCATGAAGATAAATTGTAAAACGATATTTGAATGAGGAAGAATAAATGAGCTTGGTCTGTTTAGCAATTAAAGAAATACAAATGTGAAATTATGAACTATTATTAACTATTTTCATCAAATTAGCAAAAACAGACTTCAAAATTTGCTAGCCAGGGAAGTGGGAAATGAGTACTCTCTTAACACTGCAGTTGGCTGAATCACTGGGTTCACGTTTTTTGGGTTTTTTTTTGAGAGACCATCCTGACAATATATATACAAACTTTTACAATAAACATGCTTTGATATAGTGATTCCACTCCTGGGAATGTAACCTGGGGAGAAAATCCTGAAGGGCTAACATTTATGCTTGCAAAGATCTTTTTAAAGAACTAATAGCTGAATGGGTAAGTAAGTGATTATTACATTGGTTTGCTAGATTATTTTAACACCTTTATAAACAATTCAGATACACAGACAGTTGTGTTGGGAATCAGCACATCTTTTATATAGTGAGGAGCAGAGAATCATCATGTGTTAGGCACTGATTATATATTAAGCGTTGAACTAAGCACTTTACACATAGTATCTAATTTATTCTTTTTTTCAATGGTCACATTTTAATGTTTGGCCACTATTTAGCACATATAATTCCTACAATATTTATATGAAGATACCCCTCATAGAGGTGGCTGTATCAGTCAGAATTCTAGCTGCTGATGTTTGGGATTTTCATTTCTTCTTTCACCCAGATTGTGCCTACTTTTCTTTTTAGCTTACTAGCCACCAGATAGCTAACTTGAACACCTTTGAAACTTACCATGGTCCTCACACCTTCCTTTAGAGAAACAAAAGACTTTCTTGGGAGCTATGAAAAATATACCTGCCTCCAGGGTTTGGGTCCATTAGCCACTTTTCCAGAGCCTTCCTAGTTTTGTTCCCCTTCCTGTGGTTCTGCTGACATACTGCATAGTGTTAGCAGCTTGGGGGCTTAAGGTCATCGTTCCCTTCTTTGTAGTCACATCTTGAACAGGCCTAAAGCCTGGGTGTGTAATCGTAGACTTGGAAAGACCACCCTGGTCTTGCATCTTATAAGCTGTAGGAGGCTGAAATTTGTTTCTTTCAACTGTTTTAAATCAAGTTAGAAACTTAGCAGATATCTTAGATTTCTTCTCTATTCTGTACATTTTATTAGTTACCAAGTCTTCTTAAATATTTCTCCTAACTCTACTCCTCTATCTTACTCTGTCTTACTGCAGATATCCACCCCCCGCTCCCCGCCCCGCTGCCAATCTGATAGAATTTTTCCAGGATATACCTGAATAAGGGCCACCTAACTCCTCTCCCTGTCTTCTAATTGACTCTTACTACCTTGTGAAGAAGGATTGTTCTTTGTTGTTCAGAGTTTTTAAAAGCTTCATCTCCACAGTGTTAGTAACTTGTTAGTACTGGAGCTGGAATTGGAATCCAGGAACATTAAGATTCTGCCCAACCACATCTTACTGCTTCCCACGAAGTTACTATGTCCACAGCAAGGTCTAAGTTGGGACGGTCCAATATTAGGTGGTTCAGGTGAAGAGGTGGACAGTATCGTTAAGCGACACAAGTAGGGGTGAACGTGTGTCAGAGGGAAGGAGAATGAGGGAAAGGTGAATGTGGGGCCAAGGGTGGTGGGCAGGTGGGGGTCAGAGAAGCAGAGCAAGCTTAAGAAATCATTATACATGCAGAAGGCAGATTAAGTGGAGAACAGGAAGAAACACTGAGGGAAATCAGGAATACTCTGTGGAGGGCTGTGGCTTTAGAGATCAGGGGAAAGACTAGTTCAGAGCTCTGGGCTTCAGCCAGTGGCTGGGTGGGAGTGGGCCCATGTTCTGGAAAAGGATGTGCTAGGTGGCATTCCTCGGATGTGGATCAATAAACCCCTCCTCCTCTTCAAGCTTTAGCAGTCTGGCTATTCTGGTTAGGTTTTTATGAATGTTAGAAATCTATCTTATCTCAGTCATTTGTCCTTTTAATGTTTCTTTCAAAAGCAGTTTAAGCAAAAAAAGAAAACTGAAGTCTAGTCTGTTCTCCCTGACCTTGGAGGAAGTGGAATTTTCGATGTCATTCTTTAGGACAGGTAGGGAGACTGAAGTGGAACGAGGCCAGCTTAGCTGGGGTGTTTAAAAAAATATGAAAATAAATGACCAAGAGACTAGATAGAGGACAAAGGAGAAGCCTGTGGTAAATTCCTCTGTGTGGAAGAGTTTCCTTACAGAGGAGCAATGCATTTGGATACAAAAGGAGCTGTTAGAGTCACTCAGTTTATTTGTAGATGTTCATGCTTACGCTGTACCCTCTTTTTCGCAGATTGAAGAATGCGTGGTATGCTCCGACAAGAAAGCAGCTGTTCTTTTTCAGCCGTGCGGACACATGTGTGCTTGTGAGAGTAAGTGGCCCAGACAGAGCTTCCTCAGAATTATCATAAAACAGAAAGCGAAACAGATTATACCTTTGACTTTTTAAAAAAAGTACCTCATGAACAGAGGAGTCGGTAGCCTCTGGGACTCTCCATTTGTTCTCTGCACAAGTGTCACCACTGTCCCTCCTTGGTCCTGAGTGTTAGCGAAGGCTGGATGCGCTGCATTCCCCCAGCTCAACTTTTTATTTCATTTGTGTGTGAGCACAACTGAAATAAAATGACTTCTTCTCACATACAGGAGAAATTTGTTTCCAAAAATGAACATTGAAACATTTAGTGTGGCCTTTTTCCCTGTATAAAATGAACGCGTCTTCATTTGTCTACACCTTTGTGGAACCTCCTCCTGTGTACACTCTCCACTGCTGAACCACTCACAACAGCCATTCGGGGCAATAATTTCTGGCCTTCTTAACCTTCCTTAACCTCTATGTCAAAAGAGCTTATAGAAATCTTTTCTTTATGGGGGTAATATTAAAATTTAAGAGGCGTTTTAACCTTTGCTTTTACATATTTTCCTTGTTCTTTGCAGGTTAATATATTTAGTATTAATGTTCTCCCTTTTAATTTTTACTTGTCAGTGAAGGATTTTAAACATGTTTAACAGTTTATACTTAAATGGGCCCAAGCTAAAACATGGTGTTTCCTCTTATGAAATAGTTCAGTCACTTAGGTGTTGGTTTTTAATATAAAATCTGACAAAGTAACAACTGTGTGATAGATTAATCTCATTGGCACAGATTTGCTTTAAATAAGCATTGGGGGTTTTTTTTTTTTTTTGGCTGCTTTTCAACTAAGAAATGATCAAGGTTTTCTGCTATAACATTCTGCTCCAAGTTAATTGTTTCTGTTTACCAGAGACTGGTATAATGGCTGTTATCAGCTGTCAGAGGCCAAGAAGAAAGAGAATTCTGTCTTAAGTAAAAAGAGCTCAGGTTATGCAAGTTTTCATAGCCCAGGAATTAGCCAACATTTTCTGTAAAAAGTCAACTAGAAAACATTTTTGGCTTTGTGGGCCCCGTGATTTCTGCAGTAACAACTCAACCCTTTCCAGCTGCTTGCCTCTGCCATTGTACTGCACGAACAGCCTTAGACAGCATGTAAGCAAATGGGTGGGACTGTTTTCCATTAAAACTTTATTTATAAAAACTTAGTGACCAGTTGGGTTTGGCCTGCAGTCTGTGGTTTGCTGACCCTGTCATAAAGCTGGTTATAGTTAATAGTTGGTAATGTGGACTCTAGAGCCTTAGTGTAATATTTTCCCTCAGGAATTCCCCAAAGTTTTTACATTATTTTTGCTTTAGAATATAATGAGAGCAACTGCTGATCTTATTGAGTTCTTAATTTGTGCCAACTATTGTAATCTCTTTTTGGGTATCTCCTCGTTTATTTTCATAAGAAGCCTAAGAAGTTGATTTCTTTCTCCATTTTACAGATATATTGTTGGTAAACATATATTTGCTAGGGAGGCTGGACTTGTGGGAAAAAGGAGTTTCCTTTCTCAAGGAGTATGTAGGACAGCAGTTGGTCCAGTGTCCACAGCACAGTAATCAAGGAAGGAGGAGCTACAGCCCTTTGGACAGGCTGAAGAAAGATTTTATATCAATAATATGACAACCTAACTTAATAGTTACAGGAATTTTAAATAATTTGTTGTTGTTCAATTGCTAAGCCTGGTCTGACTCTTTGTGACGCCATGGACTGTAGCCTGCCACGCCCCCCCTGTCCTCCACTGTCTCCTGGAGTTTGCTCAGATTCCTGCCCATTGACTTGGTGATGCTATCTATTTGAAATAATAGTGAGTATGTATTACATACTCAGGCTGTTAAATTATAAATTCAAGAGAAAAAAGTCTGTCCTCAGATTGAAGACAAATCCCAAACCAGTTGTCTGCTAGCAATAGCTCCTACCTGGTTCATCTTGCCTAGGCCAGCATCTGACCCATCTCTTTTTAGGCCTTGGCACAAGATCGACCTTGACAGAGCATCTCTGTCCACCAGTATCGGCACGGTTGACAGTCTATGACCCCCTTGTCCACACTGGTGATTTTGTATTTCGTTAAGGTTTACTACTGTATCGTAAAGATACCCTGCCACAGTTTTTATTATTTTTCCTGTTTTTGATACTTGTTACCATAGGCTAAGATATGGAGTATACTTTTATAATAAATGCTAATGGGAAAGAATGTGTAGAAGCACTATGTATTATTTTATATTAATAACTTTAGGTGTAACATTAATAGTCCATAACATAGAATTGTGCCTGAGAATTTCTTCTTTGAATGGGAAATCATTCTACCTCTAATATAGAGGTATTAGAAAGATAGTCCATTATGATGAATTGTTCTGACTGCTAACATTAAAAAACTATTCACTAAGAAATTTCCTTGTGAGATTGCATCAATTTGATAGGAAGAGAATTGTATAGTATATTTTAGGAATTTAAGAGACTAGTGATAAAATACTTACAAAAGAAAGTAGTTTTTAAAAATTAGGCTGGCAGCCTTATAATTCTTGTTATAGTAGTTAAATTCATGAAAGGTCTTTCCCTCCTTTATTCTTAAGCCTTAAGATCTTGAAATATTCATGTTACACATTTTTAAAAAATTTTGAAACTCCCCCTCAGTTTTTTCCAGTGTATTAGAAAATGCTGTTATTTTCATAATGGCGGGCTTTCTACTTTAGAGGCTGCCAATGAAAAATACGCTTTCTTCAGTAGGTGACATCTTGAGGAGGTAGAATCGTGTACCGCTGTGACTTAGTGCTTATCTCACTGTTAGATGAGTGGAGGAATGCGGCCCCGCTCATGTTTTCTTCTGTGAGACGTGTTGTGTTGCCATTTGCAGACTGTGCCAATCTGATGAAGAAGTGTGTGCAGTGTCGGGCGGTGGTTGAGCGAAGAGTGCCCTTCATCATGTGCTGCGGCGGGAAAAGTGCAGAGGATGCCGCCGACGATATCTGTAAGTGGGTTTTCTTACTTTGTTGGGACTTTCATAGACACGTCTTCTCATAGTGTATTGTACTGTCTGCTTGTAAAACAGAAGGTATGTGACTTGACTCTACAAGGAACAGGTATGTTATAGGAAACCTGAAATTGTATTTTTCTAACTTGTAATATTTTGGAGCTTTAAGCAGTAGTCTTTTAAGGAAATATCCTTGTGTGTTTTATAAAAGTATTGTGTTCTTAAAGATAATTTGGCTATTTTTAAGATGAAATTTATTGTGTCTCAGGGCAGGAGGACATCATATTATAAATTGTTTTTTCAGTTTGCACATGTATTAACCTTAGTCCTTTATGTAATAGGTTTACCTAGTGTATTTAATTGTTTTATGAAATAGTCTTTATTTGTGACAGAGTAGCTATAGATAAACGGAAGTATAACCCAGTGAACAGTGGAAAGATGAGAAGTAAGTTATTTACCTTCAAGGTACAGTTGACCCTTGAACATCACAGATTTGCACTGTGAATCTTATTTTTGGCCACATCACGTGGCTTGCAGAATCTCAGTTCCCCAACCAGGGATTGAACCCAGGCCACAGTAGTTGAAAGCCTGGAATCCTAACCACCAGGTCACCAGGGAACTCCCAAAATGTGGATATTTTTTAGTAGTAAATACTGTGGGACTACATGGTTCGTGTGTGGTTGGTCGAGTCCAGTAATGTGAAGAAACCATGGATTTGGAGGGCCACTCTAAGTTAGTTGTTGGTTAACCCTTGTGTTGTTCAAGGGTCACCTGTAGTACAGCGGTATAAAAATAGTTTTCATCTCTGCACAAGACGTAAACTGTATGGTCTCTTTGATTTCTTTGTTCTGTGTAGGGTGAGGAATAACATTAGTGTAGCCACTTTGTTTTTATCACCAATAGAGCAGGGTAAAAGTCCTGGGGACAGATTAACCGGAGTATAAGTCCAAGTGTCTGGAGAAGAGGAAAAGTGAGGTAAAAAATTTCCCTCCATTTAGTAGGTATCATGGACCTTTTTTCACGGAGTTCCTCATCTCAGATCAGTAGCAAGAGGAGAGCCTTGAAAAACCTGGAAGTGTCTTCGTAGTGTGAATTATTGTCCCACTGAGTTAAACATAATTAGAAATTAATGTGTAAACCTATTCCTTTTTGAAGATTATAAATGAAGAAGTTTAACATGAATTCACTGCTGTAGCCGTTGTTCACGTGGGAAAAAAAAGTTTTTTAAGAGTATTCGAATAACAATATCATGTTTTTAATAAATAAAAGTAATAATTTTGAAATTAAAAAAATCATTTTTGCTTCACAGCAGTCATAACATTAAGATTCTTTGTGTGTGCTTTAGCCAGTGGGAATATTCCGGTGCTGCAGAAGGACAAGGATAATACCAACGTCAATGCGGACGTGCAGAAGCTGCAGCAGCAGCTACAGGACATCAAAGAGCAGGTAACGGCGCTTCTCCAGGGCGGAGAGCGACTCCGAGGGCACCAGCGCCTCTTTTTCTAAAAAAGTGCTAGCATGGTCTATGGCGAGCGTGGTTCACGTTAGTGTATCACTTGTAGTATTTGAATATTTGCAGTCAGCAAGATCTGATTACAAGATTTCATCAAGTACTTGACAAAATAGGAAACACACCACACCCAACATGAAAAAAACGTCCATCACACTTCTTCTGCCTGTCAGATTGAGGGGGGAAGTGTTAGAAACTGTCAGTATCTAGTGTTCAGGCAAAGTATATAGCAGCTGCAACTCACACAGTGCTGATGGGGATATTAATTAGTAAAAACACTTTGGGAAAGTTTGGCATCATTGGAGAAGGCAATGGCAACCCACTCCAGGACTCTTGCCTGGAGAATCCCAGGGACAGGGGAGCCTGGTGGACTCAGAGTCGGACACGACTGAAGTGACTTAGCAGCAGCAGCATAAAACTAAATAGGATTTAAGTCTTTTTTCCCTCTTATCTTACCATTTGACTCAGCAGTTAAATCTGATTTAATTCAAAGGGTTGAGCACAATGGGTATTCTTTAGTTGGCAGTCACATCAGTGTTGCCATACAGTTGTTAAGAGTTCCACTCTTGTCTTTTCTATCTGAAGTTTTTTCTTTTTTAAATAATCTTTGTGGCCATATTTCATCACTAAAGTATTTAAATAGTTAAAACTCATTTTGGGGGGAATGTTGAGGTTTCTTACCCTTTCAAGGTTACCAAGAGAAAGCATCTGAATAAGTCTCTTTTTAAATTTTAAATCTCCAATCTCTCTCTTACCCCAATGTCTCTTTAAAAAACAAAAATTTATTTTATATGCTATTAAGGTTATATTAATCCAAAGTAACTTACCCTCAATTGCACAGATGTGTTTACTTTTGGAAATAAGAGTTATTAATTAACTACATAAACCTCTGGGAAGTTTAATGAAAAAGAAACTATTTTAGTTTTAAAAAGCTGCTTTGGCTTTTTAAAATAAAAACTGATTTTTCTATCCCTTTTCTTCTCAAAACTTCAAAGATAAATGTGAAAATTTACCTTGGAAGAATGGAGCCAGCAAGTGAGACTGTAGTTCTTTTTTCCTATTGTTTTCTTCACAATGATTTCTGATATTGTCAGAGTTGGTAATTACATTTTCCTATAGATTTTAGGCCTGATTTATTAATCTGTACATTTTTATTTAATTATTTCATTTCTGTGTTATTTGGGAAAGGTATAATTCAGAATGAAATTATGTTTTGAAATTATATTATGTTTTTATAAACGTAAAATGTGTTTTGTGAGTGTATGTGTGATTTTTTCTAGAAAATTTCATAGAAGTATACTCCTGAATTCTTCTAAGTTGATGAAGTTACATTTAGCAATAGCTAAGGTTAATTGTTTTTAACCAGAGGGTGTGTATTGAAGGCAGCCCAGTGCAGCTTCATGTCTAAAAGCAAGAGCTCTGGGGCCACATACACCCGAGCTCCCATTCTGGCTCGTCTTTAGCCTCACTAAGGCTAATGCCTTTAGCTCACTAAACCTCAGTTTCCTCTTTTGAAATGAGAGTGATATATGCCTTGGGCCTGGATCGCATCTAGCATAGTGCTTGGTGTGTGTGTGTATGTTCTTAGCAGTATCCTCCACTGCTTCCTGCAATACTTTGTGTTATTTTCATACAAGAACAACCTGGTACCTAGAGTTGGAGAATCTGGGTCAGACTGAAGGGGCTATTTTCATCCTTTTCCTATTAGATTTTGACATTTGCATTTTTAATTTTATGGACTATTTATTTTATATAGTGCCTTTTTATACTGACCTGACAGTACAGCCAGTATTTCTATTTTTATAAGGATGCTATCTTAAAGATTCAAAAATTTAAAAATGTCCAGCAGCCAAAGATTATTTGACTACAACAACAACCAAATTAATGACGTTGCAGAGTTGTCAGATTACACTTTCAAACTAGAAAGTAGCTCAGCATTTATTACTTTGTTTATTATCTCACATTGCAGACAATGTGCCCTGTGTGTTTGGATCGTCTGAAGAACATGATCTTCCTTTGTGGCCATGGGACATGCCAGCTATGTGGAGACCGGATGAGTGAATGTCCCATCTGTCGAAAGGCTATCGAACGGAGGATTCTTTTGTATTAACTAAGAAACCCCCTGTGTTCTGTTAGCTAAAATATTTTGGCCATGAGATCTTAGTGAGCTTTTTAAGCTAGTTGAAGGTTCTAATGAATTAATTTTTAATTTCATAGTTTCTTTACTAGAGTGTAATTAGGCTCTAAACATACCAGAACAACTATAACAAAAAAACTCTACAAAACAGTGTTTGAAGCTGTGTATTTTGTTTTCCTTTCAATTGAAACATCAAATCCATGTAATTCATATTTAATTTGCCTTCGGCATCTAAGGGAGAAAGTCCTTTAAGGATCTCCTCTTATTTTTTGTTTTCATTGCATTTTCTCTCATAGTTTATAAACGTTGTTAGACCTCAAAAGATATACTTCCTTATGGTCAGCTGTCTTTCAGTTTATCATGATTTTTACAGTGAGTTGACACAGGTACCCAGAAAGGTCATGCATCATATGAAAGGTGCAAATCAAACCATTATGTTTCATATGTTAAATAATAAAATTATAGTACAAGTTCTGCATGGTTAAAGGAATACTGAAGAGAGGATTCTCCTTATAAGGTAACATAAAGTTATCGAAATGATTGTCTCTACATTCTCAGAGTAAATGGAAATACAAAATGAGAGAATAGTGACTTTGCATTTAGCTTATTTTCTGGATTCAAAGGAAAATTGTTTCATTTGTTTCCAAATGACTGAGACATGAAAAGTAAAAATAAGCAATCACAGTGGGGAATTGAAGGCAGGGCAGGTAGGGGCATCCAGCGCCTATTAACTGTTATAACTGCCCTTCTTACATTAATTTGTACACTGTTTTGTTCAGCCAGCTTATAAAAAAATGACTGAAAAATGGGCTGCAGTTTCCCCTGTGGTTACTTATTCAGGCTTGATCTGACCAGTGAAATGGTATTACCCTGTTTGGGCCCCCGGGGTTCAGTTTAACTTTTCTGATGTGTGGAGTAGCAGTAATCCAGGAAGGGAAAAGCACTGTCCTCAGTAAGGCAATGGTCCTTTCTCCTCTGCCTCAGTTCTGCCAGTGTCACTGTTTATATCTTCCTCAGAGGCCTCGCTTCCATTATCTTTCAGATAGTAGAGCTGACTCTAAAGAAAACAGTCTCTCATCATACCTAACAATGGGGATATTATTTAACCTGCTGGCAATATCCAAGACCTTGTAAATAACCGATGATAGACACTTAATTTAGAAAGAATGATTAGGACATTTACAGAAATATGTCTGATTATCTGTGTTTTTGTGTTGTTTTACTCTGGAGCATCTAATTATTTTTTTCTCTTTCAACATCTGGAATGAATATACACATAAGTAAGTGTTTTGGGGTTCATTGCTGCTAGATTATACAAATATCAGCTGTTTACAGTAGTATCTACTATATGTGTATACGTTTACTCCTAAGGATAAGTATCTTTTTTGTGGGTTTTTTCCCCTTTGACTCTGGTTCTTATTTCAGTTCTCCTGCTGCAACAATTAAATTTGGAAGTACAAGATCTCTAGCCCTCCTAATAGCATGTTTCTGGCTCATTAATGGCTGCTGCCTCTGCAAGTCTGGTGAGAGCAGTGGTGCACTGTGCTGCCTTTCTAGTCTTGGTAATTCCATAACTGTGTTTAGTGGA